>NC_086180.1:66854446-67475696 GCF_023053635.1 Elgaria multicarinata webbii
ATGATAATACAAGCTGTCCTCCACTGAGGTTTTGAAGCAGAGGTTCAATGGCCATCTATTGGGGTGCTATAATGGTGAATTTCCTGCAAATACAGGGCTTATTGGCTGTTTGCAAATTGCCATATGATATAAAGGTGGGATATAAATAAACAAAACAAATTAAATAAATGCATACCTACATAAAATTAATTCATTATTTGAGACCAAGTGCAAATGTATGAGAGATAGCATTCATATGTTGAAATATGGGAAGCTAGAAAGAGGCTGCAAACTGAAAAGTATTCACACATGAAGTTAGAAGTATCTTAGTAAGAGTATGGACTCCTGCATATATAATGTATGCCGTTGCCCTTCCTGCTGTAAAAAGGGTATTGACAATGCCTACCAATAATGGTATCAGTGATATAGCACATTTTCCAATAATCAATACAAGCACATTGAAGCAGCACATAGTGGAATTGAAAGAACTAAAAAAAAAAAGCACACAAATCTCCTTGTCAAACGACATCAAAGTCAAACAGAAGACTATAGGCTGTCAATACTCCACAACTCTTAATGCCAAAAGGTTCAGAGTGTTCTGCCTAGAATATATCTACTTTGGCTACAAAGAATGTTGTAAGTTGAAAACATCAACAAGGTGGATTCACAAGCATGAAGACAACTTAGGGCTCATCTACACCAAACTGATATTCCACTATGAAAGTGGTATAGAAGCGGTATATGAAATGTAGGAGCCACACTACTGCTCTATAGTGGTATTGAAGTGCACTGACACTGTTGAGGCCCATTGACACATTCCATATACTGCTTTCATAGTGTTATATCCTGTTTGGTGTAGTTGTGTCATGGGCGCCACCAGTTATCAGTGCACTTCATTATCACTACTGCTCTATAGTGGTATTGAAGTGCACTGACACTGTTGAGGCCCATTGACACATTCCATATACTGCTTTCATAGTGTTATATCCTGTTTGGTGTAGTTGTGTCATGGGCGCCACCAGTTATCAGTGCACTTCATTATCACTACTGCTCTATAGTGGTATTGAAGTGCACTGACACTGTTGAGGCCCATTGACACATTCAATATACTGCTTTCATAGTGTTATATCCTGCTTGGTGTAGTTGTGTCATGGGCGCCACCAGTTATCAGTGCACTTCATTATCACTATAAAGCAGCAGTATAGATCCTGCAATGCACTTCAATATCACTATAAAGCAGTAGTATGGCTCCTGCGTTTTATATACCACTTTCATAGTGGAATATCCTGCTTGGTGTAGATGAGCCCCTGGAATAATTTCATTGTGGCTGATATCTCAGGCCTTAACTAGACCAGCGGTTATCCTGGGCTGATACCCGGGATCACCCCTGCACGTCCAGATGATGCACAGAGGATCCCGGGATCAGGGAGGGGTCATCATTTCCTGGCCCCGGGATGCAGCCCTACACCTTGGGTCCAGTTTTTCCCGCAGTCTCGGGCTGAGCCCGAAACCGCAAGTGTGTGTCCCATTTCCGCAGCTTTTCCCAGCTCCGCGCGATTACTCATGGGGAGCTGCGCCCATCAGAGCTTGAGCGTGGGGAGTGGGGAAATCATTTTTTTTTAAAAAAAAACCCACACCCCTACCTTTAGTCACTCGAGCGCTCGTGCGCAGCCGTCCCTTTAAAAATAAATAAATAAATAGCGGGCGTAACCCCTCTCTTCTTGAGGTCGTCATGCCTTACATGTAAACGAGGGTGAGATCTCGTGTTATTCACAACGCGAGGTCTCCCCTCCTCTCCCCCGGATTTTCAGTTAGGTCTAGCAAAGGCCTCAGTCCCAGCCTTTTCCTACATACAGTATATATTCTTTCTGCAACTAAAGATTGGCCTCTAGGCAGTTTCTGATCAACTTCCTCGCAAACATGCTCTCTAGGTCTGCAAGATTACTGTTAAACCATAGTGGACTGTGAATCAAAATTATAACAAGGTCTGACAGCAGTCACAAAGTATAAGAAATTCGTTTGGCCACAAAATAGAGATCTTTAGAGTCTATGCAGAACAAGCATAGACAGCTCATGAAGTCTTTCTTGGACCAAAAGAAGCTACGCAGCATATTTACTTTGGAAATAAGAATTCAAACAAGTGCTTCTGTTGAATCAAGCCATTTCATAGCTTCAATTAAGCTGCCCCACTAAAAAAGAGAGATCGAGATCAATATTCAATATGCTTGTCTCTTACAACTGTTTAAACAGAGCTGAAGAGAAAGATATATAGCAATGAAATACTGCTTTTTTCCTGTGTTAACGCTATGAATTAATTTTATACTTGAATCATATGCACCAAATTTTGATACTCTGAAAGGAATATTGTCACAGTCCCTTACTGAGTTAGAATGGATACATTATTGGACATTCTTCTGCTTATAAATACAGGTAGGGATGGGTGGATTTGTCAAGTCCATTTCCATGGGGGTCCTCTTTTCCCACCTCCAAGTCTTGTTCTTGGGACCAATGGGAAAATCCAACATAGATGCTATCTAGAAGAGACCCACTGAAGTGATGACTAACTTTTCCCATTTATTTCAATCTCTCATTGGATTTTACCCAATGACATTTACCCTATGACTTCTATAAGAAAGTGAAAGGTTGTATGACCACTGTTATATTTGCTGTCAGCATCCATATTCTGTAATAATAATAATAATTGTATTTCTTATCCACGTCTCCATTTTGTTCAAGGCGGGGAACAACGGTAAGTATAAAATACTGATAAAAAACATAGTATACATTGTTAAAACTTCCTTAAAAAAAATCCTAAAAGTATCCTAAAATTCCACTGGATAGGCCTGCCAGAAGAGATCAGTCTTTATAGCTTTCTTAAATGCTAAAAAACTGTTAAGTTGCTGAATCTTCTCCAGCAGGCCATTCCACAGTCTGAGAGCAGCAGAAGAGAAGGGCATCTGGGTAATACCTATCAGCCTAGTTTTGGCTGGCTGAAGGAAATTCTTCCAAGAGGACCTGAGTGTGCAGGGCGGATTGTACAGGAGAAAACGATAATGTGAGAAAAGAACAACTGGACTACACTACAAAAGTGTTTGAAAAAGCATTCATGCACACTCTAGGTGATAAATAGGGGAGCTGTAATTTTGCCACTGTTTTACAAAATGAATCTTCTTTAATATATTCTTATAAGAAGCTCTGAGATTATGGTGATAGAGCAGCATATATTTTAAATAAATAAACATTTCTGTTATGATATTGGGCTGTGTCTCAGTACCACATAAATAATGCACTATATTATTAACGAATACCAGCCCCTATTTATTATTTCAAGGAAAATCTATACAAAGATTCAGGTGGACAAGTGTTTTCTATTCATTTAATCAGATCAACTGTGGTGAAAATATACAGTTTATGCAAGAAAAGAGCCATAAAAATATTTTTCTGTTTTTAAAACATATTATTGAGCTGCATTCAGACAATTTAAAAGTATTGCTATAAGTGCTCAAATCATATGAAAAAATAAGCAAAATTAAAGCCAGGGTTATTTGTCATTTGTTGTTTGACTGCTGCACAGCAAGAAATTGATATAAACGTCATAACTACAATACATTAGGCTTTGGTTCAGAATAACTATTATTGTGCCTTGTTTTCTTTAAAGTATTTGTTATGAGTCCATATGGTAATTATATTACTGGTACTCATATATTATGGGGTGCACAGCAGGACCAGCTTTTTGTGAACCTGTTTGTAAATATGCTCTTAATACATTTGTGCTTAAAGGTTCAACTCCAATAATTTTCTTATTTAGGGTCTTTCGTGCAAGTTATGGACAAATTTTACTTTCTTCCATGGTTCAATGTAGATAAATTCCCCCTGTTGACGATTGCACATGAACATATATCTTGTAGGTTCCTATTTAAAGGGATGTTGTTTTAGTCTTCTAGGCTCTTTGTACACCTAAGGATTATCCCAGGCAAATGGAGGGATCGTCCCTGCCTGTTCCTGGGATCCCTTGTGTGTCATTTGGATGCACAGGGATGATCCCAGGATGATCCCGGGGAAAACAGCAGGTGTAGAAACAGCCCTAGACTCTCTTCCTCTTGTTCAATGACAAAACAATTCCTTGGATTGCAGGCTGTGAGGCACTCTATGTGGGGCTGCCCTTTCAGACTGTTTGGAAGCTAAGAGGGGAAGTTGAGGCTGGCACTCACCCTCCCATTCCGCTACGGCCTATCTTTGCAGCTACCAGCCTACACAGATTTCTACAATTTTGTAAGGACATATTTCAATAGCGAACAATTAGGCCACACCTCTCATTCACAAATAATCAAGTGCAAACCTAAATGTGGGCAAGGCACCCTGGGCTGCAATCCTAAACTCACTCATTGAATTCAGCAGATCAGGGAGAGCCAGCAAACCGTTCCCCACAAATGGAAAGCTGAGTTCAAGAGGCAATATTTTACATGTAGAAATATAAGGAAATGAATACAATCAGTATTCTACCCAATTGCTCAGTAATGAGTGCAAAGCCACAGGATAATTGACAGGAGCTTATTTTAAAAAAATGTTATACAATTATTTTATTGTATTAATATTTAACTTATATTATTTGATGTCTATCGCCTTTTTTTAAATAAAATTATTTAAAATGTATTGGGCTACCTGTTTTTACGCTCTGGCTGTTCGTTGTGCACTGATACTGCTCCTGTCCTCTTTTGTATCTGCCTGCCCTATAAACACAGCAGGAGACATGCCTTTTCCTCTTTGCAAAGTTTTCACAGCTGCCATTGGAGAGGAAAAGGAGATTCTATAGCATAAGCTTCAGATTGCCAAGATGTAGCATCTGCATAACATAACTTCCAGGAGTCTTTGATCTTAGAAGAACCTACACACTCCAGGAAAGACACATACCGATTGCTAGGAGAAACAGGGAGATAAAGGAAAGAGGAAAGCTAAAAGCTCTTTAGGTCCCATGGAACTTCCTTCCTACCATTTGCTCTCCAAACTGCTCATAGGGGTGGCGAAAGTTACTAGAAAATGAGATATCATGCTCTTTTCTAACAGAAGCTTTTAATCTGCCACTTTACCAAGGTTTTGGGTTCTGGATACTTCGTGAGATTAAGATCATGTCGCTTACCCATCCCCCCCCCCAGGGATTTCATTGATTTCCTATATGTTACATTACATAACCACTAGGTTGTGCTGTGGTATTTCCTAGGGTTCCATGCCACCATTCAGCGATATACCAGACATTCCTCGCTAGAAAAACCAACAACACTAAAATGGTTGCAAAGAATGGGATAGGCCCTGGAGGAGGATGACATTGCATAAAGCAACAGCAAATTACTATGAGTGAGGAAGCATGGGCGTACAATAAATGCCTTGTGTAGGAAAGCTCAAAAACAGCGAAAAAAGGCTTTGTTACTACCGGGTTTTCCAGTCCCTCAGACAAACACACATTCTAGCAAACTGACTCAAGACACCCAAATCAGTGAGAGTTTTTTATTGCAGGAACTCTCACAGCAAAGCTTAATGGTTATACACTTCAGAAAACATATAGCTGATTGTCAGTAGCTACAGGCGCCAAGAAATTCCAGACCAGTGAAAAGCTAAGCACTACTACTGTTGTGAGATTCCCATCAACGTGGTTTCCCAGTTGCCATCTCCATGGTTCTGAACACAAGGAAAGGTCAATTCCAAACCCGGAAATGGGAGGGGGATGATTCCTGACATGATCCCTCAGGCAATCAAAGGAGCAAATTTTGGAAATGCGTAACAAACCACCCAAAGAGAGCAAATCCAACCTCAGATCATACATTGGAAACTCAAAGGCAACATGGTGAAGGCTTAAACAAGATCATGGGGGAAAGGTACACCGTCAAACGCAAGGAGTTCTGTGCCACTGCTTTCACAAGAGCAACTCCTCACTGTATGAGTCTAGGCAGAGGGAGGAGTCCAACAATCAGTGATCAAGCCCAGACTGCTGCTAAGGTGATGACAACAAAGACACAAAATCCACAGCAA
This sequence comes from Elgaria multicarinata webbii, assembly GCF_023053635.1. Classification (NCBI taxonomy): domain Eukaryota; kingdom Metazoa; phylum Chordata; class Lepidosauria; order Squamata; family Anguidae; genus Elgaria; species Elgaria multicarinata. The sequence continues at coordinate 66,860,450 of NC_086180.1, forward strand.
ATGAAAGTTCAAGTCTATGAAAAGCCTCACAGTACTTTTCACGACAAGTTCTTAGTAATCCAAAATTCCACTTAGGAGGGAGGATGTACAGAGTGCCACCCAGAGTGTCAGACAATGATAGATACAAACAGGGAGGTTTTCCAGGAACGCTGAGCAGGGGGGGCTCCGCACATCGCTCCCAGAGCGCTTCTATGCGACCCCAGTGCACCCCGAAAACGATAGTCTGACTTCCCTGTAAAAGAAACGAGGAAGAGCCGTCCATGTCGCCGCCACCGACGAGGAGAGCTCTCCGCTGGCGAGGAGAGCTCGGCAAAAGAAGGCAGGGTGACTTTGCCGAGCTCTCCTCGCCAGTGGAGAGCTCTCCTCGTCGGCAGCCTCGGCGGCATGGACGGCTCTTCCTCGTTTCTTTTACAGGGAAGTCAGACTCATTTTCAGGGTGCACTGGGGTCGCATAGAAGTGCTCTGGGAGCGACGTGCGGATCCCCTCCAGATCTTCCTAGCAGAGGCTCCTCACTAGCTTAAAAAGAGAGGTGTAGACCTTTTCCAGACCACTTGACAGACAGGGGCTTTGGCCTTTCAGTAATGCCCCTGTCCAAACAGGGAGGCACTGCTCAGCCCGCCAAGATGACACTTCAGTCTGGGTAACCCATCTGCAACCCCCCACCCTTTCTCTATCAATTTCTCACAGACAGCTTCTTGCCAAGGCGGAGGCAACAGCTGGCTTGTGGGGAGCAAAACTTCTCCTCCATCCCTGGTCTGAGAATGTTGAAAGAGATCAATTCACACAGTGTAACATTCCAGAAGCTGTACAGGCCCAAAGCTTTCCAGACTAGTTCTAATTAAATCTTAGCTAAAATCTACAAAACCCCACAGCTGTGCCTTAACTATCCCTCATAGTTACGGTATTTGAAGAGAGAGCAGAGAATGAGAGAACAAGCTTGCCTGTGCTACTTCTGCCTCTACCTAACCCCATGGATTGGCAGCTGGAGAAAGCTAACAGCTGTGGAGGAAGGCTGGGGTCAACCCAACCTCCCTGCAGGGTAGGCCTCCAGACCAGACGTCCAATTCCCCAGATAGCCCCCACCCTAGTCCTGCCCAAGCCAGCCCTTTGTGAAATAAAAGCACTCAAACACGTTTAAGGACTGAAGCAGTTTATTAAAAAGTCTAGACTAACACGTAAGGCTTCAGTCGGACACAGAAATGACACAGACAATAAAATATTTAAAAGGGGGAAAGGGTAGGGGGTAGTTGGGACAATGCTCTAAAAACAGGCTTTACACGGGAAATGGATTAACAGGTAGAAAACACATTTCATGACAAACAGTTGCACACAGCAATCAACTAAGACTCTAACCCAACCCAAAACCATGCCCTAAGGCAAGTAAATTCCCCTGGAACTTCCAGACACTTGAACATAAGAAACCTAGCTAACGACCAAGCATTCACCCAGCTCACCGGGGATCTCCCACATCAGCAGGCAGGCACCATCGGAGCCTGCTTCAGTTGGACCCCCCCACACACACACAGGGCTAACTGCCATCTTCACCCTGTGGGGAAGAAGATGCGAGGGACACTGGAGCAGGCAGGCACCATCGGAGCCTGCTTCAGTTGGACACCCCCCCCCCAGGGCTAACATCTTCACCTTGTGGGGAAGAAGGAGCTGTTGGTTTGCCCCTCCATTGGGAGATGAGAGGACGGAGCAGGGCCTTCCCACCAGCCTAAACAGTCTCCTTAATTTCTTTTTATTTTCTCCCTCTTCCCTCCATACACTTTTCCTTGTGTGTCATGTCTTTTTTTAAGAATGTAAGCCTGAGGGTAGGGACTGTCTTCTTTATTGATACATTGTAAGCTGCTCCGAGAGCCTTTTGGTTGAGATGCGGGATAAAAATACTCTAAATAAATAACACACACACAAGTCCAGGGAAGATGGCTGACCTCTGGTTGCCCACTCCTTTATCCCTTCTCAGGCTTACAGGCCTCATGACTCACGCTAGCCAATCCCAGGCCTTTCTCGGATCCTTGGCCCTCCCTCCCTTGCCAAGCTGTTTTCCAGCTGGCACCGATCACCACACCAATTAGCGTGGCCTTGGCTACTCCAGCTAAACTGATAACCCACACAGGTGTTACTCCCACAAGACAGGGGAGTAACCAATTATCCAAACCGTGAGACCAACTCTAAAGAATGTTCTCTGGACTCCCTCCTCCCAGCCCAGAGGCCGAAGCCAAACTGAGCAAAACTAATTGGGCAGAATTACCACCATGTTGGCCGTCCTTCACAACAGCTATTTCAGGTCCCTGGGACTTCCTTCCTACCACTTGTTAGTTTGCTGCCAAAGTTGTCCCACTTTCTCCTTTTTCTCCAGCCCCAGCGCTATTGCTAATAGTGTGGTACAGTGGCTAGCATGTTGGACTTGAAACAGGGAGATCCTGGTTCTAGTCCCTTCTCAGCCAGGGAAGCTCACTGGGTGACTTTGGGCTGGTGTTGTGAGGGTTGTTGTTGTGAGAATAAAAGAGAGAGGAGTAGTGTTATGTACAATGCCTTGAGTTCCTTGGAGGAAGTATGGCAGGATATAAATGTAATAAATAATAATATAGTGGCTTCAAGAGGACACTCTAGGTTGCTCTGTGATTGAAGAGCAGCAGAGAGCAATAGAGGGTGGGGGAGGCAGTGACTCATTCAGCTGTGCCCTGCAACGTCCTGCCTGAACTAGTGATACACCTTGCCTAATGATAGGGCTGGCACTGGGTGGGATGAATGACAACTTTCTGTTATCATCATGGACAAGAAAGAGGGGAATAGGAAACCACAGCCACTCACCACACTACAACAAAGTTTAATTCAAAGCCTTTCCACACCCGTGACCCACTGCAAATATTTTACTCTACACCCCCAAATAACAATAATAATAAAAATCACCACCACCCATTTGCCATCTATGATTGGGGTGCAAATGGGGGCGGGGAGGGCATTTTGCAACAGACCTCAATATACATAAGTATGTTTAGGATTATTCTATCTATACTTTAAAGCACAGGGGAAAGTAACTGGAGTCATAAAGGTGACTCACTAATTGAATGCATAGCATTATGTGGAACAAGCAAACAATTCCAAAAGAAGGAAAGTAAAGCCTGAATTATGCCTCCGTTGCAAAGTGCAGTTGCTAAATATGGTTTCCATAATGAGCTGAAAGACGGAGAAGAAAGTGTTCATTATTATTTCAGTTAAAGACAAACAGCTGGAAGTTAGATGAATTGCCAGTAATTTACTTTTTGGCATAGAGTAAATTCACGAATATTATTAAAGCAGCAGCAGAAACTACTATGCAACGCTGAGAATCCAGTTCCGATATATTTATTTTGAGAAAAAAGTAGCAATAATCAATTGGTAGTATCCAAAATTTTGCAGTTTGTTTCTTTAAAAAAAAAAAATCCTAGATAGGAATCGTTTAAGGAACTAGGTACAGTAGATAAGCATGTAGTTAAAACCTAGGCTAAACTGCAATGATAGTAATGCAAGACCATACAAATAAACATAGTACTTGTATACTTCTTTCTTGAGAACACATCTCAAAACCCAGTTTAGCAAGACCTTAACACCCTAAACTGCTTTCCCAGCTATAAAACCCTAGTATCTATGACTACATTTGTCCACAACCCTTTGTCTTTGTTCACCTTCTTCTGTTGTCTTTTATAGCTTCTAAGTTCTCAGTGGCCATGGAATTTTCTACTTTTTCAATATTAGTTTCTAAATTATCATGTACAGTGATGGTACTACATAAATGTTGCTATTGCTGCAGTTTACCATTTCTTTTATCAGATATATTGCATGCTAAAAAGGCCAAGGAGAAAATATTCAGCCCAGACATTTTTCAGCATTGGTGAAAGTGGGCTGAAATGCATCAGCCCAGTGATGTTCCATTGTAGAACACAATGCCCCATGGAAAAAATGTCATGGCCAATGGGAGCAACCATCTTCTGCCCCCTCAAGAACGGCCCTGGGAATAATGCTATGTCATAGCTTTGGATCACTCCCATGGAGCACTGTGTCTCAAATTACAAGGGAAATGCTTCTGAAAGTAGCCAAACTGCCACTTGAAGAGGTAAAGCTTTTTTTTTTATCTGTTAAAAAAAGAGGAAGGGAAAAAACCCTCAGTTACCTCATCTTTAATGGTAAGCTTCTTCCAAATGTTTTTAGAACCACCCAGAGAGCTGTGAACCGCCCAGAGAGCTCCGGCTATTGGGCGGTATAGAAATGTAATAAATAAATAGAATTCACCCAACTTTGCCAAATATATCTCTGCCCAAGCCTTGTATTGCAGGGGATGAATTGTCCATGAAACTGGGGGGGAAGGATATTCAGAGCTCCATCACACCAGGCCGGATCTACACTATTGCTGTAGATCCGGCCTGATACTGTGCTTTCACGGTGAATTTCATGCAAAGGACTCCCATGACGTCCACCTTTTAGTCTGCTTTCGTGGAGAAGAACTCGGATGACATCGACTAAGTCCTGCTGTGATTGAATATGACATATATCCTGTGACATATTTTGTCCCCCAGAAAATGCGATTCTTCTTGAACTCCGAGCAGCCACTGGGGGCGCGGAAGAATGAGTGTGGGGAGCACAGAGCAGGCCCATCTCTCTCGGGGCATGCGCCAGAGCAGAAAGACAAGGAGCAGGGCCCCCTTGGCAGCCCCCAAGCAAGCACCGTAGAGCCCGGCCCAGCCCTCCTGGGGTGTGTGCCAGAGCAGCGTGGAGGCACGTAGGCTGGTGTGATGGAGCTCAACAACAACAACATGGGAACTATGTTGTGTTTTTACTAGAACCCAGAGCTCATTCTCCCTCCCCTTTTTTATTTTGAAAAAAAAATCCAGGAATTTATTTATTTATTTATTTCATTTCATTTCATTTCTATACCACCCAATAGCTGAAGCTCTCTGGGCGGTTCACAAAAATTAAAACCATGAAGAGCATAATAAAACAACCAACAATTTAAAAACACAAATACAAAGTACAATATAAAAAGCACAACCAAGATAAAACCACACAGCAAACAGCAAACCTGGAACCTTTCATCACGTGAATGTAGCAATGTACCCCTGGGTAATAAATTGGAGCAATGTACCCCTGGGTGGTACATTGCCGCATCATTGGTAGTTTATTTTGCCCAGTGATAGTAATTCTACATCCAATAAATAACAAATTTGGCCTACCGCTCATCCCAAAATACTCTGTTAGTTTTCCTTAAATAGGGTGACCATATGAAAAGGAGGACAGTGCTCCTGTGTCTTTAACAGTTGCATAGACAAGGGAATTTCAGCAGGTGTCATTTGTATATATGGAGAACCTGGTGAAATTTCCTTTTCATCACAACAGTTAAAGCTGCAGGAGCTATACTATAGTGACCAGATTTAAAAGACGGCAGGGCACCTGCAGTTTTAACTGTTGTGATGAAGAGGAAGTTTCATCAGGTTCCCCATATATACAAATGAAACCTGCTGAAATTACTTTTTCAATACAACTGTTAAAGACACAGGAGCCCTGTCCTCCTTTTCATATGGTCACCCTACTTTTAAAAAATGAGGTGTTTTTTTTTAAAAAATTAAAACCTCATATCACATCCCACCATTTCTATAAGTATTTTCTCTGACATATAATTAAATATGGATTAAGAGATAATCAATGGATTATTCTACGGTGTCTCAGTTAATAACTTTCTCTTTACCTAGCTAATATCCTTTCCCCATCTCTGTTGATGCTTTTTAGCAAGTACATAAAGAGGGGACTTGACAAAAAAAAGAGGTTGGAATTTTAGATTTAACAAAATGATTTGTTAACTGCTATTTTTCTTTTAACAAATATATAACATAAAGAAACAGATGCTTATTTACTAAAGTTTTAAAATCCCCCCAAAATCTGAATCCTAATTTAAAGGGCCTGTACATATTTTCTTTGAACTGTACTGATTTAAAGGGCCTGTACATACATGTTATCTTTTGAACTGTACATATTATCTTTGGTGGGACCATTCTCAATATGCAATTATACGAGGACAATAGGCTTTCCCTATTCATCATGGCTACTTGCTTCTCAGAAGCTTAAGTAGGATATGTTCTGTTTACAATGAGCAGAACTATGACATCTGTAATATTGAGAAATGTATTTCACTTTAAATATTAATAAAACTACTGTGAAATGAGAGCTCACTTCATAGAATCATAGAACAGTTGAGTTGGAAGGCGCCTATAAGGCCATCGAGTCCAACCCCCTGCTCAATTCAGGAATCCACATTAAAGCAACCTGTCCAGCTGTATCTTGAATGACTCTAGGGTGGGAGAGTCCACTACTTCCCTAGGTAATTGGTTCCATTGTCATACCATATGCCACAAATATGTGCTAGGTTTAGATCTCATCCTGGTCATCTGCTAGGAGAATGGGAACTCCTAGTGGAACATATTTCCTTTCCCCTACACACTCCCCAAATTTGGGGAACCCTCCAGAACAGATTTGGGGTGCAGCAAAGGGAGCAGCAGGGGAAGGAGATGATGAGGAAATCCCACTGTTCCATCAGAAGTCTACTTGTGTGACATTGGATCCAACCCTTAGTTTTTACACCAGATTATTTCATGGTTTTGCTGCATCATACTAACATGGCTATCAGTCTGGAATTTGTTAAGTTTTGGTGATTGATTTCATTTTAATGTCCTTTTCTCTTGACTTTGCAACAAGGTCCTCCCACAGTGTGCATTAGATGAATAATTATAAACGTTCCCTTGATTCAGCTGGCTGTTTTAGATACTTCACAAATCGAAGAGGTGGGAATTAATGTTAAGTCTTTTGTCTAGGACACTTAAATTTCTATAAGATTGCAGCCCTCCATGCTTCCTCATCCCCTCTACCTAGAAGAGCACAATCTAGGGATTTTTATTCCCTGCTGCTCAGTTAAATATAGTAAACAGAAAGGACTGTGTTCTGGGAAAAATACCATTGATGCCTTCCATCAGCAGGAAATCCCCTATAAGTGTCAAAGCTGTAGTCACAAGAGGTATAATGAATCCTGTGTTACAAAACATTGACATAGAAGACTCTGAATGTGGTACTGAAGGAAAGAACAGGGCAACTGCATATGAATCTGTCAGCGGGTGATGAGACAACACTATAGTATTTCTTGCAACCTGCTGGTTTGCTGGCAGAACTGCTATGAAAAAAGTTGCTAGCAAGTACTAGTTAACAGGAGGAGTCTAAGTTGTCTATGTGTGCTGCTGTTACTACAGAAGTCATCAAGGAACTCAAGGTGACTACATGTGGTTCCCAGGTGGTCTCCTTTCCAAGGCCTGATCAGACCAAGACCTGCTTAGCCCCAGCAAAGTGGCTGTGTCATATGCCTTCAGACCATACCCTTAGACTACTGATGCCTTCTGACCATAGTCTGGGATAATTCTTTGGCTACTGATGGGCTATCACTTGTGAGGTTACAAGGAAAGGATTCTGACAGTAGGGTTAATTTTGGCCAGTTGCAACTCAGAGCCAAACTATACATTGTGCTTTTATATTGTATTTTATATAATTCTTTTATACTGTTTGTTTTATACTTTGAACAGTTTTAATTTTTGTGACGCGCCCAGAGACCTTCAGCAATTGGGTAGTATAAAAATGAAATAAAATAGATAAATAAATAAATACATTACTTTAAACATGTAACTAGCAGCTGTGTTGTTGTAGTTTCTTTGCTACTCAAAATTAAGCATGGGAGGGAGTTGATGTGGGGCAGGAACCTAGCATGTAGGGCAGCTTTAACCCATTTGTCCCTATTGTGGTCTTAATCTATTTATTTATTTATTTATTTCATTTATATACTGCCGCATAGCCAAAGCTCTCTGGGCGGTTTACATAAGTTAAAAAAGTAAACATTAAAAAGGTATACAAAATTTAAAACATAAGAACAACAATATAAAAACAACAACATCCATTTAAAAACAACAGTTCTGGGGTCCGTTAAAAGACAAACTTAGCATTGTTAAAATGCTGTTAAGTGCCTGAGAGAAGAGAAAAGTCTTGGGGGCAATATGCAATTTGCATTGCCAAAAAAGGATCCATCAAATAAAATTGATCATTTTTCGGCAGTGCAAATTGCAGGTGCTCTTGCCAGCCATCAATCTGGACTGAAACTGCATCAGGGTAAAAGCCCCCTAATCCTCACATTGGGGTCCCTGTCTACAGAATGCTGCCACAGCAACCATGTCCCTCACTTTCAGAGGTGAGAATTACAGAGCATCCTAAGGTAGATGGGATCCATCACTTTCAAAGCCCTACCACAAGGGTGGGCAAATTCCAGGATCCCCCTCAGATGGCATTTGGCAGAAGTTAGGATTGTATGTATACATAGCATTAAGCACCGATTGGACATACTGTAGGCTTGTACTAAGACTGAATTTATGTAAGATGGAATACTTCCATAAACACCTTATCACTGATGACATATAATAATATACATTCAGTCTGTGGAAGATTACAAACGTATTTGAATGGCAAATCGTCAATGGAATTATTATTTTTAATTTTTATCTTGATGGCCTCATTGTTGAGGCAGAATGGTGAGATACAAAAATGCTATCAGTAAATAAATGTGCCATTGATTCCACTGATTACAGTGATGGCAATGTCGAAGGAAGGAATGGCAATGTCGAAACAGATCATTTGTATTACCTCCCTGAATGTAAGGCAGAAGACAGGTCTTTTGACATCTAATAAAGATATCTGAATCTTATTAGGCCCTACTGTAACTGTGATGGCCTTCCTTGAAAGTCCAACAAGCACAAGCATGTTCATTCTATTATTATGCTTGAATATTTTCCAAGTGAAAATTAGGTCTCTGTGCATTAATAACCCTCTCAACCCCTCATACTTCAGTGGTTTTGTGCTTCTTCTCAGCCCGGATATACCAATGCTATGACACCTTTTTGGAGACTTTTTTCACCTTCACTGCATGATCCCAACCAATCACAAATTGCATATTGAGTCCCACAGCACCATGTAGCCAATCAGATCTCTCTGTTTAAAAACATCACTGATTGAGAACTTTAAAAAAAAATGGTCCTCAGTTTGCTATGCTGGATTTGCTTATGTTTCGTGACATGATTTATACTTCCATCCAACTCTCGTTGTGCAATTACATGTGATAACTACCTGTGGCACAATATACAATGAGATCTGCATTTGAACTGCATCCCACTTAGAGTAGTATATTGATGATAAATTTATGGTGGTATGCACATCTAAATGTGAGGTATTGCACCACATTACTGTCAATGGGATGTGATTCAGATGGACATCTAAAGGTGTGTCCAATCCTTCATTCTGTGTGAGAGGACAATGAAATATGTCTGGACAAAGACAAAGTTTTACCCAGTTGCCTAGAAAGATGGTCTTTTCTTCTAACACCCATCCCCTTGTAAACACTGCTGCACATTTTTTGAACAGGAATACAAAGGAAGGTGCTTTTTCACAGGAGGCTAAAGGATTTTCAAAAAGCCCCTCTTGCTTCCATTCAGCATCAGTTTAATTTTAAACAATGCTTTTTTATTTCTAGAACATTCATTTATCTAAGCACATTCCATGCAACTGGGTTACAAATGGGAAATCAAAGATCTATAGGCAAAGCACTCTAAAACTGAAATAATTGGATTGTTTGTTTTAGGTATGAACTACTGTGGCTGAAGTGTTTATTCCTATGTGTGACTGGATAATTATTTACACTCTCACTTTTAAAAAACACAACTGTTTAGCTTACCTTATGATTCAATTGTGTACTGTTCCATTATTATAACAATAAACTGTGAATACAGCATCCCTTGCTGTTCATGAGATTTCTATTAATATATTTCTTTTTTATGAAGTTGTAACAGAGTATATTTTTACTTTTCTATATTTTGTAGTATTATAAAGAAGACAATTATGCTGTGTACTCTTTTCTTTCTTTTCTTATGAGAATAAAGTATCAAAATCTTATTGTCTGATAACCTAAACACAAAGTAAAATGCAGTTTGCAATCAAAATCCATGCACTTCTGAAGTCTGCAATGCAGTTTGCAAAAAGTTTCCAGAAATACACAAATAAGAAAAAAATGTGTGCAAAAATGCTTTATTCAATGGAGAAGTTGCTTGAAAAAATGCATAAATTTGCAAAAGTGCACACAAAAATGGGAGAAAATGAATACAAAATGTGTATTTTTAAAAATAAACATGAAAATACTTTTTTTTCATGAAAATCCACATGTGCACAAATGTGCACATTCTCCCCAAATGAGCAAATTCCAACAAAATGCACATCTTTATGTTTTAGCCTATGGGAAAGACTATTTTTTTTGCCTTTTTAATTGTGTGTGTGTGTGTGTGTGTGTATTTTTCTATGACACTTTGAACTTATTTGGTTCCATTGTGGGTTTCTTTAACATCCCTACTCCCAGGTAAGTAAGTATAGGATTGCAGCCTAAAGGATGTAAAGTCGGCCACTATACTTTACTGAATATCCCTGGCACTGCTATACAGAACTTCACATTCATCAAGAAGAGTCTAAAAAGAATTGAAAAAGGTAAATCAAATTCATCCTCAGGAAATTGATATATACTGGGCATAGTAAGTGGTACAAAATTAGTCAGTTATATAGTTTCCATTTTTGGGTTTCATACAAGCTCCTGCCCTTGAAAGAACACTTTGAGGTCATGATGTCAGTTTTCATCATCATTTAAGTGACATAAATATATTTGTATGTATGTATAATATAAAGAAAGCTATTTCATTTCTGTCATTTCACTGTACCTATACTAAATCACATATAGATCACTACTTTCTCAGGAGGCCCTGAGAGGTCAAGTTGATTTTCTCTTGGCAACATTGCCAAACTTTGCAGCATTTTGTGATGACTTGCAGTTCTCTTAAAGATTTTTTAAAATATTGCACTATACATAAATATAATATATGACAGATCAACTAAGCTGAGGGCCAATCCACAAAATAAGTAGCAAGTGTGTGCACTTTTCTGTGAGTGTTGGCCAACTGCTCAGAGTTGTTCTTAGATATATGTTGTCTCTGTATATATTGCCTGTTCTGTTTTTTTATATTTTTAATTTTGGCATATTATTGTTAACATTTTTAATCTTTGTAAACTGCCCAGAGTGCTTTGGCGATGGGGTGATATAGAAATTTTATTTATTTATTTATTACATTTCTATACCACCCAATAGCCGGAGCTGTCCCACCAATGTGAGACATATGCTATGGTGGGACATGGGAGAGGGCTTTCACTGTCATGACACCCCAGTTGTGGAACACCCTTCCTTTGGAAGCCCGACTGGACCCGACACTTTGCACATTCGGTACGAAGTTAAAACATGGCTCTTTATCAAAGCCTTTGTGGGCTAAATTCTCCATGGTCACACACAGTTTGAACTGATTTTAATAGATTTCAATTGTTTTTATTGCTCAAAAAAATCCACTGGTTTTAATTTGTTAATGATTTAATACTTTTTTTTAGCTGTGTGAATTATTTATGTTTACTTTGTTCTGATTTTATCCATACCGCCCTGAGATCCTAGTGATTGGAGGATTGGGTTGAGGAACATGCTTTGTTGGCCCCGGAACAGGCAGGCTTTCGCACCGGCAGATCCACCCTTGATAATTGTTTTATGCTGAAGCATGTTGTGGATAAGTACTTGGCCAGTATTGTAAAGTATGTTTATGTGGCGTACATTGATCTTAAAGCTGCCTTTGACTCTATCCCACGGGAACGCCTCTGGACCAAACTACAGTCTTTGGGTATTGACCAGAAACTTTTAATGTGTATAAAGGCTCTTTATTCTAATACATCTTAGAAAATCAGATTAGACAGAGGACACCTAATAGACTCGATTCCAGTCACAAAAGGTGTGAGGCAGGGATGCTTGCTTGCACCCCTCCTCTTTAACCTCTATGTAAATGATGTCTGAGTTTTTAAGAGGCGATAAGTATTTCCCAGTTAAAATCGGTAGTCAGAAGTTTTCTATCCTTCTATACGCAGATGATGCTGTGTTGATCTCCTATACCCAAATTGGCCTTCACAGATTGCTGAATCAATTTAGTAGCTATTGCAAGAACGAACTTCTCTCCATCAATTATGAAAAGACAAAAACTATGATATTTGGTAAATCCAAAAAAATCTGCAATTGGCAACTTGATGGGAATAAACTAGAGCAAGTCTCCTCCTATAAATATCTTGGTGTGGTGTTTCATTGGACGAGCAACTGGTCCTTTCAGGTTCAAGCAAGTACATTGCTTGCGGAAAGAACTTTGAACGGGCTTTTAAGATTTTACCGGACAAAAGGGAGAAATTTGATTCAGCCCACAATGGAACATTATAAGCTTAGTGTTCTGCCCATGTTGTTATATGGAGCCCCCTTGTGGGCACTTACAAATTTAGATCAACTTGAAAAAGCGCAAAACTAATTTTTGCGCAGACTCTTGGCAGTGCCCAGCTCTACAAAGTTGGCACTCCCGCGTGCAGAAGCAGGAGTTATGCCAATTAGAGCGGAAGCTCTTAGATTAGCCCTGCTCTTTTGGTTAAAATCCATCTCCCAACAATTGTCAGAGATTCTTCTGATGACATTGGCAGAGGAGGGTTCAGACTCATGGATGCATAGAATGCAAGGGGTTGTAATGAATCTGGGATTTTCAGTACCCTTTCTCTTATCCCAGGGCCATGATAAAGCTAAAAACCTGCTATTGCAAAGATTAAAGGATATAGAGATGCAGTCTCAGTCAGAAGAGCTTAAGTCCTGTAAAACTAACCCTTTCTATAATTCTTTCATGCCATTTTATTTCTCTCTACCAAGTTATCTGGTGGATATACCCAACATTAAATTGAGGATAATCTTTACACAGGCAAGATTAAATGTTCTCCCTTTAGCAGTTCAGCTAGGACGATATAAGAGATTACCAATTAAAGATAGAGTATGTGGATGTAATGCAGTCTCTATCGAAGACTTAATTCATGTTTTGCTTGAATGTCCTATGTATAACAACCTTAGAAATATTTACGTTTCTCCCTTGCTAAAATCGCTGAAGGGCTCCTCATCACATGTTAAAGTCTGTCATTTGTTATCAGATGCAAAAAAAAAAAAAATCTTTTAGAGTGTCGAAATTTTTAGCTAAGTCTACGAAGATATGTTCTTCACAATGCATGAAGGGTTTGGGTAGTGACCCCTTTTATGATGCTCAATTATTTTTATTGTAAACTGTTCTCTTTTATAACTTGTGTATAATGGGTAACTGCTTGTAACAATAAACTGACTCTGACTCTCAGTGATATAGGGCGGGATAAAAATGTTTTAATAAATACAATAAAAATAAATAAATTCAATGCAAAGAAACATAATGGTTCACATTGGTCTGGCTTGCCTTGTTTACGAGGCAGTTATAATTCAACTCTCTTCCACCCTGCATGCATCATGGAGTGAGGGACTACTTGCAAGCATCTTAGATGCCTGTACAAACACTGATTGGAAGGAGAGGTCTCCATGCAGAGGACCCTTTGGGCAATATTATATGTGGACAGGATATAATACCTTTAGCATGAGTGGGGGCCTGTCACAGAAAATAAAAAATATACTGCATTAGGTTTTACCACTTAAATATACTTTTCTGTAAATGTATTGACAGTGGCTCTTACTAAGTGGACTAGTGTCAAATAACCATCATCTTCCCCTATCCACTGGTTTCTGATAACTCCAGAAACTTATATTTGTATAATTACTGTTGTGCTCCAGGGTACATGTCTCTGCCTTTCTTGTACTCCTTTCGGTGCCTCCTGAAAACATCTTTATTCCAAGAAGCCTTTCCTCAATATGCAGCCTTGAATCTCTGTTTTTGCTTCTTTTAAATTTTGTTTTAACTGTTTTATTCTGTTTTTATTTTCATTTTATCTTGTACACCGCTCCAAAAATTTTCAATGGGGAGCGGTATATAAATATTCTAAATAAATAATAAATAAATAAATAATATGAGAATTAAAATGTTTTTCTTTGTTTTAAAAAATGTTTGCAGTATCTCACTGCATCCTAGGCTGTTGTGAGGAATAATAATGTTGAATTATTGTTATTATTATTATTATTATTATTATTAAACTCATTGGGTTAGATCAGGGATCCCCAGCATGGTGCCTGCTGCATTGCACTGTCAGCAATTAGCTGAATTAGACAATCCCTTATTAAAGAAATGCAGTATTCATCAGACACAAAACAAAAGTTTTTGCTGTATAAGCACAGTCTAAGATCTATAAACATGGCACATAGATTCCAAAGCGGCCATCCACTGATTTTGAGGTGGTGCCCACAGATGTGAAGGAACACAACTGCCCTCCATTTTTGTGTTTAGTTTGGACATTATGAGGTTAAATCTCTCTCTCTCTCTCTCTCTCTGACCTTCTGCCAAAAGGTTACTAGTTTAGAGGTCAAACATTTAGTAAAAATGTAGCAATCAAGAATTTGATCAAGAAGCCAAGAGATCATACAGTTCTCCATAAGGTCAGAAGAAGAGAGGAGGAGGAGGAGGAGGAGGAGGAGGAGGAGAAGAAGAAGAAGAAGAAGAAGAAGAAGAAGAAGAAGAAGAAGAAGAAGAAGAAGAAGAAGAATATGAAGAAGAAGAAGAAGAAGAAGAAGAAGAAGAAGAAGAAGAAGAAGAAGAAGAAGAAGAAGAAGAAACCACACACTCAAATTTAATTTCAGGAAATAGAAACTTAGTAGACAGAAAAGAACAAGAAACTACCTTCCTGATGTGTTGGAGAGATAGAAAAGTAATTAAGGGTGAAATGTTTAGACAGAAAAAAGTCCTACAATTCCAGCATTCCCCAGTCAGCTGTGCTAGGTAAGAGATTCTGGGACTTGTAGCACTTTTTACAATTGCACCCAAGAGATAAAAGCCTAGGCAAAATGGTAGGTGGGGGCAGAAACAGAAAGACACACAGAGAAGACAGAGACAAAGGAAAGTAAGAGTCACCACTGCTAGAACTGGAGAAATGATGAAGAGAACTGAGTCAATGACAGAAAGGTAGTGTTTGGATAAGGGACCAAGATAAAATAATGACCCAGTCTAGTGAGGTTAACTGGATACATTGTGTGTGTATCCATCCAGGTGTTTTTTTAAAAAATCTCACTGACCATTTTCTTTAATAAAATATAAACTGTATTGTTTGAAATTTTGTAATTTCTTTCTTTGGTTATCCACCTGACATGTAATAGCCAGCCCACACACTACCTCAATTAAATACCTGAGCCCCAGAGAGTGTTGAGGAAGCTTTTGTGGAAGCAACCAGAGAAATAAAAAATTCCTACTGGTGGCAGTGAAAAAGGCCACAGGAAGAGAAGAGCAAAACTGAGTGATGGCTGCTGTTTTTCTTGACAATGACAACAAGAAAAAAGCAAAAACGAAAAAGATATAACCAGCAACTTGAATAGATTTTCCCCCCCAGCCAGTCTGATATAAGGGCATCTGTTTTACATATGTGCAGATTCATTAATGTTGCATTTTTTGTTCTTGAGCAGCTGGTGGATTGTTGTAGATTATAAATAAGCTCTATGGTATTTAGACATGGTCCTGTCTAAAATTAAATAGTGAAGTAGAAATGCTCTTTGTAAAATAAAGCTGCAGGAATAAGAGAAAACACCACAGGCAGATACTTTTATTGTAAATACATTAGCTGATATAAATAATAAGGTGATGAGATTATTACAGACATTCAAATGAATTACCATTCTCCAAATATGCAAACTCCTCCTCTCTGCCTCCCTAACTTTAAGCAAATTGTTAGATTTCTAGCCTTCAGGATTATCTGAAGCGTTCTGAAGCAATTCAGATTGATCCAACCCTCTTCGGACCGATTTGGTCCGAATTACCCCATTTTGGTTCAGAATTCAGATCCGGAACTGAAGCGGTGCACAGCACTAGTTTTGAGTTTACTTTAACATTGTGAGGTAGCTAAGGATGTTACCCCCACCTCTCTCTCTCTCTCTCTCTCTCTCTCTCTCTCTCTCTCTCTCTCTGTGTTACACATCTCTCCATCACTCTGCATTCTCCCTGGTTGCCCACACTTTTCTGTGTGTTGATAGCCACACATAGAATGGGCAAGTGGAAGAGCACCAAACACTCATGGGAACATAAAAGATGAAAATATTTATTATCCTTATAAGCTACCCGCCCCACCCCCCTTGCAAATATGAACTGTCTAATGATCTCTGAGGACTCTTCCTGGAATGAAAGCAGCTATTAGTCCCTGAGAATTTGTTCTTAATGTTGTTGTTTGTATTGTTTTGAAATGCAATATTTTATGAAGCAAGTGTGGCGATGGGCATGTAGCCCTTAGCAGACCCCCCTCTAGGTCCAAGGCACTGCTTCCCAGGGCACACGTCACAAAGGTGGAGCTGGGTGACCCTCCTTCTGTTGATCCAGGACCACAGTGTGGTGGTCTACCTGTCTTCTTCATCCACCTAACCTAAGGATCATCACTTGGTAATCCCTGGGCCAAAACTAACACTTTATTTTAAGTTTAATAATTCAGTTCATTTAAAAAGAATTTACAACAATCATCGTTCCAGTCGCAAGGGAAATGGCCATATTTTCATCCAATCATACTCAGAATAATAGTGCCTGTGGCACTATTATAGTGCCTGTGGCATGGGCTTTACACTAGTGGTACAGAAATGTGGTAAACAAAAATGTGTAAGAAATGTTCAGCACAATCTAGTCTTATGACTTTTACTCTGCTGTCTTGGCTCATTCTGCCTGGCAGAACACAGAAACTGACTGGTTCCCAGCCATTTTCCATATACTTCATTGTAAAGGGTATTTTATGGTGTTGTGCCTTCCTCTGCATGATTTCATGATGTATTTTATCCTGCTCTGCATTTCTTTGTGCATTTTAGGTACAGGGGCACAGAAACAAAATGCAAGAGAAAACATGAGACAAAACCCTGGATAGACATTTTTGCACAGTATTGCTTACTATTCATATGCTTGCTTATAACCAAGGAACAGGTAACAGAGAAAAGCACTCAGATACAAAAGCAGTGTGAACCTGGCCAATTAACAGATAGTCTGCCATACTGCCTGAGAATATGAGTAGATTCCACTTGATACTTAGGGATGTTTCACGTGTTATAACAAAATGTGATAGAGGGAAAAACAATTACTCTTCCTGTTTTTGATGATTGTTTTGCATCCCTATCGAGAAATGTGTGAGATCAAGATGTAAATAAAGCTCATATCTCTCATCATGGGGGAGAATATGCAAGTCCCTATTGCATACATGACATGGAAAATGTGATTCACTTGTATCTTCTCTGCCATCTTATACTTTAATGTCTAAATCTAAATTTAAGGTCTACATTATGACAGCAGGAATACAGCAAGGCACCCGGGCTACCAGAAATCCAGCAGCAGACAGGTCAAAGACAGGAGAGGCACTGTGATGTAAAGGAAGGAAACACTGGAGGCAGAGAACTCATGAAACAATAAGCAAGAATGCTGGATCTGGAGGAACTATACACAGAATAACTGTGCTGTTGTCCAGATGAGGCTCAAATGCACAGACCAGTTCTGCGCCAGAAAAAAAAATATTTTGCATTTTCCCAACCATTCCCAACCAATTAGATAGAAAATTTAGGGTTTTTTCCCTCCCCCCCAAAAAGTGAAGAAAAGTTTGTTAAAATTCTCATGGGTGGATTGCAAGTTTCTTGTCATAGCAAAATGTGTGTGTGTGTGTGTGTGTGTGTGTGTGTACACATCAAATAATATAAGGGTGTCAGTCATCCAAAGCCCTCTTCAGAAATATGCCTCCAATATCACAACATTGCCACAGCCAACGAATGCCCACATCACATCTTAAAGTTCTTTCTTCAAGTAAACTACAATAGTTTATGCTATGGAAAAATACAATAGCTGGGAATCAAAGAGCTCGATGTGTATCAGCATATTCATGAGAACTTCAGGGATTTAAAATTTTGAGAGTTGACCACTGCAATACATTAGTTTTCTACTCTGGAGAGCATCTTGTCCTCCAGGACTGTAATCATAATCATAATCATAAACAGCACCAATAAATATTATTTTCTACACTGCCTAATAGCCAAAGCTATTACAACAATGGCTAGTGCTAAAGAGTAAGCACTGAGAATTTTGTTGTGCAAACAGAATTCTGAACCTTCCCTTTGGATCCTGACCAGTGCCTGAAATCTATGCATCTGCTTTCATAAGATGTGAAACGCAGAGTCATTAAACATTTTGTATATAATTGTAATTGTCATCATCATACTTATAATCGAATTTTTATCCTCCTTTTTCTCACATCGGACTCAAGGAAACATATATAGGATCCCCAGGTAATCTGTCTCCGGTCTAGGCATTGGCCAGAGCTGCTTACCAGAAGACAAGTAAAAACCAGGATCACAAATAACATTGATCGTGATACTTTAAGCATGTCCTTCATTTCATTTATTTAAGACCGTCATCCTGGATGTGCTACATCCCCTGTGCTCGTGTGTGTGTGTGTGCGTGCTTTCCTTGTGTTGTTCCCTTTTTGTTCTCACTTGGAAAACTTGGGCCCTTTCTACACTTTAGGATTATCTGAGGAAAATGGAGGGATCGTCCCTGCCTGCTCCTTGGATCCCCTGTGCATCCTTGGATGCACAGGGATGATCCCAGGAAAAAAGTCAAGTGTAGAAACGGCCTTGGTTTCTTCCACCTGTCCAAATTCAGCAGCCACCTAGATGTGCTTCATCTTCCCAGTTTTCTGCCTTGAAAAGTTTTTTCCCTCTCCTTCTACAACAGCCCGTGTACCACCCAAATCTGCTTTAAGGGTTGGTAGACCCTCCAGAGTAGATTTGGGGTGCACCTGGGGGGGGTGCAGGGGGGAGGGGAGAGCAAGCGGAACATTGGGTTAAAGCCAATGTTGGCTTTTCAGAGCAACAGGCATGCCTTGAGACACATTGTGGCAAGAATGACCATTCAAAACGGTAAAAGAAAACAATGTGAGAGGATTTAATGTAGGTTATCATGGTAGCTGAAGATGGCTCCTTTTCACTACCCCATATCCCTTTTTACAATTCCTAAATCTGTCAGGGAGATAGCTACAGTGATTTAGGATTGGGCAAACATTTTGCAACTCATTCTGGCATAATGTGGGCACACGAAACTTGAAGCAAAAACAGCAGGAAACTACATAGCATTTGTCAAGCCAAGGCCATGATAAAAGGAGGAAAATAAATTAATTCCAAGCACTAGAGACTGGATTAAAATTAAGAACAGTATGGAGTAAAAAACCTCCAATTTGAATTTCACAACCCATTAAACGGCAGTCATTTAAAAATTTACAACAATAAAATAAAGGCCAATTTCTCATTATAAAATATGATTCTATGTGTGAGGAAAAGACAGAGAAATAACAGAGAAACAACTTCCACAAAACAAATCTTTGCAAGCACAAGAGATTAAAGTTGCTCATCTGCATTTTTACCTTTAGGGTAATAGTATATAACTTTTTCATATGACTGTATTAGCACATCAGCTAAACAAGACCATAAACAATTCTGAGCAAGAATTCATGCACAAGAACATACACACACATACACACAATCACACACCCCTTGCGGAGTAAAATAATCTCATACCTATCCCATATTTACGAATATGGGCTTTCAGTTCAATGTACAAGTGATAAACTTGGACAAACGTATGGCTCACAAACATTACACTATTCCCCTTTGAATGCATTAAGGTAACTTGGTTCACATATCTGTATTCCAGCGTTGCAGTGATGACAGCAGACAAAGCAAAGGGTCTTTGGAGCCCTGCAGACACATAGTTTGGAACGTCTTCTCATCAGGAGCACCCCCCAACCCAGGCCGGTTTTAGTTTTCCTAGGGTTCATCTACACCAAGCAGGATATTCCACTATGAAAGGGGTAAGAAAGCAGTAAATAAAAGGCAGGAGCCACACTACTGCTTTATAGCAGTAAGTGCATTCACAACTGTTGGGGCCTACGACACGTACCACATACTGCTTTCATGCCGCTTTCATCATTTTATATCCTGCTTGGTGTAGATGTGTCAATGGGCCCCAACAGTTGTCAGTGCACTTCAGTACCACTATAAAGCAGTTGTGTAGATCCTGCAGTGCACTTCAATACCGTTATAAAGCAGTAGTGTGGCTCCTGCCTTTTATATACCGCTTTCATAGTGGAATATCCTGCTTGGTGTAGATGAGCCCAGCCAGTATCTCTACTTAACTATATCCTTATAAAGTTAAAATTAAAGCAGCATAGATAGATTCTATGTGTCATTGCAATGCAGATATTATCTAACAATAAATGCAGATATTATCACTGTTGTAGAGCACTCACATTAACATTAAGTACAATTTATTGTAAATAACGGAGTTCTCAGTGTGTTTCTTATCTTTATTTTTATTCACCAACACCAAGGGCTTCACTCTAAGTATGAGTGAAAACCTGTCTTGCTACTCATCTATATTCATGTTTCTGGGTAGCACACAAAAGGAAAACTTGTACATTTCTCCTGTCATAAGATGCATGAATTCCATATACCGTATTTTCTGGCGTATAAGACGACTGGGCGTATAAGACGACCCCCAACTTTTCCACCCATCTGGCCCGCCCTTGTATCCTATTACCTCCTTCTCTGCCTCTCAGATTTCGCACATGCGCGCCTGTGCGAGATGTGCGAGCGTGAGTGAGGTGGAGGGGGAGGGAGGGAGGGGAGCGGGCGAGGGTGCGGGGAATGTGCCTCTGTGGCCCCTCTTCAGCCTCCCCTCCCCACCTCTCCTCTCCCTGCTCTAGTTGTGCGCCTGCAGCAGGCGAGAAGCGGCTGCCTGAGCTGAGGAAGGCTGGTGCTGCTTTCGTGCTCTCATTCTCTCCCGGTTTACGAGTCTGTGTCTGTGGCGCGCTGACGGGCTAGACTCCGTCAGGAGTTGCTCGCTGAGCCACTTCTCCTCTCTCCCTCGCTCTCCTCCTTCCTTCCCTCCCTCCTGCTCTCTCTCTCTCTCTCGCTTTCTCTCTCTCTCTCTCTCTCACACACACACACACGCGCACACACACACAGAGAACTCAGGAGCTCGTGGCTTCGGTTGAAGGCGAGCGGCTCGCGCTCCCTTTGCCTGCCTCAACCACCGACACCCTCAGAACCCAAACAGTAAAAAGGGGGGGGGGAGGAGATTCTCCAGTCCAGCTTGGAAGTTACAGCACCCGCCCTATAAGACGACACCCGGCGTATAAGACGATCCCCGACTTTTGAGAAGATTTTCCTGGGTTAAAAAATCGTCTTATGCGCCGGAAAATACGGTATGTATCTGCAACTCACACATCTTATAGGGAAGGAGAAATGCACAGACGTTGCTTTTCATATTACATGGAATTTCAAAGCAAAGGTCCAAGTTGCTCCCTCCAATCACCTGCTTCCTTGTTGCAGCACAGTGCCAAGAGTGGGTATTTAAGAGAAGGTATTTAGAGGAAAGAAATGGTAAGTGAGAAGGTGTGTGTAGCCTTTCCCTGTCTGCTACTTTTCTTGTGAAGCCCCTTCTCTTGCAGGGCAGAGTGAGTTCAGGGATGTGTTGATCTTGCAGACACAGTCCATGGGGGAGGAACTTCATGTGAAAGGAAAGTAGCTTCTGGTGAAGCAGAAGGGAAAAGTGGTTGGTTGGGAAATTGTCCCTTCCTGACCCTACAGCGGGTCTCCGGGAATTTATTATCCATGTAGCAAGGCTCTAAACATACACAAAACAGAAAATCCTGCCGTGCACATTCTAAAGGTAATAGGTACTCATGACATTATGTGTGGATACTTTAATGTGGTTGACGAGTGCTTTCCACTGTTTAACGTATTTGTGATAGAAATGATAGGGGAGAAAATCTAAAGGAATTTAAATTACGCTACCATTAATAAGAAGTGAAATCATTTCTTATGGCTCTTGTTTTTAACTGATCCTGCGGCCAAAAAAACAACAGGTTATTAGTATTTCATTGATTTTTATGTAGAGGCTTCCCTTGAAACCAATAAACACTCCTAGTTGAAATCAATGATGTACCTCCTATCAATGGTATTCTAGCAGCAGGTATTTCACTGTAAATAACGGCAATTTCTTATTTGTCTTGGTCAATACTACATCTTATTTTAGCAACTATTGAGCTAATTACAACAGTAATGTATTTATTTTACAACCAAGATTGGGATCTGTTTCACCCCCAAGCTGACATTATAAACAATTCACATACAAGAGGAATAGTCAAGATTGTATTTTTAAGCGCGTTAGCATCTCCCTACATACCTATAATCAATTCTAAGTTGATAACTCAAAGAAAGAACCCTCAAAGGCTGCAAACCATTTATTTGATGTATTTTAAATAAAAAAGATTGTATAAAGGAAACAACCTTTTCCCTCCCTTATCAGCTAATGATCTTAAAATTGCACCATGAAGGTTCTGAAGAAAAACTTTTTTGAACGGCTATGAGAAGATGGGCCATAGCAAGATAGTCAGAAAAGCTTTTAAAAATTAATTCAAATAATAATGGCTGCAAATATGAGATGCTATCTTTTAAAACAAATTATAGCAAACACAAATACTTACTGCTATTTTCTTCTAGCAGAATCTGTATTCGCAATGTACGTTTGAAGTTATTGCCTGTTAAAAAGTAAAAAGAAAAGAAAAGAATACATTAATTTAAAATACAATAACATCTGAATTATTAGCCACAGCTAATAAGAATATTTTCAGCCCCATAAATAAGAAATATAACAACCATAATATCCCCATTTTAGTTTTATTCCATGAATTAAGAACAACGAAAGCAGGGCAACTGGAAATTATGTCTTAATACCAAGAGTGTCTTAGTATGAGCCAAGAAATACCACTTAGGGAATTTGAACAAATTCAGGCTACTATACAAATCTGAAAATGAAGAAATAGGCTTAACCCTTTCTACAATTCAAATGTAAAGCTATAATACTTTGATTTCTATTTTTCCTTAGTGTATGATCTATTGGCTCGTATGTTCTCTGAGATTGAGTTTGGAGTCCTCTCTTGAAGGAAATATCACAGAGTCCTTTTGTTCTTCTCAGGCAAGAGGGCTCAGAGGAGTAGGAGAACATGAAAGGCCACCCTAATGTTGGCAAGGTGTGCCAACCTCCATTTAAAAAAACAAACAAACCCTCACAGCAAATATAAGATTTTTTTCATTGTTTCTTTCCACTACTCATCAGTCTCAACTGTAAAGTGAAGTAAACTTTTGGGACTACCATTTGGAGAGACATGATAGCACTCTTCAAATACTTAAAAGGTTGTCACACAGAGGAGGGCCAGGATCTCTTCTCGATCCTCCCAGAGTGCAGGACACGGAATAACGGGCTCAAGTTAAAGGAATCCAGATTCCAGCTGGACATCAGGAAAAACTTCCTGACTGTTAGAGCAGTACGTCAATGGAATCAGTTGCCTGGTGAGGTTGTGGCCTCTCCCACACTAGAGGCATTCAAGAGGCAGCTGGACAACCATCTGTCAGGGATGCTTTAGGGTGGATTCCTGCATTGAGCAGGGGGTTGGACTCGATGGCCTTGTAGGCCCCTTCCAACTCTGCTATTCTATGATTCTATGATTTAATCAAAAAGACATAGTTGCGGCCAAAGCTTGAATTCTGAATATCAAAACATTTTTAAATGTAGAGGTAAATTAGTAAATTGCATAATCATTATTTAATGTAACTATGTTTAAGATGAGGTATTTACAGATAGGGCATTCAGACAATGAAGGTAATTTCAACACTTCACAACAGTGTTTATGCATGTCGTATTTTGAGTGCATTGGTGATAGCTGGGGCAGGGTTGGGGGATTAAACAATGACAATTGTCAGAAATAATCACATACAAATGGATAATCTAAACAGCCTTCAATTCACGGGGCTCTATTAACACAAATCCTGTCAAAGAGATTATATTGGAACCTAAAGATTACATTTTCCAGAAATCACTACTTTGATTGTACCCACTACAGGACAATGAATTATGAAATCACAAACTGACAGATTAAATATCTAGCTTTAAAACATCCTGCCTGTTGCAATCAAATGAAATATTTTTCTACTTCGATTTTGTTGCTACCAAAGACATATAGGTGATGTTTCTATTCACACAAATTATAGATATGACACCACAGTCTGTGCAGATATGACTGTCTTTTTTCAGATTTCTTTGACTTGTAAATTTCTCTGTCTGTGATCATTCTTTTACCAAGTCATCTTTTATTTGAAAATGAAGGTATTCTTTATTCAGAGGTTGGAGGGGGATGGTACTCTATAAGATTATAGAGCAAAAAAGGGTGGGTTTTTTTGCAGTACATCCTACTGACTTGTATTTGACATGCTAATGATCCTTATAAATTTGATACTACAGAAGTCCATGGTATTCAGGTATTGATTACACTGTAATATTTCTTAATTACTATTTTGTGCAACAACAACCCAGTTTACACATCATGCTAGATTTGCAATCTTGGCTTAATCAGCCAGGCTGTCCGTGAGCAGCATGCAACTTTTTTTCCTGCTGTTTCATTTCTCCCTCCCCATAATCAGTAAACCCAGCTAGGATTGAGCATTTAAACATAGTTTCTGTTTATGTGCAAATTGGAGCTGTGGTAAAGCAGGATTCATAAAGCAGCTTTAAATCCTTGTGTGAAGTTGGCTTGTGATCCTAGCTTGTTTGGAAACACTTAACAATAATTCCCAGTTCACATGCAGTGGAAAGCTGTACTTAAGTGCTGAATGCTGGCTTATATCCCCACTCACACAAAGTGAGGAGTGAATGGCTGTGTGCATCTTTATTTCTGGCTTTATATCTTGTGAAAATGCTGCCCACATTGCTTATAATATGCCACATTTTCATTAGTTATTTCTTTCTGTAAGTGCTGCACATTTTTATTTTCTTATCTGCCAGGATGTATTGGACTTTCCAGGGGAAAGTGAGCAGCCCCTTTTAGATGTAGGTATGGCACTTGCGTAGAGAATCATTAAGTAGTTTTAGATCAATACCAGAAAATCAGTGCTGCCAAATCTTGGCCTACAGTGGGATGGGGGAGAAATTGGATGTGTTCTCATTTTAATGCAGACCTACCAAATTTGCAATTTCTAAATCAATATATGAACTGAAATATAGTCACACTTTGATGTATCATTTCAGGCCATGGGTTCTGTCAATGCGCTGCACTGTAGCTCTGAGTGGAGCTGCACTCCAGGAAGGGTTGGCTGCACATTGCTCCAACAAGGAGCAGATAAAGACTGAACCTGACATAATAGTTTGGTTTGCCTGTAGCACTGTCTGTACCTCTTCACTGACTGGCCTGTTTTAGCAGTTTGAAGCTGTGACAATATGGGAGTGCCTATGGTATGGCATGCTGGTGTCCTCATGGCTGCAGCCCTCAGAGTCTGAAGATGGCAAGAAAACTTCCTCTGGATTGCATTTATATCCCTAGAGAACTGACTGAACCCTCTTCTCGAACTGTTAACTCAGGATCTCCACTGTGGACAACGGGTCAGGATCCTGATCCATGACAGATAATCAGTTTCCTAAATTTAGCAATGCAGTTTTCCAATTAAAAAAAATTGGTATGAAAACGTATTAGAGGGAAATGCCCACAAAAATCCATATATTCAGAGAAATAAGCAACAAATAATAATAAAAATAATAATAATAACAACAATAGTACAATTTTTTATGTGCTTGTTGTTTTTTAAATCACAAATTGATGCAGACACAGGGTGAAGCAAAGTTAAGGTTGGAAAAATGAGAAACTGAATTTTAAAATTGACAGATTTGCCTCCTTAGATGCTATGAGCCACTGAAGAGGATTCCTGTTCTCCACAATCCCCTTCACCTGCCTTCCTCTGTCCACATAAGCAACAGGACCCCGTTTTTGCCTCTCAGCATCAGGGAGGTGAAAGTAGGTAAGGTGGCTTGTGGGAAAATGGCAGCTGCAGAGTTTCTGGCTGCCATGGATCATTACAAAGATCAGTACCATCCCCAAATCAAGACCTGAAGCACAAAACAATTCCCAGCTTTACTGCTGGACAAAACAGTTCAGGAGTTATTAATCATGCAGCAAGCAAGCTGTTTCACATTCTAAGTCAATTATGGGAATGAGATTTATAATATTTTTACAAATATCAGTAGGGAATTGTCATTGGAAACATGCAATGAAGGACCTTAAGTCACATCATAACCAAAACTAGGGCTCTCCAGGTGTACTATTTTTGCTCTAATAGATATCTAATGACTCAGTTGCATTGCGATCTGGCACCTGGCCATACAGTCCTCTTTAATATATTATTCATTTCAAAGAGTTCAGGCCTGTAGCTGCAGTAATCAGATGTAGTTCTTCCAGAAAGGCAAGAGAGCACATATAAATTCTAGCAAACTGCATTATGGCTTGGATGAGATGTTCCTAAAATCATTGCCAGTGCTGAGTGATTGGGAGAATGCATTACTGAGCTGCCAATAATACTTCCTTCATGAAAGTTTTTGAAAGATTTATTTATTTTATTATTGCATTTATATCCCACTTTTTTCTCCAAGTAACCCAAGGCGGAATACATAATCCTGTTCTTCTTCATTTTATCCTCACAACAACAACCCTGTGAGAAAGGCTGGGCTGAGAGTTTGTGACTGGCCCAAAGTCACCCAGTGGGTTTCCATGGCCGTGTGGGGACTAGAACTTGTATCTCCCAACTCCCAGCCCAACACTCTGGCCACTACATCACGTTGATATTCTAAGTATAGCAGAATGGTCATTCTGGAT
The DNA here is from genome assembly GCF_023053635.1 of Elgaria multicarinata webbii. Classification (NCBI taxonomy): domain Eukaryota; kingdom Metazoa; phylum Chordata; class Lepidosauria; order Squamata; family Anguidae; genus Elgaria; species Elgaria multicarinata. The sequence goes on from NC_086180.1 coordinate 66,887,325, forward strand.
TGGTGCTTTTCCTGTTATTTCAATGAAAATTAAAGTTGAAATAATTTCAATAAGGAGTAAAAGTTTTCAGCAACAGTCTGTGGGACAGTACAAACCCATGGATCAGTTTAGTTTCAGAAAGATAAGAGTGATTTGCAATGCAGTAGTTTAGGAAAGTTAGCATGAAGCTATGGGCATGTCTACACCATGGCTATATCCCAGCGTAGTCCCTGCATCGTCCCTGTGCATCCAAATGATGCATAGGGGATCCCGGGGGCAACCAGGGACAACCTGGGACTTTCCATGGGATATCTGGGACTCTGGGACCATCCCAAGGAGCGTGGGCCATGTGGCTGCTGCTCCCGGGGCGTCCCTTCCTTCCTGCGAGTAGCGAGGCTCTTAAAATGGGTACAGAGCTGCATGGGGCCAGTTTGTGCCCATTGGGTGTGGGGAGCGGGTTCGGGGTTTACCTTCTTTTTGCAGAGGAGCACAATTGCCCTCCCTCTTGTGCTGCAGGGGGGAAAATGGCAGCCGTGATGTCCTTCTGGAACGCTGTGCGGCCATATGTAGACAAAACGTTTAAAGTACACATTAGGTACCAGACTAAAGGAAATTTTTTATAAGATGATGTATAGATGGTATATGTCTCCATCAAAGTTAGCAAAAATGTATAGTGGTTGTTTGGAGGACTGTTAGAAATGTGAACAACAAGAAGGAACCTTTTATCATATGTGGTGGTCTTGTAAAAGAGCAAAAGCCTACTGGGTTCAAATATATGTATTAATGTAATTTTTTTCAAAAAATAAACATAGAAATGAAACCAGAATTGTTTTTGCTTGGACTCGGGGATGATCAATTTAAAGAAAAAAGGTTGTTACTTCAACATATGGTGACAGCGGCAAAACTACTATATGCGCAATATTGGAAAACATCACAAGTACCAGCAATGGAAGAATGGCTCCTCAAGGTGATGGAATTGTCAGAGATGGCAAAATTAATGGCGCTAGTACATGAAAGAACAATAGCCTTATATGTATTGGACTGGAAACCTTTTATTGAGTATATACAGGAACAGCAAAAGGATGATTTATTTGTTTGTGGGTTTTATATATAATCTGTACCTTTGCCTTTGATATATATACATTAGCTTGTTGTTATGAAATTCGTAGCTGGTAATATAGAAACAACGTATGTTTGCCATCTGACATGAAGATCGCTTTAAATGAAATATAGCCTTATGTATTGTGTTTATTTTTCTAGATGTACTGTATGTGTGGTGTAGTAGTTTGTATAGTTTGTAATGTTTGTTTTTTGTACCTTCCTTATGTGTCTGTTTTTTGTGGAAAATAAATAAAAGTATTAATTGGGGGGGAAAAGATGCTGGGGAGGATCACGGAAGCAGATAAATCCATGATCCTCCCCCTCCCTCCCTCCCTCTATGGGGTAGACATGCCCAGTCTCTCTATTTTATAATGACATTAAATATTACTGATACATTTCTTGGCTCTTACAGGTCATTTGTATTATGCAACACCTTCTTCTTCCCTGCTCTTGATCTCGAAAAAACCATGCTATTTATTCCCATTGCACAGTACATCTGCACTGCAACATGGTCAAGTGTTCCTGTGGTGTCAGTAGAGTTGTGATTGCTCTAGCATTGGTGTTTGATCCAAAGCCTTAATGCAGCGATGCCCAGAATTAAGCAATGGGTTTTCGATGTCTGGTTCTCTGAGGTGTCAATTTTGCTTTCTAGTAATAGTACTGTACTGACTTAAATTTTCAATTAGCCATTTTTTTTCCTGCCTGGAAATGCTTATGGTTCAATTTCTTAAAAAAATTACAAAGCAAGTAGTCACAAATCGCTTAAGAACTAAAAGCACAGCTTTTAGTAAGTGATCCCGAATATGCACGTTTCCTTAAGACCATAATATAAGAAATGCCTGGTTAGACCAGCATTATCGGGCTTGCAAGCAGTGGCTGTTTAGAATACCATCTATGGGCTTTCTTTGAATATTTGGAATTAGACCGTATATTGTGGGAAGTAACATCTGATTAACTATATTGTTTGGAACTTTTAAGTCAGTCCTGAGAAAAATTAGCCCACGGTACTAAGAGTCGAAACGCGTCTGGCCAAATTGATTAAGTCTACTGAGCATTTTTTGTCTAGCAGTTTGATTGTTTTGTTGTATTATTGTATATGTGAAATACTCTGTGTATGTTATTTTTAACATATTTTAGTTTATCAAATTGCATTTTTAACCTGTTTCCTTAACTTCCTTGCTTTCATTTAGATCAGTGCAAGTAGGCTTTTTTTTTTTTTTTTTGCTAATATCCACATAAACTGCAAGAATTTAAGTGGTCAGTTAGAAACTGCTCAGTGTTCCAGCGGTGGATCATGGTTTATCTTTTTCCCAACCCATTTTTTATTGTCTAGCCTCAAAGGAAGTAGCTACAGATTGATATATTCAGGTTAGGAAAGTGCATTTTCTACTTTCCTCTTCTTCTTGAAAGTTGAATACCTTTCAAGATCAAAACCACTGCCTTGTTTTTCTTTCTTTCTAAGTTTAAGTGGGTGGGGTGGGTGGAGAAAAGTCTAATAAGAACTTCTGCATTCCCAGTATTGATCAGAGTTCACTTTGTTGCAAAGGGCTATGTGCAGCAGAATGAATTGCAGGAATTTTAGAAAGCTGCATGATGGTTTACCAAAAATATAACTAAATCCTTCATGAAAGAACTGTCTGTATTAACTGATTTGCATTGCTGTGAAAAAGGGACAGAAAATGTTCGATCATTTTTATTACATTTGGAATGGGAGACCGATAGCTTAAGTAGGCCACCTATAACTTGCTGTTTTCTTAAACTAGCAGTACCAATGACACACAAGTCTAGCCATATCTGCCACATTGATTTCAGCAAATATTTAAGCTGTCACTCAGCACATAATTTCAAAGGCATGAAACAATGCAAAAACAATACCCCAAACCATAATCAAGACATAATATAATTTTAAAAAATGAACATAAGGCTGAACAGCCAATGGGCTAATAACCCTTCAAGGATCATTTAAAAGGGTTAAAGTTTCTTACTGAAGAAAGCATGGAGGATTTCCCTGTGCACCACTTGACTTCCCAATTGGAAGCCAAGCCCCCACCCCCGGAGGAATCCAAGGAGGTTCTGCAGGCCAGATGGGGTACTTCCATAGACTGGATTAGGCCTGCGCGAGAGAGTACCCATCACACCACTAGATGCTGTGGTAACAGCCACGCCAGATCTCTGAATCTCTAATTCTGAACTATCAGGTAGAATTCAGGTAACCAAAGTACAGAAGAAAAAAATTCTCTATAACCCCTGAAGTCGGTCTATATAGAGAAGCAACCTTATTTCAGTATGTAGCTGATGTGAACACAAATTTGCATATGGATTCATATTTCGTCTCCATCATGATATACATTTGGCTTCACTGAACAAGCTGGATGTATCTTTTGATACCAATGGGAATGTGCATTCCCTATCCAGGGCCATTAATGGTTACAATCTATTAGTTGTCTACAAGGAGACTTGAATCAGAACCAGGTTTTTAAGTACATTTGAAACTAGGCCTAAGCTGACGAGTCATTGGTAGCAACAGCAAACTCCATCACAAAATGAATACAACCCCAGGGTTAAATTCTGGCTGGGCAAATACTGTGTCTCACTATCAAACTCTTCCCAATATGTGAGACTAACAGCTTTAGTAAGTATCATGCCCAGTAGTTTCTTTATGTTGTTGTAGAGTGCTCAATCTTTTTTCCACTTATAGATCTGGCAGTCAGTAATGAAGGAGGAAGGTCAGATCTACAGCAATTCTGTTTTTGCTGATCTTTAGCACTTTCAAGGAGACAAATTCGCTTTCTATTTACTGAACCTGTAGAAAACTGGTGCAGTCTATTTAAAAAATAAAAATCCTGAAGTTTTATGTACCTACCCTAAAAAGGACAATTCGATAAATAAATACAGGACATCTGAGTGGTGGTGCAAGAATCCATGTGTTTAAGGTGACATACTTTGAATACAAAATACTAATGCTAACACTGCACTTTTGCAACAGGTGTGTGTGAGAGAGAGAGGGTAGGGAGGGAATATCTACACTAGTCCTTATCCCAGGGATCATCCCGGGATCAACCCATAACTCACAGGGGATCCCGGGGGCAGGGAGGGATGATCCCTCCATTTCCCTGGGATAAATGGGATGGCTGACGAGATTTTGGCAGGACCCCTCCCCCACCATCCTACTGCCCATACTCCATCGGGTTCCTGCCCAGTCCCTCAGTTCCAAGGAGACTGCCACTGTGGGCTCTCAATACTGAGGGAATCAGCATCAACAGAAACTATGACACTGAGAGGGGATGGGGTGGGTGGGTTGTGTGAATGTACAGATGACCACTTGAAGAACTACAGTTACAGGTAAGCAACCTGACTTCCTTCTTCATGGGGCATGTCTAGACCTAGGGATTGGAGGAGGAGGATGTTGCGATATGGTGATCGCAAGATCCTCCCACTCAATCTACATGCGGCACGCAACGTCCTGGGAGGAAGTGGACGTCCGACCCACCATTTTGTTTTTTTATTGAAAATGAGCGCACGAGCGCTCCATTGAACAGTGAGTGTTTTTTTAAAATAATAATAATAATAATAATCCCACTTACTCACGAGGAGCTGGAGACAAACCGGGACAACCGCCCACTTGTCCTGCGGTTTTGGGACCATCCTGGGACAGTGAGAAAAACTGGGGGGGGGGGGAAATGTAGGGCAATATCCCAGGGGAAAGGAGGGATCATCTCTCCCTGCCCCCAGGATCCCCTGTGGACACACAGGGATGATCCCGGGGCGATCCCCAGGATATTGCCCCATCTAGACATGCCTATGGTCTCTGTGTATCACACATATAGATGATTAACAAGCTGACTTAACAAGGTGGTGGGTAGGTGTCTTATTGAAGAACCTCTGACAACACTGCACATCCCAAGGAGCAGTCGTTCCTAGCTCAGACATTAAGGTGATAATGTTTAAGAACATTTCAAATTCTGTATTACACATCTAAATCGACTATGCAGCACTGTAAGATGTAGCCTTGACAAGAATTATTAGGAAGTTGGAATTATGAATACTTTCCCTTCCCTCAAAACAACAAGTTCTTCATAAAATAATTTCCAAACTGCCCTCGATTCTCTCAAATCAATGGAAAAAGTCCCTACTAAGCTTAATTGGCATGCTAGGGAAGAATTTTGAAGGGGCGGCTCACCCTTGAAAATGGCTAATAAACTGATGGGGGGAATGTTTATTTCCACCAATGGAGACTCAGGGCTCTAGGAAATAGATCCAGGTTTTTTGAAATAAATTTGGGACTATGGATCCAGGCACCAGCTTAGCAATGCTCCTGGAGGGAAGACAACAATGCAATGAGAAACTGGTTATTTTTAAAGATACGAATGCAAAAAACAGGAAATAAGAACAACAAGGAAAATATAGGAGCGCATGGAGGGGATGGAGAAAAAAAAATCTAGCATCAATAAATCATGAAACAAGAGAAGAAACACAGAGGCACAGTTCAGCCTTAGGCTTGTGGGCTTTCTTTCCTTTCACCTCCTCCTTTGTGTATTAGAGGCGGAATGGAAAAGCTTCCATTTTCACCTCCAAACAGTCCATGGTTCTATTCTATGAACCAGTGAACTCCAGTTTGCTCTAATCAAACTTGATTAAACCAAACGAGTTTCAAACTATGATCTGAAGTGCTTTGTTTTGATTAATTTGGTTAGAAAAAGTGTTTCCATCCCTTTGGGACCCATGAGCACATTTTAAAAAATTGCCCTGGTCACCACCACAAATCATGTGCTGTAAGGGAGTGGATGTCCAATGTGTTTGTGTGTGTTCATGAATATACACCTGGGTGTGTGCTACTCACTCTGGCTTCTTTCACTCTGGCTCTTTTCTCTTTCTTACTCTCTCTGGTCCTTTGTTCTCCCGTGACCCTCTCTGAGTCTCTCTCTCTGTGTGGCTCCTCTTTTCCCCTTCCTTCCTTCCTTCCTTCCTTCCTTCCTTCCTTCCTTCCTTCCTCTATCTCCCTCTCTCCCTGTCCTCATCCAAAAGAATGGAGCAATTTCTCCATTCATTTGCATGGGGTGAGAAAAAGCCTCCTACTGAAAATGAAAATCAGCACCGGGGTGGGGGTGGGGGCTGTGAAGGTCACTCCCACCAAGGACCCTCTTGACTCAAGGGACCTTGGTGGGGAGACTTCGCCACCCTTCTAACCACCTTTGGCAAGGAGGGCTCCCCCCACCCATCCAGTGTAAGTGAATGGCGGAATTGTAAAAGAAGAAAAAATAGCTCGGAGCGTACCTCACCCTGGAGACCCCTGGGTTTGAACTAGGGTGACCATATGACCGGATTTGCCCGGATTTGTCCGGGTTTTGATGGCAAATCCGGGAGGGGGAGGGGAAATCCGGATTTTTTCTCTCAAAGAGCAGCTCTAATGGGAATTAACAAAAATGCTTATAACTCCATCATTTTTTAAGACAAAGACATGAAACTTGGCACAATGGTAGCTCTTAGGAAGGGCTTTAGTCATACCAAATTTGAAACAGATCCGTTCATCCACTGATTTTTTAGGATTTTTTTTTAAAATTGAGGTTTTAAAATTATTATTTTTTAAATCTTCATTTTTAAAGTTAAAGAGATGAAACTTTATACCATGATAGGATTTAGGTAGAGCTTTAGCCACACCAAATTTGAAACAGATCCATTCATCCATTGATTTTTTAGGGATTTTTTTTTAAATTTAGGTTTTAAAATTATTATTTTTAAAATTGACATTTTTAAAGATAAAGAAATGAAACTTTGTACTATGATAGCTTTTAGGTAGAGCTTTAGCCATACCAAATTTGAAACAGATCTGGGGCCAGTAGGAAACCCTGTTAACAACAACAGCAACTTGCAATGAGTGAAGATACAGTCAGAAAACATATTTGAGGGAAGGGGAGAATGTAACACACAGAGTATAGCAAAAGCTTCAAAGTACAGCAAAACCTACAAAAGTAGGAGTGAGTGAAGTTAATTTCAGATACATTGAATCTCTCACTTGTTCTTTATTTCAGTGATTTTAACATTAAGATATTACGTAGAACAGATTTGTCTTAAGTGTGTGCTGTAAAATCAGACATGTGACCAAGGCTATGTTCAGGTGGGCACGCCCCCTTGGTACTGGACACGCCCCCTTGGGGGCGACCATGTTATCCTCATTTTTGGTTTCCAAAATATGGTCACCCTATTTGAACAAATCGGAGTTCTCTGAACTCAGTCATAACAGGGACCTGTAGTTTGTTCTGCAGTGTAAGAAGAATACAGTGTGAGTGAAAGAGGAGGAGAGGAGAAGAACATAAATCTGAGGATTGCTATAGCTGATTTATGATGATTTAAGTCATGGCTTAGGTAAACTGGGTCAATGGAAATAATATGGAATAATATTTAAGAATGATAAGAAATGTAATGAAATAAATCTGTAGATATTTCATGATGGAAAGCAAATTCAGTCTCTGTCATTAGCTTAGCTTCTCATGAAATGAACAAATGAAACATTTTTCCTAGTGCCACATAAAATAGTTATATGGCAAAAAAGGAAGCGCTATCTTGCTTGCTACAGGAAATAGTGAAGCCATTACTGTCATGACTCACCATTAAGATTACCCTTTTATGAAGTGTCTATGGGTGTACATTGTCTGACAAGGCTTGTTGTTGTTGCTAAAAATAGCAACAGATCTGCCTTGTCCATCTTAGTGTTCTGATCTGTCATACTACAAAGTAGTCCCTACCTTATTTGGCACCTAAACTTTGCATCATAAATGCCTTGAGTAGAATAACAGGAACAACAATATAAGTATCTTAGAATGAAGTAGATAGGGCATTTTATGCTCAGAGGTCTCTAAGGCCTGAAGTTAAAAACTGCAGATGATATCCCTAAGGTTTCTGAGATGTATGGCAAAAATGGTTTTATATGGCTTAATTTAGAAACGTTAACATAACAGAATATAAGCAATAGGCTCCAATAATTACAGCAATCCTATGTAAATCCCTCAAGCAAACATGTGTTCATACAGTATACAAATTGCTATCCTCTTAAATGCATAATTATTACATTGTTGCAAAGCAATTCATCAGAAAACATAAACCTCTTGTGATAGTCTTGGGGGGCATTTCAAAATTTATTCCACAGTACTAACAACAGTAAAGTTTGCCGTGTGTTCTAAAACTAAACAATAGCTAGAGGAAGGTATTGAATGCTCTCAACAAGGATTTGTGTGTTGTCAACAAACACCGAGGAGGATAAAGGACTGCTGACTGTGGATAAGAGAAGCAATAAGGGAATGAAATTAAGAAAAGGAATGTTTTGCTTTGTTATAAAGGAGAAACTCCTTAGCAATGAGGTAGATTAAACTGTGGCTAACAGTACAATACTATACATGCCTTCTTAGAAGTTAGTGCTACTAAAAGTACTACTGAAAGTTTCACTGGCTTGATTCTAGTGCTTTAAAAAATGTTATATCAACTGTGGGATATTTTCAGTTCTGAACCCTGATCCTCCCTCCCTCCCTCCCTCCCTCTCTCTCTCTCTCTCTCTGTGTAACCAGTAGTTCCTAATTATTAGTTGTGAGAAAATGTCCAACATCAGTGCTCTAACCTATGGCTATGTCATGGAAAATCTCTTCATTTAACCATTTTCTTGTTGCTACCTTTATGTCCTCTGTAAGAACAATCAGTTTCCATTAAGGCAAGCTAATACAGGTCCGCACATAGGAGAAGCACAGAATGAGGCAGCTGTCACCATCATTGTCTCTGTTCCCAAAGCCTTTGGGCTCTGCCCTTACGTGTACATCAGGGCAGCACCCAGAGGCATTTGGGATCAGGAAAGTAGTGGCAGCTTTGGCCACCAGCCACGGCCACTAATTTGGAGTAGGCAACATGGGCCAACCTAAATATTCTCCTGATCACCACAGTGGAGCTTTGCATTATAGTTTTCTTTACTCTTGTGTAAGCACGTGCGACACTGATTTGTATTGGAACCATAGTGCTCCACCGTGATTTTCCGTGAAATTCAAAACCCCTCCACCATGAAGGAGGGGATTAGAAAAAGAAGAAAAACTCAATTGATTCTGAGGGAGTCTTGTTTTTTGCTTAACAACCCAGGGGATCAGATTTTGGGGGGATCCAAGGGAGAGATTAATACACACATACACCAGTGTGCTGTGCCAAGTCCAAATCAGAGCCATATGCACTTACACAAGACTTAACAAAACTATCAAATATAGCTAATTAGGATAATGTTAAGTTTGGCCCACACATAAGCTTGGATTTTATTCACTTGATTTGATTCAATATTCATATGCGCACTGCATAGTACCTGATGCTAACTCGTATCGCTTGATCTTTTGTCCTCTCATTGTAAAAAAAGAACAAATAACAAATAAACCAATTGCTTTTCTTTCCCCTCTTTTCTCTGTACTCAGAGTATACATAGACCTACACACTTAGGTGACCACTTAATGAATTGAACAGAGTGATCCTGGACCAAAAATGTTTATGCTAGCCAATGCATTTGTTAGTCTCAAAATTCCACAAGATTGTTGCTAGTTGCAGAAGCATTAATATACATACTCCTGAATAACTTAGCCAATGTTTTTAAGAAAGGTTTAAATTATATGGAGCAGCAGATCAACCTTTGTATATTTTTAAATAAGGCTTTCTGTACAGCTAATTTATTAGGATTTTATAGCAATCCGCAGTAACAGAAATCTGTCTTTCACTTTTTTTTCCTCCACCCATTTTTTTTCTTTTTTTAAATATTGCTTATGGCACATCATCTTGAAAGCTCCTTAACATGAAGAGTTGGTGCTTTGTTGGAAGGAAACATAGGGATGCAAACATTCCTGCTGCAAGCAAAATAGAAATGCTTATGTCTCAGATTAGAAGCCCACCGAGCTCAGCAAGCACACAATTGGAAGGGTCTGAGCGTGCCAAAAATTCAAAACTGGAAAGTGGTCTTGGCTCATCTCTGTTGTTGCCAACCTGTCTATTAAAAGGGGATTAGACAAATTCATGGACCCTATCAATGACGATTACTCGTGATGGCCATATATTAGTTTCAGAATCAGAGGCAGTATGCCTCGTAGCACCAGTTGCTGGGAAACAACAGCAGAGGAGAGCTATTGCACACATGTCCTATGGGGGGGCTTCTTGTTGACCACTGCAGCAACAGAAGGTTGGATTGGGCAGACCTTTGGTCTGATCCAGCACAACTCTTCTTATGTTCTTAGTCCACTCATCAGCCCTTGCTTTGCTGCCTCCTCCCCTTCCACTCCAGATTACGCCCTCCATCAGATGGAGGGAAATCACAGTTCCTTGCCATCACTCCTCTGCCCCCGCTCCTGTCCCACAATACTTCCTCTTTCTTCCTGGAGAAGAAAGAGGAAGTAACCAAAGACCACGTGGCCCATTCAGGGGGCATTTTTATCGCACACAGCAGGAAACGGTAGCACATTGAGTTTTGGGGGAGGAAGCCAGTTTTGGGGGTCTATTTTGCAATGGAAAGAAGGCAACAAGGAGCAGGAGGTGCACAAGAGGCAGACGGCATCGTCTGAAGGACCTGCAAAAAACCATGAGTGGGCAGTAGCGAGAGTGTGATAAAATGCTTGTCTGATGAACCCCTATGGCAGCAGGAACAAGCCCGTGCTAGCTTGTGAGAATACCACAACTCCCTCCCCCTCTCTCCTTCTCCAACAGCCCAATTTGTCACTATAGCAATAATATAATGAAGCCAGCTTTCATACAAGGCCGTACCCTGCAGTTCCTAGTGTTGTAAAATTCCATTTGAACTCTGCAGGAGTTTTGTCTTACTAAGCACAACAGGATTAGTCCCTGATTTATAAAGCACTGGATGCCACATCATCTAGGCACTATTTCTAAAAAATTAATAGCAGATTACATAAAACTATCCACAATGAATAATGTTAAACCGACATACTGCTAACACCAGTGATATATTAGTAACCCTGGGGCGGGAGGCAGCAGGAACATTTGATTTTTTTTTCTCTTTTGTGATTAACCTCAGTAGGGAATTTTCTCCCCCTCGCCCCTACCACACATTACTATTTTACAGACACTTCCAAAGTTAACAAGACGGCTGCTGCACATGATCTCCATAGGTTTGTTCTTAAAAAGCACAGTAAAGCCTAATTTAATCACTGCTTCAAAATATCATACAATAAAACTAATTTAATTACACTTACCAATGGCCACTAGCCTCATTAAAATGCTAATGAGGCATCTAATTATTAAACTGCTTAATGATTGCTAATAGGGCTAAATGACAAAATAAAACTTAACTACAAATTAAAAATGCCCTGAGCTGCAGTCTCATCTCCCTGCCCCCCTCCCACTACCAACCCTTTCTATAGTTTAAGGAAACAAGGTAAACTAAAGCCATGGAGGGCAGGAAATGGAACACAACAGGGGCCTCACTGAGCATCGACTCCCTCAATCCCCCATCGCTTAGCTCTGGTAATGACTATCAAGAGCCCTTGTATCCTGGATGTAGGGTCCTGAAGCACCTTTTCCACATGCATGGGGGTGGGTGCATGGGAGATCCTCAAATCAACACTTGCTTCAAGTCATACGTTCCACATACTATACTAAAATTCAGGATAAACAAAAGTACTGCAGAGCAAAGGCAAGTCTGTAAAGCTTTATATCCCTCAAATTTGGTTAAGTTTTATTACGTTGGAATTACTGGCATGAAAGATGATATACTGGCCTTTTCCACTGGCAGACAAAGTTAAAGACAAGTGTTCTAAAATGTGGTGGAAATGGTTTGTGCATAAATTCTCTGCCTTGAAAACAAAAGGATTGTATCAATAGCGCTCCAAGCCTCAAACCATTTTCACCACATTTTAAAATGTCTCTTTTTTCTTTGCTCTGCGATAACTAGTTATCAACCTTGGTCGATTAAAGCAGCTTTAAGCTGCTAAAAGTGAGGCATGCATCAATGAAAAATCACCAGAAGGTGCCAGAGTGGTCACTGTCCCTATTCTGCTATATCAAATTCCCACATATCCCGCCAACAAATCAACCTATTTATCCACCAACATAATAAAATCTCCAGTATGAAGTAGGCAAAAACCTTCCCGCCAACAATAGGAAGGAAAAATTCCTACTCAGCCCTCCCATCAAAGGGAACAACTGGTTAGTCCCATACTAGAAAAAGGGAGAGAGGGTGGGAGCCGGAAAACCAGAGAGACCGAGAACGGGGCAGGACCAGCATTTATAGGCTTGGTTCCACCCCTGCCTCACGTGGCCCACGTGGGCCTTCACGTGAGGCCTTTATTTCCCTCCTCCCCACCGCAACTGCCACTTCCGCTGCTCAAGCCGCACCGGCTGGGTGCGGGGGTAATGGGCTTACATAAGCAAGCACTACATTATTATTATTATTTTCATTTTCAGATGGCATAGCAGAAGAAATGAGCTGGACTGCAACGCTCTGGTTCTGGACAAGTTGCCCAGCCCTGCTGTAGGTTTTCCATGCATTTGCAAATTTTACCAGAGAGTGTCCTGTTGGTAGCACACATTTAGAGAGTAATCAATGTGGGGACATGAGTAATTATTATTTCAGTAGTTTGCTCTTCAGGTAGAATTTGCATGATGACTATTAAAATGTGAAAACAATATTTTCAGGACATTTTCATACCAGCAGGCTCTTGCATTCAGGGATTGAGCTGTAAAAAATGTATTTCCCTTCTATACACATATTTTCCCTTCCTACTTTTCTAAAGTAGAATAGAGCTTGTTATGAACAGCCATTATCTATTCATAAGAGTTTCAAAATCAGTGATTGTGCTGTGTTCAGGGCCATTGCCGATTCCTAGCGCTTGACAGCTTTTACTCTGGCACCACCAGCAGGACTAAGGCAAGTAGCGGTGAACCTATGCAACAACAACAACAAGCACTTCATTTAATAGGAAAATGGTTTTGAAGAATCACCTTTTTAAAAGTGCAGAAAAACATATTGTGCAATCTCAGACCAACTGAAGGGGAGACTAATATGAAACAGGGTATCGTCTTTGCTAATTATTTTTGTTAATATAATACTAATGTGACGCCTGTAAGAAATGTGTTATTTGAGGATCAGCAAAGAAACCCCTTTTCTCAGAGCTCCATCAGACAAGAGTTTTATTGCACACTCACTACTGGGCATTCAAAGATTTTCTCGGGTCTCTCTCACAGCCTCGTCTGCCTCCCGCGCATCTCCTGTCCTATCTAGCCTTCTTCATGTGACAAAAAAACAACAACCCCACAGTGCCTGTTTACCCTACCCTGTGCCTGTTTGCATTCTCTTCCCCTCCTTATTGTTTTATTATGATTTTATTAGAATGTAAGCCTATGCGGCAGGGTCTTGCTATTTACTGTTTTACTCTGTACAGCACCATGTACATTGATGGTGCTATATAAATAAATAAATAAATAATAATAATAATAATAATAATAATAATAACATCCCAGTAAGTACATTTTTAAAGAAGGAAGTTGCCGCTGTCTCCTGCTGTGTGCAGAAGCAGCGCAATCAAAACAGCCCACTGAATGGGCCAGGTGCACATTGTTTACTTCCTCTTGCAAAAGAGGAAGTAATGAGGGACAAACACGCAGGTGTAGAAGTGACGGTAAACAATCATGACTTTCCCCTGTGTGATGATGCTCTCAAACTACTGTCACTTCTTTTTCCTAGAAATAAAAATCACTTACTTTCAAGAAAATCATGTGTTTAGGCCTGAGGTATTAAGTGTCTTGAGAAAAATTGGCAAGTATGTTGCTTAGCTACACACACTGTGACAATAACAAAAATTTCAAAGCGGGGATGTGTTCTGAAAATGGTCAGTTTGGTCCTTTAACTAAGAAAGAAGAAGTTGTTTTAATGAACTTGTTATGGTACTATTCTCCATAATGTTTTATTTCTACATCGTCATCCAATCCATTCCAAACATTTTGTTATATTTATTCACATATGCACCCGCACACCTTCCTCCCACTTTTCAATAATAAAATGAAGCCACTAACATCAGACATAAATAAGGGCTTTAAGATATTATAGGTTGAATACCAGAGGTTTGGTATTTCTACTAAAAGACTGGAATGACATGAGACCCAGCACTAACTGGTAGAGTTCGGGCCAGTGTCAAGGGTAGGAATGGTCGAACACCTTCCAAGGACTCACACCCCAGCAGGAGCCCACTGACAAGACTTGCTCCTCCTCTGCACCATCACAACCTTCTTGTTTGCTTGCCTCTCACTCTGGCCAAGACAATGGTGATGGCTACTTGATCTTTGCCTGTCAAGCAAGCAAGAAATAGAAATGATGAGAGAGAAAAGGAGGAGGAGGAGGAGCAATAGCAGGTGTGTATCACTTCAGGCCATGACTTCTGTTGATGCTCTGCAGTGTAGCTTGGGTTGCAAAGCTCTGCTATGGTTCAGATTTTAGCAGTGGTCAGGATAGGTCAAGTTTCTCAGAGAAGCAAGATGGGAAGACATCAACATGAACAAAACCTCCAAGAGGGGCTGGAAGCCACCCAGGGCTGTTTGTTGCTCTAAGAAGAAACAGGTCAAGATTAATTCTTAAATAAGAGTTTGGCCTGCATTGTGCTGGTTGGGTCTGCCTTTACACTGACTGCAGGTTTCTCTCTGAAAGGATCTGGCATGGTTTAGCAGCTTCAAGGTCCAATAATGTGCGAGTGACTGTGACCAGTGAGAGTCTTCATGGCCAGAGCCCTCAGAGTCTGAAGATAGTAAGACAATGTCTTCTGGACTCAGGGAAGCTGATCTCTGTGATCTTTCTGGGAAACTGTCATGGCCTAGGTCTCCAAACCCTCTTCCTTGATCCTGAACCCTTGTCCTCAGAATAAAAGGATCCAGAGTTAATGGGAGATGATTTGACCATGGATTCCATCTCCCAAGGGCCCAGGTCTTCAGAGAGATGACAGGGGCTGACTATTTGCCATTCAGAGGAAGTTGCATATCATCCTCAGATTTTGAGGTCCCAGGTAGTGAGGGTACTAGCATGCCACAGCCATTTCCACATCACTGCGGCCTGAGAATACGAAAATAGCACAGGCCCCTTTAAGAGACAAAGTCTTAGTCGGTATGGAGGTGGAGCCAACCAGCCCAATAGCAGTGTTGACAATACTAGACTAGATGGACCAATGGTTTGACTTGATATAAGACAGCTTCCTATATTCTAATATGTCAGATAATTGATTAATCCCTTGAAAATCGTCACTTTTATTTCCTTCTGAAGGCTCACAAAGAAAGATTGCCCAAATGAAGTGGAAATCAAACCAAGCCAAGCCAAAGTAGATAAAGTCAGAGTGAGTTGCACCATATTTGGGTCATGATAAAAATAATACAGGCTGTACAAAGGTGTTTGAGACCTTCAGGTTTATCTTGTCTCTCTTTCTAACAGTGTGAGAAAAAACTTCAAAGTGCAAAAGGTATCTGTGAAGTAAATACCTAACTACAAATTTAAAACACTTCTAATAAGACTCCCTAATTGTTAGGAAGGCTGAAGTCATGGAATCTGACATATGTAGGTAAAATTCCAAACCTTTTAGCAATAGTTTTCCTGTTTTCATGTTCTAACAACAGCAGGATCCCACAATTTCCTCTGAGGAGTTGTTGTTGTTGTTGTTGTTGTTATTATTTTACCAGTCAGTGTAATTTTCCTTATTTAAACCTCATTTCTGTATTTAGAATCTGGGAATCCATTAGTGTTTACAACACCTCTGCTCAGCATTATAAAGTAATTATGACTACACAAATGTCCAGTTCTGTCAGAATACCAAAGCTAATAATTTTGTTTTCGTTCTGATAATTAAATGATCTGTTCAAAGGATAATGAGGGTAATCCTGAATAGATGCATTTGGTTATTCAAGTTTTTTTTATTGTCATGGCTTATATTTATTTATTTATTACATTTCTATACTGCCCAATAGCCGGAGCTCTCTGGGCAGTTCACAAAAAACCTGCATAGACATGTTAATCATCCACAGAATGTTGGCTGGCTTCATGGGGGCATTCTTAAGATACAGTTCCTTGGGCAGTTCTTCCCGCCTCTTTGACATTTCCACTTAGGAAGATAAAGTGCTTCTCATATGGTACATCTATGGGACCAAAACACCCATTTCTTCTTTTAACCACTGAGGTAAGTAGTAATTAGATTACTTAGACTGGTTGTGGCTTTTTAACTTACAAAATAAGGCGAGTATAAAAGGAGATATGATTGAGGGTGAGCATAATTATGAAATGAAAATAAAACTGCCAATATCATATTGCCCTTTTACAAATCTATGGGGTGGGCTCAGTGAAGGCTGGTGGCTCCAATGTCAGTGAGGTGGCAAATCTGCTCCAGGTTTCAGTCAGAACCAGTCAGAACTGTAAAGGAGCTATCCAAAGTGCTTCTGCTGATGGGGATGCTATGTATAGTTCTGGTCATTGCAGATATATATATATATATATATATATATATATATATATATATATATGGGAAAGCTGGGGAAAAGTGCAAAAATGGGCAACCAAAACAATCAAGCTTACAAAAAGGGCGAGTAAAGGGAAACATGGTAGAGGTGTATGAAATTTTGTATTGTGTGGAGAAAGTGAATAGAGAGATTTATTTTATTTTTTTATCTCTCACTAATAATGCTGGAACCTGTGGTCATTAGTGAAGCAGAATGGGGAGAGTTTTAGAGAAGGAAGTTATTTCTTTACACAGCACACAGCCAAAATATAGAATTTGCTACTGCTACTGTCATCCCCTGTGTGTCATTTGGATGCACAGGGTTGATCCCAGGATGATCCCAGCATACAGGCCTGGTCTAGCTATGGCCATAGTGATGCCCACCAACTTGGACATCTTTAAAAGGGGTTTAGAAAGATAAGACGACTGGTATCAGTGGATTGTCCAGATGGCTATATATTTCCTCCAGTGTGCCTCTGTAGCTAGGATGTTACTCATGTGGGAGTGCTATTGCACTCATGTCCTGGTTGGCCATTGTGGGAACAGAATGCTGGACTAGATAAAGCTTTGGTCTAATTTAGCATGGCTCTTTTTATGTTCCTATGTACTACCTCTTACTGAACACTATGGAAAAATATGGGACCATTCCCTATCATGTGGAGCACAATCACATAAAGAACAGCAATGTATGTTAGGGCTGCTATTATAATTGCAGCCACTTTTACAGCTGAATTTAAGATATCTGGTATGAATCATATTGACTGCAAGTAAACTATTAAAAAATAGTTTTCTTCCAAGTCTACACTGCTGGACCAATTTCTCACATGTAATTGTCTATAGGCAAAGGTGACTTAATATTTATCAGTAATATTTATATACTGCCCTTCTTTTAGGAAGTTCAGAGCAACAGACATGATGGTCTCCGATGTTACGCTCACAATTAGGGATACTTGAGGAATTTGATGTTTGCAAATCCCAGTAAGATGTAACTTGATCCACATGTTCGAGTTTGGGATGGGATTTAAGTTATTCATTGGCTTTTGCACTTCTTGAAAGTTCGGATGTAGCAAATGGCTCAAAATGTATCACAACACATTTTGCAATGCATATTTTGAGTGGGAATATGTTCAGAATTTTGTTTGAATGTATTCTATTTTGAAAGAAAATACACGTACAAATACTTATTGAAATATGACTTTTCATGGGAATCTATCTATCGATCAATCGATCTATCATCGATCAATCGATAGTATGAACCTACTTATGGTTAAACACATGTGAAACAGATTGATTCTGAATCCTTACTCACAACTAGTGTGCACGGTACATTGCACTGAGACCATTGCCCATAGCCACCCAAATGATTTGCAGCTAAGTAGGGATTTGAAACTAAATGTGCTGTGACCAGACCCAACATTCTTGCTGCTATCTGTGAAAAAAAGTCTTTCCTTCCGTCACTGCTAACTATACAGTGAAGCTATACTATCTTATATACCACATCTAGGCAAGAAAGTTCATTGAATGAAGTGCCTAAAAAATTGAATCACTCAGATATTAAAACCATCAAGAGTTTCTAATAAAAGGAGAATAATAAATCAAATATATTTCCCCAAATTATAGTTTTTCCCATTTCAGTATATTGAAAGACTATTTAAGGAGGATGGGAAAAATTCTTTAAAATATATATCTTCTATGATTATCACAAAGATCTTTATTTAATATAAATACAAGCCAAGGGGAAATAATATGTACTACGATATTCTAATATCAAATATGCAATTTGCAATAGCATTCCTTTATTAAGAATGCCAATTATAATTTCACATAAAATTTAATTGAGGTCATTACCCTCCAGGCGAGTTATTTCTAAATTCTTTCTTAAGTTTTTTTTTTTTTTTTACATTTTCCACATCAGTACATCTTTCACATCTATATTCTTATCTATTTATAAGATAATAGCAGTCGCCCATCATTTGGTTGGTTCATTATGCTATTCAGGAGGTACATATTTAAATACATGTATAGAGAATGTGATCTTCATTTGTGTAATTATACAGGATCATCAGAAGAATATTAGCAGATGAAGAAATGTTATGAACAAAAACAGTTTTGCATAATTCTCCTGGCAAAACAAGAAAGAATATTTTGCACATCTACTTTGTAGGTGGACTTCAGAACTTGTGACATACATACAAAGGGCTCATCTACACCAAGTTGGATATTTCACTATGAAAGTGGTATGAAAGAGGTATATAAAAGGCAAGAGCCACACTACTGCTTTATAGTGGTATTGAAGTGCACTGACAACTGTTGTGGCCCATTGACACGTACCATATACCACTTCTATACTGTTATATCCTGCTTGGTGTGGCTCTTGCCTTTTTTTATATATGCTGCTTTCATACCACTTTCATAGTACAATATCCTGCTTGGTGTAGATGAGCACAAAGTGACAAGGCTGGCTGAGGATATTTCTCTACTTGAGGATGGTACTCTCCCCTATCCCATGCACAAAAGTCAACTGGATTGCTAGGTCCGTATTGCTGGATTGCTATCAGCAATATGGATTAGGTCCGTAATCCGTATTATGGATTAGATCCGTAATCCATATTGCCTGGATTGCTAGGTCCGCTCTCAGTATTTTAACACTTAATTTTAACTTAAATTTAAATTTTACTGTTTTAACTCTGTATTTTAATCTTATATCAATTTTGCTGCGTGGTTTTATCCTGGTTGTGCTTTTTATACTGTATTTTGTAATTGTGCTTTTAACCTGTTGGTTGTTTTATTGTGGTTTTAATTTTTGTGAACTGCCCAGAGAGCTTCTGCTATTGGGCGGTATAAAAATGTAATAATAAAATAAATAAAATAAAATAAATAGGTGAACATTTCTTTAATACTATCCCTATTCAGGCATTAAATCTGTGTAGGAAGTATTTTATTATGTTATGTTATTATTTATTTATTCTATTTTTAGTATGTGTGAGAAGAAGGAGTGCCTCCAGTAACTATGGAAGCTCTCCACGGGAGCCAGGCTCTCCAAACTGTAAGACTCCACAACTATAGGGAGATGGAAACACGCAAGGATTTAGAGGGATTGGGAAGAGGCTAAGGGACTCTCACTCCTCACATTTACTTCCTATACAGATTGAACACCTTAATAGGGCTACTGGTGATAGGACATTGTTTCCACTGAATGTGAAAGCAGCAGACTAGCCTAGGGATGCAGTACTGGTCAGGCTGCCTGACGCCCAGAGTTCTGTCTTCCAACAACTTGCCACAACTGCTTTCTCCCAGCAACGGCCACCTGAAATGGTCACTTCACTCTGCCTAACTGTAGGGCTGTCTCTACCAGCATTCATGCTTACTTTTATATTGAAGGTGAGCCTTATGCATTGCCAGAGTTCATATTTGGCCTGTTCAAACAATACGTTAAGCCATGGTTAGGCCGCTAGCCCTTTCACAGCAAGTGGTTAGTGAGCATGTTTAAACCGTGGCTATATAGCCACTATGGTTAGGAATGGTTCAATTGACACACTGTGTCATGGTTTGCATGACATGCTAAGCCATAATGCTTAGCTCAAAATTTTTACCCAGCATGGTTTAGTGTCTTGTCTAAACAGGGCCATTTGAACCTAGAATTTCTACAGCCAGCCAGAATGGAACAGACTGAAATGGGTCCCTTATTTAAATATATGGTGCCAAAACCAGTGTGATATATTACAGAGAATTGATAACAATTTTAAGAATAGAAACCCTTCTATATTATACTTTAAGAACCCCTTAAGACCCGGAAACTTTCAGCAAGTTAACTGAATGGCCTGGAACACTAACACTCAACCTATTCAAACCAACCAAATTAAACACTCATACATATCTGCATTGGAATGATGCAGCCAGCCACAAAACATCCACAGAATCCATGTTCCAATACCCATTCTGGGTAATGGACAGTATTCTGAGGAAATGGTTCAGTATCCCAACTTCACAGCAAGCCAAGCCAACTGAATTCACCAGTCACACATAATCCGACAGGATTGATGCAATAAACCACAAAAATCTCCCAGAAACCACATTCTAGAACCCGTTCTGGGTAATAAATGATGGCCACCAGGTTTATTACCTGTATTAGCCTACAGCTAATAAAATCAACTCCCCAGAGGCTTCTGTCATAAGAAAATCTCTGCACATGAGAAGGACAGCACTTAAAGTAATAGACTGCTGTATTCTTGAAGCTTGGCAGTTCATTCTTCTTCCCTTGTAGCTCCAAAGAGCCCACCCAGCTGGCTGTTGGCTTTCTTTCTTTGCATTTGATCTACCATATGCTGCATCACAGTGGCTTCTGATAAACTTGAAGACATACACTTTACATTTGGGGTTGCACATTCCCTCTTTTTACCCCCATTAACCCTATACATCAATGTCATCTTGTCCTTCTATCAGCTATGCTGTTTTCTAATCCAAATACAACATATTTATTATTGCTGATGAATCTGCTTGGCTTTCTAATGGTACTGAAAGCTTCATTGATGAGAGTAAAAATTGAAAATACGAAGGAATAATGTGTGAGAAAGAGCTTGAGTCCCTAGTGAGAAGTTATCAAATGGATTCTTTTACGAGAGGAACAGATGTATTTTTCTTTATTAACAGCCACTGTTTCATAGACATCTTGGGGTCCTATAGCTCTTCTTAATAAGAGTAACAAAGTATAACTGCTTAAAACTATTAAGACTGAGAAGTTTGAGAGAGTCACATAACTGTTGCCCTGTATCATCTTTTATATTTTTTTGCAATCAGCAGTGCATGCTGTCAGAACAATCATCTACAGTGAGTGAAATAAAATTAATCCTAAATGATTTCCAATTTTACAGTGAATGAGATGTATGCATGATACTAAAAGCACACTTGGAAAGAAAATTAAGGGAGTCGATGCCAAGAAGGATTTTACTTGCATGTTATTTTCCTCTACTGATAGCACCAATTTCATGACTCAAGCTTGAGAAGGTAAGGAGGGAAAGAATTCTAAAACAGATGAGCTAGAAATCTGAATGAATACCATTTCAGAACTCTTAAAACTTAACTCTCACTGCATTCTGCAACATCTACAGATACAGTCATTCTTTAACACTGGCCTATATAACCTGTAGATCAGCAACTCAAACTACTCCCATCAGCTATTTCTAGTGGCCCGCTGGGCTAACAATTCAATCAACCACCTGGTTTTGTTGCCTATTAGTGACTGCAAAGGTAGGGTGACCATATTTGGGAAACCAAAAAAGAGGACACCTAGTGTGTGTGTGGGGAAGCAGCTTTCTGAGTCCTGCAGAAAGTACGTTATTCCCCCGCCACCTTAAAGAACCCGATTGGAGTAGAGGAGGGGAAAGGATTTCATTCTGCACCACCACCATCCACTCCAATTGGGGCCTTTTCTATAATGTCCACGAATGACCCACTTTCCCCTTTAAGACCTCAATTGGAGCTCGGGGTGGGGGAACGATGTGCCTCAATAAAGCATGTCACTCCCTCCTGCCATGCTAATGGCAGCCTTAAAGAGGAAGGTGTGTCATTCCAGGGCATTATTGAAAATTATAGAAAATCCCCCCTGACACCATGGAAAGAACAAAAACCAGGACAAATCCGGGGAAATCCTGACAGTTGGTCACCCTAGCAAAGGGCATTAGTATTGTCAAAGACCTGGCAAATCACAATTTATGGCTACAGTGCTGGTTTCCCATTTGGGATGAATGTGGAGGGTGGGGGTCATGTCTAGCAAAACTTGAAACTTCCTAGTATTCCCTCTCATGTTGAAGTGCACAAAACACTGCGATGGGATGGGACTTTCTTTTGGGCCTAATGGTACCAACTTGTACCTGAAAAAGGATATAAATGAAAACTTTGCTTTAATAAGCAAAATAAACATGTCTTAAATAAACCCACAAACAGACATCCCTTCCAGAAAGTAATTTATATTTGCATATAAAATTTAATGCACACAAATACAAGTCATTATATTTTTTTCATGATGATTGATGCTAAAAACATTGATACTGAGCTTAAAAACAACAAAAAAGCTCTAATTAGGTTTCATCTCTTCATTGTTGTTTGAAATGTTACCTTTTGAGTACCGTGTGTGTGTGTGTGTGTGTGTGTGCGTACACACACACACGATTCTATAGTGCTTGAGCTGTTCCTCATAATTACGTTGTGCAAAATTAAGTTCTTCCAGCAGCCTATTGTATACTTTTAGAGCAATAGTTTTTTTTCTGTACAAGTTCTGAGTAATAAGCTTGAGCCCTACACTAAATACTGAACAGATTAATTCATAGTGATTGATAGTTTACACTGCACTTTCCCCTTCCAATCTGTTTTTGCAAATCACTTATGTTTAAATTCCACTAAAACCAAGAAACCAAAAGGACATGTTAGTTAAGACCAATTCGACTTCCATCATCATCATCATCATCATCATCATCATCATCATCATCATCATCATCATCATCATCATCCCTACTCTCCCTTTCAGGCAATAGCCCTTCAAGGCACCTTACAAAATAATAGTGAAGTATATCTGAATACAATAAAATACCCAAACTGCATTTTAAAAACTCATCAAGCCAATTTGCAACTGCAGCAAGAATACTTCCCATACTGTATCTACTGGACCATATGACCTTCTTTTGACAAATAGAAAATGAAGAGAGAATAATAATGTGATTAAGGCGGCAATCTTAATTTTGTAACAATTATCTTAGGAGTCAGCCCTATTAAATTCAGTGAGGCTTACTTCTGAGTAAACTTGGCTAGGATTGCCAAAATTGCTATTTTGCACCCTAGGCAAGGTAAACTACTTTCACCCCCCACAAAAATGCCAACTTTGATTTTTAAGAACAGATGTAAGAAGCACAAAACTTGAAACTGCTAAATTTATTTTAAAGTGCAAGAAATACGTCATGCCAATTATAGCAAACAAATTGGAAAGGAACGTCTATGGGTCTAAAATGCATTATTTAATAGGAATATCACCTCCAAATCATCCCCCCCAACTCACACACGCGCGTACACACTCATACTCAGCATCACTCACTCCAAACAAACACACGCATGAACACATGCATTCACTCAAAGACCCCATGCACCCCATTCACCCATACATCCTCTCTCTCTCTCTCTCTTCTGGGCGTGTTCTGGAAGTCCTAATGTGGAGCCGCCCCACCCCCACCCCAGCGTCCCTGGCTTCGCTTCTGCTGGGTGGGCATGGGGCGCTATTTCGCCCGCCCAGGCCCAGCTGAATCCTCGGGCTGGGCCAGCTCACAGCCGTGTGAGTGCTGCGCTGTGCCCGGTGCCCCTCTTAGCTTGGCGCTCTAGGCAGTTGACTGAGTGGCCTCTATGGTAGCACCGGCCCTGAGGATTGCACAGTAAACCATGAAGACATGGACAGTATGAATTGATTTATGTATATATTTGCAAGATCTCTTAAAAACTGTTGTCACTATTTTATAGTACAAAAGTACTTGATTTTAAGTAATTTCTGGGGGGGTGGGGTGAATGCACTTTCTAACTTGAGCAATGCCTGAATTTGATCAAGCATATCCTAACGCATAACAGAAACTTGCATGAGCTGCGAGATGTGGCACATAAAACCTGTGTTTACTTCAGCCACTCCGTGAAGCCTCATAAAATTTTGAGGGAATAATAGTAAGCTTACAACATACTTCTGCGTCAAGTGAAACAAGAAATACCCATCAGAGTCTTCTTTCTACATGCTTTAAAGGATCGGGAAACAAGGAAGAAAATCAGGACCATGGCAATGCGCGCTTCGAGTAAGATCAATGGGACTATGTGCTAAAACAGAAACTGTTTAGTAGAGCTCTCACAAACCACATGAGTTGATTCCAATGTTCATTGACAAATAAGAAGACTTTAATGCATAATATAAGGTTTGCACTTTTCTATGAGAAACGATAATAAACATATGCATATGTCTTTTACTATGGTACTTTTGTTTTATTTTGTTTTCAATTTAAGATTTTCGTGTTACATTTTATTGTATTATTGTATTTTATGGTTTGAAGTTTTGTATTGTGAATTGCCAGAGAGCTTTGGCTGTTGGGAAGTACAGGGATGTAATAAATGAATAAATACAGTTAGGACACAATCCTATGCATGTTTAGACAGAAAAAAAAGTCCTACAATGCCCAAAATGCTCCAGCCAGGACTTTACTCTGTCAAAATATGCATAGGATTGCACCTCCGATCTGGGAATCTGAACCATTCTATGGTCCCTCAGATGCTGTATAGGGGACATAAGATCATTCCCTCCACTTCTTAACTTCTTCAAGCAGTTTCAATTAGTAGCGCCTTTTTTTTTTATCTGTAAGCAAGGATTTTGTTTATCTGTAAGCAACCATAGTTGCTGTTTTTAATCTTATTACTCTTGTCTGAGATGTATGGCTCCTGTTCTTGAACCTGCCAAGAAGAGTTTCTTGTTTACCTTTTCATTTCCCATGACCTTTCACTATGCATTGATCATGTAGCTTCCCTGAGTGCTGCAGAAGTGCTCAAAACCAGGCAGGCAAATGAAGTGTCACGTTGAGAATCTTTGAGTGAGAGTGTGTTAATAGCCTAGGTTTGTTCCCCCTATGACCTGGTCTCATCAGGAATTCTCCTCAAATGGCTCTTCCTTCAGTACATGTTATTTAGCCCTGATGGACCTGGAAAAGGTCTCTGCAGTGGCCATGATACTCAGTCTCGAGGCTAAGACGGATGAAAGATGAAAAGATGAAAAATATCAAAATTGGAATGGAAAAGGCAGAAGACACTGCAGAGGGGTGTGTGTGTGTGTGTGTGTGTGTAAGAGAGACAGTGTGTGTTTATGTGTGACAGAAGCACCTTAATTGGGCTATGTACATAAAAACACACTTTCTTTAATAGACAATAGGGCTATAGAGACGGCTGCTTTTACTGCAGTCATTCATCTATCTGACAGCTTGTGGTCATAGCAACATAGTTAATTGATGGCTGACAGACTTGGCAGCCAATTCAAAAGATTTATCAGGGAAAATTGCAAATAAGTAACTCAGCTGGTCATTTTGTTAATGCAGCACAATGCAGGTGACTTGAAAAACAGGTCCATGCAGTTATACACAATATTAATTTTAAATTTGTTTGCTTGTGTTTGTTAAGAGGTTATGTGTCTTTCTATCAGCACCATAGCACCAAACAAGGAACCATAGACATCTGAAACTTGGTATCCATACTAAGCACCATGGGGCTGTTTTGTTTTTTTAAAACATATTAATTAATTTATATTAATTTAAATTAATTTAAATGGGTATTGTGTATTTGAAGCCTGCAATAACATCTTCAGTCATTAGCTTTGCAGTCAATTTATTTATTAAATTTATATACTGCCCCATAGCCAAAGCTCTCTGGGTGGTTTACAAAAGTTAAAAACACTGAACATTAAAAAAATATGCAAAATTTAAAACCATCAAAAATATAAAAACAACAGTAAAAAAACAACAGTATTAACATAGTCTGAAGTCATGGGGAATAGACTGAGGGACAGAGTTATATGACTGCCCCTCCCCCTACTGTGGGGCATCACCCTGAGGGGAATGGAGTTGGACAGACCACCAGTGAAATATTTGAGGGTAGGGAAATATAAAGCACACTTAATGTGACTTAGGGCACAATCATATATGATCTGCCCTGGATACTTGTAAGCCTCTGATAATAGAGGTTTATGAATATTCTAGGCAGAGTGGCTGGCACATTGCACCTGCTGCTCTGCATTTAAGCTAGATGGGCGATTTTTCTGGGCTAGCAAAGGCTTCAGGGACAGAGAAGAAAGGAAGCTGGAAAGGCCATAGGATTCCTTTTTTGGCTGATGCTCCAGTTTCCTCTCCTCTCCTATCTGGGAACATCCCTTTTTTCCCATTCTCCATGCTCCATTTCCAAGAGCAGAGACATAGAGCAGAGAACTGCACCAGCTACAATGGGGAGCAAAGTTTCTGGGCTTCAAGGTCAGAGGCCCGTTTCCAACCTTGGAGTCCATAAACCAACCCATTCTATGTCCTCTCAGGCACGTCTTGGTGGGGGCAGAAGATTAGTCCCTTAAAGTTTATATTATGTACATTTTTATTGAAATACTTAATAAAAAAATTGAGGACAACAGCATGTACTTCATCTACACTGTTTAAATTAAAAAACAAACCAAAAAAACCAAAGGTACTGTTGATACACTAATTCATTTTTGCTGACAACCACTCATCTATTTCAACAGAGTTCAACTCTCTTCCACTGAGGTTGTTGAAAGAGGAAAAATACTAGTACTGGGCTAAACCCTTCCCCCTACTTTCATAAAATTCTTCCCTCCTCGTGAAAGATACTTCCCCCCCCGCCTCTTTTGCAGGGAGGGGACAATGTTCAAAGAATGTTCTCATTGTGGAAGGAAGGCAGAGGTTCCACTTACCTTATTTATTTATTATTACATTTATATCCCACCTTTTTTCCTCAAAGGAACCCAAGGCGGCATGCATAATCCTCCTCCTCTCCATTTTATCCTCACAACAACAACCCTGTTAGGTAGGTTGGGCTGAGAGTCTGTGACTGGCCCAAAGTCACCCAGTGGGTTTCCATGGCCGAGTGGGGACTAGAACTCAGATCTCCCAACTCCAACACCTTAGCCACTATACTACACTGGCTCTTTTTTAAGTGTAAGAAGTGGTCAAGGCAGACACTTCAAACAAGAACAGCATTTTTAGAATTTTTAAAAAAAACTTGTTCTTGCTTAGAGTAGTATGGGGCACTTTGGACAGAAGCTTTCACCCTGACAGCAATTCCTGAACACCCAAGAAACTATGTAATACTGCATAGTCTCCTGGACATTCCAGGAAGCATTGCTGGTCTTAAAGCCTCTGGGCAGAGTCCTGTAATACTATGAGAGTGCATGGGACATTTTAAACATCATCATCATCATCTATAGACAATCTCTCATCCACCTCTTAAACTTAAAAAGGTAAATGGAATTCCTGTCCTCTCCCCAATGAGATTTTAAAAAACAAACAAACAAAACCTACTCCCCCTCCTTTATCTGTATCTTCATTTCATCTGTACCCTGCTGAAAATGAAAGTACCGAAATATTTGGCACAGCACTAAAATATACTACGTACATCCTACGAACAAACATCAAGCCTAGACGTATCAGTTATTGTAAAGAAGAGGATGAGGAAGAGATGCAGCAGAAGCTGCGAAGAACCACAAGAAGAAAAGCGGCAAGCAGCTTTAAAAGGCATGGCGTATCCGTCCCATCTACTGATTGTCTGGACTCACCAGCCCATTTAAGAACCTGAAATCTATCCAGTTCTCTTGGGCAGGTTTGAAGGGCCGCTGAGCAGATGTCAGGACTGTGATTGGCAGAGCAAGGTGCAAAAGGTGTAAAACTTGATGTTGTGCAGACTTTATACTGTTAGTTTTACCCTACCCTGTGCCTGCTTACCCTACCCTGTGCCTGTTTGCATTCTCTTCCCCTCCTTATTGTTTTACTATGATTTTATTAGATTGTAAGCCTATGCGGCAGAGTCTTGCTATTTACTGTTTTACTCTGTACAGCACCATGTACATTGATGGTGCTATATAAATAATAATAATAATAATAATAATAATAATAATAATAATAATAATAATAATAAAAGACCCTGAATGAAAGAACAGGTTGCCTCTGAGCATATTTTGAGCACACATCTAGGAATCTGTTTCAATACCAAAACTGAAGTGAGCTCACTGACCTTTTGCACAAAAGTCTGGTTTCTTCATTTTAGCACCCAAATTTAGATAGAAAAACTTATTTGACAGTTGGGAGTCAAATCTACTGAAAATCACCCAGAGGTTTACTGCTACCTCCCAATTTGCCATCTGCCAACCATCACCCTTCTCCTAGTTACTGCAAAGAGCACAGTGAAATGGGGTCATTCATTGGAAGTGCCTCCTTCCTGATAATGTTCCTTCAACACTGTCCACAATTTCTTGCTTTAGCCTATATACCTTACTGATCCAGGCTGTCTCACTACTTTTTGCTTCTTCCTCAGAGGACTACTATCTTGGTTGCTCTCCAACTATCTTGCCAGCCTTTGCATTATTGGTAGTTAATTCACAGAGCACTGCATGAGGTACAGAACCCACTTTTTCCTTGGTCACCTTTGTACAAGGTGAAATTAGAAAAGGGACAGCAGATGTGATAGATAAAAATCCAGGAATGAAAGGTTTCATTGTTGAAGAGGCAGCATTTGTCAGCTCTTTAACTGCATGAGTCAAGAAGGAGGACTTCTCCTCACCTTCTCTCAGTAGAGTTATCACCTATTCTTAGAGAGAGAGAGAGAGAGAGAGAGAGAGAGAGAGAGAGAGAGAGAGAGAGAGATCCAGAATTAGCATGAGGGAAACCTGCTTCTTTTTATTCTACACGGGATCAGAAAAACAGAGGTGGTGAAAAGAAACAGTGCATGAAAGTAACTATCAGATAACTAAGAAAGTCGAGTCGATATTTCTTCTTCTTCTTCAGTCAGGCTATTTTAATACACACAGTCCTGTCTCTTTCTAGGAGACATATGTTATTGGAAAGATTAGTTTTGCAGTGCCTATTGCTACTGCCAGCCTGCATCAAAGTAAATTTAGAGATGTGCTGACAGTCTAATACCTTCTATCAGGCTTTACCTGCAGATAAGAGGTGAAAAAACATGTGTTGAAGGCCACCCTTAAAAACTCTAGGCACTCTCATTTTCCTGTAACTTTATGAAAAGTGAAAATTTGCAATACTTTACAGTATGTCCTTGTACTGTATGCATTGTAAAATCCACCAGCAACAAAATGCATTTTTGATTCTTTGAACATTTTACAAGAGGGCAAGTTTACTATGGGTAAAGTGCCCTTAAAATGTGAACACTATACAAGGCATTGCAGTGAATGGGGGCTGTTATTACATAGGGTGTATTATTAGAGGTCATTCTTCAGACCTGTTCATCATGAATCATGGGTAAAATAGTCTTTGTGCAGGATAGAAATGGGGGGTGTTATCAGATGAGAGCATATATTGCATTTGCTAAGGATAAATTAAAAAGGCACTCAACTCCATACACACACCATCAACACAGTACAGAACTATTAAAACAGTTAATGGATGCTTGTCTGGTTAAAAAATGAATGATCAAGACCATGCAGTTTTTGTAGTTAATTAGCATATAACACTTTTTAGACTATGGCCCAATTCCTACATACTGTTAATAGTGTAGGAACCACTTTCCTATAGCAATATTATCTGAAGCAGTTACAGTAAGTTTGTGAAAACAGGGACTCAATAACATCTGATGTCCTTCTCATCAGATCACCACCTAGCCAAAATGGAAGATGATGGGGTAGTTGGCATGACACAGCAGCCACACTATGTGTGAAGATGTGGTCACGTGGGGCACATCTGGTCACCATTTTGAATACGCAACTGTTGCTCAGGAGTTGTCATGTCATGAAAACCTGGTGAACATGAATTATGTGAGGTTTAAGCAACCTTCACAGGCCCCATGGTTTGTTTTGCATGAAGGTTGCTTAACTCTTGCGTAATTCATGCTTGGTGGGTTCACAAGAAACAACACCCCACAAGCAAGGCTTGCAGATGCAACCTGGCAGGCATAGGCCCCTCAGCTCATTAAGCCACCCTGAGATCTTAATGATATAGGGTGGGATACAAATGTTTTAAATAAACAAATAAATAAATAAACATTTTGTTTGAACTTGGTCAGTGACTGGCCAAAGAGTTGGCTTCAGAAACATGCTGTCTATTTACAGCTGCTTACTGCAGCATTGGGCATGTTCAGACAATATACTAAGCCATGTTTAGGCTGCTAACCCCTTTGCAACAAATGGCACATGAGTGTGTTTATTTTATTTATTTAGTTATTAAAATATTTTTATCCCACCCTATTATCACTGGGATCTCAGAGTGGCATTCCGATAAAATCAGAATATAAACATAAATAATTTACACAGCTAAAAACATCATAAATCATTAACAAATTAAAACCGGTAGAAAAAATTAAAAAGCAATAAAACAATTAAAACTATGTGTAACTATGGAGAATTTAGCCCTCAAAGGGTTTGATAAAAAGCCATGTTTTAACTTGGCACCAAAATGAAGCAAGTGTCGGCACCAGTCAGGCCTCCTAGGGGAGGGCATTCGTCAAATTAATACTCTCTCCAAGTTTAAGGCAGCCATAAAAACTAATCTCTTCTGCCAGGATTATTATTATTATTATTATTATTATTATTATTATTATTATTATTATTATTTCCCACCTTTTGACCAATACTGGGCCTCAAGGCGGCCTTACAAAATTTAAAACACATACATTTTAACACCTATGAATAGAAATATACAAAAGTTTAAAATATATTCCAATATTAAAGCATTAAAATTTAAAATACATGACAATTTTAAAAGACCTTAGCATAGACAGAGGCGTAGATAATCACCAAAGGCCTGCCAGAACATTCTTTTTTGGCTGCCTCTGAAAACACACCTACCCAGATGAATTTTAAATCTAAGAATTTTAAGATGTCATGATTGTTGTTTTAATATTGTATCGGTTTTATATGCTCTCTTAATCAGTTTTATGTATTCGATTTATATTGTATTGTTGTATTTAATGTTGTTTCCCACCTCGATCGAGAGGGAGAGGTGGGTAAGATTGATTTGATTTGATTTGATGTATTACATTTATATACCGCCCCATAGCCGAAGCTCTCTGGGTGGTTTACAAAAGTTAAAAACAGTGAATATTAAAAAGTATACAAAATTTAAAAACATCAAAAACATTAACAGTATAAAAACAACGGTATCCATTTTAAAACAACAGTTCTGGGGTCCGTTAAAAAACAACAATCTAGCATTGTTAAATGCCTGGGAAAAGAGAAAAATCTTGACCTGGCACCGAAAAAATAACAATGTTGGTGCCAGGCGAGCCTCATGGGGGGGGGGGGCACCACTGAAAATGTCTTCTCCCTTGTTGCCATCCTCCGAGCTTCCCTCAGAGTAGGCACTCGGAGTAGGACCTTAGAAGTTGAGCGTAGGTTCATGTCAGGAGAGGCGTTCCATCAGGTATTGTGGTCCCAAGCCGTGTAGGGCTTTATAGGTTAAAACCAGCACCTTGAATTGGGCTCGGAAGCGTATAGGTAGCCAATGCAAGCGTGTAGCCATTTTTTTATTATTATTATTAATTATTATGTCACTCTGGTTAGGAATGGTTAGGAATGGTTCACACCTCATGCTAAGCCATAATGTTTAGCTCAAAAGGCTTAACCAACGTGGCTTAGTGTGTCGTCTGAACAGGGTCATTGTGGAATTTTGCTAAAGGTTAGCAGCATGTGAATGGGGCTCAATTTTCAGCTTAAAGAATAAGCAGTAGAAATCTACATACTTGGTGGTTGTTTAATAGGTCTTTTTAATGGCCTGTAATTCAGAATACTCCATAATTAAAGAAAACCGAGTTAGGTTTAAAGTAAACTGAATTGGGTTTAGCTTTTCTTATATTTGTTCAGCACTAAAATGGAACTCTATTTTTTTTATTCAGGGGCTAAAAATGCATTAAGGGCCAAATTAAGGTATATGTTTTGGAACACTTAAATGCTAAAAGAACAGAAATAAAAACAAAAACAAATCATAACCTCATTGTTAGTCTTATTATTGCATTTCACCATCAGGTAACTTTCTAACTGGTGCAACTCATTAAATTAGTGACACAAATAAATATATACATCAGTAAAGGTTTTGTTATGCCAAATTTTTACAACTTAAATCAATAGCAGTGATAAAGGTTCATGTAGTTTTGCTTTGCTCTCTTATGTACATATTTGGTAAGATATATCAGTTCTTCTGATGGTCCACTAGACGGAGCTAGATGGAAGCATCTCAGAATGAAAATTCATTTCACTTTCTTTTAAAAAAATGATATAGGGAAAAATGAATAAAAGGTTACAAGTTAAAGTTTCCTTGAATCCTCTTTTGTTCCTAAGACCTCACCTTTTTGTTTAAGATTTTAAGTAATAAATAATATCTGCCATAATTATCCTGCTAAATGAGATATGTATTTTCCTGAATAAATATGGGCAGGCATTGAAGGAATACCGAATAACCTTGAAAGAAATGCATGTGTATCGGCAGAAGTGAGGGAGTGTGAGAAAGAATATAAAATGATCCAGATTGTACTTAAGGTGTACAAACCTTTGTGTACTATAAGTATTGAGGCTTCTTCTTTACACTTGAAACACTCCCATTTTTACTCATCTGTCTGCTTCTGAATCCTTTCCCTGCATCACAATTGCCTTGGACCAGGCTTCCCTCAGACCTAATCCTGCCAAGACTTCTCTCTCTAAATTGAACTCTGCAAAAGCAACACATATTCCAAACATCCCTAACAATATGCTGCAATTATCACTACTCAGGTTGCTTCTACCCTTATTTCTAAAATTAGCAAAACGTTTGGCTTCTGTCCAGCACATAGTTTCATCATCATCATCATCATCTATTTATTTCCCGCCATGCTAGAGGGGTGCTTCATATCTGAACAAATCCTGAATCAAGTCTGAATTCGGACTTGGGAGATGTTCAAATTAATTCTAACCCCCCTTTGAAAGACTGAATAGGGCTCTTGTTTCCCTGTTTTTCATCATCTCTTCTTTCTTTTCATTTACTGCCTTGTTATCTTCACTTTTTCCTTATAGATGAACCTTGGGTTACTTCATCTATGCCATGCTAATATTTATTTATTTATTTATTTATTTATTTGGTTGTTTGTTACATTTATATCCCAAGGAGCTCGAGGCGGTATATACTATTCTCTTCTGCTCCTTTTTATCCTCACAACAACTTTGTGAGTAGGTTAGGCTAAGAGTCAGTGACTTGTCCCAAGTCATTGTCAGGTATAGGGGTTTTGCAAGGCTGGGAGGCCTTGCAGGTTGTAGGTGGATTTAATTACAATTAGTTTGGAATTTCAGAATCTGAGCAGGCTTATCTCTGTATATAAGTATAGAAGGGAGAAGTATAGAAGGGAGTAGTTTGGCCTTGGGGCTATAAAGCTTCTGTGGGAAACTGATAGAGTGTTTAGAAAGGTGTTGGGAGGCCTTGTTGAAGGAGTCACTCAGATTGTAGCATCATCTTGGTGAGCTGAGCAGTGCCACCTCATTTGGACATGGGCATGATTTATGGGCCAGAGCCCCTGTCTGTCAAGTGGTTTTGAACAGGCCCACACCTCCCTTTATAAGCTGGAGCAAAGGCGATGAGTCTTTGCTAGGATCATCTTTTGACTCATAGCCCCAAATCCTTCCCTGTTTCAATCCATCATCATTTGGGACTTTGAAAGCACTCTGCACATGGACTCTCTTCTATTTGGACTTTGGATTTCTAAGGACTGTGCCGTGAAAAGTATTGTGAAGCTTTTCAAAGACCTGAACTCACATTTGTGTGGATTGTGTTTGTGATTATTATTATTATTATTATTATTATTATTATTATTATTATTATTATTTATATAGCACCATCAATGTACATGGTGCTGTACAGAGTAAAACAGTAAATAGCAAGACCCTGCCACATAGGCTTACATTCTAATAAAATCATAATAAAACAATAAGGAGGGGAAGAGAATGCAAACAGGCACAGGGTAGGGTAAACAGGCACTGGGTAGGGTAAAAGTAACAGTATAAAGTCAGAACAAAATCAGGTTTTAAAAGCTTTAGGAAAAAGAAAAGTTTTTAGCTGAGCTTTAAAAGCTGCGGTTGAACTTGTAGTTCTCAAATGTTCTGGAAGAGCGTTCCAGGCATAAGGGGCAGCAGAAGAAAATGGATGAAGCTGAGCAAGGGAAGTAGAGACCCTTGGGCAGGCGAGAAACATGGCATCAGAGGAGTGAAGAGCACGAGCGGGGCGATAGTGTGAGATGAGAGAGGAGAGATAGGAAGGAGCTAGACAGTGAAAACTTTGTAGGTCAACAGGAGAAGTTTATATTGGATTCTGAAGTGAATTGGAAGCCAGTGAAGAGATTTCAGAAGTGGAGTTACATGGTCAGCATCAGCATCACAGAAGGCTGGGATTGACCATTGGACTTTTCCTCTGCCAGACTCAGATGGCAGGGAGTTCCCAATGCTGAAGTATGTGCATGGGAGTTCTTGTGCCTGAGATTTTTACTCATCCCATGATCTTGTTTAGGCTTTGGCCATGTTTACTCAGTTACCAATGTGTGGATGTGTTTGGACTAGCTCCCTTGGGATGGTTTGTTAAGAGTTTTAAGAATTCCGTATTGTGATTGCCTGAAGGATTGTATCAGGAATCTTTCCCTTCCCTTGGTCAGGTTTGGAACCCATTTTTGGAACAGTTGAGATGGCAACTGGGAAACCAGGTTGTTATTGTGGTGACTAGCATTTTTGACTGTACATTACACAAGAGCCTAAAGTTTTCTGACCATTTATCAGCTTGAAGTATTTTTGAAGTGTGTAAAAATTAAGCTTTTCACCCTGAGATTTCCCTGAATAAAAGAAGTCTCACTAATGGGGTGTCCCATGTCAATTTGCTAGCACATGTGAATGCCGTAGGGAACAGGAATCCATGACAGTCTTCAATAAGTTTCATGTCCAAGTGGGGTCTGGAACCCAGGTCACCCAAGTCCCAGTCAAACACTCTACACCACACTGGCTCTCTTGCTGCCTCTTTTCTATGGAACTCTTTATCTCTTAATATATGTATCATTCCCTCTGTGAAAGTTTGAAAAAAAACAACTCCCTAAGCTTTGACCTCTGTTGCTGCTCCTTTCCCTCCCATTTTTGTCCCTCTCCCTTGTGTTATGGCTTATTCGTATTTAGATTTAAAGCTCATGGACAGGATTTGTTCACACACACACACACACACACACACACATACACACACTACAGCCCCTAACTTTTGATGTGCTTTATACATAATAATTATTTCTATTATTCTAAATTTGGGATACACAATTTCCCCTCATTTTTTTGATCCACTAAAGAACCATTTGATCTAGACCATACTCATATGCAGAATTACTGCAAAACACTGTTTCCCTTATATTGCAATTGTCATATACTACAGTTTGCAATGTTTGCAAACATTTTCATTTCAAGGAACCCTTTCTACAATCACCTCTCTACTAAGGAACCTCTGAATACTGCAGAAGTAAATGTAGTCCTTGAATATTGCAGAAGTATATAGTCATGTGCATAGTCAGTTCACACAATACATTGCCAAGGATACTGGTTCTGGGTCCCACATTTTCCCCATGTAACTTAAAGCTCTCTCTAGAGCAGGGGTGTTAAACCAGTTTCAGCTTTAGGGCATATACAATTACAGAGACTGGCTCTCTTCTGCAGCCCTTTTCTAGAGCACACTGCTCTAGAACAACACTGCATTATACCTTTGCATTGCAGAAGTTCACCTTGCATTACTGATCTTCTAAACCCCCGAAAATATTTTAAAAACTACTCTAACAGCTCCAGCCGATGAGCGTTTTATTGCATGCTCGTTACTGGGCACTCACGGAGTTTGCTCAGGTCCCTCACATGACGTCGTCTGCCTTCCGCCTCTTCTGGCCTTCCTTGTGCAACAAAAAAACATCCCTCATTAAGTCCAATGTTCTTTTAAACTCAGAATCGCTGCTCTCTCTTGCTGTGTGCAAGAGAAGCAGTGCCATTAGAGCAGAAGACTCAATGGGCCTTGGGCTCATTCTGTACTTCCTCTTTCAAAAAGAGGAAGTAACTGAGGAACGAAAACACCAGCTGAGAAGCGAGGTAGGAAGCGTGCTAACCCCCGGTGTAATGGAGCTTTAAGGTACCTTCAAAACTTCAGCATTTGTTTAGCAGTAAATCGTCAATGCAGTATATTCCCACGCATGTCAATTTGAAGCTTTATGTTGTGCATAGGCTTTGGCAGCTGGAACATTCCAACTTTGTTTGGAGAGAAAACGCCGAAAGGTTGGCTATGTCGCCTGAAAGCTCAAAAACAAATACTTGGCTTGAAATAGGTTTTTATTCTTCTCAGTACAAATTCCTAGGAGATTCTGCATTCTGTTCCATAGTACAGAATTTAGTCTGGTTTTAATATACAAAATAATTTAGCAGTCAGACTCATTCTAATACAAGATGGGGAAGAGATGAATATGGTGTAGTTTAGAATATTGCCCAACATTACAATGGACTATTATACATTTTAGATACAAAGATGTTATTTACTGAAATATCTAGTATACCATATTGCAAAGGAGACTGGATTCAGAACCCTTCTTCCTATCTTTAACAGCTGCCACTTATTTTATTAAGGTACGACTGCCAAATCAGTTCAGGGAATGCAACACCCATTTTCATGAATTGCTAATAGCCAGTGGCACGCAAGGGAAAAGGTTTAGGATCTCTTCTCCTAGTTCTCCCGTACAAATCTGCCCTATTGCTTTGCAGGGGAAATGTGGTGCTAGAATTTTCAAGACACAAAATTATTTAAAGTACTTATATGTTACCTTTCAAGGTTATACACTGCTTCTGGCTCTCAAAGTAGTTTGCACACAGAAATTATCATAAAGCAGATAAATAAAAATACAATATCAATATCAGTATCAAAATTCAGTATTATCTTTTTTTTAAAAAAAACATGAAATAAATGAGCAAGAATTCTTTAAAAATCCCATTTAAAAGCTTCAAAATCATGAGGTAAAAACAAATATGAGCAATTAAGTTTTAAAAACCTAATGAGGAAGCTAAGCAAATTTCCCATGAGAAAGAATTCCATAGTGATGAGGCTAGCACTGAAAAGGTCCTGTCTCTTGTGCTCACCAGCTTGATGGATTGTACTGGCAGGTCCATGAGAAGGGCTTCAGAGGCCAATCTTGATTGTAAGACATCCTTGAAATAACCTGGTTGCAAGCCATTTAGGGCTTTAAAGCTAAAACTGAGGTAGAATGTGTAGTTCAGTCCATACAAATCATGCTTAAAACAACTTTGAATGGAAAAAATAAGGTTCAGAATAAAGCTATTCAACATAATTTTGTGTCATCTGCAAATTTTATAAGCTTTTCCTGCACCTCTTCGTCCAAATCATTAATAAAAATGTTGAAGAGCACTGGGCCCAGGACTGAGCCCTGCATACCCCACTCATTACCCCTCTCCAGTCTAAGAAGGTACCATTGATAAGAATCTTTGAGTCCGATTCTGTAGCCAACTGTAGATCCACCTAATAGTTTTTCCATCTAGCCCACTTTTAGCTAGTTTGCTAAATCAGAATGCCAATGGGTACTTTGTCAAAAGCTCTGCTGAAGTCAAGATATATTATGACTGGATCACCTATACATCACCTATAAAGCTCTATATGGTTCGGGTCCAGGTTATTTGAAAGAACGTATTCTCCCTTATGAGCCTGCCCGTGCTTTGAGATCTTCTGGAGAGACCCTTCTTTTAGTCCCACCTTCTTCACAGGCACGCTTGGTGGGAACATGGGAGAGGGCCTTCTCGATGGCTGCTCCGGTGCTCTGGAACTCTCTTCCTGGGGAAGCTAGGCTGGCTCCCTCCTTGATGGGCTTTCGGAAGCAGGCTAAAACTTTTTTGTTCAAGAAGGCCTTTGGAGAATAATCCAGCCCTCCATCTATGTTAATGTTTTATAATTTTGTTGTGTATTTTTTAAATTGTTTATGGTTTTGTTTCCCTCCCCCCCCCATGTATATTTTAAACTTTGTAAGGCCGCCTTGAGGCCCAGCATTGGGCAAAAGGCGGGATACAAATAAATATAATAATAATAATAATAATAATAATAATAATAATAATAATAATTCCCACAGTCCACAAGGGAGGTTACCCGATCAAAAAATGAGATCAGATTAGTCTGGCAGGATTTGTTCTTGACAAATCCATGCTGGCTTCTAGTAATCACTGCATTGCTTTCAAGGTGCTTACAGACTGACTTCTTTATAAACTGTTTTCTTTATAAATTTTCTAGGGATTGATGTCAGACTATCTGGTCTGTAGTTCCCAGTTTCCTCCTTTTTGCGCTTTTTGAAGATATGGACAATGTTAGCCCTCCTCTAGGCATCTGGCACTTGACCGATCTTCCATGATTTTGCAAAGACAATAGACACTTTCCGCCAGAGTTCCCATAACTGCCACTTTATCCACTGTGGCCTTAGCTAGACCTAAGGTTTATCCCGGGATCATCCCTGCCTGCTCCCGGGATATCCTGTGTGTCATTTACATGAACAGGGATGACCCCGGGACAATCCCGGGATAAACCTTAGGTCTAGCTAAGGGCTAAGTCATCCCTATTGGTCAATATCAAGTCAAGGATAGCTGATCCTCTAGTTCCTTCCTCCATTTTCTGTAGGAGAAAGTTATCAGCCACACATGTCAGGAATTTCTTGGAGGGGCCACTTTTGGCAGAATTTGTCTCCCAACAAATATTGGGGTAATTGAAGTCCCCCCATTATTACTACATCACACTTCCTTGAAATACTGGCAATTTGCTTTTCAAAACTCTCATCCTTGTCTTCTTTTTGATTGGGTGGTTGGTAGTAGATTCTGACTATCACGTTCCTTTTATTCCTTGCCCCATTTATTTTAATATGGTGAATGGAAGGGACGGACATCTCAGCAAAGCAAATGTAGAGCCTGTATCTAAGTTTTGGATTAAGTAGTTGTGGAGCATTTTCATTTTATTTGTTTGAATTTCTGTACTATACACTGTTATGCCCTGTGCTATAGACTTGTGAAAGATAAAAACTGAAATACATACAAACACCCACACCCACACCCATACCCACACCCACAGAGAGAGAGAGAGAGAGAGAGAAATTGTACTTGCAGTACCATCAATTATTTGCTATAGCAAGACAGAAAAAAGAGTGTATTGTTCCATAGCACTAGTACAATGCAGAATTGGGTAATAGTTATGAAATTTTGACATGTGAGGGGTGGCAGAAGCCTGTTAAATCTGAATAGCTTTCCCTTGACTTCTCTATGTTCACGTTAAACATTCTGAATAAATGAACAATGTGTTGCATAAATCTGAATAAACAATTGTCAAAGTTCCTCATCTTTAGAGGTCAGTGAAGCTGTCTGCTTAATGGAGTAAACTAGAATAATCTATTTCAATTTTATCTCCTCCTCTCCTTCGTAAATAGTCGTATTTGGATTAATATCATGATTGTATCGTAAACTACATAATAAATAGATATAGCAATTTGTCTTAGTATGTATTAATAGAAGAAAAAGTGTATTAAGGGGGGAAAACACTGTAAATTACATTTGTCACCCTTAAGCAATCAGCTAGCTCAAGAGCCCTTGCTCCAAAAGCTATTATTCACTCCTAATAGACTTGCTGTTTACCATGGTGTCTTGAAATTCTTCTTTTTCTAAAAGAAAAGCTATTGTGAAGTTACAGTGGCTGTCTGAGTCCTTGGTTTATTTGGATTTTTAGATCTATTTCAATTTGGATTATCACAGTAATTCCATGTATCAATGCCTTTTATTTTACAAGTGTTGCAGATGGTATGTATATTGTAAATAGAATGTACTGATTTACAAATGCCTTGATTTCCTACAAAACTCACACAACACTAGAGTTTTCCAGTGCTGTACACTCTGTTGCAACAGGTCTTGTTCTACATACTGTTCTTTATATGTGAAGTGATATATTTTCCTTTGTTGCCTGAGCAAGGCTGCATATCGTACTTCATGGAAGTGAAAGGGAAATTGTGAAGTCGTCACAGTAAATTAATCACCTTTTTCAGATAAAAACAAAAAAACTAAAACTACCCTAGATAGAGTTCATTGGGTTCACATTTTAATACAAACTAACCTACTTCACACTTCCTGAACTAATACATGGAATGCAATTAATTATCCTTTGCCAAATTTTGTGATACAATTCTCTGATTAAAAAATGTGTAAAAAAAGGTGTACTTTCAGGGGAAATGTGTACAAAAGTAGTTAAAATTGCATACAAAAGTACATATATTAGAGAAAACTGCTTGCAACAAATGGAGAAGTTGCAGAACTTTTTGAAAGACATGGTGCGTTGCAGGTTTTGTACAGGGAAAAGTGCAAACATAATGTCTCCTATAACACACTGCTGGACGCTAGCGCTAGTAAGAAATGCAGGATGTTTAAAAGACACTGTCAAACTTTAAAATGCCAAAAAAATCTGTTTTGGGACCATGTTTTTTAAGGAGAGTAGTCTCTAAGCTTCTCCCACCCACTACCCCCCTGAAATCCCACCCCCACTCCCCACCAATAGAAAAGCAAAGGAAAAAAAAACCCTCCACTGGACACAATGGAGCCTTTTTTAAAAACATCCTCCTCCCCCTAGTCAGGGGTGGGGGGGATTTCAAGGGGGAAATGGGTGGGTGAAGCTTAAATACTTCTCCCTGAGATTCTATCATCTCGATCCAGATTGGGACTGCATCTGCTTACACTGATGAAAAATAGCAGCCTTGGCTATACTGACAAGATTACTAGAACATGTAGTCTGGCTCTGCATATCCTTGAAAACCCTTGAAAAATAACAACAGAAGATGCTTAGGGCCAAAGTCAAAATTAGTTGTAAATTGGGGGAAATTGCTGACTTTCTCATGAGTGATTTGTGGATGTTGTCTTAAAATTATCTCAAATGTTGGCTTTGGTAAGTATCTAACTAGTAAATAGATAGTCTGGCTGGTGCCTATCGTTGCTGCTTTCTTTAATTGCCTTCACCTGTCTTATAAGTCTACCATTGAAAGTATTTGGGTAATTAAACAATGTCATCAGCTGAAGAGCAGTAGATCTTTGACCAACAATAGAAGCTACACTTGGATCAGTCAGAGAGAAATCAGTTGAAAGCATAGTGGAGAAGCAAACACTTCAATCCAGAATTTGACTAATAAAAGCATCCACACGGACTCCTTTACTGAGGATAAGAAGCGTTTCATAAAACAGCTGAAGAAGTACACATTCTTGCACATTGTAGCAATGTCTGGATTCTGCTTTCCACTTATGTAGCTTGTCTTATCAAACATCAGCAGTACAGCGGATTGACAAAGGCTCTGTCATGCAATTAGAATAGAATAGAAAACATGAGCACAGAGTGGAATATCTTTTGCTGAATGATTTCATTGAGCTTTTGGAATTTTTATGACATATTCTTGTGTACCTTCGGCACTGAAAATGGAAAAGTGAGATGATGATGATGATGATGATGATGATGATGATGATGACAGTCTTCAACTTCTTTTATCTCATCAATAGTAGTTTAACCTGACCTTAGTGCTGTTTTTCTTTGAAGTGAAAGGAATAGGAATTAATCTGTTGCTACTTATATTCACAGCAGTCGCAGCTGAGTATTTTTTTCCACCATTGAACAGAATTTTGTGTTCTAACAAAAGCTACCTGATTATGTGAATGAATGAATATTAGTTGAAGGACTGAAAGTACCTGACATACAAGAAGCAACTGAAGATGAATGTACTGCATTCCAGAATTTAATTAAGAGTACTGTTCAAA
This sequence comes from Elgaria multicarinata webbii, assembly GCF_023053635.1. Taxonomy (NCBI): domain Eukaryota; kingdom Metazoa; phylum Chordata; class Lepidosauria; order Squamata; family Anguidae; genus Elgaria; species Elgaria multicarinata. Next base: position 66,929,454 of record NC_086180.1, read on the forward strand.
ATTATAACAAGAAATCAAGAAAGATATCTAAGAGTAGCTAACTTTAATGTGTGTGATGATATTAAAAATACACATTAAATCTAATAAAATGGTCATGAGTGTAAGACATGTTTCTCATTCTTTCCTTAAACAGGGTGCTGTACAGCTTGAACCCACCTGTCAGACTTCACCCCCTCAAAATCCATCCTGTTCCAGTTTCAATTCCAGGGGAGAACACTGGTCTTGATACAAGCTAGCATCTATAACTAAAACAAAATCCATCTCTTTCAAAGCAGGAGTGGTTGTGTGAGTGGATGCATATCAGTAAATGGGTATGCATATGCATAATCACACAGCAAATCTGATGCTTTTAACCCAAAGTGGAAGATTTGATCACATTGGTACAAGTACAAAATCATCTACCTGTCTTATCTATCTATCTATCTATCTATCTATCTATCTATCTATCTATCTATCTCATTTATTTTCTGTACGTTAGGCAAAGTCAATCAGTTTGTCTGTCTCTCTATTTAGACACCTTGGTTAGGATCTAAGACACAACCCTAGATTTGAATTTCATCTTAGATAAAAAAATGAGATATAAAACATGGTTCGTATTTCAAAAGAGAAGAGATAAAACAGGGATGGCTAATCTGGGGCCCTCCACATGTTGTTGAGTCAAATTCCCATTAGCTTCAGACATCATAGCTAATGGTCAGTGATGATAGGAGTTGTAGTCCAACCACATCTGTAACACCACAAGTTTACCACTCCTGGGAGAGAAGACATAACAAGGCATGTTATGTTTATTTTTTCTTTACACTAGAGGATGGTTGCCAAATAATTTCATATTTTTCAATAAAAAATGAAATATGTGCTTTCTAGTCTAATTGCATTCCTCTCCTCTCAAGGGAAAATGGTATTGCTGCTGAAATCAATCTCTACTTCCAACCATTGCTACTGACACCTGAAACTATGTTGTAATAGTCTCATCCATTCATGTTTTAGTGATAAATGCATTATCGTACACACTGACAAATGCTTTCATATATGTGCAAGCTTTCATCTCAGTTTCCAAAACTTTTGACTAAAGTCTTTAATTTTGCTCAAGTGACAGAAACCTAATGTGGGTTTTTTTCCCCTCCATGGACTTCATTTTATTAATGAATTATTTTTTCAAAAAAATGCTGAAAATATCTGGTTGGGAAATGCTGAAAATTGCAGGAATTTTTTTCTGTTTAATCATACATAGGACGTTGCCCTAAAAATCTCTTGCAGTGAGACATCTAAACCAGTATTCGGTGGCTAACCAGACACTTTCCGAGAAATTCATAAGAAAGTAAAACCAGGGGTGGAGAATCTGTGGCCATCTAGATGTTGCTGGACATCATTAGTAGCCACCAGCCATACTAGCTGAGGCTGATAGGAGTTGGAGACATTCAACTTCTGGAGGGCCACAGATTCCCCTTCCCTGGCAAAAATAGTATTGGATCTGCAAGGGCAGCAGATGCCCCTACGTCCAGATGAACTGCCCAGTGCTAGGATGTGCCCACACCCAACACTATTGAGCCTTCGAAAGCAGTTGGGCATGGGTCTATGTGACACACGCCCTTTCTCCCTTTCTCCCACTGAGTTAATATTTTCTCCCATTAATGCAGAGGTGGGAAAATACACAATTTTAAGGCCCCCATTGGTGTGTGTGTGTGGGAGAAACACATGATTTTCCAGCATTGGGGAAGTTGTGTGTTACTCGGGAGTAACACACTCTGTCCTAATTGGGGCATTAAAGGCCCTCCTATGCAAGATAGCCTCCCCCACCTGCACCATGGTGCACGAGGAACAGCAAAGTGTGCTTTCCGGGACCTCCAGAAAGTGTGCAATTCCCAGAGGCCCAGGGAAGTGCACTTTACTGAGGGCTCGAGAGGCCTGCGCAGCCTCCTCAGTGCTCAGCAAAGGCTTGCATGGCCTGGCTCCTTGATGTGGGGCCACGCGAGCAGGGTGAGCCCCCTGGAAGTTCTCCAAAGCCTAGTAAAAAGGCAGCAACCTTTAGCCTCAGCTTTTGATATTCAGTGCCCATCATCTGTTATCTCAACTATACAAAAATTAGTAATAGTGATTCTGAAGCATTTAACAATTTATACTGTGTTTTCCATTAGCAATGGTCCTCTCTCAATACTCATACACCCACGAACACTCTCAAAGATACATGTATCTAAAAGAGTCTTTAACATTGGTTGTGCTGCATCTTGGCAGATTTATCACAATTTTTCTCCAACGCATACAAGTATACAAAAATACTGACACACAGGAAGTTCATTTTTATTGAACAGGAATTGAGATGTACAAATCATGGGAAATTATCACCTAATAATAATAATAATAATAATAATAATAATGCACTTATACAAATTCTAATATGGATTCAATCCGTTTATAAGATTGGGGTCCTAAAGCAAACTGGAAAAGAAAAAGAAGCATGGAAGTTGGCATGGCAAGGGAGGGAAAAAAGAGTTTGTGGATGCTCGCCTCTGACCCTCTGGCCAATGGCTGTGTGCCAAGACTAATCAGCCCTTTCAGCCCTTTCTCAGCCCTTGATGTCCACAGTGCAAGTGTCTGCAGCACAGCTGTATACCTGAAGGCCTCTGTGCAATCTGAGCTTCCGGATTAGGTAGAAGCCTTTGTGACATATAGCTATATGTGTAAAGGCTTTCCTGTTGTAGTGTATGGATGGATGCTAGAAGGCAGGGCATCCCAGGGCTGGAGCTAGTCAACACAGCCTGGTTCCCCACCTATGTGTTGATTCAGTGCTAGAGTTGTTCTTCTGAAGGGGTGGGCGGGTTATATCTTCTCATTTTCAATATTGCTTACCCTACCCTGTACCTGTTTGCATTCTCTTCCCCTCCTTATTGTTTTACTATGATTTTATTAGACTGTAAGCCTATGCGGCAGGGTCTTGCTATTTACTGTTTTACTCTGTACAGCACCATGTACATTGATGGTGCTATATAAATAAATAATAATAATAATAATAATAATAATATTTGTTGAAAATTCACAATGGAAGTCCCTATCCAATTTAGCCAAAGTAAGGTGGCTATCTGCCTCCTCCTCCTCCTCCTCCTCCTCCTCCAGAGAAGAGTCCTCTATTTGAAAGTGTCCTCCAATCCTGGTTTAAAGATAAACAGCCATAAGAAGGGAGAGCTTGGGCTTTGAAGTTGCCAATCAATAGCTAGCACCTGATGGAGCAGACTGTGCAGGCACATGGATTTAGGCTCTGATTCTGGTGAGATGCAAATGTTCGTAGTTATTTCTAAATTTGCATCCATACATACAATTTAGCATATGCACATTTTATGCAGCTCTGTGTTCTCTGTTCTCTTTCTAGGCAATACATTTCATCTTTTTCAGTGATGTGTAAGTCGCCATCCTAGGCCTGAATCAGTTCAGTGCCCCAGTCAGATGGAGCTGATGATCAGTTGTAAATTCTTGCAGCACAAAAAAGTAAGGGTGAACTTTACTGCCTGCTCAAACTATTGAATAAAGATAGCACAAATTTGCAGCTGTGTGAAGCCACCACTTTTGATCCTTTTTAACAGGGCCGGCTTTACCACTAGGCAGAATGAGGCAGTTGCCTCAGGCTGCAGATGCTGAGAGGTGGTAGTGAGGTGTTGGAGGACAGAGTTGTGGGCTATGTGACCTGCCTTGCATCCCCTAAGCTAGCCTGCTGTTTTCAAGTATGGCCAGTATTGATTTTGCTGTCACTTCAATCAGCTTTTGTACATGGAATGGCAAAGGGTGCCATCTTGTCCTTTGCCTCAGGTAGCAAAATGCCTTGGGCCTGCCCTACTTTCTAACTACACACAGTAAGTTATGTAATTTAGCTATGTCAAAAGTATTCCTTGTCTTTGATCTTACTAGTGTCTATGAAATATTTTATTCCAAAATGATACGGAAGCTATGTATTAAACCAACCTGAGAGAGAGCAGCAGGCTCATCGGAAGAGTCAGTAATCATACCAAGCTGTTGCCTCTCAGCCCTATGTTAAAGACCAACCAGAGTTCACATTATTTCACACTCTGGGAGTATCATAGAATGATCATTTTTTGCTTGAGTAGTTTATTGTTGGTTTAAAATTCCCTCACATCAAATTAGGACATGAAAATAACCTTATAATTACCCCATCATTTTCAATAAAATATTTTTAATTACTGAAGTTGAAGAGTGCCTCTTCCCAGTTATGCAGGGAGAACATTTTCTTCTACCCCTACTGCTACAAAATACAGCAAACAATTTGGCAGCTTGCGCCAATTAAAACCCTACAGACCTTTGGAACATACGGTCCAATTAAAATATTTTTAACTACATTAAAAAAAATAAGTACAAATTTAAACTCTTAATCTAATGTTCAGGTCTCTAATAGTGTATCTGAACCTTGTAAATCTTGAAAATTTAATTAGACAGTGTTAAGTTCTTTCTAGCTAAAGTTACAGATGTTTCATACTGGGAAAATCAGCAAGCCCCAGGGTTTGTTTGGTCTAGAGTAGTGTCAGATTTTCATGGATAATTTAATGGCTAATAACTCTAATTTCCCCCCATAAACTAAGAGATGATAAATACTGATTGCTCTAAAACGATAAAATTAACCCTGTAGGCTTGCGTTCTTTCTCGTAGTAACCATTCAGAAAATTAATTTCTGATACATTAAGGTTTTGTTGTTGTTGTTGCCAATAGTCCTTGAGATATATTACAAAGAGACAGAAAAGGCAAACAGACTGAAATTACACAGGTCGGAAAGAATTATGCATGAAGATTAGCTGTGAATATCTTTCCTCGGCTGTGCTCATTACCTAAGTACTGATGATGTTCTTGGCACTTTGTGCAATTTATGGGCCATAATAGATATTTATTAGTGCAGTGTTTTAAGATCCTTCCCTAAAGAATTCACCCTTATAATGTGGAAAGTAAAAGTTTTAGATTAAGGTGGACTTTTCACTACATGTATGTATGTATATGTGTGTGTGTGTATATATATATATAATGCCCTATTCATATTTTCTTCCACTTTGTTTCTCCCCTAATTGTCTAATTAGGATACATACCATTAAGGTCCCACGTGCTGATTTGGTTATTTATACAGCTCATTTCAAGTAACTCAATAGGTCTTTTCTAATTAGGATACATACTATTAAGGTCCCATGTGCTGATTTGGTTATTGATACACTACATTCCAAGTAACTCAACAGCAATAGCTCAGTTGTAGACCACATTACCCTAACCCTATTAACTCATTTAACTGTCTCTGTCAACCACCTAACTGTAACTTCTTAAATGACTATCCCTGTCACTCATTCCACCCACCATTGCCATGATGTCAATCTTTCCTCTACTCATTCTTCTGTTACCCGAGTTTTAAAGTTGGTTTATGAAACCTTGATTTTATGTTCCTATTCCCAATGTACAAAGTTATGGGGCTGGAGCAAAAGGGGCCAGTAATGTTAGGGGTGGGGCTAGCACATGACCCTATTCCCCTCCAATCTTGCCTTGAATACCTGGAGGCTTTTTTGAAAGGGGTTCTTTCCTTATCCATTTTGTTCTTCTTCCCTGCTTACTTGGCCAAGCCATTTGTGCAATTGCTTGAAACCTTTTGGAAGGGGGATCTATGAGAAATTAGTTTTAGTTCGTTTTTGAATGGAATTTACCCAGTTTGCACACCCTGGACCTCAATGCAGACCCAAAACACAAGCTGTGGTCAAAGTCTGTACATTTCTGAGCTTGAGATGTGATTTCACAGATTTTTTTTTAAAAAATGAACAAATTGTACATTTGAAAAAAATTAGCATGAAAAAATGTACTTTTGAAAAATGTGCAAGAATATGTTTTAACCAATGGGAGGAAAATTTGTACATTTCCAAAATGTGAAAAGGGGGAAAAAAGGGAAAGGGGGAAAAAGAGCTCACAGTTTAATATAGACCTGAGTCAGAATGAGTTTCTTGGTGGAATTTGGAGAATCTCAGCAAGCATGGGTTTTGTTAATTCACACATTTCTAGATTCCATTGCTTTAAATTATGGGAATTTAATATTGATTCAGTGTTTTGGTTAACTGTTTTAAAAAGAAGTATACAGAACTTTAAAAGTAGTACACCATTTATGCTAAAGATTTCCCTATCCAGCATCTTATAGGAAACAAAAGAGAATTAAATCAAAATAGCAATATGACTATATTTGATCACTAGAAGCATCACAACTGGCATCATCAATCATCATCATCGGCACCATCATCATATATTTATTTCTTACCTGCCTCTCCCTCTGGATCGAGGCAGGGTACAAATCAATTTTGGCAAGCACATACCTTTATTTCAACAGTGTAGCAAGACATTTTTCTCACATGGGATGCCTACATTCAAAATACTTACATTTATACACTAAACTGACTTGACCTGAGATTTGCAATATTTACCATAAATGTAACAAATATTTTCATTTTCAAAGAACTGTGGTAAAAATCGCTGCTTATTTGAATTACAGCTTATTCAAATCTATTCCACTTTGAAGAGTATGGAATATGGGTTTTCTTTTTCTTTTGCCTCCAAGGATGCTATAGGTTGTTATTGCTTCTCTCTCTATATTATTCTTATCTGTAAGATATTGGATAGTATCAAAAGATCATCTGCCATGGTGGGGCATTAAGTGGAGATTTATATCAGTGTCTTTGGGGAAATGATTTAAATATAGGGCATCCTGCTTCATAAGAGGGAGTTGGATTAGATGAACCACTAGACCCCTTTCAATTATAGAACTTCTCATAAATGATACAATCCAGAACACAAACATTAGGTTTGTCCCCCCCACCCCCAGTAACATTTAAACAGGCCTAGAGATGCTCTGAATTGCACCCAATAATTGTATCAGCATTTGCCTTGCTGAAAATATTCACTTGAGGTTGCTAAATCAGCTTTGCAATTTACCACTGATGGGTAGAAGTGTGCAGTAGATCATCCATCTATTTCAATGGACAGCTAGAGGGTGTGGCTGGCTGCCAAGAGGGATTGCCCCACATTACCAAGGAGAAAGCAGAGATGAAATGTGGGGTAATGAAATGTAGGCATGTGCTCCGCTCCTATTAGAAGCGCAGAAGCAGGAGCAAATTGGCCTGCTCCGCCTTGCCCAGAGGCGGAGTAGAAGCGGACCGCGGACACCTAGAAGCAAGACGAAGAGAAGCGCCCATTTTTCGGAGCTCCTCTTTCAGGCGGACCGCTCCGATCGCCATCTTGAAAACATTTCGCCCATAGATAACTGGGTTGTTTTTGAAGCTATCGTTCTGAAAATTCTTGTGCTTAGACAGTCGTGGATGGGGGTCATTTTGAGACTACTCTCACCTCTCTGCGTCGTGCGGGTCGCGTGCTATATTTTTTAAAAAATCGGGTCAACAAACAGGGACAGCGCGGGTCAAACAGCGGTTTTCACCCATAGGATTGCATTGCGGAAAAGAAATGGGGATAACTAGGTTGTTTTTTAAGCTATCGTTCTGAAAATTCTTGTGCTTAGACAGTCGTGGATGGGGGTCATTTTGAGACTACTCTCACCTCTCTGCGTGGTGCGGGTCGCACACTAGAATTTTTTAAAAAGTAGGGTAAAGGCGGGAAAAAGATTACCTTTTCGATTGCTGAGGGGCAGAGTCAACTCCCGGTCATGATCACATGATCCCAAAGTTGGAGGAGGGGATAGGCAAAACGGGTAACTTGGGATTCTAGGAAACTTCTCTTTCTTAGTCTGAATGGACTTTTCCCAGTGTTTTTTAAAACAGTAGCCCCACCAAATGCACAAACACAACCTGTGAAATCATATACTAAGCCAATAATAAGAGATAGAAACACAGCACTGCTACCCACCCTAACTTTGGGGAACAACTGAAAAGATGTGGTGCAAGGGGATGAGCTCCCCTAGGGCATCTCATTGTGGACATGCCCCCACTCTCTCCTGTACTTGGAAGGCCATCAGAGCCTTCCAAAGAGAGTAACCCGGTGGAGCAATACCTATCATGAGTTGAAGTGAGCAGTCTACTTCTCTTAGTGGTGGAGCGATGCCTATCATGAGTTGAAGTGATAGTTCCACTTCCTAGTGGTAGAGCAATGGCTTTCATGAGTTGAACTGACAGCCTTGCTTCTTAAAAGACTGGTCACTACTAGGACCAGTCAAATTGGCAGCTGCTTCCCCCTCCCCCGGGCACGTCCCCCTATTACTGGTAAAAGACAGATATAACCTTTTTTAAAAAGTTCTTCTTGTTGTTTATTCAGCAACACTGCTGCTTTTAATTCCACCCCTCCTTCGTTTATTTATTTATTTATTTATTCCATTTTATATGCATTACTGGCTTATCCTTGGCTCACTTCCTTATGCCCCCAGAAATGTCTGCTGCCTGCCTGCCTGCCTTCCCTCTCTCCTCCCCTGCCCGCCTTGCAGGGATGTTGTGTGTGTCTGGCTTTGACTCAGGGGAGAAGTCCTTCCTGTGCTCAAGTTCCAAATCCATTTTTCAAGTGTGGAAGAAGATTCATATAGGTTGATCTCTACTCCCCAATTCATGGCATGTTGGGATTTCCTTTGAAATGGCCCCATTGAGAGGTCTGCAGGTTTAAGCCCTGCCAAAAAACAGGGGATGATGGGACTGCCTTGAGTCTGGGCGTGCATCTGTATCCCTGGATAAGCTATCATGGTGGTGAGTTTGAGGTTTTACTTTCTAACATTCAAATTGACGGAGCTATGGAAAGGGGTGTGAATGGGGTGTTGGATTTTCATAAATTCCCCCAAAATCAGGGGATGATGGGACTGCCTTGAGTCTTGGCATGCGGCGTATGTATCCCTGGATAAGCTTTCATGGTGGTGAGTGTGAGGTTTTTTTTTAACATGCAAATTGACGGAGCTATTGGAAAGGGGTGTGAATGGGTGTTGGATTTTCATAAATTCCCCAAAAATCAGGGGATGATGGGACTGCCTTGAGTCTCGGCGTGCGTATGTATCCCTGGATAAGCTGTCATGGTGGCGAGTTTGAGGTTTCTAACATGCAAATTGACGGAGCTATGGAAAGGGGTGTGAATGGGGTGCCTGATTTTCAAAAATTCCCCAAAAATCAGGGGATGATGGGATTGCCTTGAAACTTGGCGTCCATGTGGACACATGGTTAAGCTATCATGGTGCCGAGTTTGAGGTTTCTAATGTGCAAATTGACGGAGCTATAGAAAGGGGTGTGACTTAGGGTTATGGGTGGTGCGTTAGAGGTTAGAGCCCCGCCAAAAATCAGGGGATGATGGGACTGCCTTGAGTCTGGGCATCCATGTGGACACATGGATAAGCTGTCATAGTGGTGAGTTTGAGGTTTCTAACGTGCAAATTGACGGAGCTATCCCAAGGGGTCTGAATGGGGTGCCCGATTTTCATAAATTCCCCAAAAATCAGGGGATGAAGGGATTGCCTTGAAACTTGGCGTGCGTGTGTATACGCCCATGAGGTGTCATGGTGCCAAATGTGAGGTTTCTAACTTGAACCGAAAAAAGTTGTTTACTTTTTTAGCTTTCAATGCAACCCTATGGGGGGGGGAAACGGAGCTCCGATCTGGATCCAGAGCTCCGAGCGGAGCGGAGCGGAAATGGGCGGAGCGGGGCGGGGCGAAGTGGCCCGATCCAAAAATCGCGGATCTGGAAGTGAAGCGGAGCGGGGGGTCCATGCACACCCCTAATGAAATGCCTTCTGCATGCCATGATTTAGGAATGTGACACTCTACTATCAAAGGACATTGAGATCTGAGGACATTGAGAAGACTAGTTGCAGGACCTAGGTGCAGGAAAAGCCAACAATAGCAATAGGGATCAGAAAAACAGCTGTAAAGAAGGAAACCGAAAACAAACAAAAGATACAGCTGTACAGGTTGTTCCCAAAGTGTTTCGACGTGGGTCTTTATCAAGGGGGGGGATTAGAGGCTTTTCAGGAGGAAGAAAGGGAGAGGGAATCCTCCTGAAAACTCATGATTTTGTAGGGATAATGAATCACCCCATAATCAACACCCCATAATCAACACACACACACACATTCATGCCAATCCCAGGTGTTACAGGGCAGTTGGAGTGCAAACTTTTCCCTAAACTTGAGCTTCTATAATTTAAATATTCATTATACTGTTTGATGACAGCCCTCACAGGATGTAGCAACATAAAGTTGGTAACAATGCAAACAAATCTTCTCAACTGGAGACTGTAGTTAGCAAATCAAGAACACATATAGTCAAAGCCACATCTTAAGTGCCTTCAAAATAATACAACAGTTAAATTTAGGGTCTACTTCAATTCACTTTTTTTTTTTAACATATTTGTGTTTGAAATTATATACTTTACTACTTGTTACTAAATTTCCAACTTCAGAGCTATAGGCATCGTTCCTGAAAATATAACTACACACATATTTATGTAATTCTGTTTTAACTAAAATATTGAAATATGGTAGTGAAGATGACTGAGAAAAGTGAAACTATTATTACATTTTAGTAACAGCACAATGCTATACCCATTGTGGTCCCACTGTGTTAATGGTTTATATTCCCTAGTAAGTGTATTTAGGATTGTAGCCTTAATTTAGTGAGCAGGTTTGAATTTGGTGATGATTGCCTATCCAAAGTCCATAATTGTTGATAACATAATGTTGACAATAGAGTGGAGTGGAAGGGTTTTTTGGCTTATGTTGTAATTTGCTCTGTAGGTGGTTCACAGGTGTAGCTGATGTTTTCATTATTAGTGTTTATAAAGAAAGATAAAATAAAATGTATTGTAAAGACTTAAATAGAAATTGAGTGCATATAATTTCCTATTGGAATAAACAGAAGAAAACAAAAGATTATATCTGAAAGTAGAAATACACTTCACATACATAAGTGGAAAATAAAATTATAGTGTTGTTAGCAGAGGGGAAAATAAAGGAGATAATTGATCAAAAGTAAAAATAAAATGTATTTTCTGGTACACCAAGGGCATAAGCAAAACTGTAAATAAAACAGAAAATTGAGAGAATATTGACTTTTCGACCCCTTTTGTGAGGCTCAATGGTGAAGGGCTACTTTGCATTTTCAGTATTGAATGGCTGATATAGTTTATGGATGGCATATTAAATACTATAATTGTTTTTAACATCAATAATTTGTTGTAGAAGGGGCCCTGATCCAAAATAAGTATGCAGTTTGTTGCGAACATGTATTGGCTAACTCACTTAAATGCAGGCAGGAGAGCCATATGCTTCGGAAACATTTAAAGGTTTTCTTATTCACCTAAGAGCTGCATATTCATGAGCAGATTCTCCAAGTCTGAGAGCATGCCTAACATTGCAATCCTTTATACGGCTACTCAGAAGTGAGTCTCAATTAGGTCAATGTTAAGTGGTTATAGGATTGCGGCCTAAATGATATAATACTGATTGGGGGGTTTTAGGACTGAAGGAAAATAGCCACCCAATTTACTGCATCTTTGCATGTGAATTATTGGGGGCTGGGTTTGTATGAGGGAATGCCAGCTGCTGAGGTAGGCTTTATTCTTACAAAAAAAAAAAAGAACAAAAAGAAAAAGGGGGGGGGGATGTCTTTGCCTAAACTTATTTTCCTATCCTAACAACATAAAGTGCATTATTTATAACTTAGACTTAAATTCTACTATTGGGCATATTTGTAAAATGTACATACCATTTTTACTCAGAAGTTAGACTTACCTTGTTTATTGATGCTTACTCTTAGGTAGGGATGGATAAATCCATCAACTTTGCTTTCTCCCATGTTCATTTTTTTAAAAAAGTCCCAAATTCTTTCCAACATGATTATGAGAAATTTGCAAATTGCGCTAAGTTCAGAACTAGTGCGGCCCAACCCACTTGCTGGGTAGATGGAAGGTGAAGTACAACAGCTGCCAACAACTTGAGCCATTCCCACAACTTTGGCCTGAACATCAGGGACAGGGATGGCAAAGGCATCAGACCCTCAAGTGGAATGGCCCTTACCCCATACTTTCAAGTCTGTTTAAGAGGGAGCTTACTTTTTGTGAGGGACCAGGGAGCCCATCTCACTCACCTTAGCTAAAGATCATGCTTGATACTCCTGCTCCAGGTTCAAAAGATAGCAACCGTTTTCACATAGCTACAAGGCCTGCAGGATAGACATTTATTGATAGAAAATGAATGCAGAATAAAAGTACAAAGAAAGATCACATCTGTCATCAGCCAATGACTATGTCACAGCTGAGTGTCTGTCTGAGTCCCCAAGATAGATGAGAAGACATTCCTAGGACCAAATATTATCTACAGTGGTATTTCCTCCTTGGAGTGAGAGCAAAGCCAGCAGGCTGGATTTTATAAGCATCTCTCCATAAGATTCAGGAGCTGACAAGAGAGACACAGGGCCTTGCTAGACCAGGGGTTAGCCCGGGCTAACACCTGGGCTTGCGCCTATGTGTCCAGATGATGCACAGGGGCTCCCAGGCTCAGGCAGGAGTCAACCCTGCCTGGGCCCAGGGTATCTTGCTACAGTTGTAGCCCGGTATTTCCCATGGTCTCGGGCTGAGGCCGAGACCATGAGCATTTAGCCCATTCCGCTGCTTTTCCCGGCTACCGCAATTACATGCGAGTAGCCGGGGAAAGCGGCAGATGGGGCGCAGTGCTCCGCAGGAGCGCTGGGTCCATCAGAACCGGGGGGAGATGGGGGGAAGACCGGAGCCAGGGGGACATGAGGCGGAAAGATCAGAGCCGGGGGGGGGGGGAGAGGGGGAAAAATCGGAGCCAGGGGGAGCTGGGGGAAAAGATTGGAGCTGGGGGAAAAGATCGGAGCTGGGGGAGGGAAAGGAAATCGGAGCCGGTGGGGGGGAATCGGAGTGAGGTGGAGCGGGGAACCCTTTTTTTAAAAAGCCGCTTACCTTAAGGGATGGTGCACTCCTGCGCATCTGTCCCCTTTAAAATGAAAAAAAAATGGCGGACGTGACGGGGCTTTCATGCAGCCAGTCGCATCTGACGTGTGGAAAGGAGCGACAGGCCACGCTACTTCTAGGGCGGGCTGGTCGCTCCTCACCACCAGATTATGCAGCAGGTCTAGCAAGACCCACAGGCCGGGAAAATCACTCCCTTCAGAGAAGCAGGGCTTCTCACAGGAGAGAAGAACAGCATGCTTATATGAAAGTATAAGGTAATTTCCCATAGGCCCACCGCTGTGGCTGTACTTGCTTGGTACCAATTAAGGCGTGTGAGAGGCCTAGTTGAAGCTGCTTATTAAGCAAAGGGGTGTACCGTAATTAGCTAAAGCTTGCTAAAATATATTTACTATGTTACACTACACAAGGGGAGTGTAGTACACAAGGGGAGCATTCACAGGCACTGTTCAGGGTGACTGGTAAGATCTGAGGCTCCCAGCTTTGAGCCTCCTGGCCTATCTAGGGAGATGAGGCTTACCTTTGGGGCCAATCCTACTCACCCACTCTGAGCCATGTAGCCTGAGTCGGGGTGACAAAGGAAGGTCTCCCTACCCCACAAGGGGGCAGGCCCATGGGAAGGCGAATGGTGCAGTGCCTGCCAACTGGCCATGAATGGCTCACCCAACTAGATACTGGATGCTCATTAGGATTCCTACCCCTTTGAAGATCGTTAATAAATGTGGCCCTGTTTAAACCCAGCTATTCTTGTCTCATCTCATTATTTATTGGCCTACATGCCACAATAAAAACTAATGATGAGAACAAAGTTAAGGACAATGAAATGAACAAAATGTAATACAAAACAGATAAATTAAAAATAACAACATTTTTTACGTAGGAGCACTTGCGGTTCCAAATTTTGCATTCAATGAATTACTAAAAAGTGCTCTCTTTCTGTATTAAATTTTGTTCATTTCATAGCCAGTGGTGGACCCAAATACAAAATACGGACTTGGTACTTTTGGTATCTTACAGATACAGACATCTTAAGAGCTTCTGTCTTTGAGTGATCAAGGCACCTGTCTCTAGCACATTAAGAAGTAAGTCAGCCATTAACTATAAATTCAAGATGACAGTTGAGGGACAATAAAAACTATGAGATAGGTTAGACAAATATAAATTTGAAAGGTTAATCTGGAACAAGAAAAAACTGTAATTGCTTTGTGTCTAAAAAGTGGTGAGTAAACAAATAGTAGGAATTTAGGATTTAGATCTCATTAACTAGCCCAGCAGGTGACAACAAAGGTCATTTTCATTATCTAACAAAAAACATATGGGTTTAAAAGGGTAAGAAAAGCATCCATGCATTTACTGAACACCATATTCTAATACCAAAGCATACAGATATGTTCCTGAATGAATGTTAAACCTCTTAAGGTTTATTAACCTTAGTTGTGGTTGCTTCTAATCACATGTGTTGATAATCATGTGACTATGATCAAAAGCACCAATGATTTAATTCAAATTTACAATTAAGTAAATGTGGTGTGAATCATATTTAGATTATTAAAACAGAGCTCCAGAGAAAACAGAATTTTAAAATGTCCCCAATTTGTTTTTAAATTAACGCACTAGACATACAAAGTGCTAATGACAATCAAAAGCAGTCTTACCCAGCATATTTTTAGTCATGGCTTAGCTAGACTGCAGCAGATAATTGAGTATTCCAGGTACCAGACAATATTGATGAGAATAAACCTTTGCCCTTCCTCCAAAATGGGAAACTGTTTCTATTACAAATTGGTTCCAACTCCAAGAGCACAGATCAGATGAAGCATTTTTATGTGACTAACCTTCATGATCTCTAATTATAATTTAAACTTCCATAGCCCTAAATTTTAATTCTTGTTTTAAAAGCTCTGCTGATTTCTAGCTGATTATGTACCTACAGTTTGCTAAATGGCCAAACTATGATCTTCAAATAATGTTTGTCCTATATATTTCTACATGTAGTATCAGAGCTTGTTGCACAGATTAAATCTATAAGAGGAAAAATAGTTCCACCCACCCACCCACTAAATGTTGAACATCACATATATGGAAAACAAATTATGCACATGGTCAAAAATGTTGATTTGAATTAAGACTTTGGAAGATTATTCAACTGGTACTCTACTAAAAGCAGAAATGTTATCTATGTGAAATACACAAATAAGAGAAACAAAATATGGTCAGTGAAGGGTATACAATTAAACAGATAAGATTGGATCCATAGATAGTCATACTTAGAGCAGACCCACTGAAATCTATGCAACTTAAATTAAAGATGACTAATCAAAGTCCCACATTTTCAGTGCACCTATTGCGGTTCGTAGGTCAATAAATAAGAGTTGAGACATGTACAGCTGGATTTAAAAAGGGCCACATTTATTTAAGATCTGCAAAGGAGTGAATCTTATAGGGCATCCAGTAAGGCCTGAAACAGGCCTATCTAAGTTGGGCAAGCCATTCATAGCCCGTGGGTTTGTGCTGCAGCATTCACCCTCCCTACTGGCCTACTTTATGGGGTCGGGAGACTTTCTGGTGTCACCCCCAACTCAGGCCGCATGGCTCAAAGTGGGTGAGTAGAGTTGGGCTCAAAGGTAAACCTTATCTCCCAGCTAGGCTGCGGGGCTCAAAGATGAGAGCCTCAGAATTTTCCAGTCCCCCTAACAGTGCCTGTGAATGCTCACCAATCCTAATCCCTCTCTGGACTGCCTATAAACAAATGTGACAAAATTGTGAGTAAACAAATCAACCTATTTCATACTCCCTAGCTGTCTTGCAGTGTGGAGTAGGTGAAAAAAACTCATGAGCAATTCAGAACATGAAGAAAAAATTCCTACTCTGCCCCCTTATGGCAAGCTCACACTGCCTACAGGAAGGGAGGGAGAGAGCCACGCAAACAAAGACGGTACTGGGAGAGGTGAGTTCCTTTTTATACACATTTAGACCCCTCCCAGCCTGATGGCACCATACTGTGCTCAGCCTATGGCTGGCGGGCACGTCTCTTCTTTCTCCCCTGCCCGCAAAGGCCTCCCCATGCCATGCCGGGCGTGGCAGAATTGCACCTCTACATATAACTGGATCCATTATGTCGAATTATTATTTTGAAAGTAAAATGGTTAAAATTAACTTATGTGGTAGTTCAGGCAATTGAGAACAAGAATTGTTCAGTTTTGTATTTCTTTGGTTTTGGACATTAAAAATGTTTTAACTTTATATCTTGTTTCTCTCTTAAAATATAAAAATCTCACTCATGTAAAATTAGATTGTCCGTATATATGGGAAGCGAAAATTCAACGCTATTTGTGACTATTTGCAACAGGTCACTTCTCAGTTGTAACTATGTTATTCGTTCCATACAGACCTATTTAGTTGTGCACTTTCAATTTGGTCTTTATTCTTTCTTTTTCCCCCCTTCTTTTTTTTAAAAAAATCAGCTTTCCTACTGAGCCTGATCAGTATTGGTGCTGTCTCCAAAATTCCCAATACAAGTGAACTCACAATTCCATCATTTTATCAGAGAATATGCTTGGATCACATTATGACATGAAAATGCTATTTAGTGTCTATTTCTCAAAAGCTACATCCATCTTTGACCAGGATGTTTTTTACCCATAATCTACTTGGAATAACGTACGTCATACCCAGGACTTCCAGATCCACAAAACTTGATGTCTTTTGATGTATTCAGTCCACCAAAGATACCTAAATGTATCTTCCTTTTAATTAACACTTTGATAGCCCATCTCCTTGACCCAAAATGTCAGAAGAAGATCTTCCTGGTTACTTGGCACTTACATGACTATAAAACGTTTTGGGCCTCTCCTCGGCCAAACCTAATAAAATGGAATATGTTTCTTTACCAGTCTCTTCATCATGTGGACCCTTTTGTTACCTCGTTCTTTCAACCACCTGAAGATGTGCTGTGCATCTTGCAACTCTCAAGGTGATACTTTGAGTATTTTACCTCAAAGAGTTTAGGGTATGTTAACAAGCTTTTTACTTGGTTTATGTTTAAGTGTCTATTATGCTTTTTTCTTTCTTTTTATACTCCTTTAATAAATATATTCTTTCAATTTGGACCTGGGTTTTGAGCTTGAGTCTCTGGCAATTCCAAGAGAGGATTCTCTTCCCACCTGCCTTGCCACATGGCTTAACTACCTTTGTTTACCTGTTTATGCCTAACGGGAATTAAAAGGAAAGCAGGCTGTCTTGCCTGCAGTGACAGGTCACTACTTTATCCCAGGCAGATAATTAGTTCATAGCACTGGAGTCTTGATCATAAGGCATTTGTGCCATTTTGAATTGTTACACCCATCTATGCCGGCTCACATTGAAATGAATGGGAGTTGTGAAGAAAGTAGGTTTTCATGAGACATATCTGAAATCCCATTAAATAACTATTGAGATGAGATAATTCCATCCATGCTGAAAATGCACTTATTGATATGACTACCATTTGTGGGATCGTTCACAGCAGTAACAATTTGCACATCACGACCCTTTTAGTGATAAATGCTTCAGAAAAGTCACAAGTTTTCAAAAAAGTGTGCTGGTTGGCATAGCAAAATATTGGTTTTGCAAGAACTGATGCCTGTAGTCATTTTTAATATACTAACCATAAGGGATGAGTGTGTTTTAAAATATTTCAGTAGCATTTAGAGCAAGAAAATCATTTCTCAAATCAGCGAAAAGTGATTATTCCAAGAATTATATGCTTTATAGTAAGTGTCTGACAGGATTTAGCTGTAACCATTAACTGTATTAATAATGGTTTTCGCAACCATTACACAGTAATAACTACTATACGCTGTTAATATTTAATAAGATATCCACATTTACCTATTTATCATTTATAATATACATCACAAAAGCATTATAAAACATTTATTAAGTATATATAAATAATTTCATGATACTACAGCTATGTGTTATAAATACATTATTAATTCTGCATACATTATTGAAGGACTGCTTGAAACCTTACATGGAAGGAGCTTTTAGAAGAGTGGCATTTTGTCACCTGCAGATCTATCAAAGGAGCAGAGGAACTGTATATATGAATGCACTCTAGGTTATTGATTTTGAAAAACAGCAACAACTACTACAAACCTGGTTTGGAATACGAAGATGAAGAAAGCACTCAGAGGATATTTACTTTAATTGAAATCTTTATGCAAACTCTATGTCAGTTAGAATCTCCTGCAGGGAATATTTTCTATGGAAAAATATTGAACCATGTGGGTTTATTTATTTATTACGTTTATATCCAGTCTTTTTTCCTCCAAGGAACCCAAGGTGGCATACATCCTCTCCATTTTATCCTCACAACAACAACCCTGTGAGATAGGTTGGGCTGAGAGTCTGTGACTGGCCCAAAGTCACCCAGTGGGTTTCCATGGCCGAGTGGGGACTAGAACTCGGATCTCCCAACTCCCAGGCCATCATCTTAGCCACTATGCCATACTGAAGAGCTATATTCCAGACACAGTTTTAGCACATGTGTTGTTTGTGAGAGCTAGTTCAGAATGAATGAATTGCACCCTACTAAAATATCCCCTTACCACTCACTCTTACAGCTGATTGATCAGATAGGTTGTAGCCAAAATGGGACCACTGAGAAACAAGATGAAGGCATTAGCATGTTCTGGGGAACTACAAGGTTTGCAGAAGTACAAATGTCCTTTAGAATCCAAAGGGGCACAAAATAAAAAAAAAACACCAAACAAATCTCAAAACAGCTCAATAAGAACTGAGAATGCTCAGTGTAGATAGAATGCTGGATTTATGTTAAGTAGAAAAAATGGGAAGGGTAGAAGAATGGAATGGAGCAACATTAAAGAGGGCATAGCTGGCTTGCTGAAACCCTAACTAGGAACACTATTGTTAGTAGACATGGGGCTCATCTACACCAAGCAGGATATCCCACTATGAAAGTGGTATAAAAGCTGTATATGAAAGGCAGGAGCCATGCTACTGCTTAATAGCGGTATTGAAGCGCACTGACAATTGTTGGGGCCCATGACACATACTATATACTGCTTTCATACCGCTTTCATAGGGGGATATCCTGCTTGGTGTAGATGTGTCATGGGCCCCAACAGTTGTCAGTGCACTTCAATACTGCTATAAAGCACTATTGTGGCTCCCGCCTTTTATATACTGCTTTCAAAGTAGAATATTCTGCTTGGTGTAGATGAGCCCAAGGATGAACAGCAATAATTTTTTGCAGGTCCCACTTGTTTTCAGTATTTGCCATCTAGTATTTTTAAGCAGTAAATGGCAAGCAAGGAAACTATTTTTCTTGCTCTGATTCAACACTTAATTAATAAAAATTGTTAACAGCATTTTCTCCCCCCTAAAGTGCCATCTTCCAACTATAAAGTCGATTGTGGTCATGACCTCATTTAACCAGTGTAAGGAGCTTACTCCTATTCTAATTGAAATGGATGAATCAGACCCTAACAGAGGAATAACTTCTTTAAATCAATTTAAAGAGATGCAAATAAGATCAGATTGGATTGCACACACTATTAAATTGTGTGTGTTGCTCTTTCCTTGTCCAGCTGAGTTTGTGCTATGATACATTAAAATCACCTTACATTGAGTCAGACCATTGGTCTGGACATAGTGCAATAATATACATTTTGAAGTAGATTTACAAGGTCTAAAGCAATGGTCTTTCTTAGAATTCCTACTCAAAGGTATCTACTATATTTACAACGTATCATCCATGTACCCACACTTTTCATTAGTCTTTCAGGTCCAAATCCAGATGGAAAGTTGGAGCGCCTGGAACCCAGTGGTCCTGTATTGCCTTATGAAGCATCTCAGCCTAACTGTATTGCTAAAGGAATCCTCCTGTGACTTGACCCATGCCTGCCTGTTGTTTCTAAGCAAGCACAATTTGTGACATTTTAAAATATCATTACTGATCACTGGACACTTATGTTAATGCATTAGCCTTAGATTCCAATTTCCTGGCTTTGTAGAACTTCAGCCAACATGAGATATCTTAACTCTGGTAAGTTTTTTGATCATTGAATTTCCCTAGTTTTTAAAAAGGAAATTTCTGAGCTTTCACCCTAGATTTTTATGGAAAGAGGGAGGGAGGTGGAGGCAAGGATATACAAATGGTTCACTTTCTGTAAACCACCCAGAAAGCTTTGGCTATTGGGTGGTATAGAAATGCAATAAATAATAAATAAATTTGGCAATATATACTGCAGCATGGAAGTTCTGATACGGATAAAAGCCCCCTCAATCCATATTAGAGTTCTGATCCAGATCAGGACCTTCCCTCACTCCAGAGAAAAAATACATTAAAGTAATATGTGCTTTCGACCTCAGCATGGATCATGATTGCGCTTGGCTTGGCTTTGTTCAGGAAAGCTTTTGAATTTTTAAATGTGTGTTCTCTCAATCAGACCTCACTGTAGCTAAAATATGGTTTGACAACCTTTAAAATCAATGTGCAAGAGCCTATTTTTCAAACAAAGTTTAAAATTCTATCTTTGTGTCTACTTCTGTGATCCAGAACTGGTGTAGAAAGCTGAAAAAATAGGCATGCTAATTAATTGAAGAAGCAATGTAGCCAGTTCATACTTCTCTATCTAAACCACTATAGGGCTCGCATCACCATAATATCTAAGCATATGCAAAATTCATAAATCTTTTAAAGGCTAACAAATGTCTAAAGCCATTCAATCAATGCAAATAAATAATTAAAATCTGTGAGAATAAAACGACACCAGGCATGCTGGTAAGCTGTTGTTATTCATAGAAAGAATTAAAATAGGCAAAAAGTCAACTATTTGGTCATTAAATATGGATGATTCAAAGGAAAGAGTATATAAATAAAAGTATACTTTATTATACAAGACAGCACAAGCTAGAAAAGAGCTCGTGCTAAGAAAGAGAGAAAAGCAAAACTGGAAGGGAGCAACAGATCATCAGGTCCAATGCCCTGCTGTAAGTTGGACAAATTGTTTACCAATTCCCTGCAATTCATAAAAGTAAACATTATTAAATAACAAGTCTTGGGTTTTTTTTATTCAAGAAGTTTTAATGAAAGAAAATAAAAGGCAACAATTTTGAATGAAGCTTGTGATGACAATATCTTGGAATAGTTAGATACAGGAACAAATTATGAGGTCTTTATTATTCTGCTGTAATTGTTCGGATACAAAAGAAGTATATGCAGTAGCATTCCTTGCATGAAAATTGGGTCAGGGATGTCCTCTGTCCCACTTGTTTCTGAAAATGCCCTAAGCACGTTACCTCTTGGCAGTGTAATTTTGGGCATGGCTAGACGAGGGGGGTGGAGGGGGATGATCTCGCAATTTTATGATCGCGAGATTGACACCCTCATCTACACATGGTGTGTGACATCCCAGGAGGAAGAGGATGTTGTGTCCACTATTTTTTTAATCTCAAGATGAGCGCTCAAGTGCCCCTTTACAAAAGTAAGTAATTTTTTTAAAAAGCACCTCCCACTCCCCCACCCCACCCCCGATGGGCATGGAGCTCCATGCCCCATGCCCAGGTCCCAGCAGGTTACTTGTGAGGAGCCGGGACAGAACTGTGACAGCGGGCCACATGTCCTGTGGTCTCTGGATCGTCCTGAGACAGCGGGGGGGGGGAATCAGAATTCATGGGTAGGGTGATATCCCGGGCAAGGGAGGGATCGCTCCTGGGATCCCCTGTGCATCATGTGGATGCAGAGGGGATCCCAGGACAATCCCCAGGATATTGCCCTGTCTAGACATGCCCTTTGTGAGTTAGAAGGCTTAGAATGTATACAAATACATTTGTGTAAGCTCTGTCCTCTTCTTTCTCTACATCTAGGAGCTTGTATTCTAATCATGTGCTTTAAAACTAAGGTTGGGCTCTTAGCGAGTATTCAATGGTGGCAGAGCACGAGCACTCATAATGTTGCATTTGCATAAACCAATCAGTACTGCTTGCTAGAGCAAAAGGAAAATGTGATGATTTGCTGCCTTTTTCCTTTGCACTAGCAGAGGTTAATGACATTGCACTAGTGTCCATTTTTGCTAGTGCAATGTCATTAGCACTAGTATCCAGCATCACTGGACATTACCTTAAGAGCCCAATCTTAGTAGTAGCATGTTCAGAGGAGGGCAACCAGGATGATCAGGAAACAAAGCCCTATGAAGAGAGACTGAAAGAACTGGGCATGTTTTGCCTGGAGAAGAGAAGATTGAGGAGAGGATAGCACTCTTCAAATACTTTAAAGGTTGTCACACAGAGGAGGGCCAGGATCTCTTCTTGATCATTCCAGAGTGCAGGACACGGAATAACGGGCTGAAGTTACAGGAAGCCAGATTCCAGCTGGACATCAGGAACCAGTTACCTAGGGAGGTTGTGGGCTTAGAACTAGAGGCATTCAAGAGGCATTCACACTAGAGGCCTTCAAGAGGCAGCTGGACAACCATCTGTCAGGGATGCTTTAGGGTGGATTTCTGCATTGAGCAGGGTGTTGGACCGATGGCCTTATAGGCCCTTTCCAACTCTACTATTCTATGATTCTATGTAAAACACATGATGAATGAAAAGAAGCAATTGATTAAGGTCTCATAAAACAAAGCTATGTGTTAAGAGAAGACACAAACACCCCAATTTCCTAAGAAAAACGCATCCGAAATTAGTTATTCTTACAAATTTGTTATTAAAATAATTTCATTTAATGTTCAGTAATGCTCTCTGAAAATTAAAAACGTGATTTAAAAACAATTAGCTAAGCTAAATATCATAGATTAGAGGCTTATTATACTTCTTGCATGCTTTGTTGCCATTCAGTCTTTGCTTGAAGAAATACACGCTTTGTTTAAGCAACTCAAGCCTACAGAGAAGTAACATTGCCAAGGTTGTCAAGTTGACAAAGAAATAACATATCTTGGTCCAATTATAAAAGTAAACAAACAGGCAAAAGCAGTAAAAAATAAGGTGGTGGTCGGGAATCCAGCCCACAGAAAAACAAATGTTAGTGACAGCAAGCTGTTCACTCATATGGTGGCATAGCTTTTATTTTGTATGATATATATATACACACACACACACACACACACACACACACACACACACCTACCTACCTCACCTTCACTTATGGAGGAAATTTAACTCGAATGAAAAGGAAAGGGTAGAGTGGTTTTAGGACAACATAATCAGTTATTTTTCAGTAGAGAACTATTCGCTGAAAGTAGTAGGTTAACTCCTTTTTTGAGCAATTGTGATCATTAATATCATGGTGGTGATATGTATGGCCATTCAATTATTCTTGGGCCTCAAGCTGTGTTTTCTCATAAGCAATCAAGTAGAGGCTGCCAAATATCTTTACTGGGCTTTTGTTCTGTACATACTTAAAATGATTCAATGCACGATAACATTAAGATTGGGCAGTATCTGATTCAACACTACTATTACTGTAAATTATCTTGTGTTAGTGCAAATGACATCTAACGCAAGCCAACAGTGCTTGCTGGCACAACAAGTTTCCTGGAAAACCCATTACACCAGCACACACTATTGGTATTGAACTAGAGGTCTTTACGCTATTGTAATATAAGTTACGTTAGCAGTAGTGTATGCACGGAATACTGCCCTTTATTGCTGAAATTTGTGTACTGTTTCCACAGAGGTATCAATGCGATGGACATAAAATGCAATGCCATTAAAAGAACAATAAAATATAACAATAAAACAACGCAAAAATAAAAAATATAATAAAAATGCACACTCTACTGCATGCTACAGATCATAGTTGACTGGGTCATACTTCAGGGAAAGCCTCTGTAATGGAATGTATTTTTAATAATAATAATAATAATAATAATAATAATAATAATAACATCTTGCCTCTCCATTTTTATCAAGGCGGAGAACAAGTAAATATAAAATACATAAAATTGAAATAAAAACATAATATACATTGTTAAAACGCCCTAAAAACATTCTAAAAACACCCTAAAATTCCCATGGATAGGCCTGTCAGAAGGTATCAGTCTTGATAGCTTTCTTGAATGCTAGTAGACTCTTAAGATGACGAGTCTCCTCTGGCAGGCCATTCCACAGTCTGGGAGCAGAAGAAGAGAAGGTCCTCAGGGTAATACCCATCAGCCTAACTTTGACTGACTGAAGTAGATTCAGTCAGAGGGTGGGTTTTGAGAAGAAGTCTAAATATCAGAGCTGTGGGGGCATGTCTAATGACACCTGTTAAAGTGTTCCAGAGGATGGATGCTGGGAACCCACCCTCTAGAATGGAATCATGTTTTAGGGAACCAAAAATGTCTCTGATACTAACCATGTGTATTACTCAGGACATAAAATCTTCATATACGCCTATCAATAATGATAAAAAGAAAAAAAAAGTATGGTCTTTCTAAATGTCTTCAAGTAAAAAACAAACAAAGAGTTTTGTGCACTTAAAAGACTAAACATTTATTCTGAACTTTCATGGATTATAGCCTACTTCATCATATGCGTGGGGTATTATGGAAAATTACAGATTTTTATACAGTACATATGGTGGTGGTAAGGGGGAGAATTGTTAAACCCTGAGGTAAGAAGGAAATTCAATGCAGAAAGTACTGGTGGTGACAACCACAGTTTCAACAGTAGTGATTTACAATGTAGCTGTTGCTGGCTAATTAACACATGTAGCACATTAAAACACAAACACCCCAATTCAAGCCTCAGGAATTCCTCACACCTGTTGATGAATTCTAACTCAGCAGTCTCTCACTCTAATCTCCCCTGGCTCCACAATGGCCACTTTAAGACAGAAGTCTGGTTCACAGGGTAGTTAACAAGCTTATTAACCACCCTGTACATGCCACTTGTATAATTCCCATCTCTGGGTACCAGGATCAGTTCAAGCCTCCCTGGTATGTATCCCAAATTGGACTTGGAATCTGAAGAAGTAGACAAGCCAAGACAGGAGGTAGAGAAGGAAATACTCCAAGATTCTCCAGGAGTCAAGGAGGAATCCTCCCAGGAGATTATCGCACAAGAGGTCCAGGCTCAGAAATAATCTTCTCTCTATTCATCCTCCCTGGGAACACAGTCTTTGTTGGAGGGGGAAGAAGCATTGGAATTGACAGATACCAAAGTCTGCCATAGTGTCAAGTGGGGGGAGTAGAGAAGAGGAAGGAGGCTCTCTGCTAAGTTAGCCACTCGCCAGAGGTTACATCTTGAAGACTTGAAGGAATCTATCGGGCATGGCAGGAAACTGTCCAGTCAGCTCTTTAATTTCTCACTTCTAGGCAGGAAGGCTTAGAATCATGACACCGGGCATAATTACTCTTTTCATGTCATTCAAACCCAGTGAGGGTGGCTTATTGGGGTGGGTAACAAACCACCAAGCACCTATGGCCTTTTGTAGGGTTGTGGGATGGTTTGTTAACTACCCCCAACAAGCCACCCTTGCCGGGTTCAGATTGCATGAGAAGGGTAATTCTACCCAGCATGGTAATGAAGCAAATTAGCTATGGCCTGTTGTAGGGATGTGGAGTGATTTCTTAACCACCCCAACAATACATCCTTGCTGGATCAGATGACACGAGAAGTTATGGAGGCTTGGATAGGCAACCTCACACCTGCTGCAAGCCACCATGGTTAATAAATGATGGTAGGCTGAGGTGATCATGTGAACAAGGTCAGAGTGTCTTGGAGGCTGAAGTGTTTTCTCACTGGTTTCTGAATATTGCCATTTTTTATGTCAGATTTGTGTTCATTTATTCTTTTCTGTATAGACTGGCCTATTTGCTCTATATAGAATGCAGAAGTGCATTGCTAGCAAAAGATGGCATATGTCACATAATGGATGATGCTAAAATGAAAGAGCCCTAGTGTTGCGGATGATATTATTAGACCTTGTAATAATATTTCCGGAGCAGGAAACATCTGGCTTCTGGGTTTGTTGCAGGGACTAGTCCTTGTGTTTGTATTTTTGTTATGTAGTGTGGTGTTGCTAATGAGTAGCTGGTTTAGATTGGAGGGCTGCTTATTTGTTAATATTTAAGGTGTCACAAGACTCTTGGTTGTTTTTGCTACCACCTGGGAAATGTCTAGAAGAAGATTCAATTGTCTAGCTATCATTGCCTAACTGAAGTAGGAACAGTTCACAAGTGGCTTACCCATTTCATTTATTGGGCTCAATTTGCATATACCAAAACATGAAATATGGGTTCACTATGAAACAGAGATTAAAAGACAAATTTTGATCAACTTTAATATGCCAGTCCATATTATGCATATGCATATACACACTCAAAATTGGATGTGGAACCATGCATACAAATAAGACCTGTGACTGCAGCTTCCCTCCTGGATTTGAATTCCAGAACAGCCCAGATAGATTACTTTTAAACTCTCCTCAATAAATTGCTGAGGAAGAAAAGTGGGGAATCTGGTTAAGTCCCTGCTTCTCTTCCCCCCATCCTGCTTCTTGCCAAGCAACTGACAGGTAGGATCTTAGCTTTTAAAAAAGTTGAAAAGCTCCAGTCTTTCATGTGCAATGTGATGTACTTGAGTTTAAAACATTATCTTTTCATCAGAGCACCATTTAGATTACAGTTGATAATTTTGAAAGACCAAATTAGTCATTTAAATAGAAAGATATTTTGAAACCTTTAAGGAAATATAGTTCAAATGTCATTTACCCTCCAGTTGTTCTGATTTAAAGCTAAACTGGATGAGACATCAGGGATCTGTGATTGGATTTTCCATCACTTAACGTTTTAGCAAATAACAGTCATGGGCATAGGGATTCATAACTGAACCATGGGGCTCAGACATGGGAGTTAATACTTAATGAAAACTGCCTTTCCGTGGCAGCTATTGAAGAGAAACCTATGTGCACAGATTCTGTACTTGTACACATTTCTTATGCCTGCTGTCTGGTTGTAGTACATTTAAGTCTGGATTGTCTACCAGGCCATCTTAATGGGGTCTGCTTCTACCTCCATCCACACATAAACAGGAGTGTCCCTTTTTTTTCTGAAATGTTAGAGGATTTAGTGTCCCTCTCATAAATACATGAAGTTTCTTGAATCATATTCAATGGGTCAAGGAAGGAACAAAGAAGAAAAATATTTTCCTTTTGGAAATGTATGATTAGATGCAGCACTGAAACCTAACTGATATTTAGTAAATAACATTTGGTTGATTTACTAATATTGTGATAATCTAGTGATTTCAACTGGAAAGAAAAATGAGAGAGAACTAATCCCCCCTCTGTGTGTGTGTGTGTGTGTGTGTGTGTGTTTAATAATGAAAACATATAGTGGGCCCACCTTTGTCTTCTTACATGCAAGTTATAAAAACTGAAGTTCAGCATTAAGATTGAATATTAACATACAATTTATTTTAATGATTATGCTACATTTTTAATCTAATCAATTGGGGAATGTTAAAATGAAATGACTAATTAATGGTAAATAATTAATAATCTTTAAAGCAATCTGCCAGTTGTGATATTTCTAAGTGCTGCATAACCCTTTACTAATTAATCTATGCAACCCTTTCAGAGACAGAGGAGTCCATAATAATTCTGTGTGGTCACGATTGTAGAGAAACCTTTTTGAGTTATGCTATGTTGATGTGCTTCAGCAAGCATAATTTACAATACTGTCATAGCTCTGCTGGAAGACTCCTCCTCAGAGGAAGAGCTGGAGAACAAGGAACCACCTACCACTAGCAATGTCCAGGCTCTGCCAATAGACGAGCAGGCCTTCAGCGGTGACAGCTATGAAAGTGTCACCCATAGAGGACACTCAGATGTGGAGGCAGCCCAAGCCCTCAAGAGAGACGCTGCCTGAAAAGACAGAAACTCAGAAGGAGTGATAGACGGAGTCAGAGGCTTCCTATTGAGAAAATACCTATTTGTACATAGATGGTGTGCTCACAAGGAGAACCTCTTCAGCTGCAGTCACTAACAGCTGAAGCTTGGCCATGGCTCTGACACCATACGCAGAAAATCAGCAATATAAACCTGAGAGAGTTGTTGGAAACAATGTTGATCAGACCTTTCTAAATCCAGCTTCCCTTCACTGATTCCTGATGTGAGCATTTCTGGACTGAACTCTAACCCTATTTCTCCCCGATACTTGTTTGCTGTTTGCCTGTGAACTGGACTGTTGAGACCTTGCTTTTTTCCTGATCACTGTTTGCGCTGACCATCTTTGAATTCTTGAACCCTGCTAGGCTCAGACTCTGGAAATGTGACAAATATAATAGGCTTACTCTTATTCAGAATTCAGGCTTATTATAATCTAACTGCAGCCATCAATTTCTAAATGTGGAACTGCATATTTTTCTCACAGTAACTCACTATTTCAATACCTATACTCCATGCACATATTCTCATGCGTTCATATACATACAAAGATATGCATACACTTACACAGATATGTACACACACATAATCTCATTCAGATTCAAACACACATATTCAACACACATAACCAGGAATTATGCTTTGGTGTGACAAACTTACCCAGTACCAGAATTAGGATAGTGCTTCCACAGGCTGAAATTTGGCATAGGAATTACTTGGCAAAGGCATGGGTAGTCATGACTCTGGGATCTGCTCCTAAGGAGGTGGGAATGTGCCAGCTCATATTCTGTGCACTCCTTTATTTCCCATCTACAATCACATTCTATGCTATATCGTTTTTCTTGTGTAACAATGCATACAGATTTTTTTCATTTTTTTTAAAAAAAGTGCATTTTTGTGAATGTTTTCCAAGTGGCACACATTTTTTAAAAGAATGTGTGTATTTTTTAAATGGATATGTTTTTATCTGAAGACATTTCAAATATGCACATTTTATTAGATGTGTGCAATGCATTCACAGAATGCATTTCAAGTCCTGAAATGTATGGATTTCCAAACAAAAAGTGCACACTGTCTGTATCCATTTCCAGGTGATGTGGATTGGAAAAATCCAAGAGAGCAGATTTATCACATATCCCTACATCACCTTAAATCTCTTTGTGTGACTCTGAACAAAGTTCATTGCAAATTCTTCAAAGTATCTAAGCCACCATTATGTCCTGTATAGGCAGCAACGTACAGCATTTTCTTCTGAAAGATACTGATGAACTAAATTCTGAGTTCAAAGAGACAAAATGAGAATACACAGAAAACAACAACAAAATAAACCGAAACAACCCCTAACTTATTCTGGATTCTGGATAGAGATTCTTATGGATTCTGATTTCTGAAGCCGAATCACCCATCACTATTTTAAGATGATGGGGCTACAAAGACGGGTGAGATCAATATATATTTTGCTCAACAACACTGGCGTTTTAAGGTCTAGTTAAAATTTAAGTGGTTCCCCCGCCTCACCCCCTCCAAGTTAGGTAACTGAGAAGTACAAGGTAGGTAGCAGTATATAACATACTTTTTTGCCTCCTATCCAGACAAGAAATCATGAGAAGTTTAGAAACGAAGAGTTGAAAATAGCACAGTATTCTAGTGACAGTTCCATTATGGGCAGCAACAGTGTCCAATCATTTCTGAAGATTAAGGTCACTTCGAAGTCCAAGGTGAAGATAAGTTATTGTGGCATCAAATTCATCCTTACGACACTCAAGGTTAAAAGAGCAACTTCTGTTTCTATTTATTTTTAAAGAAATAGTTATTATAACATTCTCCCTTCACCCACCCAACCTTGACAGGAAAAAAAATTACCAAGAAATATTTAATAAATAAAGCTACCAGTCAATGATTCTGCAGAAACCGTACTTGGTCGCCAAATCATCATCCAAATGTGTACCATCTATCCCTATAGTGATAAAGCTGCATGTTTCCTAGTTCTCAAACATTCTTGCATTCTTGTTGAAAAGAAGCATTAGACCTAACCATACATTGCAGCCCCCCACCCTCACTACAAGTTTCTTTTGGGAACTCCAAATTACTCTGCAATATATCCATACATAAATATTTCTAACCAAATTAACTATATAAAGATGACTTCCATGTTATTTAATTGATCTCTATATCAGAAAGAAAATGAATGATATAATATAAATGTCTTTTTTTGCTCCAGGTACTATATATTAGGAAGCTACATTGTATTCCCAGTGTGTGCATCCAGGGTGAAAAAAGACATAAAGCACCACTCATTCATTATGAAGAGCATACAATCTGATAATTACACTCTGTGTCAGAAAAAGTAACCTGTCGAGTTGTTAAATCACTGAAGCTGGAAAAGTACGTGAAGCCACCAACACTTCACATTCAGCATTCTACTATTTTTCAGCTGTTGAATTTGAATGCACTCCTTTTTCCTCTGACTTTTTGTATTAGCAAATATTTATTGCTTTTAATTTTTATGAAGGTATGTTCATACATCTTCTAGAGATTTCAGCCTGCTGTATGTTCTGTAGTATTGGTTTTGTTTCTGCCCTCTTCCAGACCAAAATGCTAGTAAAAAAAATGCCAGTATGTCTAAAGTACGGCATTTATATGTCATTTTTTTCTAGGACAACATCCTGCTACTGCTAACCCTGATAAAAGAACTACCCTGAGCATGTGCAATTTTTAATTTAAAGTCACTTTAATCATAACACCAACAACCTACAGGAATAAAATAGAGTTCGTTTCTGCTGCCCTACTGCTAAACACATTTACTTGGAATGAAGCACCATTTTGTTGCAAAAAGGGCTACTCTGCCGCACCCGGCGTAGCCTGGGCGTGGGGAAGCACATTGCGGGTGGGGGGGGGGAAGAAGAGGCAGCGTGGACACCTGCTATTGGCTGGCGGTTCGCGCCAACAGAGGTGGGGAGGGGCAGCGAGCCGAAAAAAACGGCTCGTTCTCTTTCCCTCCTCCTCTTTGCTAAAGCGGCTGCCGAGATCAACAGATCAATCGGCAGCGTGCAGAGAGAGCGGCGCGGAGGGCGAGGCTTACCCGAAGACGTCGCGTCTTTCCCGGGCGTCTTCCTCGAGAGGAGGAAGCCTCGCTGGTTTTGTACTCGGCCAAAAGGCCCAGGTTTGGCAGGGAGACCGGACGGTTCTCCCTGCATTCCCCCCTCTTTTTCCCCCCCTTCATTCCCCCCCTTTTCTTCTCCTCGCCCGTTGCAGCGAGTTATATTTTACATTAGTGCATAGGCGAGGGGGTTGGGGAGCGTCGTCGCAGCCTGGCGCGTCTCGTGCTACCACGCCTTTGGCAGTGCGGGGAGTAACCGGGTCTCGTCGTAGCAACTCTAATTGAAGTGGCTGGGCCTGTGTGGGCATCACTGTTGCTTGGCATGGTGTTGTAGTGCTTAGTGAGTTGGACTGGGACCCAGGAGACCTGGGTTCTAGTCCCCTCTTGGCCACAAAGCGTTTATAGAATATATATTTTTTTTAAAAAAATTATCATCATCATCATCATCATCATCATTATTGTTATTTAAACTGCCTTGCAAGTTCAATTGCTTCGTTGGCCTGAACAACAACAACAACAACAACAACAACAAAAAGGCCATTGCTGGCGCCTTTTGGTAATTGGGTGGGGCAGGGCTCGTTGGTGCTTATTGAAGTCTACACAATTTTGCTACTTATTTTAAAAATCTTTTGCTTGTGTTTCCTTCTTCGGGGCTTGTATTTGATTATTGCATAATTTGGTGGTAGTGCTCCAGACACAGTTTACTAATTATAATGCCACCCAAAAAAGGTGTTGGTGGAAAGAAAGATAAGGGCAAAGCACCACGCCCACCCTCAAAACGCACCAGACCGCCCATGGATTCTTCATCCGAAGACAGTGATTCCCCTGATCTTATGGAGATTTTAAACAGAATTCAAGCTGCGGAGCAGGATAGAGGGATATATTCGCCTGTTACTGCTACCCCTGTTACTCAAACTAAGAGGGTTAAAGGCAGACCTTCCACCAGGCAGCTAACACAATCTAAATTTTGGTCATCCATTACAGCACGCTTGGATGTAATTGAGGCGTCTCCCAGTTCAGTTTCTCCAGTCTCACAAGCTACTTCTTCTGGACAGACTTCTGATGGTCAGGCCTTAATGCAAACATCAACCCCTGCTGAGTAAACACCTGTTATCAGCGGCATCCTTCCAGCAGTGGGATCTCCTTCTAACGCATCTCAAGGTGAGAGCATGATTTCTCAACCTACTGCACCGCCACTTGGCCTTAACACCCCTTTGGGATTTCTCCAGTGGCTGTCCAGTATGGATTGGTCTTCACTGCAGCAAAACACAATTAACACATTAGGCACACAACCAACACAAGCATCTCCTTCTGGTCCCTCAGCAAGTACTAATAATGAACCAACCAGTGCAAATGTGAATACAGCTCAGGCCATAGTCGGTCCTAATCCTGTTTCCTCAGCTCCTACCCTTACTCCAGCATCAGTGGCTCAGAGTCCTGCCAGGGCAGATGCTTCCACTGTGGACACTATGGGGCCTCAACTCCATTTACAAGTTTCTAGCGCTATCACCACTCCCAAGGCCAATGAGGGCAGTAGCAATATAGAACCTTCTACGGCTGGAGCGTGCGCTAACGTCTGGCAGGGTTCTACTGAACCTACAGCTGCCAAACAGGATAAGCCTTCGCAACCAGCTAAGGATCCTTATGCAGGTTTAGAAGCACATGCTATCCCTACCTCCAACACGGCTGCCCCATTAGGTTACCATTTACTTCCTGCCACTCGAGAAAAGATTATTAAAGGGGAATATGTCGATGTCTTCACTTTGTTGTTCAGGGAACCTGAGATTAAGGATAGGGACAAAACTAATGATAAGGATTACGAATGTATCCGGCGTAAGAAAGTTATCAGGAATTGGGCCAATTGGTTGCCCGGCTTCCTGATTTACATGGGAATCACTTTACAGAAATTTCCCGAACGAGGTGTTGTTTTGACAAAATACCTCGATATGATTTACAGGGCCTATGTAGAATACGAAGGAGGGGCATGGCTTGCATATGACGAATCTTTCTGTATGAGAGCTGCCCTTGACCCTTCTCTGTGCTGGGACATGAAGGACCATGATTTATGGCTTCAATTCATGACCCCAGCGAGGCCGGGTTTTTCTGAAAGAGCAGACAGTGGCCATTTATTATCCAAGCAACAACCCGCTACATCCTCTTCTGGGTCTGCGGGGCAGTCGGTTCAACACCGCATGCTTTGCTGGGAATTTTCATCAAAAGGCAGCTGTTCTCGCACTCAGTGCAGATATAAACACGAGTGCCCTAGATGTGGGGGACATCATTCCCTCTCCAGTTGTACTCGGAATAGGGGAAGGAGGAACTATAATGCAGACAACCAGGATAACAAGAAACAGGGTGGCCAGCAACACCCTCCCAAAGGGCCCCAGTCCGGTCAAGCTTGACCCACTGAGGCATCTCCTTTCTCGTTATCCAAAGCAGCAGGATGCAGTTTATTTGTTAGAAGGTTTTTCCCTAGGTTTTAGGATACCTTATGTTGGCCCTCGTTTTTCATCATTTGTTAAAAACCAGAAGTCAATAACTGCAATGGAGGAACTGGTTGACCAAAAAATCAATAAAGAAATTGAAGTAGGTAGAGTGCTTGGCCCTTTCAATTCTCCGCCCATCCAAAATTTACGTGTCTCCCCTTTGGGAATAGTTCCAAAGAAAACACCTGGGGAGTTCAGATTGATACATAACCTGTCTGCCCCTAGGGGCAGGTCGGTTAATGATGCCATACCTGAACATCTTTGTTCTGTTAAGTATGCCCCTTTTGATGTAGCCATTGATATAGTTTGTAATCAAGGACCCAGTGCTTTGATGGGCAAGTGCGACATCAAATCGGCATTTCGCATCTTGCCCATCAACCCAGCTGATTTTGACCTTTTAGGTTTCCAATTTAGAGGTCAATATTTCATCAAAAGGGCGCTCCCAATGGGCTGCGCCATTTCCTGCGCCATGTTTGAGCGTTTCAGTTCCTTCCTCCAATGGGCTTTGGAGGATAGAACTGGGCTGGGGGCCGTAACTCATTACTTAGATAATTTTTTCTTTTCGGGCCCTGCTGGATCCTCTCAGTGCGCACATCTTATGCAAGAATTCCAAGCTTTAGCCGATGAACTTGGGGTGCCACTAGCGCAGGAAAAAACTGAAGGGCCGCTCACTTCCATTAAGTACCTTGGAATTGAATTGGATTCCATATCCCAAACATGTAGGCTCCCCACTGATAAGTTGGTGGACTTAAAAAACAGATTACTCTTTGTTTGTGGCCTTAAGAAGGTCACCTTGGTTCAGCTTCAGGAACTATTAGGTCACCTTAACTTTGCTTGCAAAGTTGTAGCCCCGGGTAGGGCTTTTGTCCGACGCTTATGCAACGCCATGAAAGGCCTTTCTCACCCGCAGCACCGCGTACGTGTCACTAACAACATCCGTGACGATCTGAAGGTCTGGTTAACTTTCCTGAATGACTTCAATGGAGTTTCATTCTGGAGGAAAGTTCTCCTTTTGGAAAGCGAGTTGCAGATACATTCGGATGCTGCGGGCGCTATCGGCTTTGGGGTTATTTGGAGGGACAAGTGGTGCGCTGAATTATGGCCAGAGGATTGGAAGGCATCAGGCATTTGCAAAGACCTAACATTCTTGGAATTTTTCCCAATTTACGTTGCAATCCAACTATGGGCAGAGGAGCTCGTGAACTCCGTTGTCCATTTTTGATGTGACAACTTAGCCACTGTTCATGTGATCAATTCATTATCTTCTCATAACGCTCGAGTCATGAACCTAGTCAGGGCATTTACGTTACACTGTCTTCGGCATAACATTCTGTTCCGCGCCCGTCACATCCCGGGACTGGACAATTCCTTAGCTGATGCCTTGTCGCATCAGCAGGTCTCAAGATTTTGACAACTAGCCCCTTGGGCAAGGACAAAGCCAGAAGTTATGCCGACCAGTTTGTGGGAAATTGGCAGGACGAAATAGAAACAGCAATATGGCAGTCTGTCGCCCCCAGCACCCGTTCAGCTTACCAAAAGACAGGTAGAGAATTTCAATTATTTAGGGATAATTTGCATCTCCCTCAAACATGGCCTATTCCAGTGGATCACATGTTACAATATTGTGTATCCGAAAGGAAGAAAGGGAGGGCTTCCAGGACAATTAGTGGAAAGTTAGCGGCCCTGGCATTTTTGGCAAAATCCAAGGGAGTAGCAGACACTTCCAATGATTTTCGTATCAGGAAAACTTTGAAAGGATGGTCCAGGGTCAGACCTGCTCCTCCGGACAAAAGAACCCCTTTGTCCCCGGAAATCATGCTATCTGGCCTTCCCTTTGTTCCTCCAACGTTGAGGCTAAATTGTTTCATGCCACTGCTCTTACAGCCTTTTTTGGAGCCTTTCGCATATCTGAATTGGTAGCTGCTGGTAAATGCGATACCTCTGGTAGGGCTCTCCAGTTAACTGACTTGCAGTTTTTGCAGCAAGGGGTAATTTTGCAACTCAGAAGGTCAAAAACTGACCAGATTGGAAAAGGTCGCACAGTTGCCTTGTTCCCCGCTCTCAAGAAAGAGTTATGTCCAGTATTGGCGATTAGCTTATTTATGGAGCTTAGAGGACACAGTCCAGGATATTTGTTTTGTCACCAGGATGGGATTCCACTTACCAAACACCAATTTTGGACAGTCACCAAGAAGGCCCTTACCTCCATGGGCTTAGGTGATTATCAATTCGGCACGCACTCATTCAGGATTGGAGCGGCCTCTACCGCTGCTGCTATTGGTTTCTCGACTAACCAAATTCAACAAGTTGGCAGGTGGCAGTCTGGGGCCTACTGTTATTATGTTCGGCAGTTGCCAAAAGGAACCGTTGTTCCAGGACCAAGTTAATGGCCTTTATTTGTTTCCCTAGATCTACGGAGGGGACAGACTCCGCTGCGTGTGTTAATCTGTGGCCACAGTTTTATCTTCTGGGCCGGACGAAGGGCCTCTCAATCGAGCTTGGGAACTCAGCTCCGATCAAGCAATATTGCCAGCATCCAATGGTTGGGAAGGCGTGGCATGCGCTGGGAGCACCTCATGGTCACAATTTCGCAGCGGTGTGCAGTTAACCCTCCGCCTCAGGTGTTGGTGGTACATCTTGGAGGCAACCATCTAGGGTTATTGAAGGGAAAAGCCCTGATTCTCCAGGCATCTAGAGACTTCCAGTCCATTCGACAGCAGTGGCCTGGAATCCTCATAGTTTGGTCTTGCATCATCCCTAGGTTAAACTGGAAATGGGCTACTGACGCATGTGCTATTGAACGTGCGCATCGTAAAGTCAATGGGGAGATTTATAAAGATTTACTGAGTCATGGGGATGTCAGCATTCAGCATCCCCATATCAGAATGACGCGGAGGGAGCTTTACAGGGCTGATGGGGTCCACCTGTCGGACCTAGGCAATGATTTGTTCTTGATGGATCTGCGTAGGGGTTTGCATGAAGCAATTTTAGCCAGGTGGGGTGTTGGTAGTGACTAAGCAATAGTCTTGCCACTCCCAGTGGCGGGTAGGCGGGCATCTGAGGTTTGTTAACGTCGGTAAGCTTTCCAAGGCACCAAATGGTGAAGGATAACGCCTGAGGTTCAGCAGCTCCCAGCCCTGCGGTCCAGCTGCTGAAATAAGGGTTATCCTTGAGGCCAACCTTTCTCACCCACTCACAGCCCGGCGGCAGGAGGAGGGGTGTCACCGGAAGGCCTACCACCCAAAAAGGGGGAGCCAAGGGGTGGCGAAGGTTACCCGCCACCCCTGGGGCTCGGAATGTCTTGCCCTAGTTATCGACGGCTTATGCTGTGATAGGATGATGCCCGCTTAGGTTTCCCTAACCAGATCCATCAAATAAATGTTGGCCCTTGTTTAAACCCAGCTATGTTGTGTCGCCTCTTTATTTCCACACTACACTTCCCGCAAAGGACAATATAATAATAATAATAATAATAATAATAATAATAATAATAATAATAATAATAATTTTATTTCTTACCTGTAAATTTGTTTTTTACTTTTACTTCTGATTAAAGTAAAAACAATAAAATTAGGATCTGTAACCATGTACATACCTGGCCAACTGCCCTTAACTAGAAAACACTGAAGTTCTTTTAAGCAGAAAGAAAGATGTTGTGGTGAGCAATATCAGTGACTCCTGAATGCCTACATGTAGCCATTGGGCCTTTCTGCTGCTGCCCCTATCATTTGCCATTGGGGAGCCCCTGAGCAATGGGGTCGTGGATATTGGCCTTGACAGTGCTTGCTGGGCTACTAACCACAGTTTTTGTTTTGCCAATTAGAAGTTCCTGAAGATCAAGGGCTCATCTACAACAAGCAGGATAGTCCACTATGAAAGCAGTATGAGAGCGGTATATAAAAGGCAGGAGCCACACTACTGCTTTATAGCGTTATTGAAGTGCACTGCAGGATCTACACTACTGCTTTATAGTGGTAATGAAGTGCACTGACAACTGGTGGGGCCCATGACACATCTTCACCAAGCAGGATATAACACTATGAAAGTGGTATGAAAGCATTATATGGTATGTGTCAATGGGTCCCAACAGTTGTCAGTGCACTTCAATACCGCTATAAAGCAATAGTGTGGCTCCTGCATTTTATATACTGCTTTCATGCCATTTTCATAGTGGAATATCTGCTTGGTGTAGATGAGCCCCAAGAGTGTGGTGCTTTTGGAGACTTTTCTTCTCATGCACAAGAAATTACTCTTAAAAGTAGGGATAAATGAAAAATTCATTTCAGTTCATTTTTTACCTAGTTTGCACCTGCCATACCAAATCTCAAGCCAAAGTCTGTACATTTCCCAGCTTGCAGCATGATTCACTGACACACACACACACAAAAAGCATTTTACAGAATACATATATTTGAAAAATGCATACAAGATGCTTTAATCAATGAGAGAAGAATGCATATATTTCAAAGATGCGCACAATTAATGCATGCATTTGGAAAAAAATTGCAAGAAAATATGCACAAATTTTCTTGCAAAAAGGAAAAAGAATGAAGATTGCCATTTGAATGACCTTTGAAGTGAAATTTGGAGAACTTAAGACAAACTTGAGGTTTGCTTGTATGCACATCCCTACTCAAAAGTGAGATTAGTCCCATGGGGATGGGGACAGATACAGCAGGTTCCGGTTGGAAGGGCAGAGATTGTCATTCAGAAAAGGTCCTAGGACCTAAGAGAAAAGGGTAAAACACTGATTTGGGTGTGTGTGTGTGTGTTAATTCACGAAACAAAAATCACACAAGTTCATAATCAAGGATCTCCTGCATCATGTAGTTTGGACTACAGAAACACGTGGCAACTAGGAAAAAACAAGTTATTTAGGAAATTCATGGCAGGATCTACACTACTGCTTTATAACAGTTTATAATGGTTGTAACAACTGTTCGGGCCCAGGACACATTACATATACAATTTTCAAACTGTTTTCAAAGTGTTACATCCCGCTTGGTATAGATCTGACCCAAGTTAGAAGAGAGAAAAATGAAAGAACAGAGAATAAAAGAACATGAAATATTCTTGTATCCCCATGTAGTCAAAGACTTTCCTGTATCAGATGCTAGAAATTAATGTGGACATGCTCCCTAGTGGAATTACAAACAAGCTAGCATTACTAACACTATTTAGATTAGAACCTCTTGTTGAATAATACTTTGAAAGATAGCCTGAAAATGGAATTCTATCCATACAGATGAAAGAGTAAACACATTTACATCAGCAACAAACAATTCTTGCCGGGCTGAGTTTTAAAAAGTTACTTACTCTTATCATCAGACTGTAGCATGCTGCACCATTTTAAACTTTCCCCAACACTATCACTGGCTACTGTAGGTGCTGTTCAAATTCCTGATTTCATGCCCTATTTTGTCAATAAGCCTGCACAGGATACACCACAGTAGGACAGTAATAAAGTGCATATAATCCTTTTTATGCTTTTACTGGGAAATATATGTGCTTAATGCAAGCCAGAATATATACACTTTCTGCCTTACATTAAGCAGTCAGAGCTATAATAGGATTAGTAAGGAACAAGAAAGATTCCAAGTGGCCCAAAGACAGTGCACCTTGTGGCTGGAACCCTGTGAGAGTGGCCTTTATGGTCATTTATGAAGGGCCTCTCTCAACGAAAGTCATTCTCACATTTCCTAGCGGAAGAGTAGGGGAAGGTATTAATGATTTATTTATTTCATTTCTATACCTCCCAATACTTGAAGCTCTCTACGCAGTTTACAAAACAAGTCTCCTTTAATGAGGTTGGTGCATGGTGCATTCTCTCAAGGATGAATTTCTTTAATTCTAAGGCCTTAGCTAGACCTAAGGTTTATCCCGGGATTGTCCCAGGGTCATCCCTGTTCATGTAAATGACACACAGTGGATCCCAGGAGCAGGCAGGGATGACCCCGGAATGATCCCGAGATAAACCTTAGGTCTAGCTAAGGCCTAAGTGTATGTCTCAATATTCTAGTAAAAAGCAAAGTAGTTCCCATGACCCTTAAGTTTGCCCACCCATCAGAAGGATTCCAATCTTCCTTCTTGCTTACATTTCTTCTTGGGTTCTAGTCTACTCCTGATCAGGTGTCAAGTTACAGTTTCAGACTACTATATGGTTTACATTAGAATTACTATCAAAACAATGTCTAAAGCAGAATTCATACAATGCTGGGAATCATTCTCAAGCAAAACATCTGATGAATAGTAAAAGACACCAACATTTTTTCAAAAGGACTAACAAAATTTCTCAGGGCCATTGAATTCGTCTCTACTTCATTGATTTTATGTATTACAGTTTTATCCGTCCCTTCTCCATTCTCCAAGGAGTTCAATAAAAATATTATTCTAACAACTATCCTGTTTGATAGAAAAGGTTAAGAAGAAATAAATGACCCAGGTTACTCAGAATGCTTCATGGTTGAATGGGGATGTGAACCAAGAATTTCCTGGTCCTAGGTCAACACTCTAATCAGTATACCACACTAGTATGTGATATAACTGTACACTCTTGTTTAGAAGCAGTGACAAGGCCAATGCCTTGCTTTAATTCCACACATTAAATTGGTGCCATAGTCAGCGCTTGGTTGTTGTTGTTTTGAAAAAAATGTGGATATAAAAACTATCAGTGCATTCCTTTAAATGTTTACTCAAATGTAAGTCCTACTATATTACCTAGTAATGTGTTTAAGATTGAAACTTGTATCTGTTTCTGAGTTCAACCATCCACACAATAGATTGTTTACTATTGTCTGCCATGGAAATTAAAACAAAACTAAAAATAATTGACAGATTTTGATAAAATATATTGGTTTTTTTTGGGAGGAGGGATAGCTTAATTGGTTTTTTGGAGGGTGACATTCTGCTAGCACTGCTAGTTCTACAATTGGTAAAAACACAATTTTCATCCTTGTCCAACTTCAAATCATACTTTGATCCTACTTGTGCAAACAATTCCAGAAGCTGTTCCACAAGACTTTGCACAAGTTGTTCCCCAACACATTAAGCTAGGTGTCACTTGTGGTTATTGTGTTAGTTGTTCTGCTGTACTTGCACAACTGCTAATGGAAGAAGACTATCCCTTGTGTGTTTTTTACACTACACTAACTTTGGATACCACTCTAAAGTAATCATTCCAAATATTCTGAATATTCCAACATTCCAAAAGCACCTAGAATTAAAATGAAACATATAAGTTATATTAGATAAGAATACAGCCTAGTAATATTTTAATCTACTAAGGAACAAATAGGATAGATATATTTTATTCTAGTAAGTGTAAATATTTCCTGTTGGCAACAGTTGTATTTTAAAAGTAAATATCATTAGTTGATTTTTTTAAAAAATTATTTTCTGCACTTTTGTGTACTATTGTGAGTGAAATCTTAAAAATAGAGTCTGTGTTGTACTTAGAAGAAATCTAAGATGGAGCCTGTATTGCATTGGATGAGAAATTCAAAATGGAGTTTTGTGTTGAACTATGTATGTGTTAAATTGTGCGTACTTGAAAGAAACAAGCAGGCTAGCAACTTCTTATCAAGAAGCTCAGAACACAGGGAACACAGGCTGCTAATCTTAAAATGCTGAATTTGCTGTGTATTTGGCCAGTTCACACAGAAAGGAAACATGCATATTGAGATTGTTTTTCAACTAATAAATGACTTTGCTAATTTCCTAATATGGCAATAAGTTCCGGTTTTACTGGTTCAAGCTATCAATAAAGCTAAAGGTTTTGTAAAGACCTCACCTCACTTCCCCAAAGATAATGGTCTGTGGCCACATTTAGGCCTTAGCTAGACTTAAGGATTATCCCAGGCAAATGGAGGGGTTGTCCCTGCCTGCTCCCGGGATCCCCTGTGTGTCATTTGGATGCACAGGGATGATCCCGGGACAATCCTGGGATATAGGCCTGGTCTAGCCATGGCCATAGATGGGAATAAAATAGACCTTGTGTGAATTGGAGAGTCGCGTTTGACTTCGCAACAATCTAAATCCCTATTATTTAAACTTTTTAAAACTTCACCAAGGAATGAACAGTCAGAAGGAAGTCTCTCCTAACATGTTTCTGTATAATTTACACAAAATCTGATTATTCATTAGCCTTAAGTCATTCATGATCACAACTAAGGGAAAGGTACTCAGTGCCACAGCATATGAATAATAGTAATTTGTTAACAGAGAATGTGATTTAATTCCAAATAAAAATAAATTATTAAACTCTCTTGAACACACCTTTAAACATATATATTATTAAAAGCTAATATTTCTATTTAACAAAGTAAATTGCATTCCAGATGAGCTGTACTATGGAAAAAA
This sequence comes from Elgaria multicarinata webbii, assembly GCF_023053635.1. Classification (NCBI taxonomy): domain Eukaryota; kingdom Metazoa; phylum Chordata; class Lepidosauria; order Squamata; family Anguidae; genus Elgaria; species Elgaria multicarinata. The sequence continues at coordinate 66,971,203 of NC_086180.1, forward strand.
GTGTTTGAAGTTCATTGTTCCTTTGGTGTGTAAAAAATAAATAAAAAATTGACCTGGACAGTTCAGTCCTTTTAAAACGTATGTTTCAACGCATATTTTTGTTGCTTGATTACTATGGGTTGATTCCAGAGATATACCAGCAGAAGAAATTCTGTTGGTAGGTCTATTTTGCAAATTGTTGAACAAGACTCAGTGGAAATATTCATGCAACACAGACTCAGCGCAAACATGCATCTTGAGATGTGCATGAGATTGTACAATGTCTTGTGTTAGCATCTTCAGACATTGTGCAAGACATTATGCTGGTTCCAATGAATGCATTCAAATATTTTTGACTGTTTTTCAGGTAGCAAAAAAGTCTCCCAAAAACCAGGCGGTAGGGTGGATACTTGGAAGAATGGGGTGAAGGCTTGTAGAGGGGTATCCTTTGAAAACTTACACTGTAATGAGGTGAGACTGTCTTAAAAGCAAACAAAAAAGAAACAAAAAAATAGTCCTTTTTTTTTTGCAGGGCAGACCACCTTGTAAGATTTCAAACTTCTCTTCACCCCACCTGAAGTCCTCATCCCTATCTTTGATCTGAACAAGCTCAGATGCTCAAGGAGGAGGGGTTTTTGGACAGCCATATGAAAGACCATGTCCATGAGATTGCACAAGGCTTTTTGCTAGTTGTAGGCCAAAACATCTGGATGACCAAACTTTGCCCACCCAGGCATAGGGGAAGCTAGTTTAATAAAATAACGTACAATAGTGATTGTATGATCTGCTCCTCACCAACCACTAAATGTCAAATTAAAATGTTCTTCATCTCTATTGGCAGACATTTGGGTGCTGATAAATGTCTGGAACAGTAGCAAGTCAAAGCAAGTAACAGCCATCAAGAACTAATATTTGTAATTAATTGCTCTGTGCATAACTTTGCTATTCAAAAGGTATACTTGGACAAGGATTTCAGGAAGGTGATTTCAAGCTTGGAGAAGGGTTTCAAGAAGCTGATTGCAGAGATTATCTGATTCTTGGTTTCTTATGAAATGTTTCATGTGGAGCATGAAATGACCGATCAGAAGCATTATGTAAAAACTAAGTATACTGTAAGCTAATTTAGAAACTAACTGGAAGTTGTACTTTCTGAAGTGGAATGGAAACAATACAATTCTTTGGTTCTTCCTCTGTTAAAGTATATTTCTTTTTTAATATGGCTGGAATGGAATATGGCTGGAATGGAAGCAGCTACAAGTAGTTTTCCATGCTTTCAAAGTTGTTTTGGGGTACTCTCCTCCAGCAGCAGCCTGAAGAAAGATGCCGCCATACAATTGGCATAAGAGCTGCTACTGGCAAGGAAATCATGCAATGTCTAGCTGCAAACATGGAAACACTTTGTGTGCATGTGTGCACAAACCCCATTGGAGTCTCCCTTATAACTTCTAAAAAACGAATAACCCAGGATCATATGATACTTCTTTTAGAGAAACCCCCCTCACTATTTTGTATTAAACTTATCCGTTAGGAAATATTGTGCAGCAAAGAATGAACATCTATGAGTGTACATGCTCACTGCTTTACCAAATGTTTCACGACATGACATAACATGATGACATCATAAGATTGCTACAGACTATGCAAGAGTTTAAAATAGTAATAGTAATTCTATTTTGAAGCTCTAGTTTTATCTTCTACCAAGTTTTTTTTATTAAGCAATGGTAACAATTTATAATGTTCTGCTGAAATGTATTTCGTTTTCATTTCATGAAGCTTGAAGCTGCAATTCTACACACAACTAGCCAGCTTAAATCGGATTGAATTCAATATGATTTAAACAGCTTATGTGTGCAACTGAAGCTGGAATCTGCAATTAGATGAGAGAAATCTAAATTGCTTTTTATACTCCAACTCACAAACTTCATTGCAGATGGTTCTTTCATTATTTAATTTAATAAAGCAAAGTCAAAGCCTAACTCCTGTAGTTCCTATAATTTGTTTGTAAAGGACTTTGCATAATAAATGAAAGGATTTTATTACTTCTGCTCTATTCCATGTGGAAGCAACGTTCAACTGAAATTATGCAATTAAAGGTGAGAAGAGAGTAATTTTCTGCAAAATCTCTCATGGTGGTTTTCCCAGCAGGACTCCTGAACCTTTAAACACCTTCACAGTAGCAGTCTGTTCATTTATCACTCACAGGGTTTAAGGCATGGCTCTCTTATTTTAGCATTCATTACAAAGTACAGCAAGATACTTTCTCAGAATGTCATAGGTCCATAGGAGGGTTGACATATAGGCAAGATCTCAGATCTAGTAATGGCCATTACTGCTAGACAGATAAATTGAAGTTAGCAAGATGTGAACCGCCCAGAGAGCTTCGGCTATTGGCCGGTACAAAAATGTAATAAATAAATAAATAAATAAACAAATAAAGATCTCCTGAGGTTTATGCTGTACAAAATTCTGGCTTTCAATTGACTAGCTATATGCTGAATTAAACACACATATATACATAAATATTTGTACTGGAAAAAAGCATCTGTTAATCACTCTCAGATAAGAACCTGCTTTTAGATATGGATGTTACCCATGCCTCTTTTGTAGCATGCAGAAAGGTAGAGAAATTCACGACCAGCCAGTGAGACGTAAGTCAAACAGCACTTATCCTAAGCCTTGCTTACCAAGCTAGCCTTGCTATTATAAGACTTGTAATAAATATAAGAAATTGTATATATAAGCAGAAAATGGGGAGGTAGGCTGCCATAAAAACTAGGGCTAAATAGCTCTCCCTAATAGCAGCACTAAATCAAGCAGGTAGAGAGTTCCTGCCAAGTCCAAACTACAGATATGAACTGTAGAGGAACAGAAGTAGCTGTTCTCTCCTGGAAACAAGGCTCTATTTTTCAATTTGGGTCCTATCTACCCTTTATTCCTTCCTCCATGTTCTGAGAGATGACATTGTCAGCAAGTCAAGTCAAATATTATTGCATGTTCCAAACATAACAGTTAGGCTTCCAACAGGAACAGGGTCAAGGTCAGGGTCAGAGAGAGAGAGAGAGGGGAAGATTGTTTGAGGCTGGAGGCTTTGGTTTGGCTGCAATAACTTAGAGACAAAGACAACACAAGCTGCACAGACGACCCAGAGACACCTGTTGTAACTTAGCCTCATGGTGTTGGCATGCAATGCAGGGCATTAGAAAGAAGGTCTCAGAGGCACGTGTTTGTGCAGGAAGTAGACAAGAGTTCAAAGTCTGGATGTGCGAAGTGGTGACAATGCACAAACTTTGAGAAGTTAATGTATATAAATAAGACGTGTGAATGGGTGAAGTAGTGTCCACCACCCACAACACCCACCCTAATGTCAGAGTAGAGAAACTTGCGACAATCCTAAACAAGTTTTTTTTTTAAAAAAATGAAATTTAAAAATAAAAAAGCCAGCCAGCCAGCAGCAAACCCCATTAACAGAAGCAACAACTTGCAGCAGAGTGAGGATACAGTCAGAAAAGATATTTGAGAGAAGGGGAGAATGTATCACATAGAGTATAGCAAAAGCTGCAAAGTACAGCAAAAGCTGCAAAAGTAGGAGTAAGTGAAGTTAATTTCAGATACGTTGAATGTCTCACTTGTTCTTTCTTTCCAGACATGTTGGTGGGCACGCCTTCTTGGGGGCTGATCATATTATTTTCTATTTTGGTTTCCAAAATATGGTCACCCTACCAACTGTAGAAGACGAGGAGAGACCTGTTGGAAATAACAGGGAAAGCGTAACAGTCTGCAGAGGAAATAGCAAGAGGTATTGCTGTGTATTCTCTGCCATATGGAGTTCTCTCCCCAAACCACTGCTTACTATATTCAACCCCTCTCCAGCACTCATGCAGGCTTTGCAAAAATAAGCATACAAACTCTCATCACTTACGGATTAAGTAAGAACTAGCTGTTTGCCTGTTAGTTGTTTATTAAGCTACTCCTTCAGAAACAAGAACAAATCATACTAGACTGAAATGTAATTAAAATTGCTTCAATCAAATCTTGTAGAAACTCACAGCAAATCTTGTGGTACAAACAACACAAAAGTACCCCTTCCATATATATTTTTAAACAACCTCACATATATTTCTCTCTCTCTCTCTCTCTCTCTCTCACACACACACACACACACACAAACACTCAATCAACTTTTCTCTCTATCTACTGGAATGTTGAGCATGTAAAAAGGGATAGAAAAATAGTGTCCAAGTACTTTTGTAGTCTGTCCTGATATAAATGTGACTGCAGACAAATGGGACGTTCACAGTATAATAACATGATCGCTTTTATAATGACTGCAAAATACATCCTACCCATCAACATATTTCAGTTCAACTAGAGAACCATCAAGTAGAAGGGAAAAATGATTGACCTTGAACAACCTCAAATAAATGGTGCCTATAAAATGTGGTATATCTGTCAGCCTTTCTGCAATAGTGTTTTTAATGTACAGCTTCAGTGCTAAAAATAATTTTTAAATGACCACTTTATTCCGCTTCTGAAGCCAGAAAGACCAAATGTTTTAGTGAAATAAATTCAATATAATGCATACATATTAATATTAATTAATAATTTTATGCACGATACGCTAAATTAATTACCAGTGAGCTATTTGAGTGGATATATGCCCTGACTCAGATTGTTTGGGGGCAGAAATGGCTTCATTATAAATATTTAACATGCTGTGGGATAGTCTTGCTGTACTGGTCAACCATTCATTTCCTTTCATCCCCAGATATTCATTTTTGTTGCACTGAACTATAAAAGATTGCAGTCAACCTTTTTTATTTTTAAACCCACATGATTCTAATGTACCTTTTCCCAATATGCTTTTCATCTGATTGAAATTATTTAGTATGTGGTGCACACTGTTGTTAAAGCATAGTCTCTTTCATGGTAGCCTATTTGTTCTATAATACATTTGAGATCTTAATCTGCTTGGAAAATATTGTAGCACACTATTCATATTAAAACATATAAATAGTAGAAATATATAAGTCACAATTTTGTATCAGCAGTACTCAGTGCTAACAGTTTGCTCCAGTGTGATTGCCTAGAACAGCCCTTTTGATGCATTCCAAAGAATATATGAGGATTCAAAGCAGGGCTGTGACTATACATCCTGCCCCTATCCCAAATGTCTCCGTGCCCTCTGCTCAAACCAGGGAATGAAATGATTGTTCTGGCTCATAGGGGCCCCTGAAGATGAGGCCAATATGCATGACCATGTCGTCTCTCCACTTTGAACCCTCACACATTCTTTGGAATACCTGAAGAGGGCTATTATGTTCATTTGTTCTGATTCTGCCTGGCAAAAATATATGCAAGATATTGAAAGACCACTAATCTACAGGAAACACTTCCTGGTTTTGGAGATGATTAAAATCTACCTACACATTTGTGAAGTATTGGTACCACAATACCTGATGGAATGCCTTTCCCGACATGAACCTACCCGTACACTACGCTCAGCATCTAAGGTCCTCCTCTGAGTGCCTACTCCGAGGGAAGCTCGGAAGATGGCAACAAGGGAGATAGCTTTTTCAGTGGTGGCCCCACAATTATGGAATGATCTCCCGGATGAGGCTCACCTGGTGCCAACATGCATTATACATGGGGCTGCCTTTGAAAATGGTCCAGAAACTTCAGCTGGTACAAAACAGGGCAGCCCGTTTACTAACAGGGACTGGCCGGCGAGATCACATTACGCCAGTCCTTTTACAACTTCATTGGCTGCCGGTCCAAGTCTGGGCCCGATTAAAACTGCTGGTATTGACATTCAAAGCCCTAAACGGTTTGGGGCCAGGTTATTTGAAGGAACGCCTCCTCCCATATGTACCTGCCCGGACCTTAAGATCATCCACAGGGGTCCTTCTCTGTGAGCCCCTGCCAAAGGAAATTAGGCAGGTGGCTACTAGGAGGAGGGCTTTCTCCGCTGTGGCACCCTGGCTGTGGAATGAGCTCCCCAGAGAGGTCCACCTGGCACCTACACTGTACTCTTTTCATCGCCAACTGAAGACCTTTTTATTTTCTCAGTATTTTAACACTTAATTTTAACTTAAATTTAAATTTTACAGTTCTAACTCAATATTTTAATCTTAATTAAATTTGTGTTTTTAACCTGTTGGTTGTTTTATTATGGTTTTAATTTCTGTGAACCGTCCAGAGAGCTTCGGCTATTGGGCGGTATAAAAATGTAATAAATAAATAAATAAATAAATAAAACATTGTTATCTTTTCGGTGCTAGATCAAGACTTTTCTCTTCTCCCAGGCATTTAACAGCATTTAACAACATATGCTAAGTTTGTTTGTTTTTTAATGGACCCCAAAACTGTTGTTGTTTAAATGGATACTGTTGTTTTTATATTTTTGATGGTTTTAAATTTTGTATACTTTTTAATGTTCACTGTTTTTAACTTTTGTAAACCACCCAGAGAGCTTCGGCTATGGGGCAGTATATTAATTTAATAAATAAACAAATAAGTCTTTAAGAGTGAATGGAGGAGAACAGGAAGAAAGAGGTTACAGCATACTTGGCAAGTACATGCTTTCCATGCAGATTTTCCCTAAGTTGTGTGTGAACCAGGAATTCTGGGATATTAGGGTTTAACCGTTGGCTCCAATTCTGTGTTGCCTCTCTCCCAATGCACAGAGTTCCTGGTCCTCAAACAACACTAAATTTAGAAGCATTCATGTGGTGGGAGCCACCACATATTCACTAGCTCCTGCTGGTTCCCAACAACCTGGAGTGGGATGCTATGACATGTGATACTGTGGGATGCTACGACATACAAAACGGGTCATAGTGAACTGCACCATCCCACACTTTCCAATACTTGGCTCTCCTTTTCTTCTCAGCCACACAATGTCAAGTACTACAGGGGCACATGCCTGTTGGCAGGACCCCTATTTGTATCTGCTTCACTGAGACTTGTATTACTAAAACTCTAGTTTTCCTGTATATGCAATAACTAGACCAATATTTTGACATCTAAGTTAATATAAGAGTTCTTTTCGTATACATTATGTCAGCTTGTTTTACATGTTGTTTTTAAAAGCAAAGGTGCTCACAGATCCTACTACTATGGCACGTCTGCATAATTGAAATCCAACTGTTGTTCAACAGGGATGACGACAGCTACTTTATCCAATCAGAATAAAAAAAATCATCTTTGGAAGCATATTGCACTAACTGAAGCTATAGTAAAAATTGCCAAATTATGTATTAGAGGTGAAGCACTGAAATTCAAACCTTAAGAATAACTAGGAAATAAATAGCACTCATTTTCATGAAACTTGCAAGAAATGTGCTTAAGATCACAGCCTAAACTATGCAAATTATTTGAAGGGCACATACATTTTGAAGATAGTTGATATTATAAATGAATGGATATCTCCTACTGAATAATGTATTCAAAAGAACAAAACCCAACTTCTACTTGTACAATCAATGCATATTGACCTTGATATTCTGTGACGTAATCCTTACATTAGAGATTTCAACAGGGTTGTGTGTGTGATTTTCATAAATGCACATCGATTTTTGAGTAAAACCCTGCAAATGTTCAATATACGATTATGATAGTACTGGTAAGATAAGCTCCATTATATTTGTGCAGAAGCATGACTGGCAAAAATCTCTGACCTATGCAGATGGATTTTTAAATGGGCTGATATGGTGATACTGATGTGAAAAAAATACCAAAAATAATGCCAACCTTCCACTAGAAGAAGGCAGCCTCTGAATCCAATCCTATATGAATCACATATATCCAGTACCTGCCCAGCCGAGACAGCTTTGGCGGGAAAACAGCCATTGTAGGTGGGAAGGTGCAGAATAAGGCACCTTGTGTGATTGCAACATGCATACTATGTGAGGCAAGGGCGAGACGAGACTATAAAGGCCGGCCCCGCTAAGCATCAGTTTATTTCGCTTTTTGGTTCCCACCCTCCCTCTCTTTATCTAGTATGGGATTAGCCAGTCGCTCCCTTTGGAAGGGAGGTGGGCTAAGTAGTAATTTTTCCTCCCACTAAATGGTGGATAGATTTTTGCCTACTCCATGCTGGAAGTTATAATGAGGAGGGGGAAGGTTGATTTGTTATCGGGATGTGCGGGAATTTGCTATATTAGAATAGGGCAGTGAGCACTCTGGCACCTTCTGGTGATTGGCATGTCCGGAGGTCCTGCTCCTCGTGGGCTTTACAGCTCCCTTGTCAGGATATGGTAGATCCTTCTTTGGAGATCCTCCTGCCTCATCCACTCAGTTTTACGTCTCCGAGTGAGGGTGACATGTCTCCCCACTTACAAAAGCGTCACATAAGAGAGGGGCTGGGTTTACCCGACTCCTGGATTAGGAGAGTGCTTCGCCCATAATGCCAGGCAAGTAGCCTGAGGTAAGGACATTGATTCCTGCATTGATTCATGTACATGCAGATCCAGGGAGGGGTGAATCTACCTTATTGTCTGAGGACCTAGTTTATTCCCAAGCTCTGGTGTCTGTGTCTTTATTCTATGCTTCCTTCTCCACTAGCAACAATATGACAGGATATATATATATATATATATATATATACCATTTGTAAGAAAAACAGTTCACACATGTAGTTTATTTGTGCAAGCCGTGTAATCTGTATCAGGTACATATGGCAGTATAATTTTTAAAAAATCCATTCATAATCAATTATCGCAAAACAATTTAAAGTAATAACTAATTATTTTAACAGAGCAAATATTAAAGTAGCCTATTATAATATTTCAAATTAATCTCTTCTTAATTCTTCCAACACAATTTTTCTATGCAACCAATTTAGGATCAGTGTCAATGTGATAAATGACTTTATAGTAGACTAAAAATGAGAGTTCAACAAGTAAATCTGGGGGTAAAGTTTTGGGGCTTGCTAGGAAGTGTCTGATCAGCTTGTTTGTAAACTAGAAATGCCTTTCAAATTAGTAGTATACAAGCAGGGCCCTGCAGAAAAATGTTGTAGTGTATCTATGGTGTGCATGTGTTACCTGTGGGAGTTGGGGGGAAAGTTATCATCAAAGACTCCAATTTTGTTCTTATTTCATGTACAAAATGTATTTATTTATTAGTTTTCCCACAATTAAAAAGTGCAACCACTCTCCATGAAAATCAACTGAGCATGTGGCTTCTGATTTGAGAGGAAGTCTGAGGGAGCAATTTAAGTAGATTGACCCTTGCTGCAGCCTGAGTGTATGGGGGATTTTTGCCTGGCCATTTAAACCAGTCTCAGGCCCACATCTGATCTGAAATCTTAACAATGGACTCCATTGCAGAGCTGTTGTAAATGACTCTCAGTACAGCCCCACTACCTGGAATACAGGAACAACCGTGAATTTGAGCTTCATCCCATGTACCTGCTTCTCTTGGATTATCTCTGTAGCGCTAAACTTTTCCGTTGTTGTTTTTGCTACTGGGCGACAGCGATCCTTAGCACACCATATCATAAAAAATCAATGGATGACCCAATTCAATTCAAATTTGGTATGCTTAAAGCTCTCCCTAATACTGTATCTATTACTGTGCCAATTTTGGGGTCTATCTTTAAAGCTTACGCAGATGTAGGCATGTCTTTAAAATCCTGCTCCTGCACCCCAGTGGCAGCTCGGAAGATTCACTCAAAAAGTAGGGGCTAAATACGGCGAATCTTTTGGCTTTATTGCACAACTAAGGCAGGATGCATGGGAGTACTTCACAATCAAAGCAGATTATAAATTGGAAAACTTCTGAGTCCTTTGCATGCAATTCGCAGTGATTGCACAGTATAACGCTGGTGTGATAAAGCTCTTACACTGCAGGATTGCTCTATATTGCTATTTTAGCCCAATCTACAATGCAGGGATAAAAGCAAAGAATAACATTGCAAGGTGGTTGCACTCTTTCACTTTGGCTGAATCCTGGAACTATAGCAGCATGCTAATGCCACTAGATGTATGCATTTATTTATTTCTATTTCTTCTAGAGCGGTTCACAGATAACACTGCAGGCTTGTTGTAAGCCACTCAGTACCTTACCTATAGCATTTCATGTAAAACACATTGCAGGGCTGTCATAAGCCTCTCTGTGTCAGATACAGTCCTTTCCAATCCGCAATAAGGAGAATGAACTTTGTTTGCTTTAGAATTTCCATTACAAGGTGTGTGGTGTTTTTTTGGGGGTGGTGGTGGTGGTGTTAAAAAATATTTCACACCAAGTAAGAACCGAGCTATAAAAAGTAAGAAATCTTTTGGTTGCTATTCTTCGGAATTTGTTTTGTAGGGGGGGTGTTGACAAACTGTTGCTAAATGTCAACTGCATAAAAATATCAGATTTTTCCACTGATTTGCATGAGTAGCTCCCACTTCTGTCCCTGGGGACATTTTAAAATAGCTTCTTTATGTGAACCAGAGAATGACCTAACCAGGGGGCTGTCTATATGCAGGGAAAGCTCCGTGGTGGCTGCGGATCTGCACTGCAGATATATGATGCAACTTTTTCAAGTGGAGCAATGTCGTTATGGTTGTTCCACCATCTGATGTCGCTCTGGGGCCGCTCCAGGACAGGTCCCTGGTGGAAGGTGACCAGCTATTGGTCACCTTCCACCTGGAGGCAGGCGGTGGGCTGGTCTGGTACCCTGATGGCTGCAGGAAAGCCCACGCTCCCATCCTCAGCTTTGGGATTACCTGATACCACCCCAGGAGAGGAAAAACATGGGGTTTCAGATGGAGGTGGCACTGCACTGGGTTGACTTTGGATCTCACCTGTTGCCACCACATGTGACAACCCCCACCTTATACTGCTCCTTTATACTTTCTGGAACCAAAAGACCCAGCTCAGGTGCCCTCATCAAGGGTTTGGGATGCTGAAGCCATCCCTGTGGCATGCCTTTCTCTACTTTGGCTCCACAGCTATACAGATCCACACCTTCACCCCAACTTCTCCCTTCCGCTGCCACCATAGATAGACCTGTATCCTTCCCCAGGTACTCCAATGACCACACCAGATATACTTGAATGTGATTTGTTAATGCAAGTTCAAAATCTTAATGGTTTCTCTCAGTTCATAAGCATAAAGGTTTCAAAGCACAATGAATAATGGTTTCAGACAGTAATTTCACTTAAACATTTCAAATGTAACTCTATAGGTTCTCCTGCCTACTCTACCCCTTCTAGGCTACACTATTCTCCTTCCTACACACTAATCCACCAAAACAACAAAGCATGCAGACCTCTCCTCTCTCATTCCCTCTTCTTCCACATACCTGTCAGCTGCAGCATATATATCACAGTCTTCCAACTCCTCCCCTTTTATCACAGCCAATCCAGATGCTCCACACAAACATCCAATCAGTACTCTCCTTCCATCCAGCACTCACTCCCCCCTCTATAGCTTTATACTTACGATTTTGCTACAAACACACAGTGAGTACCTTCTTTAAACTTTTCCAACCTTAATAAACATTTATATTACACTTAACAACATAGCCTTATGTAGTAGAACATCACAGGAGCCAACATGGCCCCGTGAGGACAGCCCCCAGATAATGAGAATGATTCTATCTGAACCCTTTTTACCTCTATGTGTTCCTTCCTCCCTTTCCAGTCACTTAATTCCTCCTCCCATCCAAGCAGCAGTATTTCTTCCTCTTCTTCCTCCTCCTCCTCCTCTTCTTTTTCTTGTCTGTCAACACTCCATGCTGAGTCCTTATGGGGCAGTTTTGGAGTGTTACACACACACACACACACACACACACACACACACACCCCTTAGGATTTTCTTCCCTAGAGATTTCCTCCTAAAGTATTGCCAAAGATTCCACCCTACCACTATTAATAAGGAAGAAATTGAACAAGAAAAACATATCAATTTTGTTTTTCAGATAGTTACAGAATTATGAAAAAAGCATTCAATTTTTGATTTAAGTTACTGTGAGGTTTGGGTTTGATTGGGGGAGGGGTGTTGGAAAATATTTTACTAGGTTTGCTTTGTCATCTGCCAGAGTAGAGATACAAAGTAAGAATAGAAAGATCTTAGGTCTCTCATTCAGGTATATAGCATTTCAAAGAAACCACATGTTCAAAGTGCACTGCAGAAATGATATATATGCTCATATATGATCAAATAGCTGACCATGATATTTTTCATTTTACTTCAGCTGCTTAGTGTCTTGTTTTATTCATTCTCTAGATATTCTCTTCTTTGATTCATCCATAAAGAAGATTTTTTAAATTCTTTTCCAAGATTTCCATATAACAAAAAATGAAAAAGAAAAAAAAAGAATGCTTAACTGATCATACATGAGACCATATTGCACTTCAGAGTGTTTCTCAAACTTTCTGAACGCAAAAGCAAGGCACCTACATTCCCACAGCAAGCTACTGCCACCAGTGGCCACTGTACCTCTGAAAAGGTTGGCTGTAACCATTAGCAAATTTACAGAGTGCATACAGCCTTTCTGCAGCCTCCATGTCAATGAAAATTAACTTACTGGCAAACTAAACCAGAAAACGTAATTTGAGAGTGTCATGAAACTACTGTTTACCAAATATAATATACTATGCTGTGCTCTCACGAGCATGCCAATTCATACTCTGGGATGGGGAAACTCTCACAATACTATTATGAACTGCCACCACATTAAAAGCACCCAGACAAAATTTTTATTTAGTTATTCATTTAAAAGTATTTCTATACCATCAGTCCTGTGCAACCTAACTATGTGGTATACAATTTGAGTCTCGGCTGTCCTAGGCTGTACTTCTTGTCTCTGGCTTCAGAAGACTGACAGCTTGTTGCTTCCACACTTAGGGCTCATCTACACCAAGCAGGATATTCCACTATGAAAGTGATATGAAAGCGGTATATAAAAGGCAGGAGCCACACTACTGCTTCATAGCGATAGTGAAGTGCACTGCAGGATCTACACAACTGCTTTACAGTGGTAATGAAGTGCACTGCCCATGACACATCTACACCAAGCAGGATATAACACTATGAAAGTGGTATGGAAGCAGTATATGACATGTGTCATGGGCCCCAACAGTTGTCAGTGCACTGCATTACCACTATAAAGCAGTTGTGTAGATCCCGCAGTGCACTTCACTATCGCTATGAAGCTGTAGTGTTGCTCCTGCCTTTTATATACCGCTTTTATACCACTTTCATAGTGGAATATCCTGCTTGGTGTAGATGAGCCTTTAGAAACTTGACTGCTTCCTGATGGACCTTAATACCTTTAATTTTTCTTTTATTTTTTTAAACAACTGAGTGTGATTCGCATCACATCCTTCAGCAATAACAAGCCAATTATTGTAAAGAAGCATTTAAAAGAAAATATTAGCCCTGAGCATACTAATAATAATCTGAGGTATGTGAATGACTTAGGCTGATGAAAGATTTAAAATGTTTTAAACTTTTAACATTTTCTTTCATTGCAATTCACAAAGTGCTAGCTCAGCAGAATCCTTGGTCACCAGTGTATTTACAAACCCATCCAAATTTGGCTGTTGAGAGGAAGTAACCAAAACAATGAGGTATAATTTATATGTCAAAATATTATACAAATTAAACAACTAAGTCTACATTAAAAGGAATGGCCTCATTTGAGCCCACAGCAAATGTTTGTCGAATAGTTTATAACCTTAAACGTAGGGGGTTTACAAAAGAAATACAAACATAATTTTAACTATACCAGCATAAACAGCACCATTATACTAATGTATTGCGGAGAGGTAGAGTGCAAGAGCGGGCAGAGCTATAGAAGGAATAATGCAAGAGGCAATGAATATAGAACATAAGGGGAAATATGTCCAGACATAATTTCTAGTAGTGTATTCTAATGTTTTCCCTACAAAGTTAGGGTATAACGTTTCTCACTGCGTTGGAGTTGGTCTGGATTTTTTGAGATAACATTTTTCTTTCTTCTTTGTTTTGTCCCAGTTATTGTACAATTTAAGGGGTGAGGAATAGCCACTGATGGGAAACTCTCACTGAAATTAATGGGAAAAGCCAGCCTTTTTTTGTTCAGCACTATTTCAATGGACTGTGGACAGCAGACTTTCCTTCTGGATCCTGCCCGAAGCCTATTCTCTTTGCTCGTTTCTTTTGACCCTGTACTGTATCTCTGCTTCTCAATGTAACGTATGCCTGTTGCTTTAAAAGTATGTGATTGTATTATTAAAATGTGACCCAGGCAAGTTCGGGTTAACAGAAAGTTAGAGAGTGAGTGAAACGTGGGAGAGGTTAGTGTGTGTGAGGAATTCTGAGGTTTTAAAAGGGGTGAATTGATAGTTTGAAGTCATACAGGGATTAGATTGAAGAAGATACTTATAGTGAGCAGGGTTTTAGAAGGAGCAAGTAGGATAGGACCAACTATAATTTAATTAATAATAATCTATAACACTTCTTGTGTTTAATAAATTGTATTTATTTATTTATAAATATGAAATCCCATGTTTTGCTTTGCCCTATTATACTACCAGATAAAAACTTATTTCCCTGTTACTTCTCCTGTATTTGTAGAGGAAACCAATTAATATATTGGGTGTCTCCTTTGAACCAGAGTAAAAGGGCTGAAGCTTTGGGTATCAGTGAGGACAACTGACCAAAGTGGAGGCAGATGTCCTGAGCAGCTTCTAAGTTTCAACAGGTGGAAACTGGAGAGGAGATAACCTTGGGCAGAAATGTCACAATTAGCTTCTGACAACTTCTGGGATGCTTCCAAATACTCAGGTCACATTCCAGCATTTGACTGGCCGATAGGACTGGATTAACCATTAGGCTAATAGGGCTTTTATTTTATTTTTAGGCTTTGATTTCTTAGCTCGCCCACAAAGCTCAATTGGTGACCTTGGGCCAGTTATTCTCTTAGCCTTATCTTCCTCAGAAAGTGGTTATTTTGAGGATATACATGACTTTACCTGATATTGCCACTTCTTGTGATGTGACCTGCCCTCAGGAACGTCTGCCTCTGCTTTAGGTCAGCTGTCCTCACTGTCCCACAAGCTTCAACTCTTTGTACTCTAGGTCACGATTAATACAAAGGAAACACCCATATACATCTGAAATTCTCAGATGTATAATTCTCAGCTTATAAGTACCTTATAGTTATATAAAAAGATGATGATGATAATGATGATGATTGAGATAGGCTTAGTAAAGCATTTGAAAGTGTAATGTGTTAAAATTATTTTTAGTACTATGGCTTTCAAGGTGTAATACACATGTCAGAGGGAGTGTCATGTGGTGTGGAGGGAAAACACTCATGCATGGCTCTGAGACAGGATACTCTAGGCCTTGATAATGGCTTCTTCTTCATGTTTTCTTCACATAAATCAAAAGACTCCTGCTGCTGCCAAAGCAAGGAGGCCTTCAGAGTTAATACCTTCATCACACTGAGGGTTAAACTACTCATTATGTTAACTGCATAGCACTTTAGTGTAACTGTGTATGACCCAAATTCAGATCCTCCTCTCCAAGTGTATGCTGGTCCTAGTCCAAATCAGAGCCATACCCAATTATACTAAAGGAAAAAACAAAACAAAAAAACAGGCTAAGTTACATGTTAAGCAATTAATATAAAATGTAGTTTCAAGTTGGAAAACTGAAGAGTGTGTTAGGATATCAGATCAATGTCTACACAGACACTGATGAAACATTTAGTAGTGTCCTTGCAGATTTTTTACCTAATATTTCGAGTTCACAAGTCAGGACTGGTATCAATCAAATAACTATTTCAGAAAAACCCAGTAGTTTCCCAGTATATTTGCTAAAGAACTTCACCAATTTGTTGAACTTGTTAGATGTAAACAAAATCGAGTGTGCAAGAAACTCAGCCTGAGAATATATCTTTAAACTGAAGATTCTATGAATGTCCCATGATGTAATTCTCAGGCTTGCTTCCTGGTTCTAATTGCTCTCTCTGTTGACAGTTATGTTTTTCTGTTGACAGTTGATAAGAAGTCTCCGAGAGTTTATCTCTCCACCATTCCTAGTTTATTGTTTCAATATTTGTTATAAGAACAAAGTAATTCACAATTTTTTTGTTCTCTACCATTAAAGAATTGTCTCTAATGTTGCTCTTTAAGAAAGAATGAATTTAGACTTCCACCAATATAACTCACATCCTTCTCAGATGAGAAAAAGGCGATGAATGCAAATCCATTTGATTGTACCACATTATCATTGAATCAAATGTGATAAATTGTTTTCCCAAATGTTGAAAATGCATTGCTGGTGTAATTGCAGCAATGATCACTAACTGTAGCAGTGAACGTTCCTTCTCTTATCTAAAAAGGATAAAAAATGTCTCTGATCCACCATGACTCAATAGCATCTCACTGCTTTGTCTCTCTTTAAGCAGCAGAAATTAATTTGCCAGCTCTTTGAATTATGACATCATCCATGACATTGCCTGAGCCAAAGTCAGGAAAATAACATTTTTTTGTTTGAAGAAGTGACTATAGTGAATGATTTATGCTCAAAGATTTTCCCTTTGATATGAATACTTAACTTTTTAAAAGATTATTTGTTTGATGACTTTATGATTTAAATTTGCAATATGGAGTAAGTACTATGTAGACCCTTTCCTCTTATTAGCCTTGGTTTCTCCTACCTCTAATCCAGACCTGCTGGCCAGCAGGTTAACTTTGTACCCATGGTTCTCTCTTTCCAATTCTTCTACTATTACTATTCTTGTACTGCTGTGATCTTAACTATTTTTCAAGCAAGAGCCATTTGGGCTCCACGCACTGTCATCAAGACCATGAGGGACTTCTTCTCTCCCTGCCCCTGCCAAGGGCTGGCAGTAAGCACTTAATTTGGCTTGAGGCCTTTTAAAGCTTCTCCTCCTCATCACCATCTATGTTGTCCAAGCAACACCTCAGTCATTCAGCAAATTACCAGGTAGACAAATTATGATAGGCTCAACTGATCCTTGGATTCAGGTGGAGCTTTTTCTCATCACTGAGAGAGAGCACGGCTCTACTCAATGCTCAATGCCCAGACTGCTCATTACAAACTTTGGTTGATATGCCAACTATGCACATTCCTGGATAGGAATACACTGGTAACCATGCACTGGTAACCTCATTGTTAGACTGCTGCAATGTGCTCTATATTATTATTATTATTATTATTATTATTATTATTATTATTATTATTATTATTTATATAGCACCATCAATGTACATGGTGCTGTACATAGTAAAAGAATAAAACAGCAACACCCTGCCACATAGGCTTACATTCTAATAAAATCATAATAAAACAATAAGAGAGGGAAGAGAATGCACCAAATAGGCACAGGGGACAATAAAATTAACAGTGTAAAAGTAAGAACAAAGTCACATTCTAAAAGCTGTAGAAAAAAGATTTTTTTTCAATTGAGCTTTAAAGGCAGTAATTGAACTGGTATTCCGCAAATGATCTGGAAGAGAATTCCAGGCATAAGGGGCAGCGATAGAAAAGCTGAGCAAGAGAAGTAGAGACCCTTGGGTGAGTAAGAAAAATGGCATTCGATGAGCGAAATGCACGAGCGGGACAATAATGTGAGATGAGAGCAGAAAGACAGAAAGACTGTGACAAGCTTTGAAAGTCAACAGGAGAAGCTTATATTGGATTCTGAGGTGAATTGGAAACCAATGAAGAGATTTCAGAAGTGGAGTAACATGATCAGAGCAGTAAGCCAAGAAGATGATCTTAGCAGCAGAGTGGTGAATAGAAACCAATGAACTGATGTGAGAAGAAGGAAGGCCAGTCAGAAGAAGGTTACAATAGTCCAGCTGAGAAATAACCAATGCATGAACAAGAGTCTTGGCAGAAGAAACAGACAAAAACAATCTGATCCTGGCAATATGAAGAGTAAAGGAGAGTGAGGAGTCAAATATAAAAACAAAGACCATGAGCTTCCTTTATTTATTTATTTATTACATTTCTATACCGCCCAATAGCCGGCGCTCTCTGGGCAGTTCACAAACTGGAGTAAGTTTAATATTATTGACGGAAATATAGAATGAGAGATAGGGAGAAGGTTTGGGAGGAAAAACAAGCAATTCTGTCTTTGCCATATTAAGTTTCAAATGATGATGAAGCAACCAAGCTGAGATATCTGAAAGACATGCCAAGATATGATCCTGAACATCAGGAGAAAGTTCTGGAGATGAAAGATAAAATTGTGTATCATCAGCATACAGATGATATTGGAGGCCATGAGACTTAATAAGATTACCCAAGGACAACATGTATAAAGAAAACAACAATGGGCCAAGCACCGAGCCCTGTGGAACCCCAACTGAAAGGGGAAAGGAAGAAGACGAGTAGCCATTAGCCAACACATTGAATGAACAACCCACTAGATAAGAAGCAAACCAGTTATAGGCAGAGTCGCAAAATCCAAGGTCACGAAGGGAATCCAAAAGAAGATCATGATCAACCGTGGCAAAGGCTGCAGTAAGATCTATGAGAATAAGAACAGAATAAAGGCCTTTAGACTTGGCTCTATGTGGGGCTGCCCTTGTGCATGGTTCAGAAACTGCAACTAGTGCAGAACGCAGTGGCTAGATTGCTCAGTAAGACACCCGGTAGGAATCTACACTGATGTTATTCTAACGTTATGAATGGGTTACTGTAACGCACAGTGTCACGTGACCCTGTGTCTCTAACGTAAATGGGTTGTACTTACTGGTTCTATTTCGTTGTCCCCTTTCATTGTTGCTTAGTTGTAATACTGATACTGATGCATGTGCCTCGTTCTATCGGTAATTTTCCTCTTCTCCAAGAGTAGGAAGTGGGCGGAGCAAACCCAGCAGCTCTGCTACTCTCAGAGAAGAGGAAGAACAACAGAAAGGATTGAACAGTGTGCCCTGCAGTAACATTACAGCTAAACGTACGTAACGCTAGTGTGCCCCGTGATACAGATAACGTTAGAAATGGACACTAGCAATGTTATAAGACTAGTGTAGATCCGCCCCCAGCTGTGCACACACAGCATCTGTTAAAGAACTGCACTGGCTGCCTATTAGGTACCAAGCCATGTACAAGGTTATGTTATACTGTAGAGGCCTAAACGACTTGGGACCAGGATACACAGCAGACAGCCTTTCCTTATATATACCCAGGTGACTTTAAGATGGTCAGAAGAGATCTTGCTGGTCATTCCAAAATTGAAGGAATCTCACCATGCAAAACCTAGACAGTGGGCCTTCTCAGTAGCAGAATCCACCCTTTGGGAAACCCTCCCCATGCAGTTCAGGAGGCAGAAAATATGGCATCTTTCAAACACCTCCTGAAACTGCACTTCTTCGCCCAGGCTTTCCCTGGGTTGTAATCAAATTAATCATGCTGCTCCATCTTACCGCTCCTTGTATTGCTTTCTTTGTAATTGGAATTGTTTTAATATTGCATATTAAACGTGATTTTAATATTTATATGTAAACCGCTTAGGGATTTTATTTTATTTAGTGGTGTGTGTGTATATATATATATATATATATATATATATATATATATATTGGACAAATAATAAATAATAAAATAAAACTCTAACACACTCTGAAATAGCTATATTTAAAACAACTAAACAATTTGTCAAACAACTGCTTTACTATGGAAAACAATTGCTTTTTAAAACGAGTATTTATGCTGTATGGTTTTACAATATGTTTTAGATTAGAAAATGAAAGCAAAATTTACATAACAATATAATTAGTTATCTCAGCTATGGATCTTTAATACATTCTGATGGTATAAATATTAGTGATTATGTATTAGTAATTCCTTACCATGGAGGTAATCACATGAAAATGTTAAAACAAGTGAAGATTCTTAAATGCTTCAGTGCTTCATATACTGTAATGTATTTGACTAAGCCTATGAATTGTACAAAACTGCTGTCTGGTGCACTTTAATGATCTGTCTCAGTTGTGTTTTTGACATTTGTACCCTTAGCTTACTAATATACACTTCAAAGCTTCAGTAACTAGATTAAAGTAATAACCCACCAAGTGTTGCTGCAGGCTACTGTTTTAGATGACACAAATCATCTTTCACTTGGCACCATTTATAGTTTCCAACAAAAAAAGACTTTTCAGAAAACCAGTGTTTTGCAAAACGCGGTTACATTTATGAAGTACCATTTAATTGCCATACCAGTCTTCTGTTTGAAAAATATGTATTAATTCACTTAGCTAATGACAGTTTACTTAAAAATGCTAAACGAGTTTATCATTAAACTTGCTTGATCATATAAATTTTTGAAATACATTCTCTGTGTTTAAGGTCATGGTTATATTACAGTATTATTTCACTAGTAGCATAGGAGAGAGCCAGTGGGGTTCAAGTGTTGAATTTTGGATGGAGCTACCAGAGTTCAAATCCTTATCCATCAAAGTTCTCAGGGTTACCTTGGGTCAGTTATTCTTTCAGACTAACCTACGTTACAGAGTTGTGAGCATAAAATGAGGTAACCCAAACCATGTGCACCACATGGAGCTCAATAGAAAAAGGGATATATTATCGATCCTCCCAGAGTGCAGGACACAGAATAACGTGCTCAAGTTAAAGGAAGCCAGATTCCAGCTGGACATCAGGAAAAACTTCCAGACTGTTAGAGCAGTACGACAATGGAATCAGTTACCTAGGGAGGTTGTGGGCTCTCCCACACTAGAGGCCTTCAAGAGGCAGCTGGACAACCATCTGTCAGGGATGCTTTAGAGTGGATTCCTGCATTGAGCAGGGGGTTGGACTCAATGGCCTTGTAGGGCCCTTCCAACTCTGCTATTCTATGATTCTATGATCACATTCATATTTCCCAAACCTACACATAAACCAGAACATAGTTTACTATTGAAAGCTATACATTTTTGACGTTTGCAATGCAGTTCACAAAATAATATTAATAATCATAAATGTGCACAAAAATCCATGCAAAGTTTCATGCAACCAAAGAAAATTGATAAATCAAAATCAGATATGGAAATGTGACAGACAACAAACAATGAAAATCCATTGCAGGAATGTGAGAGTGGCACAGCAGCAAGAATAGGGTTCTGGACACTACCATCCTTCCTTCTCAGGCCTTAGCTAGACCAGACTATATCCCGGGGCGAACCCCAGGATCGTCCCTGTGCATCCAGATGTCGCACAGGGGATCCCAGGATCAGGGAGGGTTCATCCTTCCCTTGCCCCGGGATAGAGCCCTCCCCTTTGGGCCCACTTTTTCCACGGTCTCAGGCTCAGCCCGAGACCACAGAACGTCTGGCCCGTTTCCATGGCTTGACCTCGCTCTGTGCGATTACTCGCGTGGAGCCGGGAGCTGCGCCCATCGGGGTTGGGGGGGAGCGGGGAAACCAATTTAAATTTTACAAAAGACTTACCTTTAGCGCACGAGTGTTCGTGTGCTGCATCCTCTTTAAAAAATAAAAATGGCGGGTGCAATGCCTCTCTTCCTGAGGTCGTCACGCCTTACATGTAAACGGGGCAGAGATCTCGTGTTAATCGCAACATGAGATCTCCCCTCCTCTGCCCCGGAATTTCAGGTAGGTCTAGCTAAGGCCTCAGAGTGAATGTATCTAGTGGACCTAGCACAGAGGACCCCAACCTATTTGGACCCGTGTGCATATTTGGCAATTTGAGAAACTGCTTGGTGGGTACCACCACAAAAAGCCTAGTCAGTGGATTAGCATCTTTGGCATCTACCTGTTGCATCTATGGGTATTATTTATTTATTTATTTATTTATTTATTACATTTCTATACCGCCCAATAGCCGGAGCTCTCTGGGCGGTTCACAAAAATTAAAAACATTCGAAGTATAAAACAACAGTATAAAACCATAGTACAAAATACAATATAAAAGCTCAACCAGATAAAAACAGCAGCAATGCAAAATTACAAATTTAAAACACCAAGTTAAAATTTATTTATAGACTGTTAAAATACTGGGAGAATAAAAAGGTCTTAGGTATTAGGTTGTATTCAGCAAAAAAGAAGTTTGTTTCATATTTATTGGACACCACAACATCTCTTTAAGAAGGGATTGTCTAACTCAGCTAATGCTTTTCTTAAACATATGTTGGCAATGTCCAGTTGTTGTTTCTTTTTAGAGGCAGGTTATTACACAGGTACATTTTGTACTGTCTTTAATATGAATATTCACTGATCCTTAATATTCTACACACTCTTTTCAATTCTTTACCTGCTTCATGGAAATTAACAAATTGTCAGCATAAATGCAGACTTTTGACAGTTAAAAGACTGATACTACAACATTAGAAGGATAAACACTCACCTCCTCTAATGCAATAGATTGAGATCCTTACAACGCTTTCAATTTGAATGGGTAGCATATAGATAGACAAAAAATGGATAGTTATTGGGATATTTATTTGGATTCTTGAACCCTATGTATAATTGCTAGAATGTTGTATGTATACCATACAAGTCCATGCATGTATATTCAAAAGGGGAATAATAATAATAATAATAATAATAATAATAATAATAATTTGACTATCCATTCCTCTGTTCACTTAGTTTCAAATAAGTGTTCTTATACATTTGAATTGGTTACCTCAAAAAAAAAAAAAAAGGAATGAAATGGGAGTCAACATTGGAAGAGAAAATGACATTATCATTTAACTACTCTGATTATGTAAACCTGAAGTCAGCAATAGTAGCTCCTAAAAGGGACAATTACATCTGCAATCCTTTGACCATTTAACTCTTGTTCTTCAGATGAATATCACAGTTGGTAGGGTACAACCAAAAAGCGGGCTGTGGACTTCTAAATATCTAGTGGTTTGATCAGGAATATGCCCTCATGGGGAATAAAAAACCTGAATAATGTATTTCAACAGTATAAACATAAGGTTCCAAATCTTTACCTCAGGCTTATTATGATTTGAGCCATTTTTAGCCCAAAAAAAAGTGGTTGAGAGAGAAAAATGGATTTTACTTACATGTGCCACCTTAACAAAGGACACAATACTATGTAATGCTCCCTGGGTACTTGTAAGCCTCTGAACTCAAGAGGTTTATGTGTATCCAATGCAGAGCAGTCAAGCAATTTTGATCATCTAGCAGAGGCTTTGGGAAATAGTAGGAAAGGAGGCTGGGGACAACGAGGAATTTCCACCCCTAGAAGTCTTCCTTTTTCCCATTTCCACACTCCATTTTGTGAGCACAGGGAGGTAGCCAGCATGGTTCTCTCCACTCTAGCTATGACACAAAAAGGTTAGAGAGCATGTTTTCCTGGCTCCCAGCTCAGAGCCCTGTCTATGAGCTCGGAGCCAGAAACCAAACAACCCTATGTCCCCACCACCACCACCAATTGCTCCCTAAATCATTTTGGCGGATAGTTATTTGGGCCTTGATGGAATATCGGGAACTCCTCCCTATTGTATTTCTCCACCAGTTTAGGAGTCATTTCTCCACAATTTTTCATGATCCTGATCATTCTTTTTGCATAACATTCAACATCCCTTTAATGCTAAACATGGTATCTGAAACCTCTGGTGAAATTCTTGATCTGACTGCCCAGCTTAAACGTGGCAAAGCACCTTGGCAGAGAAATATACTTCAATTTCTGGTGGAAGGGTTCTTTCTGCTTGTATTGATCTTAAATCAGCTTTTGTCCGTGGTCATTACCATGGCCCAAATTAAGCAAAACCTCTATAGGCAAATGTTTACTATTTCTTATTAGATGTTTATACATCAGACATCTAGCCAAACAGGATATGGGTAATTGGGACAAGACTCAAATCTAATTTCTGTTACCAAGTTATTAGACAAGGCTGTATTTTGGCTCCCTTACTTTTGAACCTATTTCTAAATGATCTCTCTCCTTATTTTCAAAATGTTGAGACTCATACCCCTAAATAATTTACTGTTAGAATCCCCCTATTGTTGTAGGCCGATGATGATGATGCTTCTCCTTGTCCAGAATGAACCTAAATCACTTATTAGCTGTATTTAGGGCTTACTGCTCCAAGAAATTTTGATAATCAATTATAACAAATTCAAGGGTTTGGTGCTTACCAAAGGCTGAAAGAAATATAAATGGACCTTAAATTGCAACAATACAGAGCAAGTTCCACAAATAAGATTTGGTATACAAATGCAGAGCGATGGAAGCAGGCAATTATTTCAACTAACTCTAACCAACAGGTCATTTTATATCTTCCACTATCCAAGCTTGAATAAGGGTGTCATCAGACCGGGGGTGGGGATTTTTGTGTTTCCCTACCCGTTGCTATCACCTCCTGCTGCTGTCCCACAATAGTGATGTTCTCATTATATGGGGAGAGAAAGAGGAAGCAGCAATGACCACCTGGCTCATTCCATGGGTGTTTTCATTGCACTGCTTTTCCTGCATACAGCAGGAAATGTTAGCAAGTTTCATTTAAAAAAAATAAGTCGGATTTTCCAGGTCTTTTTTCAACAGAAAACAAGCGGACGGTGTGGAAGGTGGATGGTGGCGTCTAAAGAACGTGCGAAAAACTGTGAGTGGGCAGTAACGAGCATGCGATAAATTGCTCATCTGATGTCGTTCTAAATGCCCTGAAATTGTGGCTACATATAGTGTTGTTGTTGTTGTTGCTAGTTATATAAATTTATTGCTTTCAGACTCTTTTGTCAGTCAGTGGATGAAGAAGATGGAAAAAGGATTCTTAGGCTGGGTTTTTCTCCTGAGGTTTTGGCCAATTATGGTTTAAAGGCGGCCCAATTCTATGTTATGTAGAATTTAGTAGGTTGAACCCTCCAGTATCTAAGAACATAAGAAGTGCCCAGATGCTGGATCAGACCAAGAGTCTATCTAGTCCAGCACTCTGTTCTCACAGTGGCCAACCAGCCGTCGGCCAGGGACCAACAAAGTAGGACATGGTGCAACAGCACCCTACCACCCATGTTCCCCAGCAACTGGTGCACACAGGCTTATTGCCTCTGATACTGGAGGTAGCACATAACCATCAGGACTAGTAGCATAGCCTTCTCCTCCAGGAATTTATCTAACTCCCTTTTAAAGCCATCCAAATTGGTGGCCACCACTACATCTGAGAACTACAGCTGATAAATCTTGTTACCCTCTATTCTGAAGCAATTCTTTAAAATATGGAATTGTTAGAGCTTCATATCTGCATACACTGGCTGTTTATAAATACAGGAGAGCATTTAGCCTCACTCATTTCAGGATTGCATTGTTAAGCAGATGATTTAATAGGATCCCATCTAACAAATGTCTGCCTCTGTCTTGAATTAGAGTAATTGAGTCTGTTGATCATGTACTTTGGTATTGTAATTTGTATAGAAAGGCTGATTCTCCCTCTACTAAGAACTCTCTCGGGATGATCTTCCAAAGGGCTGATATTGTTCTGCCTACAGGACTATTTATCCTATATTACTGAGAGAGTTGCAGGTTTGCTTTTTTGTTTATTTTTACTTCAAAACAAATTAGGAAAAAAAATATGTTGGTCTCCTTTTAAAGCCCATTTGTTTCTTTTTACCTATTTGTTCTTAATTAGTTGTATTTGCTGTTTGTACAGAAATTCTTATAAGTCTGTGACCATAATAAACAATTCATTCAGCTATATTTTTCCTATGTGAAAGTAATCAAACACATCAGAGATTTAGCAACTATGAATCCACAATCCTAAACAGCTTCAAACAAATACAGTACTTAAGAATGCAAACTGACTTCTAATAAAATATATTACAAAATGTAAGCATTTTACAGTAGATGGTATGCTGTTAAAATATAGGTAAGCTGAAACATTACCTAAGTAAACAAGCAATCTTACAGCACAGTAGTTTACCTTTAAAATTTTCTATTGGCACACATTAAAATTAATTGTAGTGATGTTCAAAGTGGCACCCTTATTAATTCTATGCTTTGTTTTTTTGGTGAACTATCACAAAATATATAGATAAAAAATATTCATTCAATTCACCCTTGCCCTTCAGCACTTTATATTTTTATCCCAATATAGCAGGGGAGATCAATGTGGCTAATTGACTCCTGTTTAGAAAATATCAGAAAAAGGAAATACGTCTTATTAAGAACATTCCAGCAATATAACTATACTGAAACCACATATAGCTGACAAATAAAACATTGAACAAAATACTTTTAAGTGCAACAGAATGAATTAAACCATTGCTGCATTACATGATCTTTAAAATAAGTTTTGAAATTATAATTGACTATGCTGGTTAGTAATTTAGTCAGATCAAAAACCTGCCCTGACATGTACAACTTAAACCCAGTTTGAACTTAAATATTCTAATTCAAGGTTATGTATCATTCTTCTGCTGTCATAGTTTTTGCAAAAAATAAAATAAAAAAATCTACCACTCAAACTACTCTTCACACAAGCAGCTATTATGGCTTCATATTCAACTTTCAAACATTATGTGACCCATTGAATGTCATTAATTAATGAAGAATCCTGTATTACTAAGTAGTTCACAATTTATTTTAAACACACTTTTAAATAGGAGACTCCAATTAAAATTGTAGATGTCCTATGGTCTCATTTAATTCTATGGTTCTTTGTCAGAGGATGAATAGCCTCTACTGAACATACCACATTAGATGTGAGCTGAGCTCAATTAGTTTGTGATATTCTGCCAAATTGTTCATTACCTGTCATAGCAACACCAATAACACTTTTTAAAGCCGAGTTCATTGAATCTACATTATTCCCTTAGTAAAATCTTATTACATGGGTACATCATTACATGGGAAAAAATAAGTAATCAACTCAATGCCAACTTGCTACTAAAAAGCAAAAGTGGGATGCTAATTAAAAGTAACTTAGCAACCAATGTAAACTAGGAGACCTCAAGCATATACCCTATTTTTATATTATTTGCCACAGTTTAAACCAATGCCATTGTGTAAATCTAGTAAATAGATTGTAAACAGATTAGTTATAGAGACGAAAATAAACTGCTAGAGGACTCATCAAAACACTTGCAGCCCCAATTTGTTAGAAAATAAACTCAAATATTACCAAAAAAAAAAAAAATCATACGTCTCCAGTGATCTTTCCTTCCAGAGGGAATCAAGCCCAGAAAAGTGCCAACCCAACCCTGGAACTTCTCACAAAGTAGG
Organism: Elgaria multicarinata webbii; assembly: GCF_023053635.1. NCBI lineage: Eukaryota > Metazoa > Chordata > Lepidosauria > Squamata > Anguidae > Elgaria > Elgaria multicarinata. The sequence continues at coordinate 66,998,323 of NC_086180.1, forward strand.
GAGGACCTAACAATACAAAAAATTACACTGCGGTTTGGTTTACTTACTGGTCTCTGATTTATGCTAATCTAGTTTGCCAAACTGAACTGCAAAAGTGAACAAGTGTGGCAAGGAAATCAATCTTGGCTTGGAACAAAATATAGTTAACATATAAAATAGACTATAAGTGCAACTCTACCACCTGTCCCCCACGTTAATAGTTGGCATTGGGTTAAGATGGTGTATTGCTGCCTCTCTGCTGGCTTCTGCCAGTGTACAAGAATGCCACTGGTGGCAGGTTGTTCTGTGTAGAGGGCCTTGCTGAACTTTGATGGATGGAAATCTTCTACAGGCAGTAGCAAGTGGAACAACCTGAATGGAGCATTCTGAGAGTGGAGAGGAGCCAGCTTTCAGTCAACTGGAACTAAATTAGCTCCAGAATGTGGAGTAGCTAATCCCCCCACACACACACACTGCTGTCAATGCGGTAGGAATTGAAACTTAAAGGATCCCCTGGGCTTAAAATCTGGCAAAACTGATCTTTGCCCTCCGCAGCCTTCAGACCTGGTTAATACAAGCCAGCAGAGCTGGAGATGAGACAGGAGATTCAAGATTGTTCTATCCATCATCAGAGAAAAAGAACCCATCCAGCAACAGGTCTATCTCATAGGAGTTCTGTCACCACATAGTTTGTGAAAAACCAAAGATGCAAAAACAATAGAGCTCCTAACATGGACACATTCTAGCATAGGTGCAACTTACTGGGAAAGATATCAAGGGGGGCAGGGTGGTTAGTAACAGTTCAAAGGCTAATGTAGGAATGATTGTCAGGGTTTTGTTCCTCTGACTGTTTTTACCAAAGAAAACTCCCTGGTGATAGCTCAATTCCAATTTGTAATCGTTCATTTAAAACAACCAAAACACCTCACTGTATATATATCACAACATTTAAATTTTGAAAATTCTTACTGTGAAAAGACATCTGATAACTTCAAATACAGGCAAAATATCCCCTTTCCTCCATATGTGTGGCCCAATTGCTATTAGCAGGATATTTCACCTCAAGTCTTCTCTCACCCAAAGGAGGAAAGGCTAGCTCGCAAACTCCTCACTGACAGTGCTAAAAGTGATATTAATATTTTAAAACCTGAAAATACTAAGTTGAAATGCTTAGGCAAATTACCTATAACTTATTAGCATGCAAGCAATTATAATTAAGAGGTTGGTACACTTCTATTTTTATGCTCCAAATCTTTTCAGTTTTTATATTGCATAGCTACAATTCCTGAAGAGTTATGAATCAATTATACCACTTTTAGAGGGAGTTTACAAGTATGTGTTCGTTACTCAACGATTGCAACATCAGGTGATGATTTACATATGTGAAATGAGCTATCACAAACACCAGAGACAGCGCTTATATATCATCTCAGGACATGTTGAGCATAATACTATTCAACTGAAGTACCTGCCTGGCATATATAGATGTGTCATCAAGTGTGCGTGTTACTGAATGATGCCAGCATAGGTGATTCTTGACATTTGAGACGGTGCAGTAAAGAACACAAACATTCAAATGACAGAACCAGGTATGAAGAACTCAGGAATAAAGACACCATAGGCAAAGTGGTAAACAGTACATAAAATGAAGTACTGCTATTTAACACATTTAGGCCCTTTCTACACCTAAGGATTATTCCAGGAAAATGGAGGGATCATCCCTGCCTGCTGCCGGGATCCCCTGTGTGTCATTTGCATGCACAGCGATGATCCCAGGACAATCCCTGGAAAAAAGGCAGGTGTAGAAACATGTAACATTCCTCTATAGTTTACTGCTGAATAAGGAAGGGGGGACCTCTGACTTAGACTGTAGGTTTATCCCAGGATCATCCCGGGTTCGTCCCTGCCTGAGCGCTGGATGCCCTGTGTGGCACTTAGATGAACAGGTTTGATCCCAGGACAATCCTGGGATGATGATGATGATGATGATGATGATGATAATAATATTTATTTATTTCTTACCCGCCTCTCCCTTTGGATCAAGGTGGGGAACAACATTAGAATAGGAATCAATACATCTTAAAAATGATTGATTTTACATTGATTTGGATAGGCCTGCCAGAAAAGGCTATCTCCTCCGGCAGGCCAATCTACAATCTGGGGGCGACAGAAGAAAAGGTCCTCTGGGAAACTGATGTCAGCCTAGTTTTAGCTGACTGAAGGAAGTTCACCCCAGAAGACCTGAGTGTGCAGGGCGGACTATATGGAAGAAGGCGATCCCACAGGTAACCTGGACCCAAACCATTTAGGGCTTTAAAGGTAATGACCAACACTTTGTACTTTGCCCGGAAACTAATTGGCAGCCAGTGGATTGATTTTAATGTTGGGGTAATATGCTCACCCCTAGATGTACCGGTGACCAACCTGGCTGCCATATTTTGAACTAGTTGAAGTTTCCGAACTAGGTACAATGGTAGCCCTATGTAGAGCACATTGCAGAAGTCAAGCTTTGAGGTTACCAGCGCGTGCACTATTGTCTTTAGGTCTTCTGACTCTAAGAAGGGGTGCAGCTGGCATATCAGCCAAAGCTGATAGTAGGCACTCCTGGCCATCGCATCTATCTGGGCTGTCATTGGAGCAATGGATCCAGGAGCACCCCCAAACTGTGAACACAGTCTTTCAGGAGGAGTGTAGCCCCATCCAGAACAGGTTGACACACCTCCAAACCTAGGTCAGAGCCCTTGACAGCAAGCACCTCTGTTTTGTCTGGATTCAGCTTCAGTTTGTTTTTCCTCATCCAGTCCATTACCACCTCTAAGCATTCATTCAGAGGAGACTCACTATCCTTAGCTGATACTGCTATTGAAGGCATAGAGAACTATATTTGGGTGTCATCAGCATACTGGTAGCATCCCATCCCATGCCTCCAGATGATCTCTCCCAGAGGTTTCATGTAGATGTTAAACAGCATTGGGGATAGGATGGCATCTTGTGGTACGTCATACCACAGCTCCTTTTTTGAGGAGCAACTATCCCCAAGCATCGCCATCTGGAATCTACCAGAGAGGTAGGACCGGAACCATTGCAGCACAGCACCAATTCCCAAATCCCTTAGGTGTTCCAGAAGGATACCATGGTCAATGGTATCAAAAGCTGCTGAAAGGTCCAAAAGTACCAGCAGGGACACACTCCCCCTGTTAATACTCATGTGGAGATCGTCCACTAAGGCGACCATAGCTGTCTCAACTCCGTATCCTGCCCTAAAGCCGGTTTGAAATGGGTCTAGAAAATCTATATCATCTAAGACTGCTTGGAGTTGGAAGGCAACTGCCCTCTCAATCACTTTGCCCAAAAATGGAAGATTTGATACTGGTCTGTAATTATTAAGGTCCAGGGAACCCAGGGAGGGCTTTTTTTAGAAGCGGCTGTACCACTGCTTCTTTTAAACATGGTGGAAAACTCCCCTCCCTGAGAGATGCATTATAATATATTGCAGTTGTAGTCTAACTGCATCTCCTCCCTGGGCGACCAGCCAAGAAGGACAGGGATCGAGAGGACAAGTTGTCTTCCTTACTCGTCCAAGCAGCTTGTCCACATCATCAGTATTCACCAACTGAAACTGATCCAGTGTAATCCTACTCATGGAGTTGCTGGACACTTCAGCTTCAGCTATAATGACGGCATCTAAATTGGCTCTTATCCGAGAGATTTTATCTGTGAAATGATCATTAAATGCATCACAGTGAACTACCGAAGGCTTTAAAACTGGGTTCAGGGGAGGAGGTGCCTGTGTTAGACCCCTCACCACCCTAAACAGTTCTGTTGGATGTGAATTCACAGACGCAATGCGGTCAGAGAAGAAAGCTTTCTTCGCTGCACGTATTGCCACCCCATAGGAACGAAGATGTTCTCTATGACGTGCCTTGTCGGATATGAGACGAGTTTTTCGCCATCTGTGCTCCAGTCGTCGACCTTCCTGCTTCAACTTCCTGAGATCTTCTGTGTACCAAGGTGCCCGATTAGAAGCAGGTCGGAGAGGATGTTTGGGAGCAATCGTGTCGATAGCCCTAGTTAGGTCTTGATTCCATCTATTGACCAGGGCTTCAACAAGATTGTCGACAACACCAGCCATAGCACCCCCTAAGTTTTCTGGAATCCAAGAGGATCCATCAGCCTTCGAGGGCGGACCATCTTAATAGGTCTGCCACCCTGCAGGGGCGGATGGTAGCCATGATATTAACCCTGACCAGAAAATGGTCTGTCCATGACAATGCAGAGGTATTTATCACCTCTGCCCACAGATCTGTCTGTTCGGAACTGAAAACAGCATCGAGGGTGCGACCTGCTGAATGTGTGGGTCCAGAGACCAATTGGGATAGGCCCATGTTTGTCATGGATGCCATGAACTCCCGAGTTGCACCTGACAAACCATTCCCGAAAGGGATGTTGAAGTCGCCCAGGACCAAAAGCCTGGATGACTCCAACACCAACTCTGACACCAGTTCTGTGAGCTCGGCCAGGGAGTTTGATAGGCAGCAGGGTGGCCGGTACACTAACAGAATCCCCAGTCTATCCCTGGTCTTTAGACTCAGGTACACACACTCAATGTGATTCAATTCCTGAACAGGAAGTCTGGTCAGGTTGAGATTATCCTTATAGAGCACAGCTACTCCGCCCCACCCCCTGCCCACTTTTCCTCACCTGCTCAACAACACAGTACCCATCTGGGAGGGCGTGGGCCCATGTTGGGCCACTGTCATCTCCCAGCCAGGTCTCTGTGAAACATGCCAGGTCAGCCTCCTCATCTGTGAGGAGATCATAAATTATATTTGTTTTGTTTTTAACCGACCTGGCATTGCAAAGGAGCAAGGAGAGGGTCCATGGGTGGCTTGGTTCGTTCTCCAAGTTCCCCAGGGTGGCAGGGCGACCGGAAGGAAAGATGGATGTTAAATATCTATCTCTCCTTCCCCTGCAATGGCATTTCGCCCTGCCATCACCATATCTCCCTCTGCCCTGCACAACTTGTATTGTCGCCTCCTTTCCATTATACATTATACACCTACAATAACTTAACAATAGCAAATTAACAACAATACACAATAAACAGGGAAAAGTAAATTAGCTCAATTTGACCGGGGTGGGGGAATGCAATGGCTGCTGCCAGGTGACAGTTGCTGGAAGGGAGCAGGAGGGATGGCTGAGCAGGTGTCTCCTCAGCAGAGCTCCCCTTCTCTCTGTCTCCTGCAGCCTGTTGGGATGGCTGCTGCCTGGTGACCCTTGCTGGAAGGGAGCAGGAGGGATGGCTGAGCAGGTGTCTCCTCAGCAGAGCTCCCCTTCTCTCTGTCTCCTGCAGCCTCGTGGAATGGCTGCTGCCAGGTGACAGCTGCTGGAAGGGAGCAGGAGGGATGGCTGAGCAGGTGTCTCCTCAGCAGAGCTCCCCTTCTCTCTGTCTCCTGCAGCCTGTTGGAATGACTGTTGCCAGGTGACAGTTGCTGGAAGGGAGCAGGAGGGATGGCTGAGCAGGTGTCTCCTCAGTAGAGCTCCCCTTCTCTCTGTCTCCTGCAGCCTGTTGGAATGGCTGCTGCCTGGTGACCCTTGCTGGAAGGGAGCAGGAGGGATGGCTGAGCAGGTGTCTCCTCAGCAGAGCTCCCCTTCTCTGTCTCCTGCAGCCTGTTGGAATGACTGTTGCCAGGTGACAGTTGCTGGAAGGGAGCAGGAGGGATGGCTGAGCAGGTGTCTCCTCAGTAGAGCTCCCCTTCTCTCTGTCTCCTGCAGCCTGTTGGAATGGCTGCTGCCTGGTGACAGCTGCTGGAAGGGAGCAGGAGGGATGGCTGAGCAGGTGTCTCCTCAGCAGAGCTCCCCTTCTCTGTCTCCTGCAGCCTGTTGGAATGACTGTTGCCAGGTGACAGTTGCTGGAAGGGAGCAGGAGGGATGGCTGAGCAGGTGTCTCCTCAGCAGAGCTCCCCTTCTCTGTCTCCTGCAGCCTGTTGGAATGACTGTTGCCAGGTGACAGTTGCTGGAAGGGAGCAGGAGGGATGGCTGAGCAGGTGTCTCCTCAGCAGAGCTCCCCTTCTCTGTCTCCTGCAGCCTGTTGGAATGACTGTTGCCAGGTGACAGCTGCTGGAAGGGAGCAGGAGGGATGGCTGAGCAGGTGTCTCCTCAGCAGAGCTCCCCTTCTCTGTCTCCTGCAGCCTGTTGGAATGACTGTTGCCAGGTGACAGTTGCTGGAAGGGAGCAGGAGGGATGGCTGAGCAGGTGTCTCCTCAGTAGAGCTCCCCTTCTCTCTGTCTCCTGCAGCCTGTTGGAATGGCTGCTGCCTGGTGACCCTTGCTGGAAGGGAGCAGGAGGGATGGCTGAGCAGGTGTCTCCTCAGCAGAGCTCCCCTTCTCTCTGTCTCCTGCAGCCTCATGGAATGGCTGCTGCCAGGTGACAGCTGCTGGAAGGGAGCAGGAGGGATGGCTGAGCAGGTGTCTCCTCAGCAGAGCTCCCCTTCTCTCTGTCTCCTGCAGCCTCATGGAATGGCTGCTGCCAGGTGACAGCTGCTGGAAGGGAGCAGGAGGGATGGCTGAGCAGGTGTCTCCTCAGCAGAGCTCCCCTTCTCTCTGTCTCCTGCAGCCTCATGGAATGGCTGCTGCCAGGTGACAGCTGCTGGAAGGGAGCAGGAGGGATGGCTGAGCAGGTGTCTCCTCAGAGAGCATCCCTTCTCTTTGTCTTCTGCAGCCTGGTGGATAAACCTTAGGTCTAGCTACGGCCATAGTGTTCTTTATCGATAGGCCCATGCTATGTGTTGAAAATATTGGGCCAGTTTGCTGTAGTTCACTGTTGCTTACTCAAGCCAGGTGAATCGTGGTGTATATTTTTAATATTCAAGCTGCAGTGGTGGGTATTGTGGCTTATCATGTTGGGCAAACCAAGCAAAGCTGGCTTATGCAAAGGTTAAAGAGCCCAACACAACACAATAAGCCAGGATGACCACTCACCAAGGCATGAATATTCAAAAGGGTGGCTGGCACAACTTGAATCCTGAAATCTGCGATCAGAAGGAAGCTCATGGAAGGGGAGTTAACACTCATCCCATCTTCTTTCCCTCATTCCCTGAACCCCATATGCACTTCCATGCATTTGTAAGATTACTATGGCTTAAATCAGCCATGATCACACTTTTAAGCCATGGCATGTGCTGGGTGCTCCTTATCATCTTGTCCAAAACCAGGCAGCATGCTCGTTTCTGGGGGAAATGACCCTCAAATAATCCATCAAGCAAGTTATGTCACCCAGGTTCAGACAACACATCATGCAAATGGTGTCCAGCACAGACCACGGCTTACCACACAGGGCCAATGCAAAAGAATCTTGATACAACTGAGCAGCCCATCAAACCTGCATTGCATTCTTTCACCATCACATTGCATTGCATGCACCATCATGAATGAAGAGGACAGGCAAGGAAAAGTCCAGAATAAACAAATTGGATTTTGTAAGGAGTTTACTGCAGCATACAAAATTCAATTCTCATACATATAGACTCACATGCGTGTGTGTGTGTGTGTGTGTGTGCAGAAGTTTCCTAGGGCACCAGTGCCACTTTTGAAACAAAACTAACTAAATAGGAACATCCAGATCTAGGGGGAAATTCAGAAGAATTCCTAATACACCTTGCCCTTTAGTCCCCCTGAAGTCTCCTTTGTGCGGCTACCCTGACTGGTTTATTCCTGTTCTGGATGTAATAGCATTCTGCTATTGGAATATGAAACAGTTGAAGCTGCTGTGCATTTGTTTTCCTATATAGTAAATATCTTACAAGTTCGCATATTTATTTATTCATTCATTTATTTATAATCTTCAATGATTGAAGTACATACAGAGCAGTCTGGAAACAATCATTTCATGGGGTTCCTTCCCAACTTGGCAAAAATTAGAATCCTTCCATCCCCCTGCTCTTTAAATGACTTGACATTAAAATGAATGTCTTTGATTAACAATAATTTCAGGCTAGATATAGGACCCATCTTGCGAAATATCGTAACATAGTGAGATCAAAGATATTAGCACAGCTATATGAAGAACCTTCCTTAATTACCTTCTGCTGCAAAGAAGCACACCAAATACAGTTTTATTAGTGTATGTAAATACATGGCTTTGTTTATATTTCACATGATTATTAGTTACGGATCAACAGATTACAGCAGACCATAAATTTTGATCTTGACTGACCAATCACTGACTTTTAGCACAGAGCTATAATTTAGAACTGCTGTGTCTCATCTAGTGTTTGACAACACAAAGAGGAAAAGATGCCCTGAGTATAATTCTGAGTTTCACAAAATATTGTTTATATGTTACAAGCATGGGGAACCTTTGGCCCATTGACTGAATACACCCGCAGGGTAGCCCTATCCAGCCTGCCAGCTTCTTCCCCCATCTCCTAGCAGGGAAAAGTTCATATCTCCAAACAACTGCTGCTCAGGGGGGGGGGCTGAGGAGGCCTCTGAATGATTTAGTCCTGCTTGCTTCTCAGGCTTGCTCTATAGAGGCTTTTCTAACTTACTTCTGAGTACATTGGCCCTGCTTACTTATAAGTAAACATGCTGCTTATCTTATTTCTGACTACACACAGAGAGATTTGGCACATGGGATACTATTTGAAAGTGTTGCTGAGTGATTAATTTCTGCTTACTTGTGAGTAGACATGCTTTCTATGCATAGGTCCGAGTAGACATTTACTGACCTGTCCTGCTTATGTATAAGTAGGCTTAAAATAAGTAAGACTCACATTTTGACCCCATTCACTTTGCCTATGAATCTGATCTTTCAGAGGGAGTGCATCCCCATCCAGAACAGGCAATGAGCCTATCTCCTGGACTGTGAACCACTCACCCACAGGGCTTCCATCTTGCCAGGATTCAGCTTCAGTTTATTGGCCTTCATCCAGCTCATTACTGAGTTTAGGCACTGATCCACGATTGCACAGCCTCTCCTGATTCGGATGTCACAGGGAGATAGGGTTTTGTGTCATCAGCATACTGATGGCATTTTGTTCCAAATCCCCTAATGACAGCTCCTAACAGCTTAATGTAGATGTTAAACAACATTGGGGACAAGATGGTGCCGTGTGTTACCTCATTACTTAATTGCCAAGGGGCTGAGAAATGGTCACCCAATGTTACTCTCTGAAATGGACCCTGCAAGTTAGGGCTTGAACCACTGTAAAACAGGGCTTCCAATGCCATCCCATGGAGTCGATCTAGGAGGATACCATGGTTGATGGTATCAAAAGCTGACGAGAGATTGAGCAGAATTGACAGGGTTGCACTCCACTTGTCCCTCTCTCAATCAAGTCCTGTAACCAGGTTGAATCCCAGATTGAAATGGGTCTAGATAATCAGTGTCCTCCAAGAGTGCCTGCAGTTGTTTTGCAACAACCCTCTCCAATACCTTCCCTAAGAAAGGGGTATTTGCAACTGGGTGATAGTTGTCTAATACCATTGGGTCCTGAGTGGGCTTCTTCAGGAGCAGTCGTACTACTGCCTCTTTAAGGACGAAAGGGACCACCCCTTCTCACAGAGAAGCATTCACCACAGCCTGGACCCACCCAGTCAAACTGGATTGAATGGTGACTTTTAACATTTGGTTTAATTCAAACTTTTCATTCCAACTACACGTATTCTCCCTATGCATTCATTTATTGGAATTCATAAATTTTCTCTCAGGAAAGATTTCACCTCCACCCAACCAATGTGGGTGGTTTCAAAAGTACGCTGTTGGCATTAGGACTTCAAGTGCTGGCTGTTTACTCCAACAGCACAATTTCATCAATGTGAAAATGCTCTCGTAATATTTTCTCCCTAAAGTGCATTTGTCCTGTGTTATCTATGAAATAATCTATGAAAGCATCATCAAGCTACTGGCATCTGAGTAATTATGTTACATCTGATAGAAAATGGGAGGTTTAATATTTTACTTATCCAAAAAATATGACATGTTCTCCCCAAAGACATTATTTCCCAGAATGAAAAACCAAAATGTTTCTTTTTTTATTGATGTTCAACAGCCAGATTAAGCAGGAATGGGGACATTTTAATTTGATTAAGTTGCATTTGTGTGTGTGTGTGTGTGTGTGTGTGTGTGTGTGTCCGTGTCCCCACACATTGCTTTGTTTTTAATAGCTTTTACCTCCACTGAGCTCTGAGGAATGGGTGGGATAGAAATGGAAATAAATGAAATAATATTAAATTATCTGAATAGTTGTGAGTTTAAAAGTTCACATGATATCAAGAAGTGGGGGTAGGGAGGCAAAAAAAAAATAGTCCTGACATATTTCACTGAAATGTGTTCACAAATGATATTCAAAACCCTCAAGTTTTTATCCCTGTGAGTTTTATCTTCTTCATGAAAATTATGGCAGCATTGTAACTCAGTCATAAAGCTGTTGCTTTGTTCAACCCATGGCAAATATGTTACATAGCAAGGTAAAAGTAGGCATTATAGAGTGAATACTTTTCAGAATTGTCAGTTCTGAGCTAGGTGACTTACATCCTTAAGAAAATTATTTCCAAAATAAAAGAAAGGAAAGCACTTAAGAACTTAAGGAAGGTCCATCTAGTCCAGCACTCTGTTCACACAGTGGCCAACCACATATTGACCAGGACCCACAAGCAGGACATCCAATCATGTTCCTTAGCAACTGGTATGTATAGGCTTACTGCCTCTGATACTGGAGATAGCACATAGCCATCATGACTAGTACCCATTGATAGCCTTCTCCTCCAGGAATTTATCCAACCCCCCTTTTAAATCCACCCAAATTGGTGGCCATCACTACATCTTGTGGTGGCAGGTGAAGGTCAGTAGGTTCCCTCCACCCTGTGTTCAAAATTCACCCTTTTCTTTCATCATCCCCCCCCCCACTAAAATGGGGGATTCTCTTTTGGGAATGGCAAAGCCCAGTTTTAAAATTAAGGGGTGCTTTATATGTCTGAAACCCCACATTGGATCCTGGAATCTTCACCAGAACAATTCCATAGTTTAACTATGTGCTGTGAAAAAGAAATACTTCCTTTTATGTGCCCTGAATCTCCCACCAATCAGCTTCACAGGATGATCCTGGGTTCTAGTATTATGAAACAGGGAGAAAAACATCTCCCTATCCACATTCTCCACCACATGCACTTTATAGAAATACAAGTTTCACTTTCTAAGAGGACAATCCTATGATAGTGTCTTGGGAGCCATAGTATATTTTGGATCCCTGGATCCAAGGTCAGAGACCATGCCCCAACATCAAAGCTGGGAACCCACGCTCCCCAGCCCCTTGCAAAGTGGACTCCGAGAGGGGGGAGGGGAGGGGACTGAAGAAGCCAGGATATGAGCTATCCTGAGGCCTCTCCCCCCTCCAATGTACCCCAGCTAGATTGTGGGGAGCAGAGTGGGAGAAGCAGGGAAGTGATAATCACCCATTCTGTACTGGATGCTTATAAACCTCCACGTTTGGAGGCTTATGAGCATTGAGTATGGAAGTCATAGCATTGTGCCCTAAGTTTACAGAGAGTCAAAAAAGAGAAGAAGGACACACCTCAGCCCTGAGAAGAACAAATGGAGGAAAACAGAGCACTGCTTAGACAGCTAATTTAACCCAAACTGAATAATCTCTTACTAAAGCAAATAGGACTATATGGATGCCGTATTTTTTTTCTTACACCAAAAATTAAAAAAATTAAAACCACAAACCAGCCATTTATATCTATCTACTTATGAACAACAGAAGACACATAACAAAGCACTCTCAGATTTGCTTTCTTTATATTATCAAAGTAGTTTAGTTTAGTTTAAAATGTGTGGTAGCAACCAGTAAATTTCTAAACACAGTGACTTCACTACATTTAAATCGGATAGTTCAGGTGAAGACCCACAGGGTGGTTTAGTTGATGGAGTTGACATTTAAATTGTTTTATAACCTATGGTGATCATCTCTAATATGGCTATATGTATTTCAGCATAAGTTCCATCTGACAACACAAACTTATTTAAAAAATGATACCTGAATTCACAATAAAAGTATATATTAATTATATACTGCTTCCCCCCTTTCCCCCACTAAGCTATAAATACTGAATGGCTTTCTTTTGATAGATAGTACTGGTTGTCAGAAATGTGGCACACATTTTCACAACCTAATACATTGCGTTTTCTTTTTTCACTTTAAGATTTCTTATGTCAAATAGCCCCCCTTTTAAAAAAAAATAAAAAATACAGCACATACACTGTCTCTTTAAAGAAATAAACCAGTGCCTCACTTATCACTTCAAAGCTATTTTCCTCTTTACTTTCTCTGAAATATTACTTTAGTCTCTCAGCCCAACATTATGCTTAAATCCCTAGTAAGACCAAAGCTTTTCCTAGTAGCTGAGAAGAAAATAAATTACCCCATCTATTATATTTCACTATAATGGGACAACTAGAAAAAGAAAAATAGAGATCTTGACATACATAACAAAATCAGTCCATTTCTTCTCTATATATTTTTTGCTATTTGTGACGGAGTTTCAAAAACAGGAATCCATCTCAGATATTTCCTCAACTTGAGCAATTTCGAACAAAAATCATGTGCAATATGAGAAAATATGTGAAGTAGCAAGAAGAAATGAATAAAAAAAAGATCATGCTGGATCAGAACAAGGCCCCATTTTGTCCAGAATTCTGCTCACACAGAATGCAAGTGGTGTACACAGGCTTACTGCCTTTGATACTGGAAGTAGCACATAGCCATCAAAACTAGTAGCCATTGATAGCCTTCACTTCCAAGAATTTATCCAACTCCCCCTTTAAAGCCATCCAAACTGGTGGTCATCACTAATTCTTGTGGTAGTGAATTCCACAGTTTCACTATGCACTGTATGAAGAAGCACTTCCTTTTGTCTGTCCTGAATCTCCCACCAATCAGCTTCATGGGACGACCACAGGTTTTAATATTACAAGAGGGGGGGGGGAACATCTCCCTATCCAAATTCTTGACACCATGCTTAATTTTGTACCCCTCTATTACATCCCTCCTTATTTGCCTTTTTTCCAAGCTAAACAATCCCAGCTGTTGTAAACTTCCCTCATAGGGGGACTTGATCATTTCTATTGGTCTTTTCTGCACTTTTTCCAGCTCTACCATACTTTTTTTTTTTTTTAGTGTGCAGACCAGAACTGTACACAGTATTCTAAGTGTGGTGGCACCACAGATTTATATTAGATTGTAAGCCTATGCGGCAGGGTCTTGCTATTTACTGTGTTATCTGTACAGCACCATGTACATTGATGGTGCTATATAAATAAATAAATAAATAAATAAATAAATAAATAAATAAATAAATAATAATAATAATAATAATAATAATAAGGGCAGTATGATATTGGCAGTTTTATTCTCAGTTCCTTCTTAATTATGCCTATGAAGTTTGCCTTTTTTTTTTACAGCAGCCACACGTTGAGTTGACATTTTCATTGAGTTGTCCACCACAACTCCAAGATCTCTTTCTTGAAACAAGGTCATCTGAAAGATTGCCTTCTTACATACGAGCCTATCCAAAATCTGCACTCTGAGGTCCCTCATTGTTTTCAATGTTAATCCTCAATCTTGAACAACTGCACTGACTTCCAATTTAATTCTGAGCCTAATTCAGAGTACTGGTTTCAACCATAAAACACTAAACTGCTTGGGGCCAGAATATCTGAAAGACTGCCTCCTCCCACGTGAGCCTGCCCATAATTTGAGATCTTCATCAGAAGCTCTGTTTGTTACATATCCCATCAACAAAACAAATTAAGGTGGTGTGTACATGATACTTTTTTGTAGAAGCATTTCAACTGTGAACTCCCTCTCAAGGGAGTTCAGGCTCGGTCCATCTGAGTTTTAGACAGACAGTAAAAACTATGTTTCATCAGGCCTTTGGCTTTTCAAATTGTGTTTGATCTGTTTTTTAAAGGATGTTCTATGTTTGTTTTTCCTTTATATTGTTGTGATTTTATTAGATTTTATTGAAAATTGCTTTGAGAAAAGCAATATATAAAAACTTGTAATAAATAAATAATAAATAAAAGGAAAAGAGGTTTTTGTTTTGTTTTATCATCCTCGAAGTTGTCTGTCTGTGCCACAAATGGTGTATTGCCAGGTGGAACCGAAGAAAGGGACAGTTTCTCACACTGGATTCTTGAAGTGCATCTATCTGCTGTCAGAATTAAGTATGTTACGGGAACGAGTGAATTCATAATTAAATGAGTTTGTATGATATTGAAGCTTCTCCTAAGAAATGATGTCGCCAAAGTCTTGATTCTGTCCCCAGCAATATAACAACATCCGTAACTGGTTTTTATCTTACCCAAACATTTAGGGACAAAACTTCGGTTTCTCAAAATGTTAGCCCTGATTTGGATTGGGACAATGGTATTCAGTGGTAGTGGTGGTGGTGAGAGATTGAAGCTCACTTACCCCATCCTTTTAGATTCTCACAATCCTGCCATGATGTGTGTGTTTTTAAGAAAGAAAGAAAGACATCTCCATTAGATTCCATTCTGCCCATGTGCTATTCATAGAATATTTAGTTTGGGATTTGCAATAGCTGAGAAGGAATTAATTTCCCCAGCAACACTGTATCATTCCCTTTTGTAACGCAAAGTGTTTTCTGTTGACTTCTTGAGTAGGCAATTAAGATCTACTCACTTTACAATACACCTGGATCTCATGGAGACAAAATTGCCAGAACTTGTTTCTTGATATGGATCAACACAACTCCCTAACTTTTGGGGCTCTCCTTGGGGGTATCATAACATGTGCCTGCACTTCAACATTTATCATTGCACCACTGATATTATTTCACTGCCATAAAAACATAATAAGATGTTAAATGAATATTGTTAAATGAATCATCAGTTAAATCCAGTAATTTGCGCCACATTTTCTCTAGAAAGAGCCTCATGTGGCGCAGAGCAGTAAGCAGCAGTTTCTGCAGCCGAAACTCTCCCCATGGCCTGAGTTCGATCCCAGCGGAAGCTGGTTTCAGGCAGCCGGCTCGGGTCGACTCAGCCTTCCATCCTCCCGAGGTCGGTAAAATGAGTACCCAGTTAGCTGGGGGAAAGGTAATAATGGCGGGGGAAGGCAACGGCAAACCACCCCACTATAAGGCCTGCCAAGAAAACATCAGCGAAAGCAGGCGCCCCTCCAATAGTCATTAATGACTCAGTGCTTGCACGAGAGGTTCCTTTACTTTTTTCCTTTCTCTAGAAATGCCAAAGTCTCTCATATGGTCAGAAGGGGATTTTCTCTCCTGACATTTAATGAAAACTGCATGATTCAATGCAAAACTCCCTGCCTCAGACTTGATAAAATTACTCCAAAGTAAGCTCTACTGAACTCAATGGGCCTGTTCAGGCAACACACTAAGCCATGGTTAAGCCGCTAACCCTTTTGCAGCAAATGCTTAGTGTGTTTAAACCATGGTTATGTAGCCATCATGGTTAGGAATGGTTCACACAACACGCTAGTCATGGTTCACATGACACACTAAGCCATAACGTTTTGCTCAAAATGATTAACCACTGTGGCTTAGCATATCATCTGAACAAGGCCATAGAGACTTACAAATAATCTGATTAGCATTGTTCTGTAAGCAGGGTTTGGATTACAGCTAGGCTGGCAAACTTTATGGTTTCATAAGTTTGATGTTAAAGGCAGTCAGTACTTGAATATCATCAATATTACTCTTTTATTGTGGTTTTAATGTTTTGAGATCTGGCTGCAGTTATTCATGCTATAATCACTTGTTTATATCACTGTAATGTACTATATGGCCTTAGCTAGACCTAAGGATTATCCCAGGCAAATGGAGGGGTCATCCCTGCCTGTTCCCGGGATCCCCTGTGTGTCATTTGGATGCACAGGGATGATCCCGGGACAATCCTGGGACGATCCCGGAACAATCCCAGGGTATAAGCCTGGTCTAGCCATGGCCTATGTTAGACTCCCCTTAAAAAATGTTCGGAAGCGTCAACTAGTGCAAAATACGGTAGCTAGGCTTTTGTCCAAAGCATGCTTTATAGACCACATTACACTGGTTTTGAAACAACTTTACAATATCTGTGTGCAATCGAAGTTGCTGGTTTTGATGACAAAACCTGAATTATTTTAGGGCCAGCTTTCTTCCATATGAGCCTGCCCAGACATTACATTATAATCGTCACTGCAGGGCCTGTTTTATGACACACCACCTAAATAGGGTAGGTTCGCAGGTGCTTGAGACAGGGCCTTTTTGATAACAGCATCCCAATGGTGGAATTCCCTCCTGAGGAAGGTGAGATTGGCTCCCTCTGTCTTCTGCTTCTGACAGGCAGTAAAGACTGTCTGTTCCACCAGGCTTTTAATGTATAATGTTTTAATGCTGCTTGTAAATTTTATTGTATGGCTTTCTTGCTTGGGTTTTACGTGAAGTTTTAATGTTTTTATTGTACATCACTCTGATGTACAATAAAGTGCAAAGTGGAGGGTGTGATTTTATCAATCTAACAAGTAAATAGTTTTATTGTTGTTTAAGTCTATTTATAGTTTCACTGTATGTTCTGATTTGCTGGGCAAACAGCGTTTAGCAAAAAGAAATAATAAAAATACAAAATATTATGAAATTGAAGAGATTAACTGGCAAACCCAGGGAATTTAAATTATTTGGTCAAATAGTAATGCAAGGTAAAAAAACACCTCTGAAATAATTCAATTAAAGCTTAAATGTATGCAGAACAAACAGCATGCCCTTTCATAACACGAGTAACTGGAAATAACATAAATCATCCTAATATTTATAAGCGTGTAATCCTATGTAAGTTTAGGCCTGCAACTCCCAACATGGCTGACTGCAGCTGATCTTAAAGAAATAGGGCCGATGGCCAGCCCTGCTGTATTTAGGGTCCCTTCTGCTCATTCTGCTGACCCAGCCCTCAGATGTCTGCCCCCAAATCCTATCCTGATGGAGCCAACGTGGCGCGGGATAACGTTATGATCCAAACATATTATTTTAATCTTTTGATCCAAATGGCAAAATAAGACCGTCCGGAGACTTGGCAAGTCATATGGTATGAATATATATATATACTAGCTACAATTTTTTAAGCCCAGCATTCTTCAATAAATTGTGGAAAGGTGCCAGTAAAGCTCAAGTGTCAAATGTTTGCTTCCATGAGAGAGAGAGAGAGAGAGAGAGAGAGAGAGAGAGAGAGATCAATAGTCTTTTATCCCAGGTACATAATTTGAAAAAGCATATTGTACACTTTATGCAGGCTTTAGACTGTAGCTTTACAGAGAATTGGTATCTATTAGTAATCTGTGACTATATGGCCAGTTATCCAGCAGCACTGCCACTGCATATAGAACCACCTGCCAGAAACCTGGAGAGCTTGTGAAATTATTGAGCAGAGTGAGAACAAGGGAGATCTTCGCTGATCAGGGCATTGCCTTTAAATCTAAACTTTGATGGCTAGTGAGGATTTTATCTGTATCACCTCATATTGCTAGCACCATGAACAACCTGTAAGCTTTTTTGTGTGAATCATTGTGAACAATTTTTGACTTGACAAATGTTTATGAATACAAAGTTCTTAATGTGAAATAATTATGCTAAATTATGTAAATTGGGTTATTTAGAATTGACAAAGCTGATTCCGTTTCAGAATTTAAAGTCCTCCTAATGGTAACTTCTAGATTGGTTCTATTTGTTAACCTAATAGCCTGCCTATGTGCTTTAGATAAGCTCAGATAACCCCTTTCAGCAATCCAACTGAAGCACACATAAATAAAAGGCCTACTGAAACCAACACATGTTAATTTATATAAAGCATCAAACCTTAAAATTATTTTCTGCATTCCTTGATGAAGAGTGTTTATACTCAAAAAGCATTTTTATGAAGGCATTATAATATTGGCAGTTTTATAGTTTAGAGACGTGTTTAGAGGAAAGGTTTCTCTCTTTCCCATTGTACTAGAACTTGTGGTCATCCAAAGAAACTGATTGGTAAGAAATTCAAAGCAGAGTAGAACTACCTCTTTGCACAGCATGTAATTAGGTGTGTAATTAGGTGTGAGGAGGAGGGTTTTCTCCGCTGTGGCACCCCGGTTGTGGAATGAGCTCCCCAGAGAGGTCCGCCTGGCGCCTACACTGTACTCCTTTCATCGCCAGCTGAAGACCTTTTTATTCTCTCAGTATTTTAACACTTAATTTTAACTAGAATTTGAACTTTGCTGTTTTAACTTTGTATTTTAATTTTATATCAATTTTGCTGCGTGGTTTTTATCCTGGTTGTGCTTTTTATACTGTATTTTGTATTTGTGCTTTTAACCTGTTGGTTGTTTACTATGGTTTTAATTTTTGTGAAATTAAGAGCTTTGGCTATTGGGTGTATAAAAATGTAATAAAATAAATAAATAAATAAATAAACTGTGGAATTCACTGCCACGAGATGTGGTAACAGCCACTAAATGAGGCCTTAGCTAGACCTAAGGTTTATCCCGGGATCATCCTGGGGTCATCCCTGCCTGCTCCCGGGATCCCCTGTGTGTCATTTACATGAACAGGGATGACCCCAGGATGATCCCGGGATAAACCTTAGGTTTAGCTAAGGCCTTAGATGGCTTTAAATTGGATTAGACAAATACATTAGACAACTGCAGAATAAGTATATGGTAATCCGTTCTGTGCTTTTTCTGTCAAAAGTCTTTTCTACTCTTTCAGAAAACCCTATCCTGTGATAACTACGAGTCAAGCCCTGTGTCTCCAGTCTATTTCTCTTTAACCTGTTGATGTTTTCGGCTTCTTCTTCTTCTTTTCATTTTTCTGTTACCTAAGTGGGACAGATTTTGTAAGGCAGTTCAAACAATAATGATGTTTGTACCCTTCCTTGAAAAAGTAATTCCCACATGCATCTCTGGTTCCTTATTTATTAAATGAGGGAAAACATTTCTGCATTATACTGATTCGACTGATAAAAGCTGCTAATTAACAATAAATACGGTAGGGAAGGAATTAAGAAATGTCATACCATATTAAAGTGCACACTGGAAATTAAACCAAATAAAATAGTACCACAGGTGGATAGACAAAGTGAGGTATGTGTGATTATCCAGAAGCAGACAAGCAGCTGGAGGGATATCTAATCAATTAAGGGATCAATAATATTTTGAAAGATAGAAGTCTTGCTGTATATGGAACACATGTGTCAGAAATATATTTAATACATAATCACTGGCATGTTATGTTTAATATCACACTGATATTGCAACACCGTATCAATGTAGCCATTTTTGTAATTTTTTCATCACCTGCTCTTAGCTAGGTGGTGAACAAGATAATCAGAAACGACCATCATCAACTGATTACACATATAATAGGATCATTTGAAATTGTTCATTGTTCAAATAGGATCATTTGAATTGATATTTTAATTCACATTTTAATGCCCTATTTTATCTAGAAGTTGATTATACTAAGTTGCCTACTAGATAATGAAATGGTGTGTAAAGGATCAAAATTCTGCTAGTGACAACAAAAATACAACTTTTAATAGCTCAAATGATTCCAATTCATTTATATTGTGAACCGCCCAGAGAGCTTCGGCTATTGGGTGGAATAGAAATGCAATAAAGCCATTCTGCCATGCCCGGCGTAGCCTGGGCACGGGGAGGATGTTGTGGGTGGGTGCGGATGGTGGTGACGTGCTCACGTGGGCCACGTGATCTCATGCGGGGAAGGGAGGGGCCTTAGCACTATTTAAAGAATGGTTCCCCTCCCTTCTCCCTCTTCAAAAAGTGGCTCCCTCCCTCCCTCCCTGTAAGTAGTATGGGCTTGCTGGTTGCCCGTTATGGGGGCCAAGTAGGAATTTTTTACTCATAACCTAAATTGGTTATGAGTTTTTTCGCCTACTTCATACTGCAAGACAGGGCAGGGTGTATTAAACAGGTTGTTTTGGCTACTATTCGGTCACATTTATGGCAGGTAGGCGGGCATCCGATGGATGGATAGGGTCGGTGAGCACTCCAAGGCACCAAGTGGTGAGGGGTAATGCCTGAGACTCAGCAGCTCCCAGCCTAGGCGGCACAGCTGCTGAGATAAGGGTTACCCTTGAGGCCAACCTTTCTCACCCACTCAGAGCCGGGCGGCATGAGGAGGGGTGACACCGGAAGGCCTACCACCCCAAAAGGGGGAGCCACTATTAGCCACCGCCACCAGGGCTCGGAATGTCTCGCCCTACTATACAACAGCTGATGCCGTACTAGGAAGATGCCTGACTAGGTTTCCCCTCTACAAATTCCATCAACTAAATGTTGGCCCTGTTTTAAAACCAATATACTTGTGTCGCCTCTTTATTCCACACTACACTTCCCACAAATAAATAAATTATTAAAGCACTGCTTTAAATATGGAAAATTATCAAGCAAATTGACTGCTGCAACTCATCTGTATCTTTAGCTATATTCACCAGCTAAAAATACATAGGTAGCACTAAGCCAACAGACATAAACTAAGCATCCACCTCATATCTGTGACAGAAAGCAAGAAACTGGGGATTGGATTCATTGGTATCATTCTGTAGTGCAAAGCTTCTACCACTTGTTTCATTTTTTCCTTGAGTAAATGTCAAATCCAATACTTTGATTCTACTTACACAAGGGATTGTACAAGGGTTTTCACAACTCGTTCTGACAATTACTCTAGGAGTTGCTTGCAATAGTTATGCTGCTAGTACTTGCTTAATGAGGAACAACAACACCTCAGGTGATTTTCCTGCTAGCATTGTGCTGGATACAATTGCAAGCAACTACACAGGATGAAACAAGAGATGGGCGAAGTAAAGAATAAAATTAATGGAAACAAAGGAAACAATCATAATTAGCTTGAGATTGTGTACTAAGAAAAGATGATGACTCTATCGTAGTTTTACCCATAGTTTCTTCTTCAGTTGTCCATTAACACCACAATTACCGTATTTCTTCGATTCTAAGACACACTTTTTTCCCCATATAAACATCTCTAAAAACGGGGTGCGTCTTAGAATCGCGGGTGCATTTATTATTTCTTAGAATCAAAGCTTTTTTCCTGTTGGTGGTACTGAAATTAGTGTGCATCTTACAATCGATGGTGTCTTAGAATCGAAGAAATACGGTAATTAAATAATTTTTGAATTTGGAGGAGTTAAAGAAAGAAAACCTGTGATTCAAGGGAGAATCACAGGCAGAACAAGAACTCCAGGCAAAACAAGACTCCAAACAATACAGCACTGAATCGGACATTCCTTGCACAGGATGAGCTGCCATGTGCACACAGAATTCCTGCAACTTGAAGGGCTTCTTCAGTTTCTTCAGAGTTAGGGAAATCTCCATAAACAAATCCTCATGGCATAAATGCAGCTCTCCCCAATTCTTTCACAAGCTGAGAAGCCAGTGCTACTTGAATGTTTGAAGGTCACATTATGTTAATACTTTTTACATTGCAACCGATATCACAGATAAATTGTATAGCTATAGTAACCTGTGGATGATGAATCAGTTTTTAACCACTTTAATGGAATTTAAGAAATACAGGCTCCAGCAAAGGAGATTGTTACCTTGTCGTGGTGCTGGAGCTTGAGCACCTCAAGGATGCCATGAGCTAAACTGTGAAGGGACACCCAAGACGGGAAGGTCATGGTAGAGAGGTCAGACTAAATACGATCCCTGGGGAAGGTAATGGCAACCCACTCCAGTACTCTTGCCATGAAAACTAAATGGATCAGTACAACCAGAGATATGTCGGTATACCATCGGAAGATGGGACCCCCAGGTCGGAAGATGGTCAAAATGCTACTGGGGAGGAACAGAGGATAAGTTCAACTAGCCCCAGATGTGATGACGCAGCTAGCTCAAAGCCGAAAGGACGGCTAGCGGCCGACGGTGCTGGTGGTGAACGACGAATCCGATGTTCTAAAGGTCAACACACCATAGGAACCTGGAATGTAAGATCTATGAGCCAGGGCAAATTGGACGTGGTTATTGGCGAGATGTCAAGATTAAATATAGATATATTGGGTGTCAGCGAACTGAAATGGACCGGAATGGGCCACTTCACATCAGATCAGCACCAGATCTACTACTGTGGACAAGAGGATCACGGAAGAAACGGAGTAGCCTTCATAATTAATAATAAAGTGGCTAAAGCAGTGCTTGGATACAATCCAAAAAATGATAGAATGATCTCAATTCGAATTCAGGGTAAGCCATTTAACATCACAGTGATCCAAATATATGCCCCAACCACAGATGCTGAAGAAGCAGAAGTAGATCAGTTCTATGAGGATCTGCAGCACCTACTGGATAATACACCAAAAAGAGATGTTATTTTCGTTACAGGAGACTGGAACGCTAAGGTGGGCAGTCAAATGACATCTGGAATTACAGGTAAGCATGGTCTAGGAGAACAAAATGAAGCGGGACATAGGCTGATAGAATTCTGCTAGGACAACTCACTGTGCATAACAAACACTCTCTTCCAACAACCAAAAAGACGGCTTTATACATGGACTTCACCAGATGGCCGACACCGAAATCAGATTGACTACATCCTTTGCAGCCAAAGGTGGCGGACATCTATACAGACAGTAAAAACAAGACCTGGAGCTGACTGTAGTTCAGATCACGAACTTCTTATTGCACAATTTAGAATCAAACTAAAGAGAATAGGGAAGACCCACAGATCAGTTAGATATGAGCTCACTAATATTCCTAATGAATATGCAGTGGAAGTGAAGAACAGATTTAAGGGACTAGATTTAGTAGATAGGGTCCCGGAAGAACTATGGACAGAAGTTCGCAACATTGTCCAAGAGGTGGCAACAAAAAACATCCCAAAGAAAAAGAAAACCAAGAAGGCAAGATGGCTGTCTGCTGAGACACTGGAAGTAGCCCAAGAAAGAAGGAAAGCAAAAGGCAACAGTGATAGGGGGAGATATGCCCAATTAAATGCAAAATTCCAGAGGTTAGCCAGAAGAGATAAGGAATTATTTTTAAACAAGCCATGTGCGGAAGTGGAAGAAGACAATAGAATAGGAAGGACAAGAGACCTCTTCCAGAAAATTAGAAACATCGGAGTTAAATTCCAGGCAAAAATGGGTATGATCAAAAACAAAGATGGCAAGGACCTAACAGAAACAGGAGAGATCAAGAAAAGGTGGCAAGAATATACGGAAGATCTGTATAGGAAGGATAATAATATCGGGGATAGCTCAGATGGTGTGGTCAGTGAGTTAGAGCCAGACATCCTGAAGAGTGAGGTCGAATGGGCCTTAAGAAGCATTGCTAATAACAAGGCAGCAGGAGACGACGGTATCCCAGCTGAACTGTTTAAAATATTTCAAGATGATGCTGTCAAGGTGATGCATGCCATATGCCAGCAAATCTGGAAAACACAAGAATGGCCATCAGACTGGAAAAAATCAACTTATATCCCCATACCAAAAAAGGGAAACACTAAAGAATGTTCCAACTATCGCACAGTGGCACTTATTTCACATGCCAGCAAGGTAATGCTCAAGATCCTGCAAGGTAGACTCCAGCAATTCATGGAGTGAGAATTGCCAGATGTACAAGCTGGGTTTAGAAAAGGCAGAGGAACTAGAGACCAAATTGCCAATATCCGCTGGATAATGGAGAAAGCCAGGGAGTTCCAGAAAAACATCTATTTCTGTTTTATCGACTATTCTAAAGCCTTTGACTGTGTGGATCATAACAAACTGTGGCAAGTTCTTGGTGGTATGGGGATACCAAGTCATCTTGTCTGCCTCCTGAGGAATCTGTATAACGAACAAGTAGCAACGGTAAGAACAGACCACGGAACAACAGACTGGTTTAAGATTGGGAAAGGAGTACGGCAGGATTGTATACTCTCACCTTATCTATTTAACTTGTATGCAGAACACATCATGCAACGTGCTGGGCTTGACGAATCCAAGGCTGGAGTTAAAATTGCAGGAAGAAACATTAACAACCTCAGATATGCAGATGACACCACTTTGATGGCTGAAAGCGAGGAGAAGCTGAGGAGCCTTATGACGAAGGTGAAAGAAGAAAGTGCAAAAGCCGGGTTGCAGTTAAACCTCAAAAAAACCAAGATTATGGCAACTAGCTTGATTGATAACTGGCAAATAGAGGGAGAAAATGTGGAGGCAGTGACAGACTTTGTATTTCTGGGCGCAAAGATTACTGCAGACGCTGACTGCAGCCAGGAAATCAGAAGACGTTTACTTCTTGGGAGGAGAGCAATGACAAATCTTGATAAAATAGTTAAGAGCCGAGACACCACACTGACAACAAAGGTCCGCATAGTTAAAGCAATGGTATTCCCCGTAGTAACCTATGGCTGCGAGAGCGGGACCATAAGGAAGGCTGAGCGAAGGAAGATAGATGCTTTTGAACTGTGGTGTTGGAGGAAAATTCTGAGAGTGCCGTGGACTGCAAGAAGATCAAACCAGTCCATACTCCAGGAAATAAAGCCAGACTGCTCACTTGAGGGAATGGTATTAAAGGCAAAACTGAAGTACTTTGGCCACATAATGAGAAGACAGGATACCCTGGAGAAGAGGCTGATGCTAGGGAAAGTGGAAGGCAAAAGGAAGAGGGGCCGACCAAGGGCAAGATGGATGGATGATATTCTGGAGGTGACAGACTTGACCTTGGGGGAGCTGGGGGTGGCGACAGCCGACAGAAAGCTCTGGCGTGGGCTGGTCCATGAAGTCACGAAGAGTCGGAAATGACTGAACGAATAAACAACAAACACAAGAAATACAGGATTAATGTTTAAAAAATGAAGTTGTTTCCCTGTTAAGGGAATGTCTTCCAGAATTCCCATAGTTACAAACTCTCATCAAAGGATAATATGCATGTTGCTTAGCACTTGTGTGGGTGGGTGAAATTTGCTGAGGTGGAAATCTGATTCTGTCCTGTTCCTCTGAACCATGTTGCTATACTAGGGGCTCATCTATACCAAGCAGATATTCCACTACAAAAGTGGTATGAAAGCGGTATATAAAATGCAGGAGCCACACTACTGCTTTATAGTGGTATTGAAGTGCACTGACAACTGTTGGGGCCCATTGACACATACCATATACTGTTGTCATACCACTTTCATAGTGTTATATCCTGCTAGGTGTAGTTGTGTCAGTGCACTTCATTACCACTATAAAGCAGTAGTGTAGATCCCTCAGTGCACTTCAATATCGTTATAAAGAAGTAGTTTGGCTCCTACCATTTATATACCACTTTCATAGTGGAATATCTTTCTTGGTGTAGATGAGCCCTAGATCTGACAGAGAAGAAAAAGGAAAGGTTGAGTAACCATAGAATTCACTTACGTCTTCTTACTTTAAAGGACCCAATGCTATCAATCAAATAAAGAAGTTATTTTAAGGTTTCTGAACATTTAGAAGTAGTGACCCTAGAAACAGGAAAGTTATCTCAATTCCAAAGGGCCTAAAATGTCTGAACGTTGCTGAATTCTATTCTGTTGATAGATTCGCTGAGCCAGAACAGATAAGCAATTAGAATGGCCGTTGCCCTGCCAAGTGTGGAGGTCATACCATTTTGCCAGTTGGAATCCTGACAGAGAAGGTATGCTGCTGGCCGGAGTCAAGAAATACCACCACACAGACTTATTAGCTGCTACAGAAAAGCTGATTCAACTTTGCCTTTTCTCTATTGGTATGAAATTCGTAAGTCATAATTCTAAGGAGAATTTCATGGAGTTCTCTTATGTTCTGGCTTTCCTTGAATGTTTGCATTTCCATAATGACAACAGGATGTTTATTCAAACTGAAAATGTGCTGTCATTTCGATTTCCTGATTTCGGGATATAACAAAATTCATCATTATCATCAACAGCTTATTCAAATCGTATAATATAAAATTAGTATTCACACAACATCCTTATTGCTAATCATATAGCAGAAACGTCATGTGCTGTATTTAAAGAGAAGAATTATCCATAAAGTTAATTAAAATATCTGACTTGCATAAATCATGAAGCCACACTTTGCAGCTTCCTAAGTGTGTTGATAAAATTATGAACTATTAGCTTCAATAGAATACTATCGAATGTTTAGTACATAAAATATATACTTCGACAGTTTAAGTTCAATTTTGTATTTTTTCTGTCTCCCCCACCCCACAGTCATCTCTGTTCACCAATAAAACAACATCATCTCCAGCTTGTCTTTGTTCACTAATGAATCATAAAGAGAGGCCCTAGCGTGAGAAAGATGGTGGAAATTTACTATAGGGGAAAAATTAAAGAACAATAATTTTAATTCTACTTTCTGGCTATGATGAAAGGGTGTTGATGGTGCTAGTTGAAAGGAAAACTGAAAAGGCACAGTGGATGCAATCACTCTTGATTCCACATTTTTGGAAGCCCCTGGCAAGATGCCCTCACAAGTGGTCTGCCTTGAAATGTGAGGACTGCTTCTCACTCAGCCACTCGGTGCGCCACTCAAATACAGCTAATTACTCGCCTACCCTTTTCCTTATTAGAGAAATGTCTGGCAGAAGAGAGTTCACACACTCCTTTTAGTCTTGTGTGTGCTTTGAAACAAAAAAGGTCAATGCCATCAGAACTAAAAGGACTGCAAAAGAGCCACTCTTTGAATGTCCTCCTCCATTGAGAAATGAGAAATTGCTCCAGCAAGTTTGGCGTTCCGGATGGGAGGAGTATATAGCCACAAGCTTCCCTGGCTGGGATTTGTGGGCTACAACAATTACCAGCAATTACCTCCCCGGTATCTTTATTGAATGCTGGTCCTGCCTTTGAAAGTGTTTGATCATACTGACCATTGATGCCTGTGCTGGACACAATCCTGCTACTACTGAAATTAATGGCAAAACTGGAGCAATTCCAAAATGAGAAATACCATCACTCTACAGAATGTTTCCCTTAAGGCCTTTCATTTTTAAACAGAGAGCAGTGCTCCATCTGGACCTTACTCACCAACATTTTATTTATTTATTTATTTATTTAATGTATTTATTATTACATTTATATCCCACCCGTTCCCCTCTTGTAAGGAACCCGAGGTGGCTCCTCCTCTCTATTATTATTTATTTATTTATTTATTTATTTATTTATATAGCACCATCAATGTACATGGTGCTGTACAGAGTAAAACAGTAAATAGCAAGACCCTGCCGCATAGGCTTACATTCTAATAAAATCATAATAAAACAATAAGGAGGGGAAGAGAATGCAAACAGGCACAGGGTATAGTAAACAGGCACTGGGTAGGGTAAAACTAACAGTATAAAGTCAGAACAAAATCAAGTTTTAAAATATTATCCTCACAACAACCTTGTGAGGTAGGTTAGGCTGAGAGCAACTGCCCAGTGAGCTTCATGGTTGAGTGGGGACTAGAGCCCAGATCTGATGACCCCCAATCTAACCACTACACCACACTGACTCTCTAGAGGATAGAGATAATGGCAGAGAACAGGAGAAGTGTGCAAATTCTGCTGCCTGATTCCTGTTTCTGTTGCCCTCAATGAACTGGAAGGTGACTGCAGCAGAGAGGTGCTATACTCTGTAGGTTCTCCATATGATTTAGAACACACATTTTTTCATGGGGAGCCTATCAAAGTAGAGAACCTTCCCCACTTCAGAGAGTTACTGGCAACAGAGGGAGATTGAACTAATGTACTCGTCTCCAGTCTCATTTACACAATTCTAATCACATGATGGAAATCAATGTCTGAACAAGGCAAGGTAGGTTGATAGACAGACAGACAAGGGTCATTTCTACACCTACCTTCCCCCCCACCCCCGGGATTGTCCCAGGATCATCCCTGTGGATCCAAATGACATACAGGGGATCCCAGGAGCAGGCAGGGACGATCCCTCCATTTTCCTGGGATAATCCTTAGGTATAGAAAGGGCAAAGGTAACAGCATCATATGTTTTCTGACTACCAAGCCTAGAAACAAAGAGTGCAATTCTGCAATATGATGTATAGCTACTTAGAAGTGAGTTCTACTGTGTTCAGTGTGATTTATTGCCATGTAAGTGTGTGTAGGATTACAGCCTAATCCATCTAAAGAAATAACAAAGATGAACCTTCTCTGTTGCACTTCTTCCCACCAAAAGCACACAGCCCAATCTAACCCCAATCTAAGAAGAAAGAACAAGGGGACAGGAGCAGGCAGAAGAAACATCATGGCCTGCTCCTGTTGGACACTTCCCCCACCCCCACAGGGCAAACTGTCATCTTGGCCCTGTGGGGAAGAAGAAAGAGCAAGAGGACAGGAGCAGGCAGAGAAACATCATGGCCTGCTCCTGTTGGACACTTCCTCCAACACCACAGGGCAAACTGTCATCTTGGCCCTGTGGGGAAGAAGAAAGAACAAGGGGACAGGAGCAGGCAGAAGAAACATCATGGCCCGCTCCTGTTGGACTCTTCCCCCACCCCCACAGGGCAAACTGTCATCTTGGCCCTGTGGGGAAGAAGAAAGAGCAAGAGGACAGGAGCAGGCAGAGAAACATCATGGCCTGCTCCTGTTGGACTCTTCCCCCACCCCTACAGGGCAAACTGTCATCTTGGCCCTGTGGGGAAGAAGAAAGAACAAGGGGACAGGAGCAGGCAGAGGAAACATCATGGCCTGCTCCTGTTGGACACTTCCCCCACCCCCACAGGGCAAACTGTCATCTTGGCCCTGTAGGGAAGGAGAAAGGGCAAGGGGACAGGAGCAGGCAGAAGAAACATCATGGCCTGCTCCTGTTGGACTCTTCCCCCACCCCCACAGGGCAAACTGTCATCTTGGCCCTGTGGGGAAGAAGAAAGAGCAAGGGGACAGGAGCAGGCAGAGAAACATCATGGCCTGCTCCTGTTGGACACTTCCCCCACCCCCACAGGGCAAACTGTCATCTTGGCCCTGTGGGGAAGAAGAAAGAGCAAGGGGACAGGAGCAGGTAGAAGAAACATCATGGCCTGCTCATGTTGGACTCTCTCTCTCTCCTCCCCCCTCCCCCCTCCCTCCCTCCTGAACTCCTGTTCCTTGTGTGTCATGTCTTTATTAGACTGTAAGCCTGAGGGCAGGGACTGTCTTTTTTACTATGTGTAAGCCGCTCTGAGAGCCTTTTTTGGCTGAGGAGCGGGGTATAAATATGATAAATAAATAAAATAATAAATAAATAAATAAATAAATAAATAAATAAATAACCCTTTTGTGTCCAGATAGATTTGAAACTTATGAACAGTTGGAATTTTCATGATTATATAACACCTCATCTCCTGAGCCAATAACCTGTACATGTGTGTGTGTTATTTCAATATACTGAAGCAAAAATTCTCACAGCTTGTTGCTATAACTGGTTCAAAATCTTCAGATTGCAGGTACCTCTATCTTTCTTTCATTCAGTTTATCTGAATTAAAGTTGTTAATGACAAAAACACTTTTAAAAGCAAACTTACATTTTCTGTGATTTGATTGGCTATCTAGTTCATCTTTCTCCAATTATAGCAAGTACCTAAAACATTATTGAAAACTGGCTTTGACTTAAAAAAAAAAGTATACAGAATTTGTTGCAATTCAGAATAATACAAGTAATTGGTCATTGCTCCTCCAAGGTGTAAATATTGTCTAATAGTGCAAGCATATACATGTCTACTCAAAAGCAAGCCCAGGCAAATACAATTGAACTGACACCCAGCTAATTATGAATAGTAGTGGAGCCTAAATATTAGTATTCCTACTTTGGGAGTTCTACACATTTTAATCTTATACCCCATGATTCACAATTAGCAAACAGGAGGTTTTGCTTGCATCTGTTTCCAGCTGTCACTGTTAGATTTTAAAAGGGAGTGGGGAAAGAGCTGCCAAATGTAAGTTAAGGAGAACAAATAAGTAGGTGGGGCTTAGGGTGCATTCATGGTTATAAACGTTTATATTAATTTAACACTGACCAGGTAGCAAATTTGTTTATTTTGCTGGTGGTATCCCAATTAAGAACAGCCTCCCTCAGAGTCTCTCATTTGAACCAGATATGCTCACAGCCACCGAGATTCTCCGAATTCCACTTCAAAGCTAGGTTCACTTATAAATAAATGTAATAAATAAATGTAATAAGTAAATAAATACTCATTTTTGTTAATGAACTGTTTTTGCTTTCATTCTAGTGGGAAAAGTGAGCATTTGAAATAGGAAAAGGCTGCATTTCTTTGTGTATTCTCCTCCCCCATTGACTAAAGTCTGAAAATGTCGGGTGTTTTTTTTTTTAAAAAAAATGTGCATTTTTAAAAATACATTTTTTTGAATGTGATCATAAGTCCAGAGATGTGTGAATTCCTGCGTCTCCATTGTGCTTCCATTCACATTTATGGTTGGGGTTTCAAACAGGCAAATTCTGATTTGCAAACTGCAATTCTTATACCTACAGCACTTTTTTATTTACCCAGGCTTTTTATATAACATTCTTTGTAGCCCTAAGCATCTGAGTTTAAAATTTTGTGTTTAAAATTGTTTTTTTAATAGTTTTTATTGTATTTAAATGTTATATTTGTTTGTGATCAGCTCAGAGAACATCTGTTATAGAGCAGCTAAATAAATACAGTAATAATTTATTTATTTCATTTATATACCACCCCATAGCCGAAGCTCTCTGGGCGGTTTACAAATTTTAAAACAGTAATCATTAAAACAAATACACAAAGTTTAAAAACATAAAAAGCATAAACACAGTATCCTTATAAAAACAGCTAAAACACCCTCTTCTCTCTGTTATTCTATCCTTTCCTATCCCACCTTGCTCTCTCATTTTTGCAGATAAAGTGAACACAAAAATAAAGTTATTCTAGTATTATAATCTGGAAAAAAAAAGATTTGAAATTCCTGATGTGACTTTAAGACATGATTTGAGAGGCAAAATTGTGCCTATCTATTGATTTATAGGCTGTGGGTACAATGCTATGCATGCTGGGGGTACAATGCTATGCATGCTGAGGGATCCTGCAAGTTCTAGGACTTTTTCCCTGTCCAAGCACCCTAAGAAATAAGAAAATCTTAAAGTATTATTTCTGTAGACAAAGATGTCTCTGCTTGTGCTCAGATGTTTGTACACAGATAGGGCTGGAGCAGGTGGTGCTAATGGGAGACAATGGCTCATTGGCAGTATAACAGATTTTCCAATGCATAAACTGTGAAATTCTTCAACAGTCATCTCATTAAGCGGTAGGAGAGCAAGAGACAAGATGGAAATTTAGGAGTAGTTGGCATCAGCACAACTGCCACGCTGTCTGGGTGACTGTATTCCTGTTTTGCCCAAATGCAAGTCAAATTTAGTGTCCTTGATAAAGTAGCAAAAATGACATTCATATGATTCTATAATATACATGTGATGCCCCTATTATTTTAATTGAACTTCTGAACCCTCTTTTGTTTATATGAATCTTCATTATCTGCATCAATATAATTTAACAAGTGCCAGACTGACTGCCTCCCAGGAAATCTGTGATTTGTTTGTTTAGTAGAAAAATGTTGTGTTACAAAGTGTGAAAAGATAAATAGAAAATGAGTCCACCATTTAGACATGAATCCACTATTTATACAGCATTTTAAATCCTTAAGCTACTATTTTGTCTACTTTCAAAGTATATGCAGGTCTAATTAATTATAAATTATATGTAAAGAACAATAAAGATGGACGTTTCCATTTTAAGCTAAGATTTGTAAAATATAAGCCAGAACTGTGAAGTTTGCAGAAGTAAAAAACAAAAAAATTTAAAAGGAGAAACCCTACCTGCACTGTAGCGAGAACTAAGAATGCCACAGAATGTTGAGTGACAGTTGGAAATGGAAAATTGGATGGGACAGGAGATCAAATGGAGTATCCTGTATGAAGATGTGGCTGGTTGACTGGCACTCTGAACAGAATCACTACCACCAGGAGATGAAAGCACACTGTAACATTTTGTTGCAGGTCACCCTTGTAAAACCAGAGTCTTGTGGAAGCTCAAAGACTAACCTGTTTATTGTGGCAGAAGGTTTTGTGGTTTAGAACCCACTTTGTCAGAGGCCTCATCTGTCAGATGATGTACTATAAACAGAGGGCTTTGAAATGTATATGATATCTCTAGATAATTTCATTCTGGAGCTTGCCTCTAAAGTCTTCTGTTGAAGTACATCAACATTGTCACAGTGTCCTGACTATTATCTTCAGGATGATGCACCGAGATGTCCTGGCTAACCCAACATTGCCCAATCCTCATTGGGTTCAGGATGCTCATTTAATTTATTAAAATTTCTTTCCTCACTTTCTCCAAGATGTTCAGGTGACATAAGGGGGGACTGAAGTGGTCCTGAGTGCTAGTAGTGTGAATAGTCCTGTCAGGTAGCTTGTGGGGGTCTCAGGTGAAGCCAAAATGATACAGGTGGGCAAGACATCACAGTACCCACCCACAATGATCCAGCAAGATAGACTAGGCAGCTATTAAGAACATAAGAGCAGTCATGTTGGATCAGACCAAGAGCCATATAGTCCATCACTCTATTCACACAGTGGCCAACCAGCTGTTGACCAGGGACCCACAAGGCTCAAGTTTATGCAGTGAGCTTTGTGGCCGAGGAGGGATTTGAATGTTATTTTTGATTTCAGGTTTCTATTCAATTGTCTTCTTCATATATTACATATCACAGTTTTGACTTCAGCAACTATAACACTGATTTTCAACTCACTCACTCTGAATAAAGTCAATGAAAAAGATCAAAAATACCAATCTGTAGTGGGAGGAAGCAAGTCAGAAAGGCTTACATCCATATCATTATTTTAGCTGTCTGGATACATGTGCTGGTTTCTACATGTGTGGGCTCAAACAATACACACTTTGAATAATTGAAAAGCATGACAGGATGGAAAACGCAGGAGGCTTTGGATTTTAGAGCACCAATTTTTTAAAACACAAAAGTATTGCTTAACAACCAATCAAATTCGTAAGTTGGTGAGGAATCAGCATAACAACTAGGAGAGCCATTCCTTTCAAACTTCCATTCTTCTCACAAGCAGAAGCAGGTTTACAAATTATTGATTAGATAATTATTTGTGATGATAACTTTATATAGGGGTACAATGCAAATACAAATTAGTTGGGATACAAGGCCATAGTTTATTTCAATTATTTTTATTTATATATTTGTTTTTCATAACTAGATTTATTGATCTTTACTTTTACGATTATTGACCGCATCCATCCATTTTATTCTTGATTTGATTGGTTAATTGAACCTTAAGTGATCGAAGAGTAGCTAAATATTTGTCTGTTAAGGGGTAAAATGACTCTTGGAAACTGGAACTGACCCCTCCAGGATGTCACAGAACTGTGAAACTAATCTCAGAAGGGTTTGAAAAATAGCCATTGCATTATCCCCTTGATTTCATTCCACTAGGAATTTTAAGGCTCAGTACAGCCCAGCAAGGTGCAGGGTTAAAAATACCACATTGTAGGTTTCAGAATATATAATTAATCTGTCAATGTGTGGCTTTTTCTTTCCAAATTTCACTTCCTGGCTTTCTTTCGAAACATGATTCTAATGTACATAATTAGAAGTCAAATGACTTTGAGGAGCATTATGTCAAAAGGGCACTGACAATGTGAGGGTCCTATATCTGTTCATGATTACCAAGTTTGTTTTAAAACGTGTTCTTTCTGAAAATGTCCACTGCATGATTTATGTGGCTAATTGGAGTTGCACATATAAGTTGTTCCTTATCTTGACAGTTATTACACCTGAGGTGCTACTTCCATAATCAGGTATGACATGAATTCTCCTATGCAAGTGGATGAGGTGAACACTGATGAATCTGACATTTCATCCATAATTGATTAGGGAAGTAATAGAATATTCCGAGAACCACTTTCCACAGACACACATTTACTGCTAAACTGCTGTTTTTCCTGCTCTACACAGTTGTTTCATACATGAGTCTTAAACCAGGCTAAAAACCCAGCCAAATATTCTGAAAAGTGATGAATTTAGGAAAATATTAAAAATACAGGTCAATTTATTTGTTTATATTATCATATGCTATGAAAGTATATAAATACAGGCAAAAAAGTATTGATCAGATTATCTGAAGTTATTCCTTTTGCTACGTAAACTATGTGGTCTTGCTAATAAATTTTATCACTTTGTTTTGAATTTTTTTAGAAAATTTTGAAATTCATACGGGGAGCTATCATCTGCTCTATAGTTAGTGTGAGATATTTGTGTAGACTAGACATGCAGCAATACATAGCTCTAAGAAACTTGAATATTTGCCCAAATTATACAAAATGGAACTGAATCACTGGCACTTTAATCTCTCAGATATTTTGGAGTGAACTTGTTAAGAATATTATTTATTCATTTACTATATGCTTAATCCTCCCCAAAATAACTAAAGTACTTTGGGCAGTTTACATATAGCTAAAAGAACAACAACAACAAAAACAATATAAAAAACAACAAATAACCATAAATCTAACATTTCAGGGAGAAAAGAAATGTCTATGGTACAGAATGTTTTTGTTAGAACATGTTTTGAATTCTGACTAGAATTTAGCTAGCAAAACATGTGTGTAAAAATTGTAACTGTACTGCTCTCTTGCATAATACATTAGCTGCATTTAAAATGCAATGAAATACACTAAAGTTGTGCCAAAAGAACTGAATGGAACTTTTTGGCACATTTGCTGGGGTTGGGGTGTGAGATGAAAAGGGAGCAGTCCCACAATTTTTGCCAAATTTTAAAAACTTAATCAAGAGTGAAGGAACTTACATTTATAATGGCTGAAAACAGTGGGTCTCTCTCTCCCTCTCTGTTTTCCTTTTAATTTCTGCAGTCATTCCACCTCAAAATGCTTCTGAAGAAAGACACTATGGGGATGTCTACACTTTAAGGGTGTAGAGGGAGTGATGGGGACGATCGTGGACTTACCAGCTTCCACGATCCTCCCCCAATGACTTGACAGCTGCACGATGTTCCGGAATGATGTCACGGCCATTTTATTTTCTAAAGCGGGAGGAGGAGTGCAACTGCACTCCTCTGCAAAAAATGTTTTTTTAAAAAGAGTCATGACCCTGCTCCCCCCTCCATGGGCATGGACTGCCCCTGTGCAGCTCTGTGCCCATTTGGACAGGAGGACCCGGGAGCAGCGGTCACATGGCCCACACTCTGTGGTACGGTCCGAGGACCATGGAAAAGTCAGATATCCCATGGTTCCTATATTCCGGAGAAAGTTGTTGGTTGTCCTGGGTTGGCCCTGGGATCCAAGGACTACCCCGGGATATAGGGCTGGTGCAGACATGCCCGAAGTCACAATGTAGAGTCTATTTAGGGAGGGGGAATGGCTATCCCTTGTTTAGTCCAAATAAGAAGGGGAAAGTTTTCTGGTATATACATTGATGGGGGGGGGTATCCTGGCAATTTTAAAATACTTTCCATTAACAGAGATATGACATTTCTGAAAATATATATATGCTCTCTTGTTTCTTTCTAATAATATAGAATACTATTTTTTTAAAAAACTTATATTGTTGACATCTCACATTGTTATTTCAAAGAGAATTTTTGCATCGAATCAGTATGTAACTTGGATGTTGTTATAAACAAATCATCAGATTACAAGTACCAGTTACTCTATGGTGGAACGTATTTGTCCAAGCAGTCTGAAAAGGTCGGAATTATATGGCTCCTGCTATTTATGACTATCAGTCATAGCCTCCAGGCACTTCCTAATGAAACCCTTCACTACTGGTAACTATTTTCAAGCTGTCAAGATGTGCAAGCAGAACAGAAACAAAATATATTTGGTGCCTAGGCAATATGCATATACAACCTACTCTTCTGGGTTTGGGGCAGGGGGTTGTTTAAACACATAAGAAATAGTTTTTCATTTAGAAGCTTGGTAAAACTGGTGTGTTCATTTGTTTCCAGGATAAATGGCTTTTAATGACCAATGTTCAAGCAATTTTCAATGTATATTTATGGGGTGGGGAGCCTGTGGTGCCCTAGGCTGCAGCTCCTATAATACCTGACTGTGCATGCTTGGTGAGGCTGATGGGAGTAGAAGTCCAAAAATATCTGGAAAGTCACAGGTTTCCCATTCAGATTAGTTGACTATGACAAATTATGTGCTCTCAAAATCTAACCACTGCTCACAATCTATAAAAGTTTTAACATTAATCAAGGTGTTACAGGACATATGTAACATGCACTGGCTACATGATGCTACTAACCATGGGCTTGTCTTGATGAGGGGAAAGCCCCGGGATGGATCTGCAGTGGCGCTAGGTCATTTGCGGAAGTGGAGGGTGAAATAACGAGATGAGACGACAATGTTGGACTTAAAATAGGGCCACATTTATTAAGTTGAGCATAATGGGGGATGGAGGCCTAAACGGGCATCCTAACTAGGCCACTTATAGGCTATATAGGGATCGGGCGAGCCCATCGTATCCAGATGGGTGGTGCATGTAAGTCACCACCCATCCCGATTCCCCTTTTAGGGTAGGGACACCTTCCGTTGTCACTCCCACTCACGTTGCAAAACTCTGAGTAAGTGAGTAAGGTTGGCCTCAAAGGTAACCCTTATCCCATCATCTGGTGTCGCAGGACTCCCAGACATGGGCCTCAGATGTTACCAATCACCTCAGTGGTGCCTAGAAAGGGCTCACCAAACCTAACCTTGTTCCCGATGCCCGTACATCTGCCCCCGGGATAAATGTGACCAAATGAAGCCAAATTAACTTAATTAATACTCCCCTGCTGTCTTACAGTGTGAAGTAGGCAAAAAAAAAAAAACTCCCAATCATAGAAGAGATTAAAAGTAAAAAAATCCTACTTGGCCCCCCAAAGGGCAACCAGCAAACCCACACTGTCTACAGGGAGGGAGGGAGCCGCGTTGAGAAGAGGAGGCCGGGGGGAGGGCGATCTGCCTTATAAAGGATCGCCCACACCACCCGTGCCAGGCCCAGCATGGAGGCAACTAAATAATTTTATAATTTCAAGTTCGATCACTTTATTTGTTCTCCTGTATTTTATGTATAATGTATAAATTACAGTGCCTATGACTAACGCAAATAGACATATATGGTTACATACCTGACACCGGCCAATCTCAATCGGACACTCTGCCATACCTTACCTTTCTTTTCAACTAACACCCTCCACCCACAACCATCAGCTCCCCTCTGGGTCCAAACTCCACACATTTAACTTCAAAGATGGAACTTCTCAAAGGTAACACAATTATTAGATAGATATATTTTATTTGTCTATGGCACAAAGGTCATTACAACCACAACAATAAAACAAGGTTTCTCTATGACAGCCAAAATTCTTACAAACTCATAGGGAGAGAATTCATTAAAAGAACCAAACTGAGAGAAAAGGCTGGGATTTATACTGTTGGAAAAATGATTCAGACCCCAGTAGCAATAATAATTGTCACATTTCTATAGGATGCTTGGATGTTTTTCAAAGCCATGTTAATAGAAACTAAATAAAACAGCATGTGTAGCTCAGATTAGGAAAGGCGCCAAAAGTCCAGCTAGAGGCCTGTATGGTAAAGAAGCAGTCAAAGAAATTGAAAAGCAAGAAGAAGGCCTAAAATCGAAGTCCTAAAAAGAGCACAAATTCAGTTAAATGAAATTTGAAGAGCATATTACTAGGAACAAAGAAAAACTATAAAAGCCTTTCCAACTATATCACAAGTATTGTTTAAAAAGCAAACTTTTATCCTAAATTACTGTTTTCTTTTTTTAAAAAAAACCCTGTATATTTATCCCAGCAGCTACACACTGATGCAGTAGAAAAGATATATTTAATAAAAATAAATGATAGCAATAGGTCATGTTTTTATATATTTTAAAGTAAGAAGAATGGGGGCATGAATGTCCTTAAAATATCTTCTACCGTGAAGACCAACTCAAAGATTTCCTTCAACTTTTCTGCAATCTGAAAAGAACGCTTTTCATTTCTTCCTTAACTAGTGGTCCAATAGCCTTCTGGGCTGGTTCCTGCTTCTTATAGAAATACAGTTAAATTATTTAACATTTCCTTTTCAATGAAGACTCCACTGGCAGAATGGATTCCTCCTTCTCACTATAGTCTTTTGTGCATCTATTAGGCACTCTCTGGAACAGGGGTGAAGAGAAGAAGGGGAAAGAATTCTGCTTGTATGGATGCATGTTATCCAATGTATTTTGTAGCTCACAGAAAGGAAAAATATATAACAAAGAAGAACTTTTCAGATTGTCAGTATATGAACCTCTGTGGCCAAAAGGTTATCCATACACACATTCCATTCATGTGGAAGCACGTTCAGCTCTTCACATGGGGCTCTTTGGATCCTAGCCCTGGTTTATTTCTTGAGTCTTTAAAATGTTGCTCCATCAAATACATTTTTATACTGTGAGTTGAAATAGATTTCTGATTCTCTTTAGATTTGGATTTTGGTACCTCTAGTGTACGTGATAGACTAAGCAATGTAGCATTAATGCAACAGGGTTCTTTTACTCAATAAGAATAAATGTTTTTCATAAAATGTTGTTATATGAAATTATGCTTTAGCCACCCCATGGAGAAGGACTAACATACATGGCTATATAAGTAAAAAAGAAATGTGAAGGCAGAAAGTAAGTACAAGATTTGTAATGCTTTTTACCTGCCACAGATTCCAGTTGCACAGTCAATATGCTCCTGTGGCTGACTGGATGTGAGTGATGGATCCTGGATCAATAAACTGCCATATATTTTCCAGAGGGACTGCAATTACAGACTTGGAAAGCACTCTAGCAAAATTTCAATATTAAGTCAATAAAGTGAATGTCTCTATTTTGATCCATGTTTTCTTAGATACGGGTAAAGATGTTTTAAGCTGCTTATTAAGACGGGTTAATGAGTGAATAGAGTATTTGCGACTATACTGCTATATAAATATAGGAAACAAGGCAGCCAAACTAAAAAATGTGATTTTATGGAATACAATATTTATACTAGTTAAATAAAAATGCCAGAAAGCATCTTACATGGAACAAACAAGTAATTGTCTACAAGACTTTAATCTTATGCACAACTGGTGGGTATGCATGGAAGCTTTTACAATTTCATTTTATTGTACTGAATACTGTAATAAGAGATGAAACAGCAAACATAAATACTTCTGAATACTAGTCTCTCCTTTACAGCTTATCTGCAAACGTACCCAGCCAATCCCCACTGAAAATATTTCTGTAGAAGGAAAATCCATGAGTTTTTGTATATAACCCAGTTTTTCCTCAGCAATGGGTTTCATTTCAAGAAAAAAATATATTTTAAGTTATCAAATCTAATTTAGTTGTGCATTTAGTATAGAATGTAGAAGCAAGTATCAATATAGAAGGAGTGTCTGTGTTGAGTTTTTGTTTTTTTAATCCCCCCCCCCCTCTTTTCTTTCAGCAATAATCAATACGGCGTAAATTCAATTGGGTTGCAACCCCACTAAAGCTACTGCTTTAAAAATGTTTATAATGGTTTTGACAATAGTTGGAGCCCAGCATACATTCCATATACCATTTTCAAGAACATTTTCAAATAATAATAATAATAATAATAATAATAATAATAATAATAATAATTTCTTACCTGCCTCTGCATTTTGATCGAGGCGGGAAACAACGGTAAATATAAAATACATAAAACTGAATTAAGAAACATAATATACATTATTAAAACATCCTAAAAACATTCTAAAAACATCCTAAAATTCCACTGGATAGGCCTGCCAAAAGAGATCAGTCTTGATAGCTTTCTTGAATGCTAGTGGACTGTTAAGTTGATGAGTGTCCTCCGGCAGGCCATTCCACAGTCTGGCAGCAACAGAAGGGAAGGTCCTCTGGGTAGATCTACATCAAGATCCTGCTTGATGTAGATCTGGCCTTAATTCAATGGGACTTACTTCGGAATGGACATATATAGGGATTGCACTGTTAGACATAAAAAGAAATCTATGAAACTTCATGGACGACCAAATAAAACAAAAGCACATTCAAATACTACTACTACTTCTACGACTATTAATAATAATACAGAGCTTGCCAGATTGGCAAGGAATAAAATGGATAGCATTTCTATAGATGTCCATTGAGTTAAGTCTTTCCTTATTCTTCATTGGTTATTGGGCACATTCCCATTGAGTTCCAGCTGCATTTTGCAAGGCTATTTTCATCTGGAACCTGACGTCTGTGA
Organism: Elgaria multicarinata webbii; assembly: GCF_023053635.1. Lineage (NCBI taxonomy): Eukaryota > Metazoa > Chordata > Lepidosauria > Squamata > Anguidae > Elgaria > Elgaria multicarinata. The sequence goes on from NC_086180.1 coordinate 67,038,594, forward strand.
AAACAATTGGGGAGGGGGAATAGAATTTGGAGCAGAAAATTAAGGGATGTGTAAAGGTTTAATCACCTCTTCCTGAAACAGTTTTTTAAAATAATACTAATAATTGTAAAAACAAACAAACCCACTCCAGATTTATTATGCATATTTGCATATAAGGCATACCTTACACCCGAGTGGTTATAATACATATTTTTCACGTTTATATTTGGTTAATACTTTATTTATCTAACTCTTCTGTGTGGTATATATAAACTGAAAATGATAATAAGAATTTTAAAAAGGGGTGGGGCTTGAAGCATACAAGCGGCAACACAGCCACGCATTAGGAGACATGAGCCAAACCTAAATCTTGAACTACCTCTAAAGGATAAATAATTGTCATAGTTTGATCTCTGGGATTTCAATATAGCAGTAAGCAAATGGGTGATTTGGACCCAGTAAATTATTATTTATTATTATTATAATTTATTTATATAGCACAAGAAAAGAATGGCTTCCTGTTGGGGTGGGGAAAACATTGCCGATTTATCATTTTATTCATCTATCGGATATGATAAAACATTAATGGTAGGTATTTATGTGGAGAGAATGTATCATTATGCTAAAAATACAACAGTCTGCCAAATTTTAATGTATATGAAATTTCATTAGCAAAGAGGTGAAAATGGCTATGATACAATGATTGTAACTACCACCCATGTCTTAAGATACATTCTCTATAATATAACAGAACTATTATTCCTTCTACTATGTGAATACGGATCATGCTTTGAGCCACAAAATTTTACAAGTAGTAATAAAGAAACAAGGTTACGCATCAATTAAATGCAAAAGCAGATTGATCTGTACAGCAATTGTAAAGTCCTTTATTCAATAGATGCTACTCTCATGTAACACCCACATAAATGTACTTTTAAAGGCTCATTATCCCAAGCCCACTACTTCATTCTCAGGTAATTTTTTTCCTGGAAACTTGAAAGTGTCATTAGTTTCCTACCTTGAATTATGTTTAGATTTTACTGAGCACAATCCTAACCATATATACTCAGAAATAAGACCCACTGAGTCCAATGGGCTTTACTCCTACCTTAAGTGTGTAAATGATTCCAGCCATAAAATCCACAGCAGAGTTGCAATTGTTGCAGTGGTGGCCCCCAAATTATGGAATGATCTCCTTGATGAGGGTTGCCTGGCACCAACATTGTTATCTTTTTTCGCACCAGGTCAAGACTTTTCTCTTCTCCCAAGCAGTTAACAACATATGCTGTGTTTTTAACTGACCTCAGAATAGTTGTTTTAAATGGAAATTGTTGTTTTTATGCTCCTGTTGGTTTTAAATTTTTGTATATTTGTTTTTAATGCTCACTGTTTTTTACCTTTGTAAACTGCCCAGAGAGCTTTGGCTATGGGGCGGTATATAAATGTAATAAATAAAGAAATATTTTTTAAAAATCAAATCAAAACAGTTTCTTTTCAGCACAGAGAAACATAGCTTTTTAATCAAATAAAAGTTGAAATTTACTTAACTTTGAGAGTTTACTATCTAGGGGTAAAAGCAAACAATCCAAGCAGAGTTATGTAAACTACTGGAGCTCCAGAGCCTAGTTCCAATAAAAACAGGATTTCACAGGTATTAAAAGTTATCTCTCAAAAACTAACAATAAAATAAAACAGCATCAACTGAGATACAACACTTTCATCTGTGATCAGTGACTATGTAGTTGGCAGTAGGCAGCTCTCTTCTTAGCCCCCTGTAGCTCTCTCCTCCCTTCTGGGATAATAATAAATGGTGTCATGATAGTGCTGGTTTTGGTTACTTCTCGTCGGGACTCACTAATACGCAGCCCTCAGACTTGACAATACCTCCTCTGAAGACAAGAATGTTACAGAGAAGCCCAGTTGTTCTGTTAATTTGGGGGGTATGCATCACACATTTTCATTGCGAGTGGGGAAGGAAGTACCTGGGCGGGGCTTAAGAAACATGCCCAAAACAATGGGCCTAGCAATGTCCGGGGCTTGGAATATGCTGGGAGCAGGCCTTGAGCCCATCTGGGCTGCACTAGGCCTCATTAAGATGTTCCAGAGGGGAGGGTGTGCTTCTGACTACTGTTCTGAAACTGCAGGCTGGGAATGGGGTGCAGCAGCACCACATTCCCGTGTTGAGATCTGCTGCAACCATCGGCGGTTTCAATGGGGAGAAATCACTGAAGACAAGACAAGTCCCACTGCCACCTTGTTGCTGAGAAAAGGTACTGACTAGGCCTCAAGGCCTAGGAGCTCTACTGAGAGGCTGCACATTGTGCAGCTGAAAAGACAGAGGCCAAGAAAGAGGCGGGAACAGCTTTTATAGGCTTGGCCCCGCCCCTGCCTCACCTGGCCCACGTGTGCAACAAGAGAGGCCTTTATTCCCCTCCTCCCCACCGCAACTACTGTTTCTCCCCCTCACGCCGTGCCGTCCAAAGGGGATAAAAGACGTAATTTCGCAATTTCCCCCCAGAAAACTGCCTAAACAAGCTTTAAGCCAGGAACAAGAGCTAGCGCTTACACTTGTTGACTTCTAACTTAATTACATTTATCAGGAGAAAGGGAAACAACAGAACTTGCAAATATCTCTCTGGTTGCTGAGCCCATTGTCTTAACCACACTACTCTAGGTAGATTCTGAATTGAGCAGTCTATAACTAGGGATGGGAGAGAAGTTACATAATTCACATTTTCAAACTACTATGCAAAATGAAAGACAGTTATCCTTCAAAAGTTGCACTTCTCTGAATTTTGCAATAGAGTTCTCCAATAAAAAATGTGTATATTAGAGTAAACAACATTTTTTAAAAATGCATTATATTAGGAAAGCTACTTGCAAAAAATGTGTATATTAGGCCAAAATCAATACAAAAATTCAAATATTAGATGAAAAGTGAACTAAAATACGTATTAATTTTCATGGAAACTTTTTTAAAAGTCTCAGCATTTGGGATAAACTGAACTTAAAACTGAAAAAAAAGGCTCACAAGTTTGGGATGAACCAAATTTAAGACTGAAGAAACTCAAAGAAACAGAAATGAATAGATTCATCCATTCCTGTCTAGACCCTTAGAAGGGAAAATGCTCTATTTATAAAGTGGCATCTCACCATCAGTAAGCCCATTAACAACTATTAATGACTGGAGCCCATATCCCAATGCTTGCACGTAACACCTTTTGCAACAAAACAGAGAGGGAGGAGCATAAGAGCCAGAGTGCAACTCATGCAGCAACCCTGAAACTAGCACCCAAATGCACCTCAGTTAAAGTAACAGTCCTCGGGATAAGAGGAACTTGAGAGTACTACACATATAGCCACTTCAACAATACATGTTTTGTTACCCATATGCTCATGTGGTGACAACTTATCACCCCAGGAGAATGATTAATTAACCTTTGATAGGATGAAAAAAAGAGGGGTGTTCAGAGCTCCAGAGGGCCTCAATATATTTCCCTGAAAATGTGAATGTACAGAATTGCAAAACAAAGAAAACAAAACCAACCAACAAAGGAAATTTCAACTTTCCAAATACAAACTGAAACTGCTGGGGGAAAAAATCTCATCTGAATTGGAAGAGTATTATAATCCTGTTACATATAGCATTTAGGGGATACTATAACCACATCACACACTTTGTATAACCACACATTATAGGAAAGACTTAACGGAATAGAAAATGGTTAAGTCTGCACTTTACATAAGTCAGTGAAACACAATATTGGATTAGGATGCAATTATATCACTTTAAAGAGAGTGCTGGTAGGGAAAGAACATTCAATTAATATGATTTCAGTGAAGTCACCTTCACATTTACTTTTAAAACTATGCAGCTTCGCATTTACAGAAGAGAGTAATCTATTTCACTCCAAATTTATTATGGAATATTTTATACACACACACACACACATACACACAGACACACGCACCACATTGATTCAAATTAGACCGCCAGTATTAGTCCATTTTAACAAGTATTTACTTAAAATATTTTTAATTGATTGATTGCATTTATATCCTGCCTTTTTTCCTCCAAGGAACTCAAGGTAGCATACATAATCCTCCTCCTCTCCATTTCTACCCTCACAACAACAACCCTGTGAGGCAGGTTGGGCTGAGAGCCTGTGTCTGGCCCAAAGTCACGCAGTTAGCTTCTATGGCCATGTTGGGACTAGAACCTGGATCTCCCAACTCCTAGCCGCTACACCACAATGGCTCTCCAACTTTTCACCTACCATTCAGAGCGCACTGCCCTCACAAGGTGACTTATAGTTTTATAAAAGCATAATATTTTTATACTGGCTAAGAGTGTGATCTAAGAAGACCATGGTTGAACTTTTGGCTTGGCTGGCCTTCTACAAGCCATTATTTCCTCATCTATCCCCTCTACCATCTACAAAGTGAGACTAGTAATACTGGCTTATTTTATAACCATTGTAAGGATTATTCAGATAATGTACGTATATAACTGCTTTAAGCATTCAAAATATTATTATTATTATTATTATTATTATTTATATAGCACCATCAATGTACATGATATATGCTATCTATTTTCTAAATATTAAGTGGTGTTTTCTTTTTGAAAAAATCTTATATTCTTTAGAATTTATGTTTATTTGATTTTCAGTCAAATAAATAGCTCTATTTTGCATAGTCTGTTCTGAAAGGAACTGGGCTTGACATGGCAAACAGTTACACAGGAATTATTCTAGATAGTATGTTAGAAACAAGGCAGTTAAGTATTGTAGTTCTCCAACAACCATTTTCCGTAATGCACAGCTAACTTTTTACAGCGACTGTTGTTTTTACAAGAAATGGTTGAATGTGCCACACTATTATCGGTTATTCACCTCTAATTGTTTTGGGAAACATCTCAAAATGGCAATAAAATTGTGTTGCTCACAGAATCTCTTGTCACCAGGCTGATTTTATCCTGCTGGAATGAATAATTATGTTATATCAACTTAGCCACACCTAAAAGAATTGCCTTGCTAGATGAGATGAAAGGTCCAAGTAAGCCAGCACTGAGCTTCTGACAGCAGCTAGCTAGGTGATTCTGGGAAACCCACAATCAGGACATGAATGAATAAATGTCTCCTTTTTGTCTCCATCTAGATTTATGGATTTTTTGTGCAGATCCCTCCCCACAAATTAATGTGGAAAAAGGGTTGCATGGACATATGAATAAACACATGGAACTGATTTGGACTAAAAACAGTGATCTATCCATCATTCTAGGGCATGGCTGCACAAGCTTTTTGGCCTTGAGAGCCTCATCAGGTATCTGCTGATATGATATTTGTTCACATACATACATACATACATGCACATGGACTCGCCACTTTCTCACCCACTTCGACAGCAACAGATCTTGGTCTGGCAGCAAGAACATCAAAGCATTAAAGATTATTCTAGATAAAATGGGATTTGGAAATAAATTTAAAACCATAATAGAACAGTTATATTCCCAAAATACAGCTGTAGTGGTGGTAAACGATGGACTCACTGATAAGATACGACTAGCCAGAGGTACAAGACAAGGATGTCCGCTCTCGCCGGTCCTGTTTGTAATGGTTATGGAAGTATTGGCGAATGCAATAAGAGATGATGGAGAGATAGAAGGAATTGGAGATGTAAGGAAAATAAAATTGAATATGTTTGCGGATGACACCCTATTGACTATTAAGAATCCAATAAGAAAAATAGATAGAATCAAACAACAATTGAGAGAATTTGAAGAAGCTACTGGATTAAGAATAAATTGGTCCAAATCAGAGATGATTTTGTTTAATTATACTAAGAAGGAAGAAAAGGAATGGGAACGAAAGGGAATAGAAATGAGAGTTAAAGAACAGATTAGATATTTGGGAATTAAAATTACAAAAAAATTAGATAATTTAGAAAAGGAGAATTTAACGAGGTTAAAAAAAGAGGTATTAGAAAAATTGGAAAAATATAAAAGATTAAATTTATCCTGGTTTGGAAGAATAGCATTAATAAAAATGAAGTTTTTAGCAAAGATTAATTTTGTGTTTAGGATGTTACCAATAAAAATTTCAGAAGTAGAGATAAAAAGTTGGCAAAATATTATTAACAAATATTGTAACGGAGATAAGAAAGCGAGGGTAAATAAGAATAAATGGTATTTAAGCCAAAAAAAGGGAGGACTGGGTCTCCCAAATATAAAATTATACTATGTAGCAAACAGGTTAAGACATATTGTAGAAGCAATTATAGGAGTAGGAGATTTAGATTGGATGGAGGATAAAACTACATGTAATGTAGAGATGAGTTTGGAAAATGTTTTTTTTAAGGAAGGAGGGAGAAAATGGGTTGAAAATATAGATAATCCACTCCTGAGGTCTCAATGGGAAATTTGGAGCAAATTTAAAGGGGAGCTGCTTCTGAGCAAATCTCCTTTGTCACCAGTAATAATGTTAAAGAATTTCCCAGAGGAACTGAAGGGTAGATTAAGTAAAATATTAAAAGAGAAAAATAAAATGAAATTAAAGGATTGGTTAAGAGATATAAATACAAGAGAAGATATGGAAGAGCTTTTAAAGGAGAAAAAATTATCTTGGTTAGAGTTTAGGCAATTAGAACAGTGGAATAAAAAGTGGATTAGAGAAAACAGAGTTTGTAGAGAAATGACGACGTTTGAGGAATTAATAATTAAAAAGGAAAAATGTAAAGGAGGAAGTTTAGCATTAAAAGGGTTAATGAGCGAAATATATAAAATATTGCTAGAAAAAGGGCTAATGGATAGTTCAGGAAAAATGGTATGGGAGACAGACTTGAAGGTACAAATAGGGCGACAGAGCTGGGAGGGACTGTGAAAACAAAGAGTGTTGAGAAGTATGTCAGTGAGAATAAAAGAAAACTGCTTTAAAATTTTGTGGAGGTGGTACCTAACCCCGATTAGATTGAATAAGATAAATAATCAGCATTCAGCAAATTGTTGGAGAGGTTGTGGGGAAAAAGGAACGTATTTACATATGTGGTGGGAATGCAAATATGTACAAAGATTATGGAAGATGGTGTTTCTTGAAATTGAAGAAATAGTGGGAATGAAAATAGAACAAACACCAAAAATTGCATTACTGTCACTATTTGAAGACTTAAAATGTGGAAAAGAAATTAAAGAATTGATATCGAGTTTGCTGACTGCAGCACGATTGATGGTTGCTAGGTACTGGAAGATTCAGGGGGAATATTCTATTGAAGAATGGTATAAAGAAGTTTGGGATATAGCTATTAATGATAAATTGACTTGTAATATTAAGTGGAGGAAAGGTATAACTAAAATAAATGAGTTTGAAGGAATTTGGAAACAGTTCCTAATATTTGTGTTTTCTAAGGGAAGTGGGAAACTGCCAGCGGAAGAAAGTATGAGATTTTGGAAGCAGGAATAGATCCCGAGGTGGGGGGTGCACTTATATGTTAAGAATGACTATATTTGTTATGATAGGATAGGTTATAGTTAATATTTACTCAATATATATGTATTCAACATTTATTCAAAAAATAATAAAAAATACCACATTTTAGGTAAATGAATTCACCTTCTAAAAAATAAAGAACTGATGGGTTGGGTGAAATTAGAATTGGGGTAGAGGCAAGTAACTTGGCACCAATAGGAACGCCCCTCCAAGCATTCTAGGCACATGGGAGGAAAATGTTCAGTCTGATCATGCTATGGAGGGGAGATATCAGCCTCACCTCCCTGCATGCTGAGGGTCCCCCCACTCTGTGTGAACCTGTAACTAATAAAAGTAAAAATGAAGCTGTAACTACATGCTATGTATTAAACATAATGTGTAGTTTGGCCTTGACGTGCAGTGGGGTGGGTAGTATGGAATGACCCCAACAGAACAGACACCTGGCTATGTTAACAAACGATACTCCAGTCCAGAGATCAGCCTGCTCAAAGCCATGTACTTAGGTACTTTTTCCTGGTGAGAGCTCTACACAGTCCCAAAAACTGAAAAGGATTATGGAAATACAGACTGATAAATGGGAAATCCAAAGGGAAGGCTCACATATAGATTACAAATGAAAAGAAACCTTAAACTAACCCTTTCTTTATTCACTGTTTTTTAAACATCCATCTAAATATGAAAAAACACCATTGTAGAATACGTATATAAGTGCAACAATATATGCATAAATTAAGGTAAGAGATAGAAATCCACACATTTTAAAATTGGCATGTCCCAATCTCATCTGTTACAGAAGCTTCCCTATCTTTTTTAAAATATGAATTTGATTCTCACTACTTTTGATTCTGAAGGTGTGCTTTGTCTATATAAAGGCCAAATATTAGGTATAAAATACATGAAAGCTTCACTAATTTAATGTTTTAGGAGTATATATTTCTAGTAACCTCAGTCAAGCTTATAAAATTAATCCTCTCAGCAGTATTTCAAAACTGGAAATGATTAGTTGAATTGGAATAAATTATTTCTCTCCCAGACTGGCCATACAGCAAAAAGTTAAAAGTGAACAGGGCTGACAAAAATTCATTTCCTAACACTATTAATATGAATAACTAAAGAATCCCAGAGGAAAGCTGGATAAGAACTATTAAATTTGTGTTGGTTGATCAGTTCCCCTGAGTAAATAAGAAAACTTGCTAATATAAATTTTACATGGTACATCATTATCTTCTCACTTCCCTTAAGAATTACCAGGCATTGGTTCAATCAAAACACTGTGTTAAGAAGAATTAGGAAGAAGGTCTATCAGTTTTTTCATGTAACATGAAGAACAATAGTCTTTAAAAGTAACCATCTGCAAGGAATCAATGGAAGTCTGCAAACATGGGTGGCTGCTTAACAAGTCATCAGGGGAATACAACCGAAATGAAATTCAAACACTGCAGCAGAAGAGAAAAGCATGTATAGGGAACTACAATTCAATTCAATGAACTAGGGTCCCCCCTTCAAAATTGGGAAGTTGCCTTGTGTTTTCATATCAGACTGTCTGAAACCTGGGAGGATGGGGGAGATTAACTGTTTCCCATCAAGTGAAAATTTCTAGCAGTTACCTTGCAGAATCTAGGTTAAAGCAAGAAAACTACAAACCTGGTTACTACTGGGCAGAGAAAGAGAAAAAATTATCAAAAGGTCTGTTGGGAATTAGTGATAACATCAGCAGGGAACCAGTAGTTCTCCAAACAATAGACTAGGCAACCTAGCGATTGCTAAAAAGCCAAGCAGAGTGATAAAAAGCAGCAGGAAAAAAGGAACCAGCAGCAGGAAACAATGAGAGTTGCCAGGGGGTCCATTGAAAAGTTAATTGAAGCAACAAGCTGAGATCCACAGCCAGAATGCATCAGTGTTGAAGAAAAGCAAACAGTAGCTGAAACAACCACAGGGGAAAAAAATGCAGACCACAAAAGAGGGGTAAAGTCAGAAAGGCAGACAAACAATCCATTGCACGAAAAAGGTCAGCAAAGTGACATGATGGAAAGATGTCCAACAGTAAGAAAAAGAATTGTGAAAAGAAAGAAGAAAAAACCCTCAAACACTGTCAATAAAGATTATAAAAGTGTATGAGTAGAAAGGACAAAGAACAGAGTCCCACCATGCTGCCACACACTGTACGCTGACAATTTCACAGTGCCTCAGTACTGCCAGTGTCCAATTTATTTATTTATTTCCCAGTTTTATTAGGCACCATATAACTAAAAGCTCTCAGGGAGAAATACAATAAATATAATAAACAAAATAATAAACATAACTGTAAACAAAATCCACATTGAAAAAAATCACAATAAAATAACCAGTTAAAAGTACCTGAGACTAAAACAGGTTTCAGAAAATAACGTAGACCCAAGAGAAAAGGCCTGACACCCAAAAGGTAACAAAGTAGGCACCACATGGACTCCACTTGAGAATTCCATAACAGTATTCCATTATTCCAGGGGTTGCTATTAGAGAGGTACAGCCCAACTATCCACCCATTGCACCCCAGCATGTGAAGGCAGTCAGAGCCTCTGAGGACAATTCCATGGCATGGATAAGAACTTATGGAAAAATATATTCTCTCAGAAACTGTATCCCCAAGCTGTGAAGGGCTTCGTAGGTTAATACCAGCTTTGTATTTGTCCTGGAAATGAACTGGAAACCACTGAAGATGATGGACTAGTGACACAATATGATAATAAACCCGACTTCCAGTCAGCATCTTAGCCATCATATTTGGTAGTAACTTTGGTTTCTGGACCATCTTCAAGGGCAGGCCTACATACAATGCATTGCAGTAACCAAAACATCAAGCCTTGGCTCTCTCTCTTTTTTTCTTTAGTCCATTTTATACAATTACTGTGCTGTAAACTTTGGTCATATTGATTAATGCTAGGGAAAAGAGAATTTCCACCCATTAGACTTCTAAGATTGGAGCTTTAAAAGAAAGTAATACTTTAAACAAGCAATAGACTAATGAGAACTAGCAACTTTGAGGTTCTAATGCATGTAACAGTAAGGGCTGCTCTCTTCCAATTACCAAGAACACAAAGCATTTTGCTGCCCCTTCTCTGCATAACAAACTAGTAAAAAGCCTGTAAGGAAATAGTTTCACAAATAGATGAAATAGCAGCTGTTGTTCCTTCAAAATATTGCTCTATTGCCTTCCTATTGCCATTACTGTGCTACTGTTTTAAAAAGTAAAGCAAATATCTAATCCCTAATAAAGAAGTTTATACTATAACTTCTGTAAGATATAAACGAGATAATTGCCAATGTATTCTCTCTCTCTCTCTCTCCTGTTTTTATCAAAAAAAATCAGCATCTACTCAGATTTTAATTGGGTACAGGTGACAAGTCAGTACAAGTGACCAATTTACTGCACTTAATGAATGATAAACATTCACATTGCCATTGTCAAGAATCCCCTTCACACATGAAACTGATTCCATCTCATATCGTATGTAAAGCCCACATGTTTGCCCTGTCCTGGACGGGGTTGCACTCCCCCTAAAGGATCGGGTCCGTAGTTTGGAGGTGCTCTTCGATCCAGAACTGTCACTTGAGGCACAGGTGAACTCAGTGGCAAAGAGCACCTTTTATCAGCTCAGGCTGATATACCAGCTGCGCCCTTATCTGGACAGAGATAGCTTAGCTACAGTTATCATGCTCTGATAACCTCTCGTTTGGATTACTGCAATGCGTTATACGTGGGGCTGCCTTTGAAAACGGTCCGGAAACTTCAACTGGTGCAAAACAGGGCAGCAAGGTTATTAACAGGGACTGGCCGGCGAGATCACATTACGCCAGTCCTTTTACAACTTCATTGGCTGCCAGTCCCGGTCCGGGCCCAATTCAAAGTGCTGGTATTAACATTTAAAGCCCTAAACGGTTTGGGGCCAGGTTATCTGAAGGAACGCCTCCTCCCATATATACCTACCCGGACCTTAAGATCTTCTACAGGGGGCCTTCTCCATGAGCCCCTGCCAAAGGAAGTGAGGCAGGTGGCTACTAGGAGGAGGGCTTTCTCCGCTGTGGCACCCCGGTTGTGGAACGAGCTCCCCAGAGAGGTCCGCTTGGCGCCTACACTGTACTGCTTTCGTCGCCAGTTGAAGACCTTTTTATTCACTCAGTATTTTAACACTTAATTTTAACTTAAATTTAAATTTTACTGTTTTAACTCTGTATTTTAATCGTATATCAACTTTGCTGTGTGGTTTTATCCTGGTTGCGCTTTTTATACTGTATTTCGTAATTGTGTTTTAAACTGTTGGGTGTTTTACTGTGGTTTTAATTTTTGTGAACCGCCCAGAGAGCTTCGGCTATTGGGAGGTATAAAAATGTAATAAATAAATAAATAAATAAATAAATGCATAGACTTCCATGTTTGTAGGCTTTCCACATGGACCACACATGGTGTAAGGTTTCAGCTTGAGCAGAAAGCCTACACATGCAGTTTTCCCTCCACAGATATCCAGGCTCAACACATGGATACCAGGGTTGGGGGTCAACTTCAGGAGCAGGGGCAACATGGCTCCCAAGCCCCTTTCTATGCAGTTTTACAGGATTCATGCATAAAAGAAACTAAGATCTAATAGGTAACTGGTTTAGCAGATGACTACATGAATAATCAGAAGTCACCACTACACTGAGTTAATAGTAACAATGGACAAATTGCTGACAATTCAATTCAGGTCAACAATTATGTATATCTTTGAAGAAATATCAGGAGGAAAATCTCCACATCCTGATGTTATTGGGCTATAACTAGAATAAATGCTCATGCCAGAATAAATGTGTAAGCCTTTAATTTTCTCCAACACTCTTGTAGGGGAACTCTTATATATAGTTCAAACTATTAATTCAATTCTATATTAGTGAAGTCATATAGGGCTTTTTTTTAAGTGAATGTTTTATAGCATGCTCATGTCTGGCTGCTCCCTGAAGTCTGTGTGTTATTCTGATGCCGCCAACAGCCTCCTATGCATCTCCTGTCCATTTTCTGGTTTAAATGCTAAAAAATAAACCTCAGAAAACCTGACTCTTCTGGGATATATCAATAGTTGTTGGGTTTCCCTGCTGTGCGCAGGTAAAGTTGTGCTACAAAATGTCTACTAGAAGGCACATTTCCATTCAATTTCATTGAGCTGTACAAGCCACGTGGTCACTGCTCTCTTCCTTGGGTAATTACAGCTCATTGCAAATGTGGAAGAGAAGCAGGAAGCAAAGCCACGGTAAGGGAATGGGATTTCCCCCATCTGAAGAAGCTCATAGTCTCTCCCTGCCTCCCCAGTCCAATGTAGCTCCTCCTGTTCCTAAGTCTGTGTGAAGTTTTGCCTCCCCCACCACAGTATCACCAATTATTTACAGTGGTTGCACTCACAGTCAACCCATTTCATTATTTGGCCTATTAAATCAAGCACAAAGAATATTTAAGAATATTTCATGGCATCATAGAAGCTCAGCCAATGCTTAGTGGGAGTTGCAGGTGGCAAGCAGTCCCTTTTTGAACCAAATGTGTCATCTCATTGGCATTATTTACCCAAAGACACCAGCATAACAAAATGCATGGAACCAGTGTGAAAGTTGTATTTGGACCACATTGAAACACATATCAAGGCAAATATGATAGAAGAAAAAGAAATAGATAAGAAAGTTTAATACAAGAAAATACAGGCAGTAGAAGTTTCAGAAACACTGTTTCCATTCTAAACTGTGAATGCTTTGATACACTAAAGATAATTACAGGGGGGAAGGCTTTTCTAAAATTATGATCAGTCTAATGTGATCTTTCTCTGTTCTTAAACAGCAGGATTTCTCCTATACTGTACATGCCTTTATAATTACTTTACTTGAATGTAATACTTTAATGAAGTGAGTTTAATTAAATTAAATTTCTCCCTAGTGGTAACTCAATCAAAATGCATTCTGCCCTCATTATATTATCAGTAGGAGTCCGACATTATAAGGGCTATAAGAAAAGGTTGTTTTAATGAGAGTGGTCATTATGTGCTATACTTGAGGGTAAGTTACAGACTTTAAATGTCATAACAGACAGCTATATATTAAGATGAAAGGGTATACATTTTAGATCCTAATTGGCACAATATGCCAGTTTTCTCTATTTTAGGTATTATGCTATAATAGAATGCAATGCTTACTGATGAGGCACATCTATTTGGGCAGATACATTGAAAGATGATGTAATAAGTGCAATAACCAATAGTGCAATCTTCTTAACATATTGATAATTATGGCCATTTTGAACATTTTACTGATGCAAGCTTCATCCATGCAATACATGAAGGACCTTGTAATGCAGAATATTGTAGATAACGCATAAGTCTTCTTCAAGTCCATTTTACAGGCTAATAAGTAAAGAAAAAATATTTTGTAAATAAATTCCACCCACAAAACAAAAAAGATAATAGTGTTTAGAAATCTATTGTGTTGTACTTCTATTTAATACCATGAGTTTTAATACTCACCATGTATTAGAGTAATCAATAACATTCTTCCATAATAACCCAGGATATACATAAACTTTGAGCACCCACAAGCATCCCTTTTGCTGCTGCTTTACTCTTCCCTTTGTGCAAGTGACAAAACAAACCTGAAAGCCACACTTAACCATAGCTTCCCATTACACCTGAACCAGGAAGTATGACTAAAGGCTTCCAGATAACTCAGGATTAAATTTTAAACCACACTAGAGCTCACAGGTCCCAACTACAAATAGAATGGATACACAAGCCACACTCTGGCCAACATTACAGGATATAAAGGGAGTCAGAAGTGCAAATCACTTACACTTGTGCACATATCTAAGACATTTGTATACACAATATGAAAATTACAGTTTGGAAAAAATGTGACGGATGGGGACATCTGTCAGGGATCCCATAACACGAATTCTGCCTGTGCTCTTAAATCCATGGAGGAAGCCCATCTCTTCTTACATGTGGGGGAATTAGATCATGTGGTGATATGAAATAGGGGCTTTTGGATTGCCCTCCCCCAAGAGGTACACCTGGCACCAACTTTATTAATATTTGTTTACATGAGCATTTATGAGTGGTTAATTGCTGCTGTAATTGATAAGTCTCAAACTACTGTTGAGTATTTGTTTCTTCTGCTGTTTATTTGTTTTATGAGAAGGTTCTTGTATTTTAGTTTTGATTGCTTTAGATATTATTAATTGTTCTAGGTGGTGTGTGGTTTTTATATGAATTGTGTTGTCCTGCTTGTAGTAATTGTTGGGACAGAGCTCCAGGAATACTTACAAAAGCAGGGTCTATAAGCAGTCCAAAGTCAGAAACAAGAACAACCAGAAAAGGGTAAGATTAGCAGGGAAATACAAGATAGGAAGCTGGTTCTCAGACATTATTCCAGCATCTAGTGCCTCCAGCTTTCAGAGCCTCACCCAGAACACGGCTGTAAGTTATTAGTGCCATCTGAGGAAAGCTCTACTCATGAGAAGGCCATTGCTTATTAGTAGACCTTTACTCATAAGGACTCCCTGTTTTTCAGGTGAACAGTCAGCTGGCTGAGTCTGAGGGCTCATCTACACCAAGCAGGATGTTCTATTATGAAAGCGGTATATAAAAGGCAGGAGCCACACTACTGCTTTATAACTGTATTGAAGTGCACTGCAGGATCTACACTACTGCCTCGTAGTGGTAATGAAGTGCACTGACAACTGTTGGGGCCCATTGACACCGCTACACCAAGCAGGATATAGCACTATGAAAGTGGTATGAAAGCAGTATATGGTATATGTCATGGGTCCCAACAGTTGTCAGTGCACTTCAATACCACTATAAAACAGTAGTGTGGCTCCTGCATTTTATATACTGCTTTCATACCACTTTCATAGTGCTATATCCTGCTTGGTGTCGATGAGCCCTGAGTCTTGGTGCCTGACTCCCTGGGATTAGATGACAATTTGGTGTCTCCCTTTTTTCCAGAGGGACCATCTAAGGTTGCAATCCTATCAGTTGCACCCTCGATGAGTGAAAGCCCCCAATCATCCAATGCAGGGAGGGAAGAGCGGCAGAGGCAATGTTTGCCTTCCTGCCCTTCCGCCCTGCATTGTTTGCTAGACAGGTTTCAGAGGAGAATGAAAGGTGGCTGGAAGAATATCAGAATAGCTATCCTAGCCTCTCCAGTCTTCCCCCGTTCCACTGAAATGCTTCCTTTCCCCCCTTCCCCTTTGAGATCGCTCTTCTGACCTCGGAGGGCAGCCAGCATGGTTCTTTTCATGCTGTCTGCAAGGTGGAGGGGCATCAGATCTCTGACTCCCCTTTCTGAGGTCGGCAAGGCCTAAGGGTGATAGGATTCCCCAAGTTAGCATCAACAGGTGTCTCCCTACAGGGCCCAGAATCCGTATAATCTTCCTCAAGTCTCTCAGACAGAGGCAGCTCCTCTGTGATGCTTGGTCAGGGGCCTCCAGGTCATCTTCCAAAGAGGAGTCCCCGGTGTGTGTGTTTGTGCATAGATACTTGGGATAGAAATTGAGCTAAAAATAAATAAATAACTTTGAATAACCAAACTGGAACAAAGCCGTAAACCCTACATACTTATATATATAAAATATAAAAATTCATCTAAATTCATCATTTCTTTCATCATAAAGTTTGCCTTCATAATTAGATTAGTAGAAATTAAAGCACATACATGAAAAAACCATTGAGGGAAAGGTTGGTGTCGGGTAATTCTGCACAAAGGGTACACTTTGCAAAAACAATTAACACCCAACAACCAGGAATAATAAGAAAAATGAATAGAGTAGAGTAGAATACTGCTCTTCTCAGAAACCTTATATGTACCCTACCTCAGAACTCCAGATTGATTATAACACTGCATTCCCCATTTGAGTACCATCGTGTATATCATTTCCCTTTCCCCTGGGAGACCAGAGGCAGGGATCAAACCCATAAGCTAGGTACAAGTCTACATAAGACCCCTTTGATAATGGCATACAAGGGGAAGCAAGGAGGACATCCGCTAAGGACTACCAGCTGCTTTGAGCCTATGGAGGGGGAAATCCCAGTATCCCTAGGAAAAAAAGCACATTTCAAGGAGGAGAGAATAAAAGAACAGAAGGAAAGGGGTTAAGCAGTCCTTCTTCCCACTGCCACTGCTTCTCAAATGAAATTCGGAAGATGAAATGATCTTTTGGTTTAAAAAGTCAATGTTGGTGGGGGGAAATCATGCAGTTCTGTGTCACATGCAATTTAGACCTGCATACTAGCTCCCAGGCAAGGGGCCATGAATAGGCAGGTGAACAAATTGCATCTGTTCCTTGATGAAAGAGAAACTGCCTGTTTAGCCTGAAAAGGCAATATTTCTTTTTTGACAACTTCTGGCCCAGGAAAACGATGAGGTACAAAACATATGTAAAGATAAGCACCTATATCTCCAACAGTTATGTTCCCTATCTATCTATCTATCTATCTATCTATCTACACACACACACACACATACCTCTTAGTTACTGGGTATATTTAGTCAGAATCCTATTCTGTGTTGTGACTGTAGGGGTGGAAAAGCATAAGGTGGAAGGCAAATGCCTGGAGAGTTGTTGCTATTTTTAAAAAATTCAAGCCATTTGGGGAAGGTGTGCACCTTTGCACACACACACCCAAAAAACCTTGGATACTGGAGAAAACCTTGATACTGGCAGTAAAACCATTGCCTAAACTAACATTCGGATTCCAACTAAGTCCTACTCCTTCCCCGCAGCACCCTCAATGGTCGGGTTCATATGTCACATTAAGCCATGATGGTTTAATAAGCTACACTCAGTAGCTTATTTTCAAAATAAGCTACTGTTATCTGTCCCATTCGAACGGACAAATAAGCTACTGTGCATAATCTGAGTCATCCCCCGAACCCCCCATCCCACTGCAGCCCTCCTGCCAGGGCCAGGGTGCTGTTACACCCATTGACAACATCCTTAGCTTTCCCCTTTGTACTAGCAGAATCTAGGGCTGACATGATCACAAACAAACACACACACACACACACACACACATACTTCCCATGGCATTTGTGCATGGCACATTGGGACGAGGGCATTTTGGTTTTTCTTGGAGAAGCTGGAGCTCGCGGAACCAGTTTTTTTTCCAATTCAGGGGTACATTTACCAAGGGAGTGTCAGTGGATTCCTTTTTTATTTTTAATCTCTTAAATCTTTAAAAGTTTATGCCTATGAGAGTCAGTAAAGCCATGGTTACACAAGCAAGAGTTCTTGTATTTGCTCTTGCTCGAGTTCGCATCGAGTTCTTGCTCCATGTGTGTGTGTGGATGGGGAATCTCACAGGCAGTGACTTTTTAAAGGTTACATGTGCCCCTTCTTAAAAGGCTATTGCCATTATCTTAAACCCCCTGAAAATATGTTCCAATTTATTCAGGGGGCACAAAATCTCTCCCTCCTCACCAAAACTGGGAGAAAAAAACCCTTGAAACTGGCTGAATCTAGCCCCAGCCATAACAGAGTCCTACGGGAGTGTCATTCATCATCATTGCCACCACCACCTCCTTAGGATTTATTTATTTATTTATTTATTTATTTGTTTTTATCTTGCCTTTTGGAAAGTCTTCTCACATGGCAGCAGTGTGTGTGTGGAGCTAAAAGCCAGTCCAGAATACACAAATGTTTGTTTTTAAAAAAAGAGTAGTTATTTTCTGCCAGCTCTAGGTTATCACTATTACTGGACAGAATGTTTTCCCTCAGCATCGTAGTATTGTGGAAGGCAAGGAGGTTTAGGAGTGATACTGTCCTTCCCAGCATGTGTGACATGAGGACAGGATCATTCTAAAATATAGATCTTTATATTTCAGCAATGAAAAACAATGATTACCATTATATGACATTTACATCTGATTACCTTTAGAAACTTAATTCTGAAACATTTCAAAGTCAGGAAAATTTGAAGAGTGAACTTCAGAAATGATATAGTTTGTCAGAATTCTAGAGCATAAAAATAGACATTTTTTCTGACCAATAAAGGGAATACTTTAAGCAAGAAATATATTTTGCAATTACCGCTCTACAGAAATGTTTGCAAGTTCGAAAAGATCACTAAACTACACTGAGAAAGTATTTTTAATTATAGCATTTAAGAATAGCAGTCTTATTCTCATTAGCATCCACATTTGGCAGTGATCTGAAACTGACCTCAGTGGAATTCATATTAGAATCTGAAGCATTGCTGAAAGCATTGCTGAGATACCCACCGACTGCTATCTGAAATTCAAAGTTCCAGACGTACTGTAACTACAGGGGGTAACGGCTGACTACTGCTGCTTTTATCTGTAATCTGGTCCTAGAAGTCACAAAGCAGGACTCCTGTGGTTAAAATAATAGGAAGTGAGTACCATATTTATTTATTTTTATTTATTTAGAGTATTTTTATCCCGCACCTCAGCCAAAAGGCTCTCGGAGCGGCTTACAATGTATCAATAAAGAAGACAGTCCCTACCCTCAGGCTTACATTCTAAAAAAAGACATGACACACAAGGAAAAGTGTATGGAGGGAAGAGGGAGAAAATAAAAAGAAATTAAGGAGACTGCTTAGGCTGGTGGGAAGGCCCTGCTCCGTCCTCTCATCTCCCAATGGAGGGGCAAACCAACAGCTCCTTCTTCCCCACAAGGTGAAGATGTTAGCCCTGTGGGGGGGGGGGGTCCAACTGAAGCAGGCTCCGATGGTGCCTGCCTGCTCCAGTCTCCTAACAAGCATCAAAAAATATAAGAGTAGATAACAAAATAAAAGGGATTTCCCTCAACCATAATCTACAGTATAGAACTTCCCCCATTCTTTCAGCAGACATTTCTTCATTAGTTAGCCATGGCATTACATGTTCAGTACATTTATCTGGAAACCACAAGCATATAATTTTCTAAATTGTTATTTCACATTACCTCAGATCCTAGCACATTGTTTCCCACCTAAATGCAGAGAAACCTGGCTTAATTGAACTTGCCCTCAAATTCAGAAGCAGATACTTGTCTTAATTGTGCCTTGTTTCCAATCAGAAAGTGAGAGTATTAATTTTGATTTTACAGACAGTGATGTCGGTTTTCCAGAAAATTTTCTGCATCAACTCATTTTCATGGGATTTTTTTTTAATTGGCATCAGAAAATCACTAGAAAGTGATCCAATTCAGCATGCTTACTAAATAAAGTAAAATAAACAACAAAGCTAAAAAAGGAGCCCATATTAATTTTTTGTCGCAATGCACCACAAGTATTTGACCTGAAATATTTGAAGGGGGAAACCAGCAGTTTAGTGACTTAGCACACAGGGCAATTGCACACAGATCCAGTTTGATTCCCTGTAGCTCCTAGCGCGATCCAAACGAGGTTCTACCATTTCTGCTTCCATCTTGTTCACCTCTTGAGGCAGATAGCAGGTTCACAGGCCCTTGCCCTTCCCTCCTCCATCCCAGTAGTGGTGATAACTGAGGAGAGCTGCACCATTTCTAGCTGTGCTGCTGCTGTTTAGCTAGCTGATTTGTAGTCCACTCTAAAATGGGGTCTTCGTAGAAAACAGTGCTAAAAAAGAAAGCCATTGATTTCTGTTCCAAATGCCTGACAAGGCATGAGAGGAAAAAGGAATACAAATATTTATTTTAGTTCAGAGTGGACTACAAATCAGAAGAACTGAACAAGAGTGGCGTCTGTACTGGTGGCATTGTTATTCTTGGCTCCTATAGCTGAGTTCTGAGGAAGTTTGTGCATACATAGTAGTCAGCACAGCCTGAAGAGGGTTGGTATATAGCAAGAGACCCATCTTGTACAGTGCCCGTGCAGGTATGCTGTGCCTATGGGTCTAGCAGTTGCTTGGCCAATGCTGGACATCCTTCCCCAGGAATCAGTCTGGATGTGCGAATCAGCAAAACCCAAATTTACCAAAGTTCTCTGAGCTCCATCTCAAAGCTCATTCACACTCAAGCTTTCCCCCCTTCTTTTCACATGAAACTCCACATGTATTTTCGTGAGCATTTTTCCAAATGTACGGATCAATTGAACACATCTTTGAAATGTACGCATTCTTCTTCCATTGATCAACGTGTATTTATGTGCATTTTTTAAATGTACTCATACTGTTGAACGAGAATCACATTGCAAACTCGGAAATGTATGGACTTCGATCACAGATTGCATCTGAGTCCATGTTCAGTCTAGAAGAATGAATTGCAACCGAATTGAAACGAATTTCTGATAAAAACCAAATTGAAATTAATTTCTCATACAGCGCTAGGACAAAACTTGGGCTGACACTGCCATTTCATAGATAATCTGCTCCATTCACTGCCCACTGGAACTGCTGTTAATCCCATTAGTTGCCTTATACTGAGCCAGAAAAAAACAGCATTGTCTATTCTGACAAGTAGCATCTACAAGAACTCAAGCAAAGGTCTTTCACACCCCTCCTAACCAAGATCTTTTAACTGGGGAAGCTACGGTATAATACTGGGACTTTATGTAAGCCAAGCATGTGCTTTCCTACTGATCAGGCCTTCCACATACCCCTCTGTTGTAACTATTTAACACTGACAGCCAAGAAGAGCAGAGGGGGCCCCACAATATGCAGCTCTATTTAGTGTAAATACTGTTATCTTAGCAGTAAACATTATCCACTTGGACAGCCTGTGCTGTTTGTTGCCAAAGAAAACATTTGTTTCTTGAATCTGGATGATAGTTTTTTTCAACTTTTCAGGAAAACCCCCCAAAGAAAGGCTTTGGGGACAGGGTATTTCCGTTTTTTCCCCCCTGGATCTTCACATCTATATATAAAATGAATGAAATCAAGACAAATGCTTAGAAAATCGTTTTAACTTTGTTTTTTAACTGGGTATTGACTACTGAAAGGAGAAAACAGAAGTCATGCCATTTAGCAAGAAGTTTACCTAAATTACATTATGAGTAATACAGCATGCACACATTCATGTTTATGCTTAACATTAGAGAAAGAAATGAGGAACTTACAGAGCAATCCTATGGTCACTAGCTCCCAGAAGCCATGAGGAAGTGTGGTATAGTGGTTTGAGTGTTGGAGTGGGACTCTGGAGATCTGGATTCTAGTTCCCACTCAGCCATAAAGCTCACGAGGTGAGTTTGGGCCAGTCACTGAATTCCTGCCTAAACTACCTCACAGGTTTGTTGTAAGAATGAAATGGAAAGGAAGAACATATACACTGCCTTGCAAGAGGAAAAAGGTGGGATATAAATGTAATGATAAATAACTCAATAAATATGGAATATTATCATAAAAAAACCCTTCAAGGTCTGAGATAGAACTCCAGCATTGAAGGGGTTTTCCTGAAGTTAGAACCTCCTTATTCAGTGCTCCCAGCCAATATAGGGGTTTCCACTATGAATTCTGATGTTGTAGAGGAGGACAAATGGGCATGTTGAGGGAATTTCAGTGACTTGGGAGGGAATGGCTGAGAATCAAAGGGATCTAAGGCCTCCTAGCCCTTACCTACACTCTCAGCACAGTGGGGAAGTTAAGTAAGTAAGTAGGTACATTAAGTAAGGTTAAATATTCTGAAGGTGACAGACTTGACCTTGGGGGAGCTAGGGGTGGCAACGGCCGACAGAAAGCTCTGGCATGGGCTGGTCCATGAGGTCACGAAGAGTCGGAAACGACTGAACGAATAAACAACAACAACAAAATAAGTTAAGTAAGCTTAACCACCTTTTGGGGGGACCCGTTTTTGGGGGCAAATGCCTCCCCTACCAGCAGGGCTTAGAACAGGATGGCGCTTCAGAGAGCTTCATCGATAGGGCTCTTCACCCTTGGGATTGCTCTGTTAAGTATTATTTATTTATTTATTTCATATTTATACTGCCAACAGCCTAGGTTCTCTGGGCAGTTTACAACTAAAACCATTAGTACTGCACTACCAAGTTGGAACCCTGACATCATCATCATCATCATCGTAATAATAGTAATAATAAAATAAAAACTTGTATGCTTTCAAGCACTTCATACAAAACATTGATTAAATTAACATTACACATGCTAATGCTTTGATTTCCTTTGGAGAAATATTACACTGTGAATCCACAAAGACTTTGATGAATACCCTATTAAGTCAGAAGTTCTACTTGGCATAGTATTGCCTGTAATCTTAATGCTTCTAAGGTAGAAAGCAATAATAGAGCAATAACCTTATGCTATCTAAAAATGAGCAATACCAAAACAGCTGACAATTCTCCTTGCCAGCATATCAAGAGTCAATGATTTTCCATCCTGTGGAAAACTCCTTCCCCAACCCAAATTCTTCATGAATTTCAAAAGCCAGCAAGGTGTCCCTTCATGAGGTATGTGTCATGACTAGGCCTGCTCCCCATAGGCTGGGGGTGGGGAGGAGTTTCAAGTGATCAATCAGTATCAGATTCTGAAGCAGAAGAGACAGCACCAGAAATATATCAGCCTATATGGGGAGTGGGAGAGGTGACTCTCATGGGCTCTTCACCAGCTGGAAATGAACCTTCACCAGACATTATCTCTGAAAACGTTAACAACACACAGTTTGTAGAAAATCAGTATTCTTCCGAGGGGGAGGGCACTTCAAGGCCATCTGTCAGGGATGCTTTAGGGTGGATTCCTGCATTGAGCAGGGGGTTGGACTCGATGGCCTTGTAGGCCCCTTCCAACTCTGCTATTCTATGATTCTATGAAGGCTAGCTGATCCTAAAGTCCACCGCAGACTTAAACAGGCAGAGCTAAAAGAGGGTAAGAGAAGTGCGGCTGGGATAGCTTCTCACCAAAGGCTTCTTCAGAACCAGTCTCCTTAAAGTTAAAGCATTCTGGGAAAAGGCTTTCCATTCTTTTTGAAAGGACAATTGTCTCGCTTAGTTTGCATAGTTTTACCTAGAAGAAAGTTCCTAGAAGTTAGACTCTCTTCAGGTGGGAAGAGATGTTTATTGCCTGAATAAATATTTGTAGATTACATAGCAGACCTCTATATTGTCTCCCAATAAGGTGGGAAGTTTTGGGAAACATGACAGTATGTCTGAGATCCACTCATGGATAATAGGAACATTTGCATGGCAATTCAATCCTCTCCTGTTGACTTCTGATAAGAGGAGCCCAGGGGAATCCTTTCATTTGCATGAGGATTGGACCCTGACCCTTCTTGTAGTCTAGTATTAAGGCAGAGGAAAAAGACAAAGCCTCTGTCTCTCTGTGTCTCTAACACTAAAACTATTTTAAAAACTGCTCAAAACAGAGGTTTGGTGTGGGTGGGAAGGGATGCAGAAAATAATAATTAACCAAGGCTACTTTACTATGTGTGTGTGTGCCAGAAAACTAAGACTACTTTAATTTTGTGATCAGGGTAGAACCAACTAGCCGTTGGGATTACATTCAGTTTTACTCTGGTCTGTATCAGCTAATTAGATCTGCATCAGCTGATCTAGAACTGAAAGCATGAATGGATTATTTAGTTAAGAAGTTTCCCATATAATACTTTGATATTACCATTTTCAGGACAGAAAACAATCTCATAGAATTACTCCAAGGTAGTATCCAATGCTTTCACAGTTCTGGCATAAACCAGTGCTAGCATTTGCTGCCAAATAATGGTGGCAAACTGTGGAAACATTTGGTGGCAAACTGATGATTTTCCCCTTTGCCTGGCAAGCACTAACAAGACTAGAAAACGGAGGGAAGCTTGGAGTAGTATCCCACTGCTGTCGCAGTGCTAACTCAAATGATACCCAAAAGCCTTAACCAGCAGGGTTTAAGGTGTCTTTTGAACAGGCCCTATATTTAGAAAGAGACATTTAAACTGAAAATATCAAGTGCCATATATACCTAATATAAGGAGATGTGAGTATATATACTTTTGCCACATTTGATTCTGTGTGTAATGTAAGAATTTTAACTTGATTATCAGAGCAGTAAACCTCAAAATGCTCACTGGGTTCCTCTGTAAGGAAGAACGATTGATGTTTGTTCAGAAATTTTCATTATGAAGGGGGGAAAGCCCCCACTTAATGCCATTCTTAATATTCTGGAGCTTACGGTTTTGCATTTTTATAATCTTGCAATGCACTGTCATCATTCAAGACAGGATGAATAAAACTCCAAATGAAGGTTACCTTGCCTTTATCTTGCATAACAGATATTGCCATCTTACTCGGGTAAACCACAAGAGAAACTATCATTAGATCAAAAGAAAGTGTTGAGACCGTGTAAACCCTTCTCTCTGAAGGACTAATGCAATATTTTGGAGGGTGGCTAAACATTTTTTTCATTATATCCAAACTGAAAAATCATGAATTAAGATTTGACTACCATCCTGGCTTGCAAACCAGAGTCAAATCCTGGTTTGTAGTCAAGAGTTTAAAACAGCTTCCCAGTTTGGATATTTTAAACTATTATTAAAAATTATGTGGAAAAGCCTCCAATATGTTCTTTACAGCCATGACTGAGGAGGAACAAGGAAGGGAGGTGCACAAGTTTGAGGCTCACGCAATATCACTAAACCATAGTTTAGTATTACATATAAACCAGGTGAATGAGATGCTATGGTTTTTAAAACTCTTAATTAACATTATAGTGTGTGAGAAAAAAGGAAGGAAGCATGGGCACAATTCTTGTTCTTGCCCTAATAAACCAGGGGGATTTTTTGGACTGTTTATGGCTGAATTGGAACAACTGGGTGGGAGTTAAAAAGAAAAAAACTGACAAATAATTTGTACTAATTTCACTGACCCATAAAAGCTGAAATTTTCTCTTCCTTGTTTGTATCCAACAACAATGGCTTACTGATCCTAATGAACTAACATAGAAAACATATAATGAAGACCCTTACAGTAATCAGCTGTATTATACAAAGCACTAAGTAACAAATAAATTAGACTTGCATAATTAAATAAAATTAGAGAGCAATCCTATGTCCCCTTCACATGAGGGGTCATAGGATTGTTTGGCTTACTGGCTCCAAGCTGGTAGAAGGGGCTCTGGGCTGGGAGCCACAAAACCATGCTTCCTGCCCCCTCCCTTTCCCCCTCGTAGCCGCCATGGAGAGAACTACCTCTCTGCGCTCACAAACAGAGCACAAAGATGGGGAAAATGAAGCATTTCTAAGGGTGAGGAGGTGAGCAGACTAGAGACATGGGGCTATGAGCTATCTCAAGCTATCAACAGCCTCCTTCCCTCTTCCTCTGCAAAGCCTCCATTAGATAGGAAAAAACACCCATCTAGCTAAGATACAAGGCAGCTGGAGAGTGGAAGTGAAGATCACCTCTGCACTGAAGCCCCCTATATTGGCAGCCTTCAAACTGGGAGGTAGGTGGGCTTCAGCGCGGAGGTGACCTTCAAACTGGGAGGCTGCCGACCATTTTCAGAGGATTGTGCCTGTAGTAGTTCTCAGAATAATTAAATAAGCTCAGCTATTCTTCAAAGCTACAAAGAAACAAGTTACTGCAAATTCCATACCAGACATAGGCATAAGTTTTCACTGCAATGTAAGGTTACAGAACAATACTACATTAACTCCTGAAGATCAACAGTAAAAAATGAAGCTTATTTCAAAAGGTTAGAGAGAGCTTACTTTGAAAATTTGCTGTGCAGTTCTTTAGTTTTTCTTATATTGTTCACACATTTTAGGAGGCTTCAGGCTCTAAGATTATTCTGATCCTACTAAAAGTTATTTTCAGAAAAGCAGAATAAGCCAGGCCAAAGTTCCCTTGAATTCTTTAAAAGTATTTTTTTCTTAATGTTTCCATAGACTGCGAAATTGTTTATAGGTACAATACCAAACATCTGCTATGCTAAGGATAACAAAATAATACAACTGGATGACAGCTATTGACAAAACTACTGCAATAGTGAATTGCACAATGCTACCCAATAAGATCTCAACTTGGGTCTCCCAGGTCCAAGCCCAGCCCAGTATCCAATGGACCACAATCAATCTAAGTAATTCAGAATGATGTACAGAACCTAGGAGGGCTTGTATACAGCATACAAGATATGCTATTACCTTATAAAGTGTTACAAAGTGTTAAATATATTAGCGTATACACAGACATACACTGCATACCTAGAAATAACTACGCTACAAATAAATATCAAGAGAGGGGGATGACTTAAAACTCAACAGTGATCTAGTCTTTGAAACATCAGCAAAGGAAGCTTGTCATAAGTAACAAGCTTTGCGGCTGTACTTACACTTGACATGTGACATATTGTGTAGTTAAAGAACGAATGAACACACTCCTTTCTGCTATGTGCATGTTTTATAAGTCAAATCTATTTTCGTCTACTGAAAAACAAGTTGTTTATACTTTCCCCCATGAATATTGCAAGTTGAATTTTGCTCTGCTACAACTGATTTGCCATCTGTACTCTTTATATTGTGTATACCTCAGATATTTCAGAATCTCCAAAATCCTTTACTAAAAGGGACTATTGTTACCAAACAACTCAGCCCTGCTGCCATTTTAAGTATACTGCTAATTTCTTGACTTGATAAACTTCCATGTTGCCTAGGCAAAGAATGTCAAATAAAAGCAGTAAAACAGATTCAAATGGGCTTTCCACCTTGGGGCCATAGCTAGACCTAAGGTTTATCCCTGGATCATCCAGGGGTCAAATCTGTTCATCTAGGTCACACCCTGGGCCTTGCTAGATGAGGCGTTAGCGTGCTGTGAGGCCCGGTTTCCCTGCTGTGCATCCAGATGACGCACAGGGGAATCCGGGCCCAGGCTGTGCTGAGACCTCCCTGAGGCCGGGGCTGCGGAACATCTAGCGAGGTCCGTGGCTTTTTGCAGCTACTCGCTTAGTCGCGAGTAGCCGGGAAAAGCCACGGACTGGGCACAGCGCTCATAGGAGCGCTGTGCCCATCGGCCCGGGGGGGGGGATCCTGGGGGGGAAGAGAGGGGCAGGGAGAAGGCCAGACCCTGCAGGAGGGGGGGAGAGCAGGCATCAGGGATGGCAAGGGGGGAGGGCGGGTGAGAGAGAGAGCGCCGGGCGCCGCCGCCCAACCAAACGGGCAAGCGCCGCCGCCAGGGCAAGGCCTGGCATGGGGGGGCGGCATCGCCCGGGCAAGGCCAGGGAGGAAGGGCTTCGTTTTTTTAAAAAACGGACTTACCTGGTCCGGAGTCTTTGGGCCGCACGTGGCCCCTTTAAACTTTTTTAAAAATGGCTGACGCTGCAGGGTTCCCGACGTCCCTGCGCATCCCGCGTCTGGAAGCTGGGGCGGCGCGCGCTAACGTCAGCGTGCCATCGCCCCACCTCCAGGCCAGCTCAGCCGGCCTGGTCTAGCAAGGCCCACAGGGAATCCAGTGCTCAGGCAGGGGCGAACCCTGGATGATCCCAGGATAAACCTTAGGTCTAGCTGTGGCCTTGGTGTCCTTGTTTGGTTTTTTTGTTTCCAATACTAAGTAATGTCTGTGAGACTGTGGAATATACAGAGGCACTGCTCCTGCCCAGTCCCTAACTCAATCATGCCAACCAAAGCATATACCTGATTAGCCATTGAGAACCCTAACAAGAAAAAGCTCAATTTCAAGGCACTGACACCACAAATAAACACATTAATACTCATTAGTAGTTGTGAAGTCTAGAGACCTACACCTCAGATCAACAGACCCACCCATTGCATCAATATATCCATGGATTGGGCCCACAAACTACTTCAGCCTTAACATGGCAGTAAGTTTCTCTCCCATTGGTATCAATAGAAGGTAGAACAGGGGCGGGGAAGGCATGGAGAAGGAAAAAAAATATTCACACATGGCCACAATGAGTTGACTGGACTAAGGAAGCAGCACTTCCTCTCTCCACCAGCACCACAACCTTTTGATTCCTCTACACGATGCTTATAATATCCAAGTTGACAACTTACAAGCTTTACCACATCATTAATCAAACAGTGACTGATTTCCACCACCACCCCCCGGGTTGAACATTTGTAAGACCGAGAAATATGTTATGAAATATCACTCCCATCATTAGTAACATGAGTATCCCACAAGTTGATGCACTGGGAAAGCATGAAAGGAAACATACATCCCAGGAAAAAGTGCTTGCATATTGGAGGAGGAGTATAGCCTGGAGTGTGATAGGAACATCCTATCCTTTTTATCCTGTTCCTTTTCTCTCTACTCCAAGGGAGATTTATGGCAGGTGCTTGTTTCCAAAATATGTTTTATTGTGTATAAAAGCACTGAAATTGTATCTGTTCTTGAATCAGGATTGGAGATCTGATTACTACCTTAAACCATACCTCAGTTCTATACAGACTGAACTCCATATCTGTTATATTAATTGTATATCGCCTCATACTAACTACTAGGCAAACCTTCTAGGATTATTTATTTAAACTATCTCTAACCCAGTTTTTAAATGAATTTTTGAAAGTGGCTTATATAGAATACAGAGATTATTCAACATACAATATAAAAATGACATAAAAATCAAAAGAACAACAACAGTATTAAAAACCAACAAAAAACAACAGCAGACCGAGTCATAAAATACCTTCTGAAATGAAAATGTTCAAAAGCCATCTAAAACTGAGAAAGAGAGACAGAGTTCACGGCTTCAATTTCAATTTCATTTTGCAACTAAAAACAACAAATGGCATATTTGACAAGGGTTTAAACTAAAGAAAATTTCACACATTTGCAGGTAATGAAAGTTGTCTTGTACCACTTTGCTTGTACGATGACACTTGCACCCCCTGGGTTTCCTGTAGTGTCGGCTTCTTTGCTTACTAATAGGCATATTCTTAAGTAGCTGGCACAAACCCATCAACAACATTAATCCTTTTCCAGCAGCTGAGACATTTGAATTGTATGTTACTCTAACTTACTGGGCAAGTACCAGATGTACGGAAGCAGAAAAGGAATATTTTTAGGTGAGAAAATACAAGGAGGAAAGAAAGTAATGCAAGCTATTCTGTAATCTCAGAAACAAAGGAAAACTCTCCCAAGTGAATGTGTGGATTACTACTGAGCAGGTTAGCCTGTGCCTAGATATAGGTAGCATAAGGAATAAAACAGAAAGAAAGAAAAATACCCTGCCCTTACTTTATAGCAACATGAAGCTCAAAGCAACGTAAAGTAGGGTTAAGAATGGTATTTTATAGCACATTCCTACACGAACAATTAGTATCATCTTTTACAAAAAAAGTATACTCTAGGCAAAATTCAACACCAAACAAGTAGAGTTCAATTTAAGATCAGAACCATAAGAAGAGCCATGCTGGATCAGACCAAGGGTCCATCTAGTCTAGCACTCTGTTCACACAATGGCTAACCAGCTGTCGACCAGGGACCCAAAAGCAGGGCACGGTATAACAGCACCGTCCCACCCATGTTTTTTTTAAGCCAGCTTGATTAGTTTTTCCAGAAAGGGTATAGAAATCTTTTAAATAAATAAATAAATCCCATAAATTCTGCACAATTTTTATTAGCTTTTAATAGCCTCTTAACAAGAAGTGTTTTTCTCTAAAGTGTAAAACTTTTTATTGATTGGATTGTTACTGTTTTCTGTATTTCAAAAATTAATCCTACCTTACATTTGCAAGACTGGCAGGAATGTTTTATATAGGAATAAAGAAAGACTGAATCCCTTTTAGGCAATAGCATTGTATTCATTAATCAGTGGTAATTTAAAACAATATAAATGAATTCATCTTATGTTGTGGTATCTCTCTGGTAAGTTCAGCCTTTAGCTGACATTATGAAATACATTAAGTACCTACATTCCAACATTAACTGCAGAAGAAAATAATACATGAACATAAAATATTTTGCTTTTCATATTGTAGTATGCAACAAGCCACAATATTCAAAGAAAATGCTTTAGGAACCATCTGAGGTTAAAGTCAAGAAGCTGGTAATGAAACATAGCTATTGCTTTTAGCTATCGGATATCTTACAAGCTATGCTCTCTACTGTATGGAAATCAACAAAAATGTTTCATTATTGTTATTCACTTTGGAAATTAATTGTTAAAATAGTTAAAATGCTAAAAATTTCAAAAAGCTGCATTTGCATAAATTTCAGCCCTGTTATGACATATATCTGTCTACATTGTAGTCTAGTGCAAGATTCAACATGTGCAGACATTTCCCTCAAATGTTTGTTCCAGGATGTCTACTTGGATGTAGTCCTTGAGATATAGATGATGTTGTGGGTACCACAACTTGTATGATTGTGTTGAGTTTTGGGGGTACTGCCTCATCAAGCCCCCACTCCATTATCTCTATTACAATAAGATACACAAGAAACAGTGAATCAATTGAAATGTAGGGTTTTATACAGTAATAATAGTGTTACTGCACAAGAAAACCAAAGAAACTTCTGGGCAAACCCACAATGATACAGGTATAAAGGAAAAGATAGGAGGAAGTGGCTTGCATCTGTTGGGAGCTGGTGAGATTTCAGGGGTGCAGGATCCAAATAAGTATAACTTTACCTCAGATTATTTATTTATTTATTTATTTATTACATTTCTATACCGCCCAATAGCCGGAGCTCTCTGGGCGGTTCACAAAAATTAAAACCATTCAAAGTATAAAACAACAGTATAAAACCATAATATAAAATACAATATAAAAGCTCAACCAGATAAAAACAGCAGCAATGCAGAATTACAAATTTAAAACACCATGTTAAAATGTATTTATAGACATGTTAAATTTATAGACATGTTAAAACATGTTAAAATGTATTTATAGATTAATCCACAGCAGCTCCATGCAATGAGAAAACACCTCTCCCAGGTGAGTTGTTGGAGGTTCTGTCAGGTATTGATTGGCCCCATGCCCACCTAGCCTTATTGGTATGGGTTCTGCAGAGTAGGAACCAACATCTGCCTCTCCCCTGGGCTGTTCTTCCATCCTCTCCACTGATGTGTCCACCAATTTTTTGGCTTTCCCCCATCCAACCTGCCCCTCTCATTCTCTCTTTCTCCTGCATTCTTTTTTCCTACTCTCTGTTTTTCTTCTGTCCTCCCTTTCTCCTCTAGTTCTCCTCCCTCTTGCCTTCCCCATGCTACTCTAGACATGCGTCTTTCTCACTCTTCACAGATCTGCAGTTTGGTTTCTGGGTTGGCTGACAAGCCTTTGAAGCACAACAATTGTAGGAAGCTTGGCCATCAGAGCCTGCCAGTGGCTGTTCATCAGACTGTGGAGCCTGCCTAGATCATCATCATCAAAACATAAGAAGAGCTATGCTGGATCATCTAGTTCAGCATTCTGTTCACATAGTGGTCAAACAGCTGTTGACCAGGAACCCACAAGCAGGACATGAGTGCAACAACAGCAACTTCTCAGTTAATGAGAAGATCAGCATACTGGGCGTTCACTCTTTCCCATGGCTGAGAACTCTAACTTTTTAAGAATCAGGCAAGATTCATTAGAAATGTACAGTTTTAATAGATGAGAAATTATTCTGCGTTTACAGAGCCATCTCAGATCAATATTGTGTGATCTAGAAGGTGCATCTCAGAATACCTTGAACTCTGTTCCCTTCACAGAAGGGAAGTTAGGATGCAAGCCATTGTTTTAAAACCTTTGTTAGTTCAGACGCATATAACATTTAATGTGGCTTTTCTGACTGGTAATGCAAGCAGAAAGAGTGCTTTGCTAATATATTATGTCTTCCTGTAAATTTCCTAGATCCTCAGGACTTGTCACTAAATGTTTCAATAATTTAAATCTTGCCTTCCATGGAAATTTTCTTATTCCTTAATCTAATATCCTTATCTTTCCTATTAAAATTCTATACTTTAAAGAGACTTTGAGAAGTTAAAGGAAATTTTATATAAGGTTAGTAAAAATTAAACATGGTTGCTTATCATTAAGATAATCTAAGCAATTTAATAATCGTATGCTGATTACACACACCTGAAAAAGGAAGTTGGAATGTTATTTATATACTGAGCTCACAGCTATCTGTTCAAGGATGTTCAAAATATTTTATCCACTAAGTTGAAGGACTAGGAAAGACGTTCTGCAAGTCCAAAAGGAAATCAGCTGGCTGATGCTATTTTATAGTATCAGTAAGTAAGCATAAAGATTATATCTTCCAGCCACAGCAGCAGGTCATTTTCCTAATCAGTTTGTTCCTTGCCTTTTCAACTAGATCTTGGCAATGTGCACCCTGAAAGTCAAGGTAGAATCCTGTGTAATACCACAACACAAGAGCTTGGATGTATAGTCTCACATCTTTCCCTTTAGGAAAAAGCTGGTGTTTTTATTAATCCTTGTGTTTGCTAAATGGAAACAGCTAGAAGCTCTATTTATAAGACTCAATTTGATATAGTGAGCCCTCTCATGTAAGGATATCTGAGTATTCTCTTCAAGTGTGATTACCATGTTTTCCATTCAGTGTAAAGGTAATTCACAGTGTCAGATATAAGTATCCCATTCTCAAAGCATGAATATAGGAAAATGCAGGTCTAAGCTGTAGTCTGTTTTCACAATCACACTACCACTTTGAACTGAATGCATGATTACTGTACATTTAATGGCCTTAAGAGGTCCCATTATCAACAATTTTCTCATTTGGAACTGAACCATGAATTTGTTCTATATCCAGCAGTCTGAAGAAGAAATTTAAGCTAATATAGGAAAGAAATTAATGTTTTCCCATCACATCCACCTCATATGAAGTCCCATAGTTATTGTGCAAAAGCATTGAGGATGCAGCAGAAGAACTTGCAAAGATTCCTTTCAAGGGCTGTCAGCAAGATCATGTCTTGCTGTGACCTTCCTCAAACATAGTGTGATGCAGACAACACAGATTGGATTTTATCAGTAGATACTCACTCTTTCTTTAAAAACAACAACAGGTGGCTGTGCCAAGATAAACATACCCTCAAAGATTTCTCAGGTGAAAACAGGGGGTGTTCTTGTAGCCATATATACTTCTATGAAGCCAGTCACAGAATCTGTATTGAAGCCAGTGAGTGGGTTTGCTGGAGCCAACATAATCCACACTATTTAACATATATACGAAGCCATAGGGGATGGTCATTAGGGGATTTAGAGTGCAGTGCCAACAATACACTGATGGCACCCAGCTCTATTTCACTGTTACAAATGAATCAGGTGTTGCATGCAAATTCTGAACCAGAATCTGGAAGCAATGGTGGGCTGGATAAGGGCCAATAAGCTGAATCTGAATTTTGGTAAGATGGAAGCCCTGTGGGCAATTGATACTTGGATCCAGAACCTACCAGAACATCGTGATTTACCTCCTACTTAAAATTGCCCAGACGTCTAAGAGTAAATCCTGATCTGTCTTTTTCCCCAGTCATGCACTAAAATACCCTGGTCTTTTCCAGGTTAGCCAGGAGATAACTTGCATGATATAGCACAGTAGGTTTATCTGCTTATTTCCCCTAAAGTCAGAATGTCAGTCTGTAGCCATAGTCCATGAGTTAAGTTCAAGTCAGAATAGGACTGTAGGGGGCTCTCTGCCCCAAGAACATTCCATGAATTTTTAGCTTCATTTTTACAATGTGTCTCTAGTGTCTCTATAAAGTTAAGCATGTAGGCAGCATTTTATCCACTTGCTCACTAAGAAGTAGCTCCTGTCTTCCAGTGTTTGGATTAATGTGTTGCACAAACTGTGGAATAATCGATGAGAAATAGGGTCTAATTCTTAAATTGTTATATTTTATTACTATTTAATGCAGATATATATTTTTTAAACACACACACATAATGGCAACCTGTTTTATGTTCTACAATTATTTCCCACTTTCTCATCTCCTTATCACTAAATTTCTGGCTGTGATCCTGACTCAGGCCATAGCTAGGTGGAGCGATATCCCAGTGATCGCCCCAGGATCGTCCCTGTGCGTCCAAATGATGCATAGGGCATCCTGGGAGCAGAGAGGGATGATCCCTCCCTTGCCCCAGGATATCACCCTACAGTTCTAGCCCGCTTTTCCCGCAGTCTTGGGATGATCTGAAGACCATGGAACGTGTGGGCGCATTTGTCCCGGCTCCTCGCAAGTAACCTCAGGAGCTCTGTGCCCACTGGGGGTGGGTTGGGTGGAGCAGGGAAATGTAGTTATTTAAAAAAAATATTCACTTTCTACGCACGAATGCTCGTGTGTGCCTTCTTCTTTAAAAACAAAAACAAAATGGTGGCCGCGATGTCACGTGCCGCATGTAAACCAGAGCAACGATCTCACAATCACAAAATCACGCTATCGCCTCCCTCCGACCCCACTCATCTAGCTGAGGCCTCAGAGACTCATGAAACCCCCTGCCCAACCCACTGTCTTTAAATTAACTGACAAGCATCTTTAAAACATATGTTAGGAAGGTACATCGTAGCTTCACATCCACTGATACCACATACAAAAGTTTCATACAAATTTTATGCAAATTCTGTTGTGTGTGAATAAAACATACAACTTAACTAAAGTGTTCTTGCTCATTATAAGTTTCCATGGTGACCCTCTGTGATTACCTACCTATAGAAATGTGTATTCCATTTACTCAAAATAGCTTTAGTTCCTTAAGATTTGCATGTGTTTGGGGATTTCAGAAATGTTTATTAAGTAATATATTCATTTTGATAATATGCTGTTATTTGAAGGAGGAATATATATTTTATTGTTTCTATATTTAGTATACAATTTGCTTTACAATTTTGCCTCATTTATCTTGCAACTACCTTGTGCAGCACTTTTAAGCTGAGAAATAATGATTTCTTGAGTTCCTCCCTCCCCACCATAAAACATCATGGCTGAGCAGAAATGTACACTTTGGTCTCCACTGAACATATGAAAACTAAGAAAAAATACACATTGTCCTTCAATTTGAAACATTTTGAGGTGGTTTACATAGGTTGTGGCTGTTTCAGCTAGTGCTGTGCCAAAAAATTCAATTAGTCCATTTTGGGCATTTTGTGGGGGGGTAGGGAGAAAATGAAAACTCTGGAGAAAGAGGCTGGGAGAAGTGAGAATTTTAGAGAATTTTCTCCTTGGGGAGGGGCACAGGATTTCTACATACCTTTTTAAGTGTAGGAAGTTTGAGAGGTCTTCTTTCTATCTATATCTAGATAGATAGATAGATAGATAGATAGATAGATAGATAGATAGATAGATAGATAGATAGATAGAAACAGCCCTGGCACATGCAGGAGCCCAGGAGTTCTTCCTGAATGTCTCTTGCAGAGTGCAAGGTCATATGGTCTCCATTGGACATTCATGAAGAACTGCCGGACTCCTCCAAGTGCCAGGAGTGTATTTTTAAAAATAAATAGATAAATAGAAAGATGACTCCTAAATAACAGGCTAAACTTTTAAAGGTTATATAGAAATGCTGTTGCCCTCCCAAGGAGAAATTTCTCTGAAATTCTCAACCTCCCTGCAAAAGAGGCAGAAAAAGCAATGCCTCTTTTGCAGGGAGAGAAAAGGTTCCCGAAAGGGGGAAGGATTCAGCACAGAACTAGTTTCAGCCCATGTGGATCCCATTAAAGTAGGTTCAAGCACCAGATCTATCCAGTCACAGTTGTGGCCACTCTTGTTGTGGCTGCAGCTATCCCGGATCTTGGGGGGGGGCAGGAGCAGAATGGTGTCCTGTTGGTCAGGAGGGGTTTTCATGCACAGCTTATACCATGTCTGGACAAGAGCATTGCTGACACTTTATGGCATAACTAGGTGCAGAGTTTTCGGGAATTGGATCTTTTGACACAGGTTCATATGAAGACCATGCCAGCAACTCTCTGGGAGATTGGTGGAAGGAGGCAAAGCAAGCCATGCTACAGTCCACAGCCCCTAGAACCAGGGCCTGTTATATCAAGACAGGTAGCGACTTCCATGGTTTTAGGCAGCTGCAGCAGCTATGATCTATCCCATAAAGAATCTTTTTCACTTTTGTGTCGTATCTCGGAAGAAGGGACTCTTAGTTAAAACCATTAGAGGTAAGCTTGCAGGACTGACATTCTGGTCCAAGATAAAAGGGGTAATGGATCATTTCTCTGATTTCAGGGTACATTGAACCCTTCAGGGCACCAGAGTTCCCACGTCCTGGGATATTTGTTAGGTTTGCAGAGGTAATGGTGCTCATTGTGTAATTATTCTTATGAGGCTATTCTGTTTCATGCTGTGGTTTTATCAGCTTTTTTCAGGGCTTTTAAATATCAGAGCTGACACCTCTGGGAGTCCCTTGCAATTTTGGGATATGCATTCCATGCAACAAGTGGTGAATATCAATTTGAGGAGGTCCAAGACCAACCAGGGTGGCTGAGGGTCATGGGTGTCACTGTTCCTGGCTCAGGTGGAGAATTCCAGTGAAGGCCACTGGGAACTTTGTATTTGTCAGGACTTGCCCCTGACCAAATATCAGTTTTGGACTTTTACTGACTTGGGGGAGTTGCATTTTGGCACTTACTCCTTCCATATTTGTGACACCTCAATAGTTGCTTCTCTGGGTTTCCCCTTGGAAGCAGTGCAGGCTATGAGGAGGTGGTGCTCTAAGGCCTTCTGGACTTATGTGAGGCCACTTTCTGTGTCAGAGACTGCCTAGTCTTCTGGAATGAGTTCTCACATTTGGTGTTTTTCCTTAAGATCAATGGAATGGACAGTAGCGTGTGCTAGCGCTCATCTGTGGGTAGAGCATGGTGTTCTGGACCAGTCCAAGTGTTTCCAAGTCAAGCAACGGGTTCCAGTTGGGGCTCAGCCAGTTTGGCACCATTCAGTGGTTGGGTAGACATGTCATGCAGCGGGAAGTATCTTCTTCCCACACTATTCCAGCAAAGTTTGGTTGCCTATCACCCCACAGGTGTGGAGTTGGGAAACAACATTGGTCTATTAATGGGAAAAGAAAGAGGGATGCTGTTCTGCAGGCTTTGGCCAGTTCTGATGTTATCCAGCAGCTATTTTATGATCCAATTTGTTCCCTCGCATTAGAAATTAAAATGTTAATCTGCAACTTTTCAGAAAATCCAGCATAACAGAGCAAGATCCAAACCATTAAATTAACTCAGCTGGACAGTAATGTTAATTAAAATGTCAGAGCTATTAAGGGAAACAAAACAGGGAATACTGTGGATTTGTGAAGTTTATAGTACAGAATGTGCTAGTTTACAATGATGTCACACTTCCATATTCAAGATACTATCAAAAGGCTGAGAGATCATTCTAGTACAAAAGTACACTGGGAAGTAATGGTGATGGATTCAGGCTAGTCTGATTTCAAGCTTTCCGTGACATATGTTAGAAAAAATACATGGAATGGATGAAATATTTTAATGTTGATACATATTTTTGTGACAGTGT
Organism: Elgaria multicarinata webbii; assembly: GCF_023053635.1. Taxonomy (NCBI): domain Eukaryota; kingdom Metazoa; phylum Chordata; class Lepidosauria; order Squamata; family Anguidae; genus Elgaria; species Elgaria multicarinata. The sequence continues at coordinate 67,076,369 of NC_086180.1, forward strand.
GCCTGATGTATCATGCGACAAAATATCATTTTGTGTTATTGTTTATATTTGTATATTTAAGTGTTTGGTTCAGGGTTGGATTTGATGTGGCCAATTCTTTTCTTTTCAGGAAATGGTAAGTGGGAGAAGGGAGTTAGAATAGTGAGCATTGTGACTGGTGATGTCAGATTGGTTGGTTGATTGAGAGAGAGAGAGAAAGGGAGAGTGAGAGAGTTTGGCAGTTAAAGAGTTAGGAGTTAGTGAGGGTTTGAGTGAGTTGGAGTTTATTAGAGGCTTGTTTCAGGATAGGATTAGGAAAGTGGGGTTATAGGATTTGGAGGTGGTTAGTATTCCCAGAGAGGTTGAGGGAGGGAGATTTATGTGTCTTTTTAGATTCTTTTACTTATATGAATAAAGTATATTTTAATTTCATTTCAACCACGTCTGTGGTTCATTTCAACCACAGTCATTCTCACACACATACAAATAAGGTTTATTGTCCCCCTCATTCTTTCAGAGATAAAGAACAGGGTGGTGGCAGCAAAGGAGAGGTTTAAATAGATGTCACAGAGGTTGGTGATGCCAGATATCGCGAATAGGGTCAGATAGATTTCCCCCCATCACAACTTTTCTGCGTACTGGCTTGTTCCTAGTTCTTTACTATGGTTACTGAGAGTTTCTAGAGAAGTGCTATCATTAATTTCAGAATTAGCTCATGTGCAGTTTGCTCTTTCCAGTTTCCTATTAATTTCTGTGATTCCCCTACCAATCTGCTTCTTGGTCAGATACTAGAGAAGTAAAATTTCTGAATGTTTTGAGGCCATGGTGGGGGATACTTTTTTCTGGCAGGGAGGTTGGAAAAATTGGAAATGGGGGAATGAAAAATAAGCAATACTTGGTGTGTGTTTTAGCACACTTTACAGATCTAAAGTCACATTGTGGCTGTATGATAGCCATCCCTAACCTGGCACTCTCCAGATATTTTGGACTTCAGCTCCCATTAGCCTCAGGCAGCATAGCCAAAGGTCAGGAATGCTGGACACTGCAGTCCAAATCATCCAGAGGGCACCAAGTTGAGGAGGGCTGCTTTAGAAGCATAAAGAAACCTTTCTGTTTCGGTATAAATTAGTTTGCTCATAAAATTATCATTACATTTAAAAATAAATAAAAGTAAACTCAGCTAGTAAATTTGTCATTATTTTCTGAATAGGTTAGAACTACATTAAATTACTGCTACAGCATCAGAAACAGAGGATTCTATAGAACAAAATCCAAACTGTCAAAAATGCACAATGGTGACTCTACTCACATGCTGGGAAAATGAGCATAACTGTCTATCAGTAAAATATACTTTAGATCAAGAATTTTAAGAAGGAATGAAATTACTAACTATGCTGGGAATCTTACAGAGTATTTTTTTAAAAAAAACCATTTCCCCCCAATGGCCTCATTATTTCCTGACATTTTATATCTCTAGCCTTTCTATTAAAGTGTTATTAGTTTTAAAAATCATTTTGGGGAGTAAAGAGTGGGCAAAAATATATAATTACTTTGACTTAAATTCTAAAATAAAATATTTCATAATCCAAAGCTGTTCATTTTTTTTCCAATTTTCAGAAAAATGAAACAAAAACAGTCCCAAGAAAAACTGGGGGGAAGCAGTTTTTCCCCTTCCTAATTTTTTCTGGTTTTTCCCAGGCCTTCACATATCTTTCAGTTACATATCACCACCTGCATTATAATTCTCATCTTTTTTCTTTTCTTCAAAAGGAGCGGGTGTACATTTCAGTGCTGTACCAATATATGCCCTTTAAACAAAGAACTGATTAACATGAAATGGAGTAGGTGATATTGAAAGTGACTGAGGCTGGTAATTTTCACCAGAGACAATTATGCCCCAGCCCAGACAGCCGCCGATTAAACCACTTGCCTGGTCAGCCAAAATAGTGTTTTGTTGTTAATAAAAGCATTTATGTGCATCAGTACACAAAGTAATACTTTATTGCTGAAAATGCTTCTCTTGTAAGGTTCTTGTAAGATTTTCACACAAGGTCTTTATTATGGTAAAGGTTGTTTATTTTTTGTAAAGCATAAATATGCCCATCGTTGTAGCAGTCTCTATAAATCCTAGAAATGCAAACCAGAAAAGTTACAGAAAGCAAATGCATCAGTGTCACTCTAAGGCCAGACAAGGTAAACTAAACTGCTAAATCTGGAGGGAAATTCAGAGAGAAGCAACACCAGAAGCATTATTAAATTATTTTCAAAACCAGAACAGATCATCTTTCAGATAATTTGCTATTGATGATTTTATTCTACCAATTTGCTAGGTGTTTTAAATGCAGTTAAAAATAAGTTTTTCTTCTAAATCAAGGCCTGGTATCTGCTAATAGAAAATTAACATAAAAGTCAAAACACTTTTCTGGATAAGATTTAAGCAGAAGAGAAATAAATATATTTCAAATAAATCACTGTAGAAACTACATTGAAAAAAATACCTGAGTCAATTTTTCACGTCCTCATACCCACTTGAAATTGACATTCTGCAGCAGGAATACTTGCCAGATAGTAGAGCAGATGGTAATGTATTAAATCTAGAACTATCATAATTTAGAATTTGAAAAAGCTTTTGAGAACTGAATAAATAAACCATAATAACTTAAAAAAAAAGAGAGAAAGTATTCATTACCTGCAACATACGTTGGTCTAATGAACAAGATTAGTCTATAGCCAGTACCACAAACATGATAATTAAATTTATTAGAGTATTTTATACTACTTTTCCAAAAGCTCAAACATATCATTTTACATACTATTTGATTTAACTTACCATTAAATAAAATGCTGTGTAAAATGAAATAATCATACATGAAACCAAACTACTTCAGAAAAATAAAGTTTTTCCAAAAGTTTTGACGAAATAGAAAAATTTTACAATCCATGTGAGAAGACAGAGAAATAGAGGATAATCTTTCCTTATATGTTCTGGGATGTAGGTCTGCAGTTACAGAGATATTGCCTAAAAACAAACTTATTGAAGAAACAATACAAACAACAGGGCTGACTTATGCTCACTTGGTTAGTGGAATAATATCAGATTGTATCATCCAATGGTACACCAATTTTTGAAATCCTTTGGTGTGTGTTTTTCTTTTATCCTTTATTTGCTGTAAATGTTACAGCACACATAAAATATTCATAATACCTGCAACAAAGTCACAAGGAACATCCATAGGCTAGAATCGTCCAGTATGATTGGATCTAGCTGGCAATAACAGTTACCCTACAATATGGAACAAGCTTTTAACATAGTTACAACATTTTGGTATATTTGGTCTTTCATAGTTTTAAATTAGAAATTCCAAACATATTGACTATCAGTGGACAAGACACAAATAATATGGATATTTCTTTCTTTCTTTATTACATTTCTCTACCGCCCAATAGCCAAAGTTCTCTATAATAGTGTTCCTAATGGTGAACGTATATTAAAACATAATAAAAGCTGTTTTATGGCAGAAAACTAATTTTCCATGACTAAACATGCCTCCAGTAGCAAACTCCTTTGTCCTCCTCTAGACTGTAAAATTACTTGTGATTTTATGGACATCAAGACCAAGCATGCTTGGGTTTCTACTGAAGAAAGCTTTATTTCTTGATTTAACTAGCTTTGGCTGTTGGGCAGAATAGAAATGTAATGAATACATAAATGAAGAGGTGGGCAAATTGGACTCCTACAGTTGCTATGGCCTACATTTCCCATGAGCCTTAGCCAGCATAGCTAATGATGAAGGATTATGGGAGTTGTAGGCTAAAACTAACTGGCCACAGGTTTCACACTCTTGTTTTAACTAATGAATTATAGATTTTTACAGCTGATTTTGAGGAACATCGATATAATAATGAACAATGAATATGGTTGTCAAGCCTACGAGTTAAACCATTTCCCTGCAACTGACATTCCAATTTGGGGTAAGACATTGGGCTCCTCTTGCAACAACAGCACTAGTTGGGAGGAAAAAACCAGGAAGCCTTGGAGAGTAAAGTATATCCCAGTAGCTTTATGTTGCTATTTGGTACTGCCAACAATTATATAATTAACTCTTTACATTCTAGTTTTCTGTTTCTTTTAGTTCCTTGACTCTAGAAAACTAAAATGAATAGAAATGTATATAAGAGATAACTTATCTAAATAGTTTGAACTATGCTCCTATAATTATATTTGGATTTTTAAAAATTTATCAACATCCATACAGGCAACCTGGTAAACACTATGATTTATTAAAATGCTCTCCAGAAGGAGGTATCGGAATCTGAGCACACATTAAAGTTCATCAGTTCATATGGAAATAGGAGCACTTTGCAAATTACCAGAATGATTCTTTTTTGGCCATGTGTTAAGCTCATGTAACTCAAGCAGTTAAATAGTTTGATATTTATGGAAACACTTGTGGGACCCAAATACATGACTCTATCATTTTAGATGCAGAGTAAAATAGTCAGGTTTTAAAACTAGAAAACTATAGTCTTAGGGCCTTGCTAGACCTACCGGATAATCCGGCCGGGAGTCAGGGCGACGCGGCGCTACAGCTAGTGCGCACCGTCACCCTTTTCCAGACGTAACACGCGACGGGACAAGGGAAAGCCCCGTCGCGTCTGCCATTTTTTTAATCTTAAAGGGCCATGTGCGCAGGACCGCAACGCCGAAAAAGGTAGGTTTAAAAAAAAATGAATATAGGGTCCCCTGATTCCCCCCCACAATGCCTGCTGCCCCCCCTGCCGCTCGCTCGCCCATCCTCCCTCCGTCCGCCATGCCTTGTCCCCCATCCTTCTTTCCCCCGTCTGCCATGCCTTGTCCCCCGTCCTTCTTTCCCCCCGTCCGCCATGCTTTGTCCCCCGTCCTTCTTTCCCCCATCTGCCATGCCTTGTTTCCGTCCTTCTTCCCCCGCCCCTGTCCCCGATGCCTGTGCCCGTTCTTCTTCCCCCGCCTCCCATCCCCCGTCCCCGATGCCCATGCCCGTTCTTCTCCCCCCCTCACCTGCCGGGTCCGGCCTTTTCCCCGGCCCCTATCTCCCCCCCGTGATTTCCCCCCAGCCCGATGGGCACAGCGCTCCTATGAGCACTGTGCCCAGTCTGTGGCTTCTCCTGGCTACTCGTGAGTAAGCGATCAGCCGGGAAAAGCCACAGAAGTCGCTAGACTTTCCACAGCGCGGAAAAGCCGGGCCATAAGCAAATCCGCTTATCCTGGGTTAAGGGAGGTCTTAGCCCCAGCCTGACCCTGGAATCCCCTGTGCGTCATCTGGATGCACAGGAGGGAGACCGGGCCTCACACCGTGCTAACACCTTGTCTAGCAACAGCCTTAGAGAACTTACAACATGTTGTTCCTTTTCTACAAGATGGCGAAGTTCACTTCCTTTAATTTAAAACAACATTCACTTGCTTCATAAGACAATGTTCCAATTAGAGCTTAATTTCTAGCTTATTCAACAGGATAAGAGACAAGAGTTACCAAATTCTATCCCTAAACCAGGAGAGGGAAACTTTTTCCCCCTATGTAGAGAAGTTGATCCATGCAAAATTCAGTTTGAGATCAGAGCCACCAGTAGGTGGTGCCAGAAATAAGATACAAGAATTCTGGTTGCTGCTTTTCTAAGCCTGCATTCCGTTATGATTTGACATCTGTATTTTAATGTGAGTAGGAACTAAATTGATTTAGAAATAGTTGTATAGGGGGGAATCAGTTCTGGGTGACACCAGCAGGGAAAGGTTGCTAAGTCGTATCTGACTACTTTTAGTTCTGTATATTTTTGAGTAGCAGCACGCTAAGTAAAGTTTTTTCTGTATAATTCAGTCTCTGTGGTTCACTTTATAACCTTGACAATATTACATGTTGTCAGAAGACAAACTGAAAATAAGGCTGTGAAAAATGGGGCAAGTGAAGCCTCCAGGAAAGTTGGTGTTTGAAGGAAATGCTGCAGATAACTAGAGAAGATGGAAGCAAGGGTTTGAATTGTACTACATTGCAAGTGGAGTAGACAAGAAAGGAGAGAGACTCCAGTCAGTATTATTTCTGCGTATGGCAGGTGAAGAAGAAAATTATTTAATACTTTCCAGTTTGGTGATGGTGAAGGTAAGTATAAAATTCAAGTTTTGATGAATGCATATAGACCCAGAAGAAATGTTACTTATGAAATGAATAGGTTCTTCAACAGAATTCAGAGTGAAGGAGAAGGTATAGATCAATATATGACAGATTTAAAGCTGACTGATAGCTCACATCTACGAATTTGGGGAGCTGTGTGGCATTCAGACAGATTGAGAGACAAATTAACGAGAGAGAGAGAGTGATTTAACCCTTGAGCATGCAGTGAACATATGCAGGACAGAATAAGTGGCTGCAAAACAGTTGAAAGATTTGGGGGCAACCGAAAAGCAAATGGATGCCTTAAAGGGCAAAAGTACCTTTGAGAACCTAAAAGTAAACCAGCCTAAAAACAAATGGAGTGAGCGCTGGCATTACTAACACCTTAGAAATAAGGAAGTGCTACAGAGGTGTGCACAAGCATCAAAGCCGACTATAAGTGTGGCATCAGTCATGTCATAAATGCCTGTCCAGCATATGGGAAAGGAATGTAGAAAATGTGGCAAACTTAATCATTTTGCTAAAATGTGTAAAACTAAGGCCAGGAAAATTCAAGGGAAACAGATATCTTCAATATCTGTGAAACAGCTAAAAATACTCATGATATCTTCATTGGTACACTGAATTCTACAGCTCTTGAAGATAAATGGTGTTTGGATCTTCTCATAAACGATCACATGTATGTGACTTTTAAAATTGACACAGGGGCATAGGCTAATGCTATGTCTTTAAAAACATATAAAGCCTTGCATGTGGAACCACTTTAACATTCAAATACCAAATTAATAACTCTTCAGCATTCAAATGCCAAATTAATAACTTACTCTGGAGAAAGACTGCAAGTATCTGGTAAATGAAAGCTGGATTTCAAGTATAAAGATAAAAGGGCTCAGTTGGAATTTAAAGTTGTAGACTTTGATGCACAAGCTGTACTGGGCCTATGGGCTGTGACTAATTTAAATTCCGCTAGATGACAAAAGTTCCAGGCTATGTACATTCAATATACCTAGGTAATGGTTTGCAAGGATGCCTTTTTAGTATCTTTTAATCTTACAAGGTCTCCCAGCAGGCTTTTGGGGGCATTGATGGGATCACGTGCTACTTAGATGATATCTTGGTTTGGGCGAAGACCAAATAGGAACATAATGAGAGACTAAAGTGAGTTCTAGACAGGTGCTGTGAGAGGAACCTGAAATTGAATCCAGAGAAATGCAAATTTGCTATGATTGGACTAACATATCTAGGACGCTTGTTAAGCAAATAAGAACCAAAACCTGGCTTATGTAAAATAGAGGCCATCGCTGAAACGCTCAGTCTAAGGAACAAACTTGATCTCCAAAGATTTTTAGCAATGGTAACTTATCTAGCAAAGTTGTTGGTCAAAAAAGTTGAACTTTGGTGGATGGCGATCCATGATACAGCATTTACACCTTGAAGGAGCTGCTAACTAAAGCTCTTGTGTTGAAATATTAGAACCGTTAACTGTCAGTAGTGCTAGTTCTACAGGATTAGGTGCTGTTCTCTTGCAAAAAGGTGTACCTGTTGCATATGCTTCCAAAGCAATGACTACTGCCCAACAGAACTATGCTCAATAGAAAATGAAATGTTGGTAGTAGTATTTGGATGCACAGGATTTCATCAATTTCTCTATGGGAAAAAAGTGACTGTACTCTGTACAGCACCATGTACACTGATGGTGCTATATAAATAAGTAAATAAATAACAACAACAACAACAAACCATTGGAAACAATTTTCAGTAAAACCTTTGAATACAGTTCTGTAACTTAATTTACTGGATTATAGAGCTATGCCTAGAGCAGATACAATATCACATGCACAACTATTAATGGGAAACATTTGAGAACCACGCTGCCTATCTTAGCACCAATGTTTCAACCTCAGCAGGTAAGAGGTGACATACAGGCACACCTGAAGAGAAGACAAGAAAAACAGAAATCTTTACCTCCTTTGCAGGTGGGTGATTCAATTAAGATTCAGACTGATGATGCCGTTATCTACGGGAGGAACAGAAGAGATCCGCAAAGAACTCCAAGTTGTGAGACGATGACAGATGAGACAACTGGAGCTGCAGCTACACTTCCATCAGATGCACCTCCATCAGAGGTAGACCAATCATAGTCTCAAAACAACAGAAGTGGAACAGTTGTAGCACAACGTTCCATTGAAATGCCAGAAAAGACTGTGGACTCTAACAGCATGTCTACAGCAGCCCTTTTTCCCAGGGTCGCCCATGGGTCATCCCTGTGTATCCAAATGACGCACAGGGGATCCTGGGGCAGACAGGGACAACCCCTCCATTTTCCTGGGATAACTGCTTCTGCAGTTATCCCAATCTTCACTGTTGTCTCAGAACCATCCCAAGGACCGTGGCTGGTGTGGGTTCTGTCTCACCTTCTCTCCCCGCGAGTAGCAGGACCGGGCACGGAGCTGTTCGGAGAGGCTCCACGCCCTTTGGGTTGGGGGCAGCAATTTCACCATCCCATGAGGGGTTGGGTGCAGGGTTTTTTTTAACTTATCTTTTGCTGCGCACCCACGCAGCTCCTCTTACAAAGAAAAAAAAATGGTGACTGCAACATCCCTCCTTACTTCTGGAACATCGTGCAGCTGTCAAGATGCTAGGGGAGGCTTGCAGAAGCAGGTAACTGTGATCCTCCTCCCCCCTCCCTCTCTCTACACCCTTAAGGTGTAGACATGTCCTAAGTTACTTGTGACTATCTTAAGAGACAGGGTGATAAGAAAACCAATTAGATATAGAAAGTAGTTTAAAAAAAGAAAAGGAAGGAAGATGTAATGCAAGTGGGAACTAAAGTGATTTAGAAATGGTTATATGGAGAGAGAATCAGTTCTGGTTGATACCAGTAGGGAAAGGTTGCTAAGGAGTATCTGACTACTTTCAGTTTTGTACACAGTTGATTAGTAACCCACTACTAAGTAACATTTGTTCCCTATAATTCAGTCTCTGTGATTCACATTATAACCATGTGTGTCCTTCAGATGACTCCTGGAAGACTGCAGAGGGAAATGTTCACTTCAGAAAATCAACAATCAGGAGTTAGGAGGGTAAAGCAAGAAAATCTCAGAGCAATGATTAGACTATTTTAAACCCAGCAGCAGAATAAACTATTGTGGAATTGATCTTGCTAGTTTCACTCATAAGGAAAGGCAAAACAAACAAACAAAAGTTTTTAAGTTGTAAGAAACTGACATAGTTTAGACTTCAATGTTACATCTTTCTCAGATTTTGTATGTAATGTCTTGGCTGTGAAGAGGTCAGCTCATGGAAGAACACAAACTTTTGGCTTCTAGACCACTTTCTGGAAAAGACTGGTCCATGAGAATACAGAAGTAAACCATCTCTGTTCTAAACCCAAAGCTTTCATGTCCCTTGTACCTACATGGTCTGGATTCCACAAGAAGAATGCATAAGCAAAATAATGGGGTACGACACCAAAGTTCCTGCTGACCAATGAGTTCAAATGATGAGTGAAACCATGGACTCCGGAGAAGGGCACACGAGGGGCAAAATCCCAAAAGCTACTGAAATACTCACCTAATTTAAAAGGTTAAATACAGTACACATTAATTTTATAGCTCAATAAAGTAACAGAGCATACTGTTATCCTTAATCTTTCACTTTCAGGGATTTAGATTTTTTCTCTCTCCTCGCAGTATGAACAGAATGATCAGACAAATGGAGCTTTTTGATCACAAAGCAGACTTTTCTATTAAATTACATTCCACATAAATTATTGTTTTAAATTCGTGTAAGTTACTAATGCCTGAACTGCTGCTTGCCATTAGGAACAAATTAAATGCTCATTTTTAAATTTTATTTTTATTCACGTGGAATCATTGAGCTGGTCAATCAGTTGTCTTATTGTCCATTGAACAAGCAAATCTGCTGAAACTCAAAATTAGGCAGAAACTAATTATTGCTGGAATCTATTATTTTTGTAATGTCCATATTGTCATGGAGCCAGTCGCCTGCGCTCCCAGTCTGGATTGAGTCGGACAAGCCAGAAATCACAGTCACACCACAATAGGGGTAAACACTTTATTAATTACACATATAGAATCTGGTAGGGTCAACACATAGGGGAAAAGACACAGCTCTAAAACAAGAAAGGCAGGGAGAACAAACACAACACTCACATACTCAACTCTTCCCTCCCCTTGCTGAACAGGCAGCCACCCTTTTCCCAAGACATCCAGCCCCCAAACTAACTTTACACGAACTCTACCTCTGTGGGCAATAGCCTCACAGACCAAAAAAGCATTCCCTCTCAGCCTATGTTACCAGGATTCACACTGCTGCAAGGAAGCCCCGCAACCGACTCAACGTAGTTCTTTTATTGACTCGGTTGCACGTATACCAGGTGAATATCGGCCAGGTGCAGAGTAGGAGGATTCGACAAAATACTTACTCAAGGCTCTTGGCAGTCCTAACACAGATCTGACAAGAGACCAACTTTGCCCAAATCTTAAAGGGACCTCACCCCTCCATCACACATATGATATGTAAAATCATATAATGGCCCTCTTTATTAGGTGAAAGAGTTCCTGAGGTTTGAATTAAGGAAGGCTACTTTAAGAAATCTTTAGGTGAGGCTGAAGAATTTTGGAAAAAATAGGTGTGTATATGTATAGACTGGGAAACATGAACAAGATGTATGTGATTAGCTTAGTCTGGGAAAAACCACTGAACAAAGAGATTTCCAAGAAAAGCCTAAAACCTAAAGCCTAAAACCTAAAGCCTTCTCTGCTGTGGCACCCCGGCTGTGGAATGAGCTCCCTAAGGAGGTTCACTTGGCACCTACATTATATGCTTTTAGACGCCAGGTGAAGACCTTTTTATTCTCCCAACATTTTAACAATCTATAAATTTTAAATAACATGGTTTTAAATTTGTAATTTTGCATTGCTGCTGTTTTTATCTGGTTGAGCTTTTATATTGTATTTTATATTATGGTTTTGTACTGTTGTTTTATACTTTGAATGGTTTTAATTTTTGTGAACCGCCCAGAGAGCTCCGGCTATTGGGCGGTATAGAAATGTAATAAATAAATAAAATAAATAAATAAAGCAAAGCTTTAGAGCTTTGACTATTGGGTGGTATAGAAATGTAATAAATAAATAAATAAAATAAATAAAGCTTGTATAATTCAGGAATGACAGAAAGTGAAGTGGTGGTTGAGTCTTCTAAGGGAAAGTTTGTATTTTTTTAATCAATATTTTATTGTGAGTTTCAACTAAACAAACAGATTTTATTAGCTACATATTTGAGACATATCAGTATCAATTATTACAGCATTCCAAAAAACAAAAGAAAAAAAATTATACATAAATTGTAATAAAAGCAGACCAAATATCTTTGTGCCGATATACCACTTATTCCAATGTAGCTAGTGTTTGCTATGTTTTTCATCCATTGCATTATAGGAGGTAAGCATTTATCCTTCCAGTGTTGTAGTTGCAGTCTTTTGGGGGTCAAAGGGCATGAAAAATCCATTCACGCTGACCATGTGTTAAATTCCAAGAAGCAGGTAAATATTTTAGAAGAACATGTGCATCAGTAAATATTAGAGCGTGTTCCAATACGAACTTTATCCATATGATAATGTTCTCCCCAAAATGAGGCAATTATTGGGCATTTCCCAAAAAAATGAGGTTAAAAGAAACATAAGCTCCATTACACCTCCAACGATTAGTTGACTGAGATAAATCATTATTAAAGAGACATTGTGGCATCCAATAGACCTGAAACAAGAGTTTTTGCTGAAGACGTAACTGAAGATCCACAAACACATCAGACACAGATGCCAAAGCAGAGATCCATTGATTAGGCAAGATAGGAGAATCAAGTTCTCTGTTCTATTCCTGCTCAAGACCCTGTGTATCATATTTATTCACTGGCAATAGATATTTATAAACATGAATTCTAGGTCGATGTACCTGATTAGACTTACTATGCATTTCCAATAGCAAAGAGGACTCCAAGGCTGTAAAGGCAGTGGGACCAAATTTAGATTCTAACAAATGTTGCAGTTACAAGTATTACCATTCAGCTATAGCAGGCAAATCAAATTTATCTCACAAAGCCAAGAATGTCAAAAACTTATCTAAGGGAAAGGTGATGCCCTTTAGCATCAAATTACAGAGTTCTAGAGGGCAGGGAGCCAATCACAACCAGGACACATAGTTAACAGGTGTGTATTTCCACATCATGCCAATGCTTTGGGGGGGGGGGGGAGATAAACAAAAATCAGCAGAAGATACAGAGGAGGAAGACACAGACACTGGAGAAGCAGTTTCATGTAGCACACCTCCCACTTCTGAGGTGGCCAACCTGACTGGCCATCGGGCTCTTTTGCTCCCACGTTGGTTACTAAGTGAATGTGGAAAGTGTGAATGGATTGAACTGAATTGCAATTTATTAACTAAATAATGGGGCTCTAGAAATTGCATTTGGATTTTGAGTCTCAGTTTGTATCTCACTCCATAATCCCAGCTGCTATTCTTAACACATGTGTGTGCACCAAGGTTAGAAGGCTAACTTTCACTTTTTTGTGAAAAAAGGCTAACTTTCACTTTCACATGTGTGTACCAAGGGCTAACTTTCACTTTTTTGTTCTTTAAACTGAGATGTCCCATTTGCATGTCTGTTATGTCCCATGTTCATGCTTGTGGAATGATGCCACTTTACCATTTAGTTACTGTTTTCGAAACCAATCAGTGTAAACATTTTGATTTGAAATCCCTCTACAAAACAATTATAGGGGGGGCATATAGGTTAGTATCAACCCCTTGCTCAATGTTTCTTTTTAACTTGTGGCTTCGTCTCCATTCTATATCCAAGTCATCAACTGTGGTTTGTCCTGGCTCCTGAAGCTTCATACTAATTAGGCCATGTGAAAACAGGCAATCAGAGTGCTGAGCATAATGTAGTGACGCATGACATCATGACGCATAGCATGATGCCATACTAAAGTTCCCAAGACTCACTTTGTTGACTTGCATGCACAAACATTTGTATATGTACACAAGATCTTGAAATAATGGAAAACTTTTGTCCAACATGGGATGGAGAAATTTGTAACTTGACAACCAAATTACAATTTCTGTTGGAGTAAGTTCCACCTACACTAGTCAAATTAGATCATTTACCATATTTCTTAACATCTGGATAGGCTTTTGAGGGCATCAAGCTGAAGTTACTTGGATGTTTCTGTACAGTTGCTCCAGCAGCCTGTGCTGCATTCCTATTCATTTTGTACAGGGTTTGGAGTAGCAGGAAAGAGTGAAGCCCTAGCCATGAGAAACTAAAATAGCAGGAATAAAAATGAGTCTTGTAGCTCCTTAAAGAGTAATCAATTTATTATGGCATATGTCTTATTATTAGGTAATAAACTCAGAATGACATTCCATGCATCTAATGAAGTGGGCTCTGGCCTGAATGCTACTAAATTTGTTTTTAGGTTGCCACATGACTTTGTGTTTTTTGCTGCAACAGACAGCTACTCCTCTAAAAAATAAACAAAGCACTTCCATGATTGACCTACACAGATCCAGGCAATTTAGAGTCAGTAAACAGATAAATATGTGAAATTATTTGTCACCATTTTTGTAATGGATTTAGATATGGTGACATATATTTTCAAGGTTACTTTTAAGATAGTGGCAGAAACAAAAACTGATCGATCTTAAGATATATTTTAAGAAATTGCTTCAAAAATCAAGGTAAGTAAAAGCATTCCAACTTCAGTGGTAACCAAAAAGTTTGATTCTTATTCAAAGTCAATGAGTTGGAGGTAGAAGTTTCAGTGGCCACAATTTATCCTCCCACTAAATGGTTTCAGAGGAGGAGGCCTTACAAAAGCAAAAAAGAAGGGGGCTCTTACCATTATTATTATTATTATTATTATTATTATTATTATTATTATTATTAAATAATGCTTTCTTCCAAGAATGCTTCTGAGAAGAATACTAGTATGTCTGCGCTATGACACACAAAAAAAGAAAGAAAGAAAAAGGGAGGAAGCCTGTGCTGCTATTATAAGCATCGGCGTTCCCAAGTTCTTTGTTTTTTCACAAAGGAGAAAAAGGAAGTTTTCCACCACAACTGTAAGCTCCATTCTCTCCCATGGAATAGTGCATATCTTTCTGTACCCCTTTCTACAGATTTGAGGGTTCACTGAAAATGGCCTTCCAACTTGGCAACCCCCAAAACTGAGAGAAAGGCTACCAGTCCTATCACCATTAATGCCCTGACAGCTATGTATCAAGAGTTTTATGCTGAAGAATTTTTTTCTTTCAATATCTTTCTTTAACATTCCTTCTAAGCACTAGTCTCAAAGGCTCAATAAGAATAAAAATAAAGGCATAACATCAGACTGTTATGAAATCAATCTCTAAATTACAGAAAGAAAAGTGGCATTGTGTCACTACCTCTTGACATGCTTGAGCTGTAATATGTCAGGATACATCCTGTTCCTAAGTGATACTGTAGTGTACACGACTTGTAAAACTGTCCTTTAATTCAGTTAAGCCCTACCCTCATATTGAGCATCAACTTAAAAGGCTTTTGTTCAGCTATTTGTTGACAGTTTCTTTCCAGTTCTGGTTTGAGCTGCTTTCACCATGTCTTTAAGAACATCAGGTTGACATCCTCCTCTTCAAACGTCAAACAAGTACCCATCCTAAAGGAAACTGCAACCCAAAATGAGTCTATAAAACCAGAATATTTGTATAATGCACATTCTACACAATCTCTTTGGAAGTTTAGTCTCATTGATCAACATGTGACTTTTCTCAAACACAACCCCCCCATCCATTCTAAGTCTGTTGCTATTAAGTAACATCTCTTCCCTCTCCCATGTTGACCCATTAATTATCGAAACTGAATAATAATTTCTATCAAGTGCATATTGTTATATGTATTCCATTTCCCCAAGTCGTGAGATATCCAGAGGCAACAGTGTAGGACTTAGTTCCTTTGTATGAGGGGCTGCACTGGAGATCTGTTTTTGTAATAAGAGTTGTATTTATAGATATGCGAGCAGAGCAGAGTGACACTTACGTGCCCCATAAAAATTAAGGGAGGGGAATCTTGTTCTGAAACAACACCATTCTTTTGATGAACTCTACTTCTCATTGCCCTAGAGAAGATTAGGATGACTCCACTCTGCAGTGAGTCTCATTGCTGGGCAAAGGTCTCTTGACACCATTCCAAAAAGATATGAAAATTGCCAATAAAAGTGAAGTGGTCCTTCCCCAGGGTCTCCTGCCTTGTTTTGCTAGCATCTTGATGGGCCCAATTCAGAAGCCACCTCCTATCTGCTATCAGTTTTGCAAAGATTCTTCCCTCTCTCTCTCCTTGCCAGTCTGCCTTCCTGATTCCTGTCCCACTCTGACTAATGACCTGGTTTAAATTGCTCATCTAAATCCCACAGCAAACCTTTACCCACTCACTTTCAGCATGGACAGCCACTATTGTATTTCCTCTTGAAGTGGCCTGCAGTTTTCTAGTCCCTAAAGTGTTCTGTCAATGTTTCACCATTGTGACTCATGGCAAAACTCAGGACAGATAAAGCCCTTAAATTCTCAGCTACTAACTGCAATACTTCACAGTCTAAGCGATTCTACCTCATGGATTCTGTCATACACTCCTGACTGGCATATCTACAGCTGGGTTTCTGGGCCAGCTTTGACTCTTTGTAGCTCAGAGAATGCTCTTACCTTATCATGGCAAGGTCCTTCTCCGCGAGCCCCTGCCAAAGGAAGTGAGGCAGGTGGCCACCAGGAGGAGGGCCTTCTCTGATGTGGCACCCTGGCTGTGGAATGAGCTCCCTAAGGAGGTTCGCTTGGCACCTACATTATATGCTTTTAGACGCCAGGTGAAGACCTTTTTATTCTCCCAGCATTTTAACAGTCTATAAATAAATTTTAACTTGGTGTTTTAAATTTGTAATTTTGCATTGCTGCTGTTTTTATCTGGTTGAGCTTTTATATTGTATTTTATATTATGGTTTTATACTGTTGTTTTATACTTTGAATGTTTTTAATTTTTGTGAACCGTCCAGAGAGCTCTGGCTATTGGGCGGTATAGAAATGTAATAAATAAATGAATAAAATAAATAAATAAATAAATAAGTATTGAGACCATGCTTACACAGCGTTTGGGAAGATCTCCAGTTGCAAAGGCTTATATTAAGATACTCTATTTGCTTCTGGGATTGCTACTGGAATGTTTCCTTCCAGAAGCGCTATAATTGGCTCTGTCTTGCCTCAATTAATCAGAACCTGCCATCAATTTACACACTCTCTACTTCATTAAGCAGTGGAAATCCAAGATAGGGGTGTGTGTGTGTGTGTGTGTTGGTCTCTTTGGATGAGAGAAAGTCCTGTTTTATTTATCAATGTACAAGGCAGAGCATAGTGGAGGAAAACATACACTCCTACAGCAGATAGTACACCCACTGTTATTTCTTCATGTTCCTAGAAATTAACTGTTTCAGCCAATGCCAGCGTTTTTTAAAAAACCTAACAGTTCCTTTGTCTCCATCTGTTCCCAAATTTAAAACTTCATTGGTTTTACTCCCACTTCCTATAGAGCACTACTTCCAGACATCACTTTGTAGGTAAATTGCCCATTAGGAAGACATCTCCCGTCATTAGTTCCCATTGAGGAAACATGATCACACTTGACTATTTATAAACAATCAGTTTTACAAAGGATGGTCACTCAACTGTCATAATAATAGTTTCAATACACTTCAATTACACATTCCTTTTGAAAAAAATCCATATTGGAAGATGATACAAAATATTAAAATATCCAAAGTATGAAATTTAACATGCTTTGTATTCTCAAATTCTTTAATCTTAATTTCCTGACTGCACTGGAGTCTTTGCAACATGTTCCTAAAGATTTTATAGTTGCTCCCCTGAGCTGCAATTGCTTCAGCTAAAAGCTTTAGAAAATAAGCCTATGCATCTGCCTGCCCTCAAGGAGAGTTTTTACTAACTTCACTACACTATTCAGCATGCTCCTTTATACTCTGCCTTGCCTATTAGACACCTTTGCCAACATCTTTGCATTAAAACTGCTCCCATAACACAGTGGAACTGCAGCAATTATGCTTCTACCTTTCCTATAAATGGAAAGAGCAATTGTAAAATTTCCATTTATGTGCCTGCATAGCACCCATCAGAACTTGTATTACTTAAGGCTGATTCTAATATAATGTTGTTGTTGTTTTTAATTTTATTTTTTGGATGGCATCCTGAAACATTTCTATCAGTACGCTTCTTTTTTCTAGAATCGAACTCTAGAGAATGCAGCTCACAGATATGGCTATGCATTATCAACAATCCAGTTAAAAGAAATCACCCCGTCTTTCTCTAATGAGAAGACATTTTATATAAATTGACCTTCAGAAAGAACAGAAAGTGGGTGGTTTTATTTGTATATTTAGAAGCAATAGATAAGGTAAAAGAAATTCAAACTCATGGCCAAGAAATAATAAGAAATATCTGGCAATAAATTTTTTCTCTTGTGTAGCACAGTTCTACTGTAGAGTTTGTACCATCCAGTTATTTTTCGATGAGGGGGAAAGCTATTCATTCTTGTCCCACATCTTCTTGGAACTTCATGTTGCTGGTTTTTACCAGTCTTCGATTTGCAGCAGCAAAGAACAGCAGGGAATTATTTTTCAGTAAGTGTCTTGGACTGTCCGGTAGTTGGGATGATAGCTTACTTATTAATTATATGTTTACCACCATTGTTTGGTTCATAGAATGGCTTATAATAGTCACAATAAAATAAATAAAAACAAATTCTGAGCTATAAAACCACAAAGTAACTACCAGAAAAGCACCCTGTTCAATAGGCCTTGCTTCAGTTATCACATTACAATTTATTTTGAATTTCTCTCTCTTCCCCTCCAACACCTTTGAAAACAGGTGCAGAATCTCATTGGGGTTCATGATACAATTGTACTGGAATTTCATTCTGATATCTCAATGTTCAACCAAGTCCTTTCAAGGCACTATGTTTTACATCCCACCCCTGAAAATACGAATGGGGATTTTTAAGAAAATTTCCCCACCTCTGAAAATAGGAATGGGATTTAAGAAAACTTAAGCTCTTGATGGCAACAACTTAGCTTTTAACATTCAGTGTTCCTCTTATACAAATAGGGGAAATATTCAGGTGAATGCATAAAAATACTATTAGGATTGTTACAAAAACAAATTGAAAAATATGCTAAGGAAAAAATGTGTCTAAAAGAAGCACACTTTTCCAAGTCACCATTCTCCTTTTGATGCAACAGAATAATTTGGGCAGTCTCGCTTATACCACACTGTACCTTTTTCTTTCGCTGACCCTTAGCAATCTATAACTAGCCAAACTACAACCAGACCAAAAATGAGTTTGTTTTCCTTATGTTTTTAGAGTCACTAGCCTGGTATGCTAATTAGAAATAAAACACTTGACCCATAAAGGAAATGGCAGGAAATCTGAAATGAAGGCATTATCTAGCACTTCATGCTCCTTAGTGATGCCATTTTAAATATTTCAGACAGCCTATAAATAATTAAAACCTCACCACAGCAAATTATGTCCTATTATGCAAATAAACAGCCTCCTCCCCAGTTTCATTAGAGATTCTAAATGACAAGCTGAGCAGTTTAAACATGGCAAGGTACTGCACTGAGCCGAGAAATCTTTCAATATTTTTTTTAATTGTTAGTGCCAAGTTTCATGTGGATTTTTAGTCTAACACTTTAATTTGCATGAGCAAATAAACCTTTAATAAACCTTTTGTAAGTGCTGAAAATGCATCATTTAATTAAATTTGATTTGTTGTGAGACTATTGCACCTCATGAATATTTAAGGTCTGCAAACTCACTCTTTGGCTAATACAGGAATTCATTCTGTTCCTCAGAATGGAAATTGTACTTATGTGACACCTGTCCTACACACCCCTTCGTATTTCCTTTTAGAAACCATATTTCAATCTCAAATGCTGCCAGGAACGTACATAACATCTCCTTCCTTAACAGGTCCTCATCCTGGATGCACATTTGCAGCCTACAATTAGGTTAGCCTCTTATTCATTGCCAAAAATGAGAAAGCGCATCAGCAAAAAAAAGGGGCAAAAGAGGACATCAATTTGGCTGAAAAGTATATATGTTCATTTATATATGCTCAATACATCTCCTCATTGTGCAAAAGACTCACCAGGTGACCTGTTTGCTTTCTCAGTCTGCTGTCCAGGTCCTAACAGGTGATGGGACACTTCAGGGCACCTGCTCTTTTAAAGCTTTAGCTTTAAAAACAGACTTTGACAGACAGCCTTCAGACAGGACTGTCCTCTATAAAACAGAATGCATGACCATCCTACCTAAAATATAGAAAACGAAAGTGACAGGAACATGCAGATATTGATAGATATCAGTAAGGTTAAACAAGAAGCAAGGGAAGAAAGTAGAAATATTAACAGAATAAATACAGTCCCCATAAAAGAAGGTGTGATCCATCATCTCTCAACCTAAGCTTCATTAATATATATTTTTTGTTGTTGTTTATTCGTTCAGTCGTTTCCGACTCTTCGTGACTTCATGGACCAGCCCAAGCCAGAGCTTTCTGTCGGCCGTTACCACCCTTAGCTCCCCCAAGGTCAAGTCTGCAAGATGATGCTGTCAAGGTGATGCATGCCATATGCCAGCAAATTTGGAAAACACAAGAATGGCCATCAGACTGGAAAAAATCAACTTATATCCCCATACCAAAAAAGGGAAACACTAAAGAATGTTCAAACTATCGGACAGTGGCACTTATTTCACATGCCAGCAAGGTAATGCTCAAGATCCTGCAAGGTAGACTCCAGCAATTCATGGAGCGAGAATTGCCAGATGTACAAGCTGGGTTTAGAAAAGGCAGAGGAACTAGAGACCAAATTGCCAATATCCGCTGGATAATGGAGAAAGCCAGGGAGTTCCAGAAAAACATCTATTTCTGTTTTATCGACTATTCTAAAGCCTTTGAGTGTGTGAATCATAACAAACTGTGGCAAGTTCTTGGTGGTATGGAGATACCAAGTCATCTTGTCTGCCTCCTGAGGAATCTGTATAACGAACAAGTAGCAATGGTAAGAACAGACCATGGAACAACGGACTGGTTTAAGATTGGGAAAGGAGTACAGCAGGGTTGTATACTCTCACCTTACCTATTCAACTTGTATGCAGAACACATCATGCGACGTGCTGGGCTTGACGAATCAAAGGCTGGAGTTAAAATCTCAGGAAGAAACATTAACAATATCAGATATGCAGATGACACCACTTTGATGGCTGAAAGCAAGGAGGAGCTGAGGAGCCTTATGACGAAGGTGAAAGAAGAAAGTGCAAAAGCTGGGTTGCAGTTAAACCTAAAAAAAACCAAGATTATGGCAACCAGCTTGATTGATAACTGGCAAATAGAGAGAGAAAACGTGGAGGCAGTGACAGACTTTTAGAACACAATAAATTGGTACTGTTCTTTAACGTCTAAAATGCTCAAAGTCCTTACTCAAAATATAGCTAGCTAGAAATTTCATACAATTTGCAAATTGAACTTTTTTAATTACATTTTAATTGTGCACTGCCCTGAAAGCCTCAACTAGTAGGCAGTATAAAAATGTGATAAATAAACATATTTTAAGGCTAGAGTCCCAACATTTACTATTAACAATTTAATAGTACTTGAGTTATCTAGAAATCAGTTTTCAACATTAAAAACACACACCTGGATGTTTGGAACCATTGCAAGGGACATGTTCAACTTAAAGCCAGAGTATAAGGCAGATGCATATCACTACTTCATGCAGCATCTATAGTTAGCATAAACTAGTAGATCTCATATGATGGACTGGGATGTTTACAAGCATATTCCTAAAATATTTTGCAGGATAATAATTTCCCAAGGCGTTTCAAAAAATGTTCTTCAATTCCTTTTTACACACTGGAATTCTTTTCAAATTGGACTCCAGTTGTTTCATTATAAACAACAGGGGAGCAGACTATTCAAGTGCTTTCCTGCTGAGAAGCCAGACAGAAACAGATCTGAGCACTTCTGCTTCACCAGACTTAAAGGGGCAAACGTAAGAATCATAACGTATTCAAAATAAGTAAATCATCCACTATACATGTTAGTATAAAAACAAACACCAGTAGTTTATTATATTAAAACTATATTATACTGAAATGTATCAGTATAAACTTATAATTATTTACTTTAGGTCATGAAGTAATATGAAGTATCTCATGTTTAATTAATTATTTGTTTAAAAACAACAACCTAAATTAAGACAGTTATAATGAATCAGTAAAAAAAGTGGTCTTTTCTCAGCAATTACACATATTAATAGGCAGCAAACTTAAACAATAAGTATAATCAACCACACGGACAACAAGGTACATAGTGACACAGAAGTTTTTTAAAAAGTATATTTTTAATGGAATAGATATGTAGAGAGCAAACTGATCCTAAACTTACAAAGTTGTATCACTGGCAAAACAGAGCACCACTCTGATAGAATATATATGGAAACATAGTGATACCCTTTCATTGGTAGAATGCTACCATTGGAGACACATGAAATGAATGAATGACTAAGTAAATAATCACAGCAGACTACCCAACAATCCTCCTCTCCATCTTCTGAGCTAAGAAATAAGAGACCTCTAATTGCTGCCCAGATTTGAGGAGATGCAATGGTGGTGGGGAACTAAGTCTTCCTTACTGCCATCGTTGCCACAAAGTAGGCTCCAACTCCAATATGATCTCAAGCCTGTGTTTGATCATATTAATTACAACTCATCCACCACCACCACCACCACTACCACTGTAGTCATTTTCTCTGTCAATTTATTGTAGTCAGCTCTTCTGTCCACCAAGGAGTTAACTTAGTCCCACATGGCTACCCCACATCTACTCCCTTTTCCACCTCCTCAATAGAAAACAGATTTCTAACTAACTAGGTCATCAGTCACAGCATGCTAACAGAGATATATAGGACTCAGCCAAGGAACACTGATTTCATATAAGGCAAGGAGCACAGGACTACATCACAATCTCAGCACTGTTGTAACGAAGTTTTTCAGGAGAAAGTATCCCACACTGATATGTCAGGGAGGGGGATCCACACTTTGCCCATATCTCAAAGTGGGAAGCTGAAACACACACCATTCCACCCTGACCTGAACACTCAGATACCCAATGCCATAGTGTGTTTCCCCTACAATATGACAAAACCATGTACTGTTGTCTTCTGTTACTCATGTAGCAGTGTTTCCTGCACAGAAAGACAGGTGTTTTAGATCACAAACTCCCAAATATAAATACATTCACTAGGCACAACTGATGATAACGGGGAGCACAACTACCTTTGTGAGTTTCACTCCATTTTACCTACTGCTATTACTTGCTAAACATTTTAGAAGTACAGTGTACTTCTTTGTAGGACCTGAGCGAGGGGACACAGAGCAAAACATATTTCATACAGTTGATAAATTAATGTTGCTGCAATGGCCATGTTAATGTCTCCAACAAGTGACCATCCAAATATGGACATTTTAGGTTTTGTCACTTGAAGACTGGATCAATACTCTGAATAACACACCCATTTGTCCAGGCACCGTTTTCTCTCTGGTGTTTGAGTGTGCATGTCCCCAACACTTTCCAGTATTGAGCCTGTGCTGTTCCAATGATTTACTGGCCATATGTTCTGATCACTATGGTTGTATTCCCAGGTGTGATCTGCAAAAATGTACAGTCCACAAGACTGTGTCCCAACCCAGGCAACTACAAAAAGCCCAATCATGCAAAAAGTTTAAGCATGCATAGAGAATGGCAACTACATTATGCCAGTGATAGATTTGACACTGCACGGCCATAAAATCCCTCTGCCCAAGATAATAAAACTAACTGTAGACAAGTCAGGAATAAAGCCCCTCAGATCTGTGCCTGGCATATCACCTATAGCAAAGGAGGTGATGCTTCCAGTAATTCCATTTACTCATCATTCATTCCCTAATCTCTTTTAAACCCTTGTTTCTCCATTCCAAATACAATACAAGGATTATGCACATCATACCACTCAGCTTGGGGAATAACAGATGTAATTACTGTTTTTCCTTCTATGTAAACTTCCATATCAGCATATTTTGAAATATTTTTGGTTTTGGTAGTACTGTAGTCAAGAGAGGTAACATGTGATACAGTCTAACTAAACTCAAATTCCAGCTCAAATTCTCAGTATTCTTTTTTTTTTTAATGAAAAACATGTGATCCAATGGCAAGTACTTATTTTATGCAAAACATACAGTATATGACTGGTACTTTCTACATTTACACACACACTAATATTTAAAGAATTTTAAAAAGTCAAAGGAACTGTACAATATTATTACAAAATGCTTAGCAGTAAAGAAAAATTAAAAATTGTCATGCTGTTTAAAGATAAAGAGTAATTTGTTTGCAATTCTACTGAGAGCATATACATAAGCCCGCTCTCTGCCCAGCAGGAACGGCTTGGGCCGCTTTTGCGGGCAGGGAGGTGGCAGAAAGAAACGCTGCTTGAGCAGCGCCTGTGCTGCCTCGTGAGGTAGGGGCGGAGCTGAGGCTTTAAAGGCTCACCCCACGAGGCACTTGGTCTCTTTCATTTTTGGCCCCACCCTCCTTCTCAATAAACCAGTGTAGGGATAACCAGTCGTCTTCCTTGTAGAAGGGGCTGAGTAGGAATTTCCCCTGCCATTTAGGAATGTGCAGGTTTTCGCCTACTCTATACTGGAGCTGATTATTAGATTGGAGGTTAACTAGGTGGATTATAATGGCAGGGTTGTGCGGGAATTTGGGGTAGTCAGGATAGGGACGGTGAGCACTCGGGCACCTTTATGGTGACTGGCAATCCAGAGGCCTGCTCCTCGTGGACTGTGCAGCTCACGTGCCAGGATATGGTTTGCCTTTGGGGACCTTCCTGTCTCATCTACTCGCCTGTGCAGCCCGAGTGGAGATGATGCAGGTTGGTCTCTCCAAACACACAAGTGTGGTTGGAAATAGGGGGCCGGATTACCCGACCCCCTGTTTCAGCAGAGTGGCTCGCTCTGGGGTCAGGCTAGTTGCCTGAAGATTTAAGATTAATTCCCGCACGGTTATGCACAGATCCATGCGTAAATAAAGAGGCCCTATTTAACCCCATACTCTGTTGTCCGTGTGTTTATTTCTGTGACTTCCTTCTCCGTTCGCAATATCAGGCCCAATATTAACAACACTCAAAATTTTGTATTTAATTCTGTTAGGTGTGTAAATAAGTACATGTTCGGTTTTTGTTAAGATATGGGCCATGCAAAGTGCAGTTCAGGTAATTACAATTGAACAGGGATACTAAAATGCTAGTTTGTCTTGAATTATCAATCACTGTCACAACACATGCTAGTCAAAGACGACTTATTTTTAAATGAAGGCATTTTTTAAAATTCATATTGTACAAAATGTTATAAAAATGACCCTGTCACAATCCACAGTGTAAACACTACATACATTGGAAGATTAAAAAGTAAATTTAGAAGATGTAATTTGCTTTAAATTATTAAGAATTTATTTTTATATCGTTTGGTTGTGCATTTGACTGTTACGATGCATTTACATTTTGTGATGAATTAGTATACCCGGTACCCGACCAGCTGGAATGGCTTGGACAGGAAGCAGTTGTTGCCGGGGGAAGGAGAAGAGTAAAGGAACCTCATGTGCTTAGGCACGTGTGCCTTGAGTGCCAGGGCGGGACTCCCACCCTCCCTCCCGTAATCTAGTATTAGTCAGTTGCTCCTTTTCAAAGGAGGGCTAAGTAGGAATTTTCCTCCATTGGGGTTCTGCCTACTTCTTACTGGAATTGCTAAGAAGGAGGATGGATAAATAGGTTAATTTGTCTTGGGGAGGTGCGGGAATTGGTAATTTTAGGATAGGGATGGTGAATACTATGGCACCTTTTGGTGATTGGCATATCCGGAGGAACTGTTCCTAGGGAACTGTGAGGCTCCCGTGTTAGGATATTGTTTGCGTTTGGGGACCCTCCTGCCTCATCTACCCTGAGCTGTGATGCACGGGGAGAGGGTGATGTGGGGCGGTCTCCCCACACTTGTAGAGTGGCATATAAGTATGGAGCTGGGTGTTTTACTGAGATAGGACCCATTGATTCCCGCACTTGCACATGCAGATCCAGGGAGGGGTGAATTATCTATATTATTCAAATAAAGAGGCCCTAGTTTAATCCAAGTTCTGGTGTCTGTGTCTTTATTCTATGCTTATTTCTCCACTTGCAATAGTTATCTTTAATTTTCCTTTTTCTTTGTCATGTAAAGATATTCTGGATCCTAGTATAGCTTTTCCTTGCGCTTGGTGTTGGAAGAATAAAAATGAATGTGGAAAAAAAAGATTAAGGATTTAAAGTGCATTTGTTAAACTGAAGTAACTTCATAATTGGGTATAAAATAATACTTATTAGAAGTGTTACTCTTTTAAAACTAAAGTAATCTCATGCTTCAGCTCTCCTACTCTTCAGATTTATTTTCTTATACTTTTAGGTTTAAATAACATACGCAGGGTGTACACTTATAATACATTACATTTGAGCTCTGACTTGAATAAATTTCCTTGCAATGACCTGCTTGTTCTCTTCTGATAAAGTATTTGATTTATGTATCATGTATACTATCATATTATGTTTCACTTCCCTTGTATTCCATGTCAGATTCCATCCTGGACAGAAAAGGGCCTGCTGCATGGAACATTTTGTCTTGAATGTATGGATGCTTCATTCATCTTTTTGATGAAACTGTGTTGGGGTACTTTAAAAATCAAATTTAACCATTCCATTTTCAGAACTAAATGCAAAAAGAGCAACAAAACTACCTGCTCAAAGAGTGAGGTATCATCTAGGATCCCTGAGCCTTAACTGCATTGTTGGGAGTGTCAAGAAACTGGCAGATTCCAGCTAGGCTTCAGAAACCTGATGCAAGACCAACGACTTACAGCTGCATTGCAATCATTTTCCCTCACTATCTTTTTCCTTTTTGTGTTTTTAGATTGTAAGTCTATATGCTAAGCTGCAAATCAACTTGCTATTACTGTCATGCACAATGAAATTTTGCATTTCATGTCGGATGACCATATGAAAAGGAGGACAGGGTTCCTGTATCTTTAACAGTCATATAGGCAAGGGAATTTCAGCAGGTGTCATTTGTATATATGGAGAACCTGGTGAAATTCCCTCCTCATCACAACAGTTAAAGCTGCAGGAGCTATACTAGAGTGACCATATTTAAAAGAGTGCAGGGCACCTGCAACTTTAACTGTTGTGACAAAGAGGAAATTTCACCAGGTTCTCCATATATACAGATGACACCTGCTGAAATTCCTTTTGCAATACAACTGTTAAAGATACAGGAGCCCTGTCCTCCTTTGAATATGGTCAACCTAATTTCATGTGCAGCTTCTAAAATATGTGGATTATGCCTTCACTTTTTCAGTTACAGGAAAACTTGTGTGTGCATCTCCAGTCTGAAGTGAGGCAGACAATTGGCATGGTCTACAGTTAGAGATTTCAGTAACAACCTTAATGTATACTTAACCCACCCCTAATTTCAGCAATAATTCATATCTATCTATCTCTATGACTCACAGCTAAATATACGAACTTCATGGGGGGAAGTATTTAGGTATGATATTCCCTGAAATGAAACTTGTGATGCTATCTGTGGAGGCTTTTCTATACCTACAAACAATCATTCGATGCTGCAATTAACTAATAATTTGTGTGGATATGGCCTGGTTCAGACAACACACTAAACCATGCTGCTTAACCACAAAATGGTTCCCTTAACCATTTTGTGGTTACGAACAAGTAGCAACGGTAAGAACAGACCACGGAACAACGGACTGGTTTAGGATTGGGAAAGGAGTATGGCAGGGTTGTATACTCTCACCTTACCTATTCAACTTGTATGCAGAACACATCATGCGACGTGCTGGGCTTGACGAATCCAAGGCTGGAGTTAAAATTGCAGGAAGAAACATTAACAATCTCAGATATGCAGATGACACCACACTGATGGCTGAAAGCGAGGAGGAGCTGAGAGCCTTATGACGAAGGTGAAAGAAGAAAGTGCAAAAGCTGGGTTGCAGTTAAACCTCAAAAAAACCAAGATTATGGCAACCAGCTTGATTGATAACTGGCAAATAGAGGGAGAAAACGTGGAGGCAGTGACAGACTTTGTATTTCTGGGCGCAAAGATTACTGCAGACGCTGACTGCAGCCAGGAAATCAGAAGACGTTTACTTCTTGGGAGGAGAGCAATGACAAAATAGTTAAGAGCAGAGACACCACACTGACAACAAAGGTCCGCAGAATTAAAGCAATGGTATTCCCCGTAGTAACCTATGGCTGCAAGAGCTGGACCATAAGGAAGGCTGAGCGAAGGAAGATAGTGTTAGGCCCTCTGAAGAGTTGTTGGGGATGGACTCAGAGGAGGAGGAAACAGAACCTTTACAGGCAGAGGCTAGTGTCACGGCTGCTGAACTGGTGCCAGCTGGGAGTGGGGCCAACTCAGAGAATGAAGTGGAAGCAGAGCCAAGTACCAGCGTGCCGGTGATTAAACCAGCAGGGAGCTTGGCCAATTCAGAAGACACAGAGACAGAAGCAACAAACTTACCCTGCACAATTGTTTAGACAGCATAGGGAGGAAAAGGAGGCCCGGCGCAGGTCTCTGCGTATTTATACTAGACGCCAACTCAATAGGGAACACCTGTAGCTGCCAGGGAGAGGTATTTAGAGAGCTGGGAAGCAACAGGAACTTCGCCAGAGATTAACTGAGCATCCTGGCGAAAGCTCTTGATTCCTGCTTCGGATCGTGGTGACCTTGTATCCTGATTGAACTTTGGACCGGCTCGGAATTCGTGACCTGCTCCTATCCCTGGACCTCTGGACTGTTTCTTGGACTCTATCTACCTCTTGTAAGCCCTTGACTTTTGGAACGGAACTGGACTTTGCTTATGTTTAAAACATCTTGTACTCTGACATTAAAGAGTTAACTGTGTTATTTCCTAGCACAGATAAAGACAAACTCCACCGTTTGTTTGCTGAGTTTGTGGCCGAATTCTTGGAGTTTGTCTGGGCACGCTGCCCACGTTTGTATATCTCTCTAATTAGCTGGTTTATTGGCAGCTTTCCCGGACAGATAGATGCTTTTGAACTGTGGTGTTGGAGGAAAATTCTGAGAGCGCCTTGGACTGCAAGAAGATCAAACCAGTCCATACTCCATACTCCAGGAAATAAAGCCAGACTGCTCACTTGAGGGAATGGTATTAAAGGCAAAACCGAAGTACTTTGGCCACATAATGAGAAGACAGGATACCCTGGAGAAGATGCTGATGCTAGGGAAAGTGGAAGGCAAAAGGAAGAGGGACCGACCAAGGGCAAGATGGATGGATGATATTCTGGAGGTGACAGACTTGACCTTGGGGGAGCTAGGGGTGGCAACGGCCGACAGAAAGCTCTGGAGTGGGCTAGTCCATAAAGTCACGAAGAGTCGGAAACGACTGAACGAATAAACAAAAGCATGGTTTAGCGTGTTGTTTGAACCAGGCCTATATGAACTTTCCCCAAATACTAGCACTGCAACACGCTACCTGTGCAGTGGCCCAAAGTATAATGGAGATGTTTGATAACTGGTGAGTCAGCAGCCTAGCTACAGTTATCCATGCTCTGATAACCTCTTGCTTGGATTACTGCAATGCGTTATATGTGGGGCTGCCTTTGAAAACGGTCCTGAAGCTTCAGCTGGTACAAAATAGGGCAGCCCATTTACTAACAGGGACTGCCCGACGAGATCACATTACGCCAGTCCAGGTCCGGGCCCAATTCAAAGTGCTGGTATTGACATTTAAAGCCCTAAACGGTTTGGGGCCAGGTTATCTGAAGGAACGCCTCCTCCCATATGTACCTACCCGGACCTTAAGATCATCTACAGGGGCCCTTCTCCGTGAGCCCCTGCCAAAGGAAGTGAGGCAGGTGGCTACTAGGAGGAGGGCTTTCTCCGCTGTGGCACCCCGGTTGTGGAATGAGCTCCCCAGAGAGACCCACCTGGTGCCTACACTGTACTGCTTTCGTCGCCAGCTGAAGACCTTTTTATTCACTCAGTATTTTAACACTTAATTTTAACTTAAATTTAAATTTTACTGTTTTAACTCTGTATTTTAATCTTATAATCAACTTTGCTGTGTGGTTTTATCCTGGTTGCGCTTTTTATACTGTATTCGTAATTGTGTTTTTAATCTGTTGGATGTTTTTTGTGGTTTTAATTTTTGTGAACCGCCCAGAGAGCTTCGGCTATTGGGCGGTATAAAAATGTAATAAATAAATAAATAAATAAACCAGCTCCGGGGAACTGTAATCCAATGGCAAGTGACTTGTTGAGGGTTTTAGTGCTCTTAAGCTTTCAGGGTGGAGGTCTGGTGCATTGCTTTCATACTTTTTTAGAAACAAAATATATCTGAAATGGAAAGGATAATGTTTCTTACCTTTGTATCTTTACAGATAATCTGGACATGTAGAACGTGGGCCTTTTATTTTAGAATCATATCTTAACAGCAAAACTGAAAATACCGTTTTGAATTCTACTGAGGTCGCCCGTGCAGGTGTGCATACTGTTATATATAACTATACATAGCAAGCCAACAACTTGCAAATGCAATAGTATATTTACCAGACTTTTAACATATGTTAAACTTCATCAAAAGTTGTGGGGTCTCATTTGTGAGGATTATCCTCTAATTGGGTCTACCACCAATACACTAGAGAAGATCTTGTGCATTATATTTGCACACCAAGTTCATTCATTTGCCTGATGCTGGTTGATCTTATGCTATCTTACTGATATTCCCAAGGCATTTTAAGTGCAGCCAAAGTGCCATCTTATCCCCAATGCTGTTTAACATCTCCATGAAACTGCTGGGAGAGATAATCCGGAGGCATGGGGCAGGGTGCTATTAGTACACCGATGACACCCAAATATATTTCTCTATGCCTTCGATAACAGCATCAGCTAAGGATAGTGTGTCTCCTCTGAATGAATTCTTGGAGGCGGTAATGGGCTGGATGAGGAAAAGCAAACTATAGTTATTAGGTTCAGAAAAAGCCAGGATCTGAAACCAACTTGAAACTGTAGTTTAACATTCTGCCTAGTTCTGAAGCTGACATATGATCCAAACTCAGCCAGTATATCCAGGGCCGGTGCCAGACTATTTTGCGCCCTTGGCAAGGTGAGCTACTTTCACACCCCCACAAAAAAATGCCAACTTTGATTTTTAAGCACAGATGTTTCCTGGAAAAAATAAGAAGCACAAAACTTGAAACTGCTAAATTTATTTTAAAGTGCAAGAAATATGTCATGCCAATTATAGCAAACAAATTGGAAAGGAATGTCTATGGGTCTAAAATGCATTATTTAATAGGAATATCACCTCCAAGTCATCCCCCCCAACTCACACACGCACGCGTGCACGCACACACACTCAGCATCACTCATTCCAAACAAACACACACATGAACACATGCATTCACTCAAAGACCCCATGCACCCCGTTCACTCATACATCCTCTCTCTCTCTCTCTTCCAGGTGCATTCCGTAAGTCCGAACGTGGAGCTGCCCCACCCCAGCGTTCCTGGCTTCGCTTCAGCTGGGCGGGCACGGGGCGCCATCTCGCTCGCCCAGGCCCAGCTGAATCTTCGGGTCGGGCCAGCTCACAGCCAACGCGCGTGAGTGCCGTGCTGTGCCCGGCGCCCCTCTTAGCTTGGCACTCTAGGTGGCCACCTGAGTGGCCTCTATGGTAGCACCGGCCCTGAGTATATCTTTCTTTATTCCTATGGAAATGCTTTATATAACTTCCTATACTGTAGAACAGGGGTGTTTAACCTCTTTCAGCACAAGGACCGGATTCCATTTCAGATAAACTCTTAGGGCCACATTGAAGTGGTGACTGGGGAGCCAAAGCCCAAACAGACAGGGCCCAAACTCCAAAAATACCATCATAGTTTAGCTTCTTACCTAGTAACTAATAATCAGGAAAGGCTTTGAACCTCTGAGAATGGGAAAAGGAACTGCACCTAAACTGGGTAAAACTACCCAATCACTGTTCAGGGAAAGGGAGTATGGCCATCTAGGGAACCCCCAAGGGCTGGACTGGGATCGAAGGAGGGTCACATTTGCTTCCGAGGCTTGAGTTTCTGCAGCTCTGCAATGCGAGGCAAAACACTGCACCTTTATGGAAATAGAGTTTATTTTCCTACATACTGAAAGATCTGCAATCCATAATGGAAAAACTACTAAATTAGTAAAAGGAATACTGGTTACATAAATTCTTCAGGTCAAAGCTGAGTGGGCCCTTAAACTGTCTTTGGATAGGTACAGTATATAATTCATGGGAGAAGTTAAGATTTATGATACTGCTGACTAGATTACCTGTCAACACCTATAACATATGTAAATCTCTGTGGGGTATACAATTTTAAATAATTTTGCTACAACATCCTACACAAAAAGGTCATTCATCGGAAGTGCTGATTCAATAAAGCATAAGATACTGTCAGTGAAAAGAATTAAGATATAGAGATAGAGGAGAGTGACTATTTCAAAGCTGCCTTATAATAGCAAAGAGAGGCAGTATTCTGAAATGCAGAAATCAGATCTGTATGAATAAGCATTTAATGTTTCCAGGATGTATTTGATTATATATAGAGAATGTGAAACAGCTGCTTCATGTAATATTTTACATTAGATCAGCTTTTTCACATTAAGCAAGGTTACAGTCACTGATTTTTTCAAATAGTTTATAATATTGTTTTGAGGATAAAGATTGTCAAAACCAAACCTTTTTGTATCCCTCTGCTATAGAGTGTCATGTCCTTCTACCATATCCCATAGGAAACTAAGTCCTATTTATTCCACTTTATTCCACTATTTATTCCACTTCTTTTTAATCTTGACCTATATGTTGTACCAAATTACATGCATAATCTATATCTCCCAGTGGCTGGAAAGGAAAGAGTATCCACTACTTTGTGCCTTTTTCATTTCTCATTCCCAGACACATTTTTTATTTATTGCAATTATTTATATACCACCACTGAGGATACAAATCTTACCAAGGTGGCTTGCAAGAATCATAAAAATAATAAAATCACAATAAACTACATTAACACAGAAAAGTTAATTTATTTTAATTATTTGTGACATTTGTATACTGCTAAACATAATATCGCTCAACAATTCACTAGAAATGCTCTTCATGAGATGACTTTGCACAAATTTGAGTTTCCTAGTTGCTCTTCATGTGGAACTTCTCCATGCCTAAGGTCACACCCTTTCTGGACAGTAGTGCAAGTTAGGGGTGTGCACGGACCCGCCGCTCCACTTCACTTCCAGATCCACGATTTGCGGATCAGCCCGCTTCCCTCCGCCCCCGCTCCGCCCATGCCCGCCCCGCTGCGGAGCTCCAGATCCGAGCTCCGTTCCCCCCCCCCATAGGCTTGCATTAAGCTTAAAAAGTATACAACTTTTTTTCTGTGAAAGTTAGAAACCTCACGTTTGGCACCATGACACCTCATGGAGGTATACACACGCACGCCAAGACTCAAGGCAATCCCATCATCCCCTGAATTTTGGGGAATTTATGAAAATCCAACACCCCATTCACACCCCTTTCGATAGGTTCTGTCAATTTGCACGTTAAAAATCTCAAACTCGCCACCATGATAGCTTATCCAGGGATACACACGCACGCTCAGACTCAAGGCAGTCCCATCATCCCCTGATTTTTGGGGAATTTATGAAAACCGGGCACCCCATTCACACCCCTTTCGATAGCTCCGTCAATTTGCACGTTAAAAACCTCAAACTCGCCACCATGATAGCTTATCCAGGGACACACACACACGCCCAGACTCAAGGCAGTCCCATCATCCCCTGATTTTGGGGGAATTTATGAATATCCAACACCCCATTCACACCCCTTTCGATAGCTCCGTCAATTTGCACGTTAAAAACCTCAAACTCACCACCATGATAGCTTATCCAGGGATACACACGCACGCCCAGACTCAAGGCAGTCCCATAATCCTCTGTTTTTTGGCGGGGCTTAAACCTGCAGACATCTCAATGGGGCCATTTCAAAGGAAATCCCAAGATGCCATGAATTGGGGAGTAGAGATAAACCTATATGAATCTTCTTCCACACTTGAAAAATGGATTTGGAACTTCCAAAATTCCAAGTGAGCGCAGGAAGGACTTCTCCCCTGAGTCAAAGCCAGACACACACAACATCCCTGCGAGGTGGGCAGGGGAGGAGAGAGGGAAGGCAGGCAGGCAGCAGACATTTCTGGGGGCATAAGGAAGTGAGCCAAGGATAAGCCAGTAATGCATATAAAATGGAATAAATAAATAAATAAACAAAGGAGGGGTGGAATTAAAAGCAGCAGTGTTGCTGAATAAACAAGAACTTTTTTTAAAAGGCTATATCTGTCTTTTACCAGCAATAGGGGGACGTGCCCAGGGGAGGGGGAAGCAGCTGCCAGTTCAACTCATGAAAGCCATTGCTTCACCACAAGAGCTCTGAGGAGTAGAACTCTCACTTCAACTCATGATAGGCATTGCTCCACCGGGTTACTCTCTTTGGAGGGCTCTGATTGCCCTCCAAGTACAGGAGAGAGTGGGGGCACATCCACATGGGATGCCCTAGGGGAGCTCATCCCCTTGCACCACATCTTTTCAGTTGTTCCCCAAAGTTAGGGTGGGTAGCAATGCTGTGTTTCTATCTCTTATTATTGGCTTAGTATATGATTTCAGGTTGTGTTTGTGCATTTAGTGGGGCTACTGTTTTAAAAAACACTGGGAAAAGTCCGTTCAGACTAAGAAAGAGCAGTTCCCAGAATCCCAAGTTATCCATTTTGCCTATCCCCTCCTCCAACTTTGGGATCATGTGATCATGACCGGGAGTTGACTCTGCCCCTCAGCCCTTCGGAAAAGGTATTTTTCCCACCGGTTTTTTAAAAAATTCTAGCACACGAACCACAGCACGCAGAGAGCTTAGACTAGGCTCAAAATGACCCCCATCCACGACTCTCCAAGCACAAGAATTTTCAGAAAGATAGCTTCAAAAACAACACAGTTATCCCCCTTTCTTTTCCGCAATGCAATCCTATGGGCAAAATGTTTCAAGATGGCGATCGGATCAGACCGCGGAAACCGGAGCGCTCCGAAAATGTGCGCTTCTCTTCGCCTTGCTTCTAGGGGTCCGCGGTCCGCTTCTACTCTGCCTCTGGGCAAGGCGGAGCAGGCCAATTCGCTCCTGCTTCTGCGCTTCTAATCGGAGCGGAGCACATGCCTAGTGCAAGTATGTACACTCTATGTAATAAACTAGAAGCAGAGGCCACTGCTATATATTATGGACTCAATAAGAGATGTTGGACACACTTCAGTCATTTTCCTATTCATTAATCTGCTTGTTATTTCCATAATATATATACCTGCCTATTTAGACTGAATAAATTCTATAAAATGGCTTGACAACTTCCATCCAGTTATATTGTAGCAAGTCTGCCAAATTACATTGTTTTTCTAAAGGATCTCTAAACTTCCCCTCGCAGGTTTTCAAATAATACTCTTTTTCAGTAAAGCAAAACACGCAAAGATACTTGAATAATTTCTTTTCAAATTATGGTAAAAATCTGTACCGCCTGAAACAATAGGTGGATGGGAATGCAGTTATCCTTAGAATTTCAGTTCTCTGAATTTTGTGATACAGTTCTCAGATGATGATGATTAAAATGTATGGGGAAATCTGTATTTTAGGATAAAACACATTTAGAAATATGTACTTTGAGAGAAAATACATTCAACAATCTGTAAGAAAATACCGATTTAAATACAAATGTTCACATGGATTTCAAAATTTTAAAAAATGCAAGTTAATGCAGAAACAAGATGGAAGAAACTTCATGCAAAACTGACTCAAACTAGACTGGGGGTATATTAATCCACCAAATCCTAATTAATATATTAATTTTTATTTTATTTATTTTATTTAAGGATTTTTATGCCGCCATTCAACCAAAAAAGGCTCTCACGGCGGCTTACAAAAGTATTTCTTGACAGTCCCTGCCCACAGGCTTACAATCTAAAAGACATGACACAAAAGGAAAGGGGATTGGGAGGGAGGAGGAGGAGGGGAAAAAGGAAAGCAAATTCAGGCACTACAATCTTAGTTGCAAAGTTCAGCAGTTACAGTTGACAGCAGGAGGGAGGGAGCTCTCAGCTGGAGCTGGACCGAGGCACGGTGGAGAGGTGCCTGGCTGCTGCTTCCTCCCTCACTGGTGGCCTCTGCAGAGACAGTTGGTAGCAGGAGGGAGGGGGCTCTCAGCTGGAGCTGGACCCAGGCACGGTGGAGAGGTGCCTGGCTGCTGCTTCCTCCCTCACTGGTGGCCTCTGCAGAGACAGTTGGTAGCAGGAGGGAGGGAGCTCTCACCTGGAGCTGGACCCAGGCACGGTGGAGAGGTGCCTGGCTGCTGCTTCCTCCCTCACTGGTGGCCTCTGCAGAGACAGTTGGTAGCAGGAGGGAGGGGGCTCTCAGCTGGAGCTGGACCCAGGCACGGTGGAGAGGTGCCTGGCTGCTGCTTCCTCCCTCATTGGTGGCCTCTACAGTGACAGTTGACAGTAGGAGGGACGGGGCTCTCTGCTGGAGCTGGACCCAGGCACGGTGGAGAGGTGCCTGGCTGCTGCTTCCTCCCTCACTGGTTTTAGTTATTAATGAAAGTGAAAATGAGGTGAATTCTGATCCTTGACTAGATATATTTTCATACTTCAGGAACAGAAAAGTCTTTTTAATCTTGACCTATATATTGTACCAAATTACATGCATAATCTATATCTTCCACTGGCTGGAAAGGAAAGTGTATCCACTACTTCGTGCCTTTTTCATTTCTCATTCCCAGACACATTTTTTATTTATTGCAATTATTTATATACCACCATTGAGGATACAAATCTTACCAAGGTGGCTTGCAAGAATCATAAAAATAATAAAATCACAATAAATGGGTGCCGCTATAGAGAAGGCCCATCATTGGAGTTCTTCATGGTGACATTCCATTCGTTTTGGAATGACCAGCAAGGCCTCTTCTGATAATCTTAAGGGTTTGTATAAAGGAAGGAGGTCTGCTAGGTTTTCTGGTCCCAAGTAGTTTAGGATTTATATGATAATAACATAAACTTGTTAAACCTGCCTAGCTACTAGGCAGCCAGTGAAGTTATTTTAACACAGATGTTATGCGAGACCCACATACTACATACATTGTAGTAGTCTAATTGTGAGGTTACCAGAACATGGATCACCATGGCTAGGCTATCTCTATCCAGGTACAGGTGTAGTTGGCATACCAACTGAAGCTAGTGATGGCTTTGGACCACCAGGGCCACATGGGCATGCAATGACAGAGATGGTTCAAAGAGCACCCCCAAATTATGGACCTCCTCCTTCAGAGGGAGTGCAACTCCTTCCAGAACAGGCAAACTCAAATAAGCCATGACGGACAACGGTCAAGAGACCATGTGGTGGGTCAAAGAGTTGCAAGTGTCTTGACCACATGCTCCCAGGCATGAAAACCCTGAGTGCTCACCATGCAGACCCAGCCATGGCATCCCCCAACTGCTCTCCGAACTACCACCCCAACCTCAAACCACTACCCTGTGCATCACCTCCTGGAACCCCACCCTGCAAACCCAGGCATACCCCCCTCCCAGCCTGGCAACCCCACCCCATCTCACACACACCTACTTCCAGCATGAGCCTCCTGACCTCCTGCACTTTCTATTGCAGCCTTTTAAAAAACACATTGAGTTCGGTAAACAAAAAATATGAAATAACCACTCTTCTGCAGGGGGCGGACACAGCCCCTGTAATTCTCTATCCATGCCTTAAACCTTAATTTATTGATCTGGACCAAGCTGCTCTGCCATGGGGCTCTAACCTCATTCTTCTGGCTGCATTCCACAATTCAGCATGAACTTTCTGAAGTCTCCAAACAACTTCCCTCAGTACTAACAAATGAGTTTCTTTGGGGTGGAGTTCATATCTCCCCTCAATCCTTAACCGATCTTGCTGGAGTTCATGTCTTCTCTCAATTCTTAACCAAACTGCATTTTAACCTAGGCAGGAGATTTCACCTGTCTAGGCATGGCTTCAGGGAGGGAAGAGGTGTGGAAATGTAATAAGAAGCTGTGTAAAGCAGCTTCCATGGTCTCCTCCCCACCATGCCTCCAGGTTCACTCCCTTCTTGCCCTCTCCACACTCCATTTCCAAGCAGAAAGACATACTGTAGCTGTTGCCCCTCCACTTGCCACAATGGGTCAGTGGAGGGGCAGGGAGAGTGGTTTCTGGGCCATGAGACTGTGGCACTGGTTCCAACGGTTCCCAGAAAATGAAAAGTCCTGTGATGTTCTATACAGTTTCTAGTAGGAACTCATCAGACACTGCCACCACCATTTCCCCCCGCTCGCAAACGGCGTGAGCTTCTTTGGTGGCTTGGCTGCTCAGCGAGCATCTGATGAATGCCCAGCAGCCATCTGCTTGTCTGGAGCCTCCACTGTGCACAACAATGGAGGCTCCGGAAATTGTGCATTTCCCTATTGTGTAAATGGTGGCTGTAAAGCCCCATTTACGAAGTGGGGGAAATTACTTAATTTCTGGACCTCCCATTGTCGCACACATTGGAGGCTCCGGACAAGGGCAGGCAGCTGCCAGGCGCACAACCTGAAGGCCCACAAATGCACTGCAGGCACCTGACTGGATCCAGGGGGGCTTATGCAGGATGCCCGCGACATGCCTGGTGTCTAATGACCACACAATTGGCAAAGTTGGCAAACAGGCAAAGTTTCTAGAATAGACAACATTGAGTAAGAGCATAATGACACAGACCTGTGAACTACCAGGAAAGAGAGAGAGAGAGAGAGAGAGAGAGAGAGAGAGAGAGAGAGAGAAATGGTAGAATCATTAGGTTCAAACTTACAACATGGAAATAAAATTGGGTGTTTTGGGGAAAGCGTTACCTTAAGGGGACCTTATGAATCCAATGACAAAGTGATGGTGAGAGAGGGAAGACTCCAGGAAGCCTTCGTTGCTGAGATGGGCACTCACCAGGGCTGGAGGGGCTCTTGGAGTATGCTGCGGCCTAGGGTCCTGAAACTATAAACTATATCCTAGTGAAGCTGTAGGTGGTGACATTTAAAACAACCTACAGCATCTAATGTTTTCACTAGAATTGCATATAAGCTCTTCTTTTCAATCTTACAGACTTCAAAATAGTGTCAACGGCACCTAACTTTCAGAACTCTAAGTGGAGGAGGCTGTTGGAGGGGCTACATGAACACTACCTGAACACAGCTCTCCCTCTCTCTCGCCTTCTTGTTCTTGTTTTTGCCTATACTAGCCACAGAGAAATAGCCGCCCCCCCACCACCAACCTCACTGACATGGAAATGTGTTATAAGCACCAGATGTAAGTGACAAAAGTTGCTCATGTCCAAAGAGGGAAGGAGCTGCTCCTCACCTGGAGAAATTATGATAACTTTATGAGTTACATGCTGTTCAAGAAGTGCCAAATACACCTACACATTCAAATTTCGTAATGCACGTACTGCCTTATAATCTTTCAAAAATCTGTTCATACAGTATAACTTCAACATGTAATAATTCTCTCTTTTTTTCTTCTTCCCACGCAGGTTAAGAGGAAATTTCATTGCCTATTTCACAGTGAAGTATCTTCTTTTCTTCAGATATGTGTTTACAGTAGTAAGTGTAGAGCAAATATGCTATCGAAATGTTTAATTGAAATCCACCTGAAATAACATTTTATTTTGTTTATGTTAACTTCTTTAAAGCTTATGTGGTTTTATTTTAAAGTAGTTAAAGATTTCTTTACATTTTTTGGCTGAGGTTTAAAGTCTCCCCATCTCTGAACATCTTTACTCACAATGTCTTTGTGAACCGCCCAGAGAGCTCCGGCTATTGGGCAGTATAGAAATGTAATAAATAAATAAATAAATAAGTTCTTCTCCGCTGCCTGTTCACAGTAAGCCTCATTCCTTGATTTCTGCCCACCACCAGTACAATTTATGATCAACCTAATGCAACATTCCCAAGGGGCCAGGGATGGGGGTAAAGTCATCACTGTGGAAGTAAGGATGTTTCAGCAACTTTTATTCCTAACCAAAAGGAATTGGCTACAAGAAAGTTAACCAAAATGTCCTTTCTGAGAAGGTAATTTGCATAAGATTCTTGACTCAATTCACGTAAAGAAGTAGCCAAACAGTGACTGTTTTAAATAAAATCATGTGGTGACCCTTTTGTATATAATGAGACAGGTCTCCCAATTTCTACCTGCTATCCCATATCCTTGTTCCAAGAAAACAGAGAGTAGAATAGATGATGAAGAGGGTATGAACAATTTAGAAAGGTCTCATCCACTATCAATTTTACATCATTTTTATAACTGTGTTCATTATTAAGAGTGTCATATGTTCTTTGCTGGAAAGACTTGTTTCCACTTTTAGTCCAGTTCCATTTATTTTAGGGGACCTCAACAATATGAAGAGGGGGGGAAACTACCACAAAAAGTTAGATTAATCAGCATGTTTCTTTGTATTGCCTCGAGCAGTGTGCTTAGTAATTGGATAATTTGTCTTTGCTTTCATAACCATAGCGGATGGAATCAGGGGACAGCTCAACTCATTTTGTCAGAACAGCCATACATTTATTCAGAAGGTTACTTTACAAGATGAAGCGTGAGAATTTGACACTCTGCTGTTTGGTGCCATTGTGCTATATTATGCACATAATATAAACACACAAGGAACAATTTGTAATGCATTTCATATGTGAAAATTGTGAAATAACTGAAAAGCAAACTTACTTCAGGAGGTAGCTTTGCTGACTGCTGGCAAGTTTTTCTGGCGTGACAGATACTTGTGCTATCATGTTGTTGTTGTTTTGGAGAAGAGGAGTCAAAGTTGAACAAAGGACATTAATTGTCCAATTGTTCTCAAATGAATAGCTCTTATTCTTTTATCTTATTCAAGGGCTGCTCTGGTGAAGTGTTTTTATAATATGAATTTGACAAATTATTCCAAAAACTTTGAGAAAGTAATGTGCTTCTAGCATGGTTAGACATACAATGTCTGTGTTTCTGCACACAGAATTACATATATGCAAGCACTATACATTCAATATAATGTCCAAAACAATCCCCACATGTACAAATGTATGTACAAATTTTTCCACATGATCAGGATTTTCATGATCCCCTAGCAGATGGAGAAATTCCTTGAAGTGTACAGTTGCATGCACAAATTTCTCCCCCTGCCATTTTTGGGGGTATTTGTTTTTGATATTTATAAGCTTTTCTATAGTGAAAGTTCTAAGGTGTAGCTTACAGAATGCACAGTGTTTGGGTATACATGCTCTCCCTCCAGCTTGTTCAGATAACAGGGATTATATTCTCCAAGATTTTAAAGTTTATATTACAAGTATCTAAGTAACTTGAAAACTTGAGAACTATATCATTATCAATAATTTCAATAGTTTAAAATGATGTAAGATGAGTATTCACGCTGCAAAAAAAATAAATAAATACTTGAACATGCCTGGCCAGAAACAATTTGTGGAATAAATCTAGGCTCAATCTTGCAACTCCAGTTAAAAAAAACACTAATGTAACAACAGCTCTGTACATGTCCATATGCAAGGTTTGGAAGTTTGCTGCCAATAAGGATGGACATACAGGACAAGATGGATGAATTTCCTCTCTCCATATAAGGCAGCTTTATAAATCCAAATGAAGTCATTTCAAATGAAATTATGTTCTATGCAATGTGACATCTACTACAGGGATGTGGAACTTGTGGCCCTCCAGATATTGGACTATAACTCCCATCATCCCCAATGCCATGCTGATTGGGGCTGATGGGAGTTGGAGCCCACAGGTTCTCCACCCCTGATAAACCATATTAAAATGAATAAAATTACCATCAGCTGTATTTAATCTATTACAATGGCGGAGAATGATAAATTCTATGCACAATTGTCCTATATTATCCTATTTTAGTGTAATTATATGACATACTTGTACTACAAAAAAGAAAAGTAAAACCATAACTATTTATAGAAATAATACAACTGAGTCTATAGTCAAATATGTATAAGGTTATTAAAATTCCAACCTATACACAGCCATAAAATTTTGTATTTTTAACTTGTTGGTTGTTTTATGATGATTTTAATTTTTGTGAACCGCCCAGAGAGCTTCGGCTATTGGGCGGTATAAAAATGTAATAAATAAATAAATAAATAAATAAATGAAACTGTAGAAAATATATATCCACTGACAATTGTGCATAGAATGTATACTTCGCAATGGATTGTAAGTCCATTTGTAGTACCTGGAAGAATTCCCATCTAATTCCAATGGGAAGTCAGTTCAATACCCCACTCTGCTTCTCAGTCATGGATAACTGACTAATCAATATACAGTTTTCTTAGGGATACACATCAACACTTCAAGTACTGACATTTGACTAAAGTTGATAGGCTGCAATTCTAACACTGGGCCTGTTCAGACAACTTGCTCACTAACCATTTAGTGAGCATGCTTAAACCGTGGTTATGTAGCCACCATGGTTAGGAATGGTACACTAATACAGTTCAGATGACACACTATGTCATAATGCTTAGCTCACCGTGGCTTAGCATGTCATCTGAACAGGATAATTGAAATCAGTTGAAATTACAGCCCAAGTAAATGGCTTGTGCCGAAAGAACTACGAGCACAATGGTGCTGCGCATTCTCTCTTCAACCCCCTTTGCTTGTAGTATGTAAAAAGATGCTTCAGTCCTTCCAGGATAGCAGGTCAAATGGCATGGGTGGCGGCAACAGAAATAGGTGGAAGTTGAGGAATCTTCCTCATGCAATTAGAAGTATTTTCCATTTGTGCTAGGGGTAATTGCTTTGGTGCCAGTTTTTAGATAAGATGAGCAGGTAAATTATCACATTCACACAA
This sequence comes from Elgaria multicarinata webbii, assembly GCF_023053635.1. Classification (NCBI taxonomy): domain Eukaryota; kingdom Metazoa; phylum Chordata; class Lepidosauria; order Squamata; family Anguidae; genus Elgaria; species Elgaria multicarinata. Next base: position 67,118,716 of record NC_086180.1, read on the forward strand.
ATATGAATGGAAAATTAATCTGTGCTAAAAATTCAACCTGCCTTAAGGCAGAGATAGGTGCATTCCCAACATTTTGGAGTACAACTCCCATCAGCCCCGGGCATGCCACTACTAGTCAGGGGTTATGGAAATTGTAGGCCAAAACATTTGGAGGGCACCAGGTTGCTTAACCATGCCTTAAAGAGAAACACAAAAAATTAATACACATATAGAATCACATTTTAATGTTTCACACTTATGGAAATCTTGTACCTAAACTAGACAAAAGTGTCTCCAATTTTTAGAGAGAAAATTACCTAGAGAGAGTAAAGAAAACATGTCATGTATAACAATAGCATATGGTAGCCTGTACATGACAAAGACAGGTTATACTCAGTATCAACGCTTCAAAGGGGGGAAAACTACTAATACTGCCATTACCAAGCAATTTAAATCATGATATAATTGCACAAACAGATGGAACAAGAAAGCTTGCCAGAGTCTATTAAGCATTTAAACTAGAGTGACAGATAACTGAAGTTTTCCCCCTGTGATAAGCTATGAGAGAAGTAACATAAACAAAGTAGGCCAAATGCAAGATTATATTGCATATATATGGGAGTGTCAATGTAACATTTGAATCAATAATCAAGTAGTGAAATTTAGAGGCAGCTAAGAATCCCATGAATCTAAATACATACGGCCACATTACATTACAAATCTTAATTTTTAGTGATAGTCATCTCTTTAAACAGATGGTGCTTGTTCTATTGTTTCGATAGCAGTATACCACTCGATGATGATGATGATGATGATGATGATGATAATGATGATGATTTTGGCATCAGTCTGCAATCCAACCACACATAATTGGTAGCAAACAGAGACCCTTATTTCTAAGTAAACATGCATAGCTTCAGGTTTTAAGACATATATCCTTTTTCATCTTGGCTTAAGATATACATGCAATGGTTTCAAAGCTATTGACAAAATCTTTCCAGAAAAATTCATACCAAATGCAGATTTAAAACTGCATGATTACTTCAAAGTACTGGGCTGGAATCAGACTTAAAGCACAATACTATGCACGTTTAATCAGAAAAAAGTCCTAAAACTCCCACTGTTCCCAACTAGCCAGATGTTTGAGCTCACCAAGATTCTCCAAACATCAGCTCACTGCTTATCTCTCCTCAATTTGCACTCATGTTTTCAATCACTGTTTCTTTGCACAAACTGAAAAATTGAACAAAATGAACAGCTATCGAATATGAAAGTTGCACAAACAATTCCCAAATCTGCCAAATTTCCAAAATTGCACATATTTCCCCATGGACTAAATTGTGGGAGATTTAAAATGTGTGCACTTTGAGAAAGTTGTGCATTTTGAGAAAGTTATGTATTTTTCACGTATACATTTTGTTAACCTAAAGGCAAGTTTGAGAACTGGTGAACATTTTTGGGAAAATATGTTTGTGTTTGCATTCAGGATTTTGAACAGAGCATTTCTGAGTGATTTACGAACTAAAATGAAATTCTCATGAGAGTAGACACAGAAATCAATGGGATGTAAACTAATCATGGTTAACTTAAGTCTAATAGATTTCACTAGGTCTTTTCTAAGTATGACTAGATCCGATCCACTGGTTTTCATTTAAAGCAAGGATATCTGAAACAAAGCAATTACAAGTATTTAGAGGATCAAGCTTTATGCAGTCAGATGTACCTAGAACAAAGTCTAGTATCACCTAGAACATCCGGTAACCTGGAACTCCACTGGGAGAACTGAATACACATACACCTGGTCTTTTCTCTGAATTCAGAAGTTAATCTCTTTTACAAATAACCCAACTGGAAGGCGCTGGCCAGTTCTTTTGAAATAGAAGTTTGGAGCTGCTAAGCAGGTGGGAGCAACCTCAGAATAATGTTCTCATTGGCTGGTTGGACCACTGACACTGGAAATTAATTTTGTCCTCCCATTGGCCAAAACAGTCTATATCCATTAAGGGGCCAGTTTTTACTGATTACAGATTACCATAAATACATGAGATTGCTCTTTCTCTCAGACCATTTCTCTACAAGGAACTTTGCTTATGCTCTGAAATCTAAGATTCTACTCAAATAGGTAACACATAACTAGTTCTGTTAGACTGACTTTATTAATTTCTTTTTAATTATGAGTGTGACTATTATTTTCCTTTGTTCTTCTCTCCCCACCCAGTTTCCCCCAAATCAACATCCTTTTTATATCTGGACATCTGGCTGAATTGTCTTAAAATTGATTTTCACTAAAGTCAAACTCTTTGCAGCACAGCATGGTTGCTAAGCTACCCCATATATTCTTAGGCTTCTTCTCAAGGTTTTGCAATATTCTGTGTTTTCTGGACTTTACATATGGAAGTCCAAAGAGCCTTTCTTTGTACAGGGTGGGAAAGTGATTTTTCTTTCTAGAGCTGGACTGAAGGAGAAGTCTTGGGGATAGGGCTTTGAATTTTCTGAAACAGCTGGTCAGCCTAGTGTGTTCAGCAATGATCAGCCTGTGATAGCATCATAGTACTTCTTTTGAGGGGAACTCTACCTAAGAGGAGTCTACCAGTATGGGAAGTCATCCCTGTCCCAGATCCGTAGCATACTATAACAGTAATATAATGAACACAGCATATGAGCTAAAATATGTCAACCTTATATAAAACATTTGTAACCCTAACGTTTTATTTGAATGCATGAGGTAATTATCAAGGACTTGCAATTTCTCTCTGCTTGTACAGGTAATAGCAGTTATCTATGTTAGTGTAATCTTACAATGCAATCCTATATAGGTCTATGCAAAAGTGAGCCCTAACAGGACTTATTTCCAGTTACATATGTATAGGATTGAAGTCTAAAATAGACCTTGGAAATTATCCACTGTCCATGCTTAGACTTTAATTATTAATCGCTTTTAGACCACACAGCAACCCAAATTAGAAGTATAAAACACAGTAAAACACTGACAAAAACGTACATAATAAACCAACTATTTGGCCTCAATCCAAATCAGGGCCACATGCACTTACATGGAAATAAGTCAATATGCAACTTTACCATTGTAATTGTATTAATAATGGGCTTCAGGGGAAGGACTAAAAAATTAACCATTGGCCAAACTGCCTGAGGCTGATGGGAGCTGAAGTCCAAAATATCTGGAAGGCACCAGATTGGGGAAGCTGTCTTGAAGTGAGTTTACATCTTTAAAGAGTGCTAACAAAAATCAGTATTGCTTATTTTTCCATTTTCTTCCCCAAAAAAATATTTTTTAAGGGGGGGGGGGAATTCATGGCCTTAAAATTTCCAGGAATTGTACATCTCAGAACACTGTTTTAGCAAAACCCAACCATTCAGGTAAAAAATATAAATAGTAAAGTTAGTGGATGAGGCACTCCTTAACGGGTGTATAGGTAAGTCCACACATGACTATTTACTTAGGTGTGAGGGGAGGATACCCATATTTTATCTTCTTACTTGGAAATACTGAATGTGATAACCTATTATGATAACCTTTTATTTAAAATGAGGCATGCCGCATAAGAGAACTGACTTCTTGGTCATAGTACAGGAACACAGTGTACATTGACATCCTTTTTGTTTGTCAGATATTGATTGTAGCACAAACAAGTTTATGTCATGCCTGACTATTGTAAGGTATCTTTCTGGGTCCTCAACTTTAAGTTTCGAAAACTTCATCTGAAAATTATACAACAATTTTGTTTAAAAACGTTAAGTAATATATAGGTGGGAAATGCTGCAATACACAGCAGAGGCAGAGATACCAGCTGTGCTTACTTATCACATTAGATAATCCAAGTTCGACAACCCAAGATCAGTGTTCATTTTGAGTCAGCAGTGGACAAAAAAACTAAGTATTTCTTCCTTTGTACATATGCACATATCTCTGACAGTTCATTTTGTAACACCTTATGTTATCCTCTTCAGAAGATATCCACAAATTCACTCCCTAATTCCCCTGTAAAAAGAATGCCCAGCAACAGATTCTCTTCCCTGAACTCACACTTGTCGTACTATCTGGTGAGGGTAAGAAATAGCCAGCATTTATATCTTCTCTATACCCCAGCACAAAACAAGAAGATTTCTGATACTTTCGCCAAGCAAACTGTGCATGTCAGAAGACTTGGGAGAAACAAGGGAATTGGTGATGAGCATTAAGTCTTGGCTAGTAAGCCAAGCAGTTATTCGTGGAGGTATACTCTTCAGCATGCAATTTTTGCTTATTTCTCTCCTGCCATCATTAAATTCCACAACAGTGGAAACTTCCAGTTGTTGCCTTCCAAAAGGAACTGGAAGACTAATGATGATGGAAGTGTACAAAGGCAATGCAATGTGTGCAAGGAGAATATGAGATATTTATAATACTACAATGTAAAGCAGCCACTAAAATCTGAGAGATAAAAATGCTAAAACAAATTTCTGAAAACTAATTACATTTTCAGTATTTCTGGTTCATGCATGAGCAGGAAAGGCAAATAATATCACACTGCAGTAGAAAGGGTAGATGGACCAAGATCTAGGAGATGGATCAACGTGCAAATCTTCCCCAGACTTCTTTGGCAAGTCACTATTTCCCGGCCATGTCCTTATTAGCAAAATGGGGATAAAAGTGACCAATTTCACAGAACAATTGTTACAGCAGGGGTATGCCAACTGGTTCCCTCCAGATATTTTGGACTAGAATTCTGATAAACCCCAGCAAGCATGAAAAACATCTGGAGGAACCATATTTCCTGCTCCTGCTACATCTACACACAAATGTAAAGCACATTCTTTGCTAGTCCAATGATATGCATGTTTGATTATGTCATTAAAATCTTTGAGCTTGAAAATATGAAGACATATAATACACTGATACAAGTATTTTAAAATACATAATAGATGCTAGTAATGAATGAAAATATTCATAAATTCATATCCGTTTATGAACATCACCAAATCAGACTCTTGTCAAATTGGAGCTGCCCCTGATCAGTTTCTTGATCCCTAAAAGCACTCTTCTTTTAAAGAGAGGAGTTATTTGATTGGATCTGTAGAAGTACTATCCAGGGAGAAATCAAATTGCCATTCAAAGAAGAAATGCTTTCAGAAATCATTCAAAGTTGGCCCCAAGTCCTGTAAACCACCAACGGCTAATTAGTAGGACACTTAAGGATTGATCCACATTGAGATTAATGTGAGTAAACTGACACACATCCAAAAATTTCAACTTAATTGGGTTATAGATGAAACTACTAGGGAATAATCAATCACAAAGTAAAAACAGGCAAGACTCCACTAAACCCCCAACATGTACTACCATGCTTGTTTGGGACAGATTCCCTCTGAATACCATCCTGAATACAAATGATGAAGGGAAGTATGTTGGATTTAACTCTAGTACTATGCCAGAGGGTGAGGGGAACATGTAGCTCTCCAGATGTTGGTGGACTGCAACTCCCATCAGCCCTAGGCAACATAGTCAACAGTGAGGGATTCTGGTGGTTTTCTGCTGGCCCACTTACAGCACATGCAACTTTAATCTAGGTAGTAGAGTGGTAAGGCATGCTGCTGTTTTTATACTGTTGTTTTTATGTCTCTGATGGTTTTTAAATTTTGTATATTTTTAATGTTTACTGTTTTTAGCTTTTGTGAACCGCCCAGAGAGCTTCGGCTGTGGGGCGGTATATAAATGTAATTAAATAAATAAAATAAATTAAGAAGGGAATAGTTATGGGCTTGGAGCTTTTTCCAGGAAAAAGATTTTTTTATTGAAAAAGTAAACCAAAAAGGCAGTTTACAGCTTAACTACTGTTCCAAAGAGAGGAGAAAGAGAAATAGGGAGCTGGTTTACACGGCGTCAGTCTGTTGACATTGGGCCTGTTCACACAATCACTCAAGGTTAAAGCAGTGTAGGACATATAAAAAACAATCTTTGTAAGTCTATGAACTCTTGTTTATGATAATTTGGGGGTGAGTTTATGTCCCTCAATCCTTTGCAAATCTACAGTGCTGAAAGAATTTTAGCTTGAGGCTGCTTTCTGTAGACTTAAGTGGATGAGTCCTTGCTGTGAAGAAGCCAATTGTTTGTGGTGTGGACTTAAAGTGTTGCAAGCCACTTTACAAGTCTGTGTGGAAATAAAAGCCTGAAGGCAAAGAGGGCTCTTGTGTTATTTTTACTAAGAGAACTAGGAGCAAAGCTCCAATAATGGAGAGAAAACTCAAGACAGCTGTGCAGTTATACCTTAGCCTTGGTGTACTGGAGAAATGGTGCAGAATTGGGAGACTGGAAAGCTGTAGAGGCAAAGAAATAGAAAGAAAGGAATTGGGATAGGGATGACTGCGATTGTATACCTGTCTTTTCTCACAATCTGTCTGATGACCACATCAAAAGTGGAGGGGAGTGAGGGCCCTTAGCATCAGAGTAAATCAAAAGAAGGTAGAAAGAGCAGGTGTTCCTGAGATATGGCACTTATGTAAGACACATTTACCCTGCTCTTCAGCAGACAAGGCTCTCAAGAGTATCAGAAGAGGATTGACAGTTGAGGGCATGCAGGGACAGGCACCTACAGCCAAGGGTCTCCTGAAATCACACTGAGGTCTCAGCTCCAGTCAGGTTATAACCGATACTGATCTGTAAATTTCCCCATAGCCCCACCCAATATTTCTTTTATGAAGTGGGAAGAGAAATATTATTTCTTTGAACCACTGCAGAATCATTTTCCTTAACTCTTCTCCTGGTGATTGAGTTAGATGCTTAATACGAATGTTAGAACGAGATTTACTTCTATCCTTATGAGTTGATCAGGATTACTATAGCAACATGTTATAGGTTAAGGGCAGTCAAAAAGGTAAGGTAAAACCGTCTTCCAAAACAACCTCTCAAAAATATATAATATACATTCTGCTGAAACACATGACACATGATACATTCTCACTAGAATATTATTTACATACAGCAGAAATATAGAGAACGCATATAGTTATAGCAAAGTCAAACTATTCACTTTTATTTTTAAAAGTATGCATCGCTGGACTATAGGTATCACAGATTTCTATCTGGAGTAGCATTACACTGACTCAAAGTTTAGTGCTTCCTTCCATTAAGCTCTTCTCAAAAGCATGCACAAATATACTCAGACAAAACCTTCATACTATGAATGCCTTACTACTCCTCACCATCCGCCCTGGCCCAGCCACAGCATGTGCCAAGAGAAAGCATGTGAAAAATAACAAATCCTACACTGCTTTTCTCTTTTTAACTCTGTTCAGTCCCAAACTACTACAATATAGCATTCAATACAGATAAGTATGTTTATTCTCACCCACACAAAGCATCAGCAAAAATATGGCACATGGCAAACATCCAGAGATCTGAATTAATAAAATGGACTTATGGGGAGCACAGTATTTCTTATAGTGAAGAATCTGTGTGAAGGCCATCTGGTGGGTTACAGATTTGTGAGCATTCCTGAATTAGTTTATTCATGCTCCCAAGGATAGGCCTTTGTTCAGTCAGATGGCATGGATGTTCTACAGTATGTGTGACTTTCTATGCATGCCTACAAACTAGATGTTTCATCTGACACCAGCATGGGGAATAACTTCCAGCAACAATTGCCTTAATGGTGTTTCCCCATAGAACTAAGTGAATGGCACTCAACGGAATATTTGTTTATTAGACATCAGCTGCTCTCAACTGGGATCTCCTTGGAAGTATTTTTTCCAACCTCCTGTAAAGCAATTAATTTTAAAGATTCCTAATGAGAACTATACCAAGTCAATTAAAGATCCTTTGAGAAAAGTCACCAAAAAATCATGTCTCTTAACTATAACAATAGTTGGGTTCAATTCATCCCTCATCTATTTGTAAGGCACCACTTTTTGTCTTCAGTTTGGCTGCCATCCAAGTTGTATGAAACCGACACATAGTTATAAAATATTGTGTTCCAGACCGATTCTGTTCTGAAAATGGTGCTTATGAGAGGACAAGATAGTTTCTAGTTCCTATGTATGCCATTTTTATTTACTGAACCAGATTTTTAAAGAACAACAGGATGTCCGTGAAAAGAAACATACAGCTCCAACAGAACTCAAGAGTAAGCCTGATTGCATAACCTGAAACCCAGCATTTTGCCAGCAACCCTCTAATCTTTTATATTTCTTGGGTACTTCTGTGGAATAATCAAATATAGCCTGAAATACAGGTAGAGAGGCACCTACCTAACCTATGTGGAATCTTGGTTATAATTCCAGAAAGTATATAAAGGAGAGATACATTAGGCACAAAGCTTTCCTTAGAATTTGTGTGCTTCACCCTCCTACCCTAAATGACCCTGATGGAAGTTGTATTGTTAGGAATTTTGGCCAGTTTTATAAATAGGATAGATTAATAGAACTTCCATTAGTCTATTCAGTTTCATAACATGCATTCCAAGAAGCCTTTTAAACATCAATGCTACACACACACACACGTTATATGCCCATGAAACTGGGATGTTCAATATTCCTGGTAACTGCAATGAACGAAGAAGTCCTTCTGCAAGTAGCAACTATATTTGATCAAACAACCAGAAGTGCAAGTTGTGTCCAGTGATGAGGATTATCTTGGTGGTGCTTTTATATTGTACTTTATATTATGGTTTTATACTGTTATTTTATACTTTAATTGTATTAATTTTGTAAACCGCGCAGAGCGCTTCAGCTATTGGGCGGTATAGAAATGCAATAAATAAATAAATAAATAAATACAGAATCCATGATGTCACTTTGTCATTAACATAACATTTTCAATCAAACTCATGTATGTTGCTTATTAAAAAGCAATAAAGGCAAAGAAGGTCATTGATCATGAGGCAAAGAAGAAAAAGGGTAGCAAGAAGAAGCAGCCAGGGATCAAAAGAGCACTGAGTATACGACCTGGATATATTCATGATGAGTGAAACGTGATATGCTTTTCAACATGCATGAAAACAAACACAAAACCCTAATATTGCCAGGATTCGATCATTTTTGTCTGTCTCTTCTGCCAAGACTCTTGTTCATGCATTAGTTATTTCTCGGTTGGACTACTACAACCTTCTTCTCACTGGCCTTCCTTCTTCTCACATCAGTTCATTGGTTTCTGTTCACCACTCTGCTGCTAAGATCATCTTCTTGGCTCGCCGCTCTAACCATGTTGCTCCACTTCTGAAATCTCTTCATTGGCTTCTAATTCACCTCAGAATCCAATATAAACGTCTCTTGTTGACCTACAAAGCTTTTCACGGTCCAGCTCCTTCCTATCTTTCCTCTCTCATTTCACACTATTGCCCCGCTCGTGCTCTTCGCTCCTCTGATGCCATGTTTCTTACCTGCCCAAGGGTCTCTACTTCCCTTGTCCGGCTTCATCTATTTTCTTCCGCTACCCCTTACACCTGGAACACTCTTCCAGAACATTTGAGAACTACAAGTTCAATCGCAGCTTTTAAAGCTCAGCTAAAAACTTTTCTTTTTTCTAAAGCTTTTAAAACTTGATTTTGTTCTGACTTTTATACTGTTAATTTTACTCTACCCTGTGCCTGTTTGGTGCATTCTCTTCCCCTTCTTATTGTTTTATTATGATTTTATTAGAATGTTAGCCTATGTGGCAGGGTTTTGCTATTTTATTGTTTTACTCTGTACAGCACCATGTACACTGATGGTGCTATATAAGTAAATAATAATAATAACTAGGCAAATAATTCCGATCAGCTGTAGTACGCATTTCCTTGATATGACTGCAAGTTTAATAATATTCAGAATGATTTTAAATTTTCATTAGTTATTTCTTTATTTCCCCCTAGACTGAACTATATCTCCAGTTTTGAAGCAAGGTTCTTTCACTCTCAAATACTAACAAGCTAAAAAAAGGGGAACAACATTCTTAAAATTTCTCACATATTGTATGTTTTGTTCCATTCTGCACAGATTTCTATCAGTAATGCATCTTACTGAACTTGCTTGCTTTCCTATTTCCCAAAGGTATTTCCCATCCTGCCCAGTAGTAGAATTTAGATAAAGACCAATCCCTCAACTCCGTTAATCCCTCTACTTTTACTAAAGGGAACAAACACACAAGAATGTACTGAATCTGAAATTTAGAGAATAATGATTTAATGTTCATCACTGCATAATTTCAAAGCTTATTCGAAGTCTGCTGGATTCCAGGGTAAAATGCATTTGGTAAATTTATTCTCTGCATGAGTGTTCTACCCAGATTTTACCACAATATTGTGTAATTTTTCTTAAACAAAGTACAATATTTTTTAGAACTCCATTTCACAATGTTTTTCATGTACCTGACCTTTGTCATTTAAAAAAACTCTATCACTTCATAAAAGTTAATAATACAATACAAGAATCAAGTTTTTAAAATGACATTACTGTCATTTGTCATTCTGTATTGCTATTTTTATTTATTTATTTATTACCACTGAGTGCTAATAAGTGCTTGCTGCTGAAGAGGTTTACATTTAACATCTGTCACTTGCATCGAAAAGTAGCACCTACAGGGAACTGTCACATTGTCATTCTCCTCTGTAACACTATTGAATCTGTCTTGCATCATTTACATGCACACAGTTATAAGTATTCATTATTTCATTCTGCTGACTGCTTTACCATTCCAATATATAATACATTTTAATGAGCTTTGAGAAAGACAATATTATTTGGATTTATGGTAACCTAGCACAAAAAATACAACTGACAAAAGAAAACCTTACAGTCTATCTTCCTTACTTCAGCCTAAAGTTAAAAAAAGGCTCAGAAGTTGCTATCAATTTAAGCATTTCAAAGGAACAAAATATGCTTTTAAAAAACACACATCACAGATCATACAGGCATGGTCTTTTTCAGGCTCACGTGAAAAACTGCACTGCTTCTGTAATTTGGCAATTTATAGAATCACGTTTGTTCAGAAAAACAAATACGTTAGTGACCGATTTTAGTCAAATCACATCACACCTACTGTAGCTTGTATAAATTCTCATTTGGAACATTACCACATTTGTCTTTCATAAACAAATAATAAAACAGCCAATTTGCATGGTCTTGTAAAAATTAAACTTCACTTTACTGTTTAAATGCTGTTTTAACAGATGATTTCCGATTTTTAAAAAGCATTGAAACCACAACTTATTAAAACATAAGTAGTATGTCATCACTAGTAGTGAAGGTCATGGCATTAATCAATTCAGCTTCCTTTGGATTTTTACTGCTACACTTGGCACTTCAATACAGAGCAGGAATTATAGTCAGGGATAAGCAGGAGTGGGTTGCTTGCAACAGGGGATCTTAAAGGGCCTCAGACTCACAGTTCAGTGCACCATGGGAGCTGATGGTTAGCTGCACTTCCAGTTGTGTGGTGATGAAGAGCATGAGCAGCTTACACCATTTGCATCATAAGTAATTCTCCCTCCTTGAGTCATCCAGCAAAAGGGCTGGACATTTCCACTATTTAGCTGGCTGTTGGCAACAATCACAAGTCCCTGCCTGTATTATGCACGTAGAGCTTCTCTACATTAAACAAACCAACCCGCATCCTTACTAGGGCTTTATGTTTTTGGTTTCTTTGTGGGATTATGATGGACCTCTTTAAATGGTGGTCATGTGGTTTGAATCAAGCAAAGCCCTTCTTCCGCATGTTCTATACGTTTTTCTGTGTTTCAGTTTACAGCCACCAAATGGTGCTGTCATTATAGTGCACTTCACACAGTTGATAGATGGAATAATATCCCTTTTCGCATTATCTCTGATCTTTTTGAAAGTGCAAAAAAACATCCTGGAGGTTGATGGCATTGTGTAAAGGACTCGCTAACTTCCATGAGTGACAAATCATGAGTGTGCAATAAATCACTCAAATAAAAAAGCTCATAGAAGTGGTAGTAAAGTTGTGATTGCATGTGTATTTTTGTCCTTTTCCCCATCTCCATTACTGAGAGCACAAACAAAAGCATTGCTTAACACCACCCAGGAAAAGCAAGCTGTAAAAAGTTTGAGATGTAGTATTTTGTATGCGGAGGAAGTCAAGTCAAATGTGCACTGCTTCTAGACCCAATCGAAAACCATATAGAAATGTAACACAACCAAAATAATTCTTGAATTAGTTAGGAAAGAGTCCCCAGTTCCACTGCTGGCATAAAACTCCAGCAATGTTGGTGCAATATCACAAAGCATTCATGCAAATGTAACCGGCAAATGCAACCATACTGGGCTGTACAAGTTCTTTTTTTGTTTCCTAAAAAATGTAGTTTAAAGTGCCCTTTGGATTGTATCCAGATTTGGGGGCGTGCAACTGGTCTAGACCCACACTCATCCTCCCCATAGCAGCCCCTCCACCCCCTTGAAAATGCCACACAGAGGGTCAGATCCTGCTGAATGGGGTAAGCTGTGATGTAGGGGGAAAGGGAGATCTCCAAAATCAGGCACAGGCATCTTCATGAGTGAAGCCCTTCTGCCAATGGAAGGCAGTTTGTGGATCTAACCATTCAATACATATTCATTCAAATGTGTTTTTGCATTGTAAGCACCTAAACTACCTCAAGTTAAATCTTCTTTCTTGAAATAGTTTTATAATGTAATTAAACAAATATATTTATATTAAAATCTTTAAAATAAATGGCTTGCTGAATTTACTACAGCCAAAATACTGCCTAGTAATTAAATTATAGTGTGTGTCTATGCTCTAAGAAAAGGAATAATGTAGTCATGACTGGCACAGCGGGAGCTACAAGAAAGGAGTTTCTAAGGGTAAGAGGCAAAGGGACATGGTGAATCTGATGCATCCCAAGTTTCTATCTCTCTTGCCCGGCTTTGCCCATTCTCTCTGGCTGCCCCGTTTGCTTGGAATGCTCTTCCAGAGCAACTACGTACCACGAGTTCCATTGTACATTTTAAAACGTGTTTGAAAACTCATTTGTTTTCCAATACCTTTTGGTATTTTAGCTTGATCTACTGTTCTTATTACTATGATTATTCTCTTATTTCTGCTTTGTGAACCCCTTCCCCCCCTTAATATGTTTTAATTTGATTTTAGATTATAAGACTCTAGGCAGGGTATCGCTGTTTTATTTGTATATTTTTTACAGCACCAAGTACATTGTTGGTGCTATATAAATAAATAAATAAATAATAATAATAATCCCAAGTGAACAAGGTTTGGCACCATATTCCAAATCTGCTTTGAAATAAAGATGCAAATACCAAGACAAATGTTCCATATCAGTATCACTTTTGTGAAGGAAAACAACTATATACATGTTTCCCACATGTTTCTTATGGCAAAGTTTCTTCTAACAGGAAACCCAAATTGGCAGTGGGTTACCAAGTATGCATTAAAATTGACACTTCCACTCAAACACATGTGACTGAGTATATAGGACACATGACATACACTCAACATCCTTTAAGGACTGATCTCTCTGAAGCAAGATTTGTGTGTAGCAAAACCTTTACCAACATCCTTATGGTGGTTTTTTTTTTTTAAAGTGTTTGTATGCATGAGTAAGACGTCAATCAGAAGATTAGTCATAAATTCTTAATGATGAATGGATATTTTATTTATTTATTTTAAAAATTGTTGTGGTTAAATACTTCATTTTATCTTAGAACATGGAAAGAAGAAACAGAAAGTAGTTTGGGGGAATATGCTTAAAAGAAGCAAAAATATACAGAAATGAAGAATATACTAACTCAGATCATAAAGAGAGAAAAAAGAACAGAACTGTCCAAACCTTTACCATTTATGGCCTTTTCGCATGATTGTCATTCTAAGACCAAAGTTCTTCCCTCTCCAAATTCTATTAAATTACCTCAAAATTCCTTGATTCCATGACGGACACTAAGCACAAACAAACAACTGTTATTGTTACACCTAAACAACCACCTGGTGCTCTATAAGAAGAGCACAATGACCACAAAGGGAATTGGCAAAGTTTGTTTTCCCTTAAACACCATAACTAGGCAACAGAACAAAAATGTGAGTATTTATTGTGAAGCATACATACACAAAGCAAACAATAGCCTTCTGTTGAACAGAGCTACTACTACTAAAAGATTAGGAACACCAGCAACAACAAAAACAGGTTCAGCCAGAAATCACACAGTTATATTCTCTCCCTCTCTCTCTCTCTCTCTCCTCGTTATGCAAATTAGACATCTCTGGACCAAACAGCCAAGATATAGGTAAGAATGAAAACTATTCCATATTGGACATTTTATGAAAATTTAGTAATAGCTTTGTATGGATTTGCAAAGGGAGAGCAAAGTTAGTCTATTGCAACAAAAACAAATAATTATTTTACCTTAAAGATTAATGAATTAGTCTTTCAGCAGCAACACATGCATGCACCCACACACACACCATTAGGAAAAAAGAAAGGAAGAAGCTTTGCTAAAGTCCTGTGCTACAAAGGATCCCTATCTGGAAGGAAAAGTTGGAAGATTTCTCCTCCTCCTGGAGAAAGTCTGTAAAATTATTCTGCTTCCACCAATTTCTCTGCCCATAAAGAGGACAGAGATTTTTGAGTAGCCATTTATTTTTATTATTATCATTATCATCATTATCATTATAGTTATTTGTATCCCACCTTTTGCACAATGCTGGGCCTCAAGGCAGCTTTACAAAATTAAAACCTATACAGTTAAAGCCTATAAATAGAAATATACAAAAGTTAAAAAATAATTAAATATGCTTCAGTATTAAAACATTTAAAACATTTAAAATACACGTAACAATTTTAAGAGTCCTATGAATAGAAACAGGTCCAGACTATTTGCCAAAGTCCTGCCGGAACAAAAAAGTTTTTGCCCGCCTCTGGAAGCACATCAAGGAGGGAGGCAGTCTAGCTTCCCTGGGAAGGGAGTTCCAGAGCCCTGGAGCAGCCACTGAGAAAGCCCTCTCCTGCATTCCCACCAGGCATGCCTGTGGGACTGAGAGAAGGGCCTCCTCTGAAGATCTCAAAGCATGGGCAGGCTCATAAGGGAGAATGCAGTCTTTCAGATAACCCGGACCGGAGCAGTATAGGGCTTTATATGTCATAACCAGATGACATACAACGGAAACAGACTGGAAGCCAGTGGAGCTGTTTTAACAGGGGAATTGTGTGCTCCCTGTAACCAGTCCCAATCAACAATCTGGCTACAGCTCATTGAACCAGCTGAAGTTTCCAAACACTCTTTAAAGGCAGCCCCACATAGAGCACGTTGCACTAATCCAATCAGGATGTAACTAAGGCAGGTGCCACTGAGGCCAGGTCTGACATCTCTAGGAATGGGCGCAGCTGGCGCACTAGCTTTAACTATGCAAATGCACTCCTGCTGCCCACTGCTAAAACCTTGGCATCCAGGCTCAGGGCTGAATCCAGAAGTACAACCAAGTTGGGGACCTGTATCTTCAGGGGAAGTGTAACCCCATCCAGCATAAGCTGAATCCCTTTTCCCTGGTCTGCCTTTTAACTGCCCAGGAGCACCTCTGTCTTGTCTGGATTAAGCTTCAATTTGTTTGCCCTCATCCAGTCCTTTACTGCCCCCAGATACCAATTTAACACCAAAACAGCTTCCTTGGAATTGGGTGGAAAGGAGTAGTAGAGTTGGATGCCATCAGTGTACTGGTGTCACTGCACCCTAAAACTCCGGACAACCTCTCCCAACAGTTTCATGTATATGTTACATAGCATGGGAGACAAAACAGAACCCTGAGGAACTTCTTAGTCCCCCAGCACCACCTTCTGAGTCTGCCACTCCAGTGCCTTCAAGTCCCATCCCAGCAAGGCAGCCAAGAAGGATACCATGGTTGATGATATCGAATGCTGCTGAGAAGTCCAGCAGAACCAACAGCGACACACTCCCCCTATCCAGTTCCTTATTATTATTATTAATATTATTTATTTATTTATATAGCACCATCAATGTACATGGTGCTGTACAGAGTAAAACAGTAAATTGCAAGACCCTGCCGCATAGGTCATCCACCAAGGTGGCCAAATTTGCACATAGCTCTAAAAGTAATGTCTGTTTTGACTGAGACATACCTCCTGCTCATGCCAAAAGTGCCTCAATTCATGATAAAGAAACATCTTTCAAGGAATAGAAATGATCCTTTCACTATTCCAAATCTTCCTCTCTCAGTTGAAATCCAAGCCAGTATTTTAAGGATGACCTTTCCAGTGCTCATTTCCCATTTCTGGAAAATCCTGCCCTGTGATTCTGACATTTCCAGATACACGTCCTCACTTGGTTTTGTTGCATCCTACAGAGTACAGGGATAGCACTAAGCACCACCACTATAGCCTTTTTCTTCCTAATCACTTTCCTAAGCTCTTTTTAGAAAGGATCAAGATCTCTAGACGTGCCTCAAAATCCCACAGAATATGAATCACTAAAGACAAGTCTGACAAATCTTGTAAACTGACAGCTGCCTTTAGTTCTATAGCTGAAAGTTCTAAGATACTTAGCACATTTTTTTAAAAAAAATACTTTCCCTCAGTAAACTTGATTGCTGGCTGTAAGCAAATCTGAAATTAGATTATGAATCCTTAGCTCCCAAAGAGTTCTGTTTCAGTAGCTGTCTTTCTACTATAATCTCCTTTCCTGGATTGGTCATGATGGGGTAGGTGCTGCTGGGAATGACACTCCTAAGGAGGGCTTTCTCTTTGTTCTGCCATCACTGCACCTTGCATAATTTAATGCACTTCTCTCTTTATAGTTTTTGCTTTGTAGCCTTCTCTCTTTATAGTCTTCTTTTCTTATAGCCAGAAGAAGAGTATCTTCCTGAACATGAGCAGAGTGCGCTTTCATCACATCTATGCTGAGGATCGTATAAAGCTCTTACATCAGATACCTAGGTATCCATCACCCCACCCAGAAAGGTAAACCAAGAAAGCTACCCACTCCAAAAAAGAAAGACACCAATCCTTACGTACACACACATTATATAGAACAGAGAAGACATATCCTCCTGTCATCCTGCAAACATGCCCTTCTTCTCTCTGGGGCTCATTATCTGATTCTAGATATTGTGGGTTGAGATAAGTGTCTGCATTTGAAGGGAGAGAAGGGAGAAGCAAAGAGTGCTACAACTTTGTTGTACTTTAACATAAAATCTTTATACACACTGCAGGGAAAGGGAAGGGAGTTGAGTTGAGCATGATTCACACAAAAAAGGCATTGTTTAAAAGACTGCAGTAAAAACTTTTAAATGTTTTAAAATATTTACCTTTATTTGACTTTCTTACAACCCTGTAAAATAGGTCATGCTCACTCCAACTTCTAGTTTTCACGAAGGAATTTTTCACACACAACACTAAAAGCATGTTCTGCATTTCATGCCTATGTAATGCAAACATATGTAATCTGTAATCCCCTAATAATGCCTACACACACTAGCGCTTCACAAGAGAAATGTCAGTGCTCTAAATCATATGTCCAAAAAGAAAGCTTCTTTGTTACATCTCTGGCAAAGGCAGGACAGAGTAATGAATCATTCTACCAAACACTACTGTGAAGGGTTGCCACCTATCAATTTTTTACCAGGACAGTTCAGGAACTGAAAGTCTTATGTCTGCTACCTGCATATTCAAAAATCAGACAATAATCTCTTGATCCATTCTTCCTCTCTTTCCCCCCCAGGAACCTATTGTGAGAATGCTGGCAATAGAAAGGAAGAATGGATTGATTACTTTTACTGTCATTTGACTCACCTACAGCACATACTGCTTCACTGTGATCAGAAAGACAGAGCACGTGCAGTATGACAGCACAAGTGACTGCAGGGAAGCAGAAAATAGATTGCCCAGGCTTCTTGAGGTTTTACTGTGTGTATCTGAATGGGATCTTGCACCAGCAGAATGAAGGTGAGCTCAGAAAGAGGCCACCATTTGCAATCCTGCACTCACTCCAAAATAGGAGCACCTGCACCCCACCTCTGTACCAAAAAAAGAATAGAATATCTAAAATTTGAGTATGGAGCTTTGACCTCACAATGTCAAACTAGTGTAAAGCCCATGTCACCATGAGCGCTAATAGTCCGAGGGCAAAACATACTGTTCCTTGACTCCTGCTATATCAGTCCTCAAGAGGTTACTTTCCTTCAGCAAAACCAAAGATTTTTGGCCCTCACTTCCTCAAACCTATCGCTGCTGAACTACATTCGCTTCTTCCCCTCAGGCGGCAAAGCCACCTACTTCCCTCTTCTCCCACATTTTAAAACGCAGGTTTCCCTAGGGTCATTTCTTTTCTTCCTCCTCTGCCACCTCAGAGCATTCGTCACCATCTTCACCACTACCCCGCCACAAATATGGCCACTTTGAGAGGGGGCTTAACTTTGCAAAACCCAAAGCCTTCCCTCTATATCCACCTTTGCATTTTTCTCTGCACACTTGTACAGAGCAGAGCTATTTGGGAGCTGCTGTTCCCTGACTACTTCAGGCTCCTGGCCAGGGTGCTGAAAACTACTGTTTGGCTATTAAAGCTTGAGCGTTGAACTTTTTCAAACTTTCAACATTTTCTGCTTGTCTACACTGCTCAAGCTTCAGTTTAAAACAAAAATGAGCAAAATCAGTCTTGTACATCTTGAGTAATAAGACTTACACTACTGTATTCTTATATAAGATGTACGGATAGAAAGTTGAACAAATATGTTGCAGGAGGTGCTGTATGCAGAATTTGCTTCCATTAAAATGTGCTTGATATTCACGTGACAGATTTATATGAAGATGGGGTGGGGAGCTACTCTTGAAAAAATGTGAAACTGATTTAGGAGCAGCAACATGGGTTATGTTTTCTCCACCATGGGCAAAACTTGCACAAATGAATGAAGCTGCATTCATATTGATGTATAAAGTGCGCACTTTTGACATGTCTTGGGATAATTTACATAACAACATATGCCAGGAACCATAATATATGAAATAAAAAATATGGAATGCTATTTAAAAATGTATATACCATACCACTTACCAGGTAAAACTAAGTTTTCCACCACTTTAGTTTTTATTCTTGCAGTTCATAGAATCATAGAATACTGGAGTTGGAAGGGGCCTATAAGGCCATAGAGTCCAACACCCTGCTAAATGCAGGAATCCACCTTAAAGCATACCTGACAGATGGTTGTCCAGCTGCCTCTTGAATGCCTCTAGTGTGAGAGAGTCCACAGCCTCCCTAGGTAACTGATTCTATTGTCATACTGCTCTGACAGTCAGGAAGTGGCTTCCTGTAACTTGAGCCCATTATTCTGTGTCCTGCATGCACTCTGGGAGGATCGAGAAAACAATAGCAACCACGACATACAAACAAGAGCTTTGCACTCTACAGTGTCTCTAGGTTGCACTGGCATGCATAAGATGTTGCTGTGAATTGCATAAAATAAAATAGTGATCTAAATTTAAGATCTTGCATTTCAATTTTAATGTAATTCTGAAGTTATTTATATTTCTCAGTTTGTCATAAATACTAATGATACACAATTACAACTGTTGTTCATTGCCTAACAGTTTTATACTACATCATTGTTTAAATTAGCAACACTATCTTTAATGATGCTTTCAATTATGTTTCTCTCCGTGTTTGCCTGTATACGCAAATTAATTGTAGGCTACACACCAAATAAAGCATCATGATGGAAACTGTATTTCATTGCATCTACAGTTATTTCATCTTTATTACCAAAGACCTTCTCACACTTGCAACAATACATTATGACTTACTTCACCAACCGTGATAGGCCACTATTTGTATCTTGACAGTGTGTCACTGGGGTAGCACTGCTTGGCTATTTTATATCTCTAGGAAGTCTGTAATGGCCTTCACTAACTCATAAAATTAAATCTTCATCTCTTGAACCAGGGCGGTTGAAAAGGTACTCTATAAGATAAATTATTTGTTAATACTTAAGATTCTTTTCTTAATAAAAATTAAGGGCACAATCCTATGCCTCTTTAGACAGAAAAAAGTCCTACAACTCCTAGTATCCCCCATCCATGCATGTCTAAACATGCATAGGATGGCACCACACTTCATTTAATTTATCAAGTTTCATTTGATTGTCTCTATCTCCATTGGGGCATCTTGCAGCCTTTTAGGAGAGCACCCAAACACATCCCTACATTGTAATATATAAAACAATCCCAAATGTCATCTCATCAAACCCCCATGGATACTTTTCTGCATATCTAAAGGGTTGCTGTCAATAGCCTGAGTATCCTGCCATTTGAGTAATAAAACTATTGTAAAATTTACTCTGCACATTTGCTGTAATATATTCACCTATGCCCAACTCAGCAAAGTAGTAATAGCTCTTGGCAGGATGCACATTTATCTTGGCTGAAAACCTGTCAGTAGTAACACGGTGGGTGTCAATTGGCATGAAGTATGCAATGCAAACACATTTGCCAATTACATGCATTAGGGGCCTCATAATGACTGATGTCACCAGTGTAGTGTAGCAATAACTTATCTTAAGGACACTAATTATATATTTTTCCCTTTAGCTGAATTTATTCTTTGTAAAGTTGCAAATGAAACCTATAAAGAGTTCACATTATACTTCGCAAACCTCAGGCTCAGGATAAGGATCAAAGGTCAGATAAATAGCCAGAATAGATACTAGTATTCTCTAGGTAACCCAGTGAGTGATGTGAGCCATCATTAAGAACTGTCTGGCTTGATTTAACAGGAACACCAAACAGTAATATTAATTGATTAGGAATTAGAAAGCTCCAATCCTGTGAGAAAAAAAGTTTCAATGAGGCAAAGAAAAGGAGTAGAAATGTACACACAAATTAGAATTTGGGAAAGTATTTTGCCAAGTTTTCTCTAGACATCAGAGGTGACTTTTCTGTGCTGAAAACCTATATTCAAGATAGACTGTTTTATAAAATAAAAGCAGTCTTTTGCCTTGGAATGCATCACTTCTTTTATTTACAGTATGACCATGGTGATAGGGACCATCTACACTGGAACTTCTACTAGGATTATATTGGAAAACCTTCCTCTCAAATTATGAAAGACAGATCTGCCCCATAACATGGCAGAGAATGCAAGTGAGAGTAATACAGAAAGTAAGGCTGTCACTTGATTAGCCTAGTCTACAGAGTTACAGAATGAGTTGGTGGAGTCTTGACGTGGCAAAATGAAATGCACCACTTCAGGCTACAGACAGGGAATGCACACCTGTATTGTTGTCATGTGTGTGCGTGTGTTTAAATCTGCTGTACTAGAAGAAACTACTGCAAGGAAGATTCTAGCCTAGCCTTCCACTAATGTACTAGTTGTTGAGATTAAAGTTTGCACATAGTGAATTCAATGATTGCATCCTGCACCCTGAAGTAGTACAGGCAATCATCACCACAGGATTCTACCCCATCATTCTTCTATATATGTTGAACAGATAATTTGTGTTTATCAACTAAGAAAATTTACGTTAATTAGTGGATTTTACACAATTGAGTATTAGAATGTCACAAAACTGTAAACTTTTAGCTTTTCGATTGGGATCAGGAACAAGGAATTCTTTTTAGATATAAATTTGTCACATTCGCATCCTTGATAAGCTAAGGACTAATACTTCCAGATGGGGGAGAGAAATAGGATTAATTTAGTTGATCAGCCCCTTTGCCCTATCACAAGCTCTTCCTATTATGCTTCCATCATGGTTGCAGGACGGAGTAGAGTAAAACCCAAAGCGCTGGTGCTGATCTTTAAACCATCGGCAGCCACATGGGCCTTTTGAAATATTACGTTTGTCATTAAAGGCCCTCCACCTTCAGAAGTCAGTATGTAGACAGGTCATTTTCAGTTGTGGCACCCTGCACCTGGAATGGCCTTCCCAGAGGGGATTGCCTGCTATGAAGTTTAATATCATTCCTGATCTAGGAAAAGAGCTTTTCATTATCCCAGGTCCAAATGTATATCTAATTGGTCTCTGTTGGTTTCATGGTGTGTATCTGTGTGTATAAATATGTGTATAAGTTTCAGTTTTATTTGCCCTCATTTAGCACCTCCACTGTCTCACCCGGATGTGACGACAAAGAAATATAGTTGTGTTAACAATATACTGGTGACACTAAAATCATGGATAACCTCATTCATTGGTTTTATGTAGAGATTTTATGGCCCTAAAACATCAATACCATCTGACTGAATAGAAATCCTTCTCAACTACTGCTGAAAATTGCAGTCGGGGTATTAGCAAGAATATCATGTACTAGTGCTTCCCTGTACCCAATCCAGATAGCCTCCCCAGACATATAACATGGTCAGTTGTATCAAAACCAACTGCTGAGAAGCCCAGGAGAGTCAACAGGATTGCACCTACCCATTCATCGTACAGGAAGACCAAGGCAGTTTCAGTGCCAAAACCAGACCTAAATCATTATTGAAATGGGTCAAGGTAATCAGATTAAATCCAAGTGTCTATGGAGTTGGATTGGAAACCATTCACTCCACCACCTCGCCCAGAAAGAAGGCATCAGCCACCTTCCTTTTCTTGTTAAGATCTATAGCTCAAGAGAAGTATTTTCAGAAGTGCTGCCCTCTTTAAGTTGTTAAAGAAGACAATGAGTTGTAGTTTAATAAAAACTATTCATTATGAGAAAGGAAGGCAACCATTTAAAATTGTCTTTTAAATCCAGTGTTACTATAATCTACCAAACTAAAAACAGAATCATGGTTTTCAAACTAAGTCACATTTCCACCAATTAAAATTAGCTGCCCCCATTTAATTTATACTTATGTTGATCTCCTGATTAAACTGGTAAAGGTGTGTAAGGCTGAAAACTATGTTCAATAAATTAGTTTTCAATAAATGTGTAATAATCAGACTAATGTTTTTTCTCATTATTGTAACCTCTGTCTGGGCAGAGGTGGTGTGTGTGTGTGTGTGTGTGTGTGTGTGTGTGTGTGTGTTTTGCTTCGGGCATTTTAATTCTTCCAGCAACTCTCAATTGACACCATTTGGGCCAACAGCCAAACATTCACCGGTCTGTTTGTATTGACATAACCTCATTGAACTCTACAGCAAAGAATGGGATCTAAACCAAGAGCTGCACTGCAGAAAAGAACAAGGAACAAAAATACCTAATGTTCAATTCCTATGAGATGAATAACATTACTCAAGGTAGTTATATTACCAAGGTTTACTTAATTTAAAAATTACCAGCCTAGAGAATTTTGGCAGTGAGACAGATGTTTTGAATTACTGGCTTTAGGACTTTTAGAGGGTAGTTCATCCTAGAAATTTACCTTCCACTCGCAGTTCGACATTACAATATTCTGACAAGGCAATAACTAGTTTAACAAGGAGAAAGTATACAGCTTTAAAGGTCTTGACAGTTAAGACCTTTTTTGTTATTTCACTTATGTCATAAATGAAGCTGGTCCGCTGCATTCTCCAATATATATCCCTTCTGCACTTGAATGTACCCTTTTCATTCCCAGTTAACCATATATATATATATATATATATATATATATATATATATATATTCTTCTAATCAGAGCTGAGCCATCTATGTCTTTTTCTCCATGTGTGTCATTTTGCCTCTAGAAAATGCTTTAGTATTTTCCCCTTGGTCTTTTTTTCTGACTATTAAAATTGTATTTTTAAAATATTGTCAAGGTTAAACAGAGAACAAGATGATCTCACTGAAAACATGAAATATAACATCCCACAAAGCTTCTTTAGGCATGCCCAAAGGCTTTTATGTGTCTAGTGGGATCTTTGATTGGTTTCCTTGGAACACCAGGTGCCCATGCTGTATCAAACACTGCTTTTGAAACAAAGTTGTTGTTGTTGTTGTTGTTGTTGAAGCTGTTTTTTTGTGTTTTTTTTTTAAGTTAGCTATCTGGCTGCTGTTCGATATACAAGTCCTGATACCCAAGTGAGACTGTAGAAACAGCTTCACAATTTTCTGTATCATATAGTTCACCCTATAATCCCAAAACAAATAGAGCTTTAAACCAAGCTATAGTATAATCTATGAGCCTATTTAGGTGACATGCTAAGCCACAGTGGTTAAGCATTTTGAGATAAACGTTATGGGCTAGTGAGTCATGTGAACCATGACTTAGTGTATCGTATGAACCACTCCTAACCATGGTGGCTATATAACCATGGCTTAAACACACTCACCATTTGCTGCAAAATGGTTAGTAACCTAACCATGGCTTAGTGCATCATCTGAACAGGCCCTATAAAATTCCCCCTACCACCAAGTGACAAGTGCCCAGAAGAACATAAAGAGCCATGCTGGATCAGACCAAGGGTCCATCTAGTCCATCATTCTGTTCACATAGTAGCCAACCAGCTGCCCAGGGGAAATCCACAAGCAAGACATGGGTGCAACAACTCCTGAACTTGTAAGTTTTAAACACTACAGATCTGTCTTAGGATCCTAACATTTCACACAGTCAGATCATTGGTCCATTTAGCTCAATATCATCTCCATAGACTGGCAACAACTCTTCCAGTGTTTCAGACAGAAGACTTGCCCAGCCCTACCTGGAGATACTGAACCTGGGACCCTCTGCATGAAAAGCATGTATTCTACCCATGGGCTATTGGCCTTTCCAAAGAACAGCATAAATTTCTAGCATGTACCCAAGGGGACTTCTATGAACAATAACTCCACACACACACACACCACATAGCAAACATATTTTGAAATCGAAGGATTTTTCAAGATATTGGGCAGGGACAAGTTTTTTGGCATGAATAAAGAAATCTTTGGATACTGCTTTGATATATAATGAATTGCCATGTAAATGAATCAACATGAAATACTTGGAGCTAGACATTTATGTTTTCTGTACTATACCAATGGCCAAAACATTCAGATATGCATTCCAAACAATCACTTCTAGGTAGGGAAATCCAAAGAAGCCTTGTTTCTGGTAGAAACCTGTACAATTTTAAATGGTAAGGATACCTAAGAGGAGAATCTAACATGACGATCACAACAAGTGAGGAAGTTGATATAGGAGTAGGTGAAAATCCAAATTACCCATGCCCCAGAAGTACTTAGAGCTGTATAGGTTGATACAAGGCTGGTACTCCAAACAGCACCTAGATGCCATGACACTGCAATAGCTCAGTTAACAACCTGGATGCTTTATTCTGAAATAACAGTAGTTTTTGAAAGTGTATAAATGGCAGCTCCAGATAAAGTGTACTGCAGTATTTAGCATGTGCAAGCCAAAGGCCCATATATATGTGGAAAGCTTTCCTTCTCCAAAGAGCCAAACATACTAAAGTTTGTGAAAAGTGCCTCAGGCTATGGATACCCACATTCTCATCCATTCACATCTTACAAATTAACAAAAAGCAAAATGTACTCTGCCATAATATAGCCAGTTAATTTTTCTAGTATTTATAGTGTTTTCCAGTCAGACCACTTAATGCAAATATTTCTTCTGTCAAGTAGCATTCACTCCTGCACTGGATATAAAAAAACTTAATGGAATGGGGGTGGGGGGGGGAGTAAATAGATTAACCTGAAAAATCTTTGTTTTAAGCTCAAATTCTCATCTTAAAGACTTAAGAGATAGAAACATTGCTAGAGGCTCTGAGGTACTGCATCACTAAACTACACCTTTCTACTTAATAAGACCCACTGGGGTCAACTGGGCTTACTCTAAGGTGCATATATGATTGCAGTCTATGCCAATTTATTGGGGAATAAGTACCATTGAAGTCAATGTATTTTACATCTGAGTAAACATGCATAGGCTTGCACTGTTTAAACAGTCAGTGCTTTATTTCAGTATGCCTCCAGATTTCATAGTTATATATACAGTAATGAAAATTGAAATATTGCACAACAACCAGTTTAGGCAAAGTACCAAAAATCCAAAATATATAATACACCTTGATTTAAAGATCATATTTTTATCTTTGTACCACCTCTCCTTCAAGAAGTACAAATCTATTATTAAATTTCTGGATGATATTTAATACCAGCAAGGTTTAATAGCATATTTTCAATCACTTTCAATACTGGAAATGTAAAGCACCAAGACCAAATCTTATTCATCATATTTGCCAATTCACACAATCTTATTGGTGCAGAAATGGATAAGATAAGGGTGTTCATGGGAAGGAAAAATCTTGTCAGATTGCTAATGTATGAGATTTTTCCTTGTAGGAAACATGCTAAAATTGCATCTAGAAAAACCACATTTCAGTCCTCATTCAATATGTTCACTAATATGCAACAATGCACATCATATAGTGAAATCTGAACACTTGAAAATCAGAAGGATTTTAATGGAAGAGAGTTAAGGTTATTCATGACTCTCCAATCTGGATTGAAGGGCTTTTTAATTTCAAAAATGCTTAACAAGCTTTGAATGCAGCATATTAGGTTGTATATAGGTATGGATAGATCAGTTATTTTCCAGTCCAAGTCATTTCCACCACTTTTCTGTATTAATCTGTGATACATACACACACACACACACACAGAGAGAGAGAGAGAGAGAGAGAGAGAGAGAGAGAGAGAGAGAGAGAGAGTTAGTTAGTTAGTTTATGGGTGCTCATGTGGTAGGAGTAATTTTCTGGTGGTCTTTTTAATTTTAAGACGTACTGAACAGGCTGCTTGGAAGTGTAAGTTACTGCAATACCTTACTCCTCAAATTCCCCACTATCGATGATCCGGAGATAGACATCCAGAATGACTGACTTCACTCACTCACAAGCACAGTGAAACTGTTATAACTTTAAAACATTTATTAAAACAATTTAAGAAAGTTCAAGTCAAACAAACTCACAATCCTCCATTCAGCAAAGCAAATTTAAAGAACATACTCACAAGTCTGACAGATTTGGACAACAAGACAAAAACAGACAAAGACAGACAAGGATAGACTCTGCAAAGGAGCTCTTCTCCACAGAGGGACTCCTATCTCTCCCAGGCAAGACCAAACCATGCCTGAGGGAAAGGGAACACAGCTTTGTCTTGTGTATCCAAACTTAAATACTCTTCTCAAAGACAAAGATCTCCCTCCTAATACATATTAATTTATTCTGAAATGGCTAAATCTATTGGTCCACATCATTAATTTAGATCATCCTCTCCTGAAAACCTCCTCCCCTTTCTGACGAATTTGTTTAGGACAATGAAAAGTCAAGTTCCCTGTTCTTGTGGTTATTTCACTGTTCTTAGGTACACATGGATTTTTCCAACCACAACCTCACCTGTCCTTCACCCTGGACCCTTCCCCTAGTTATGGTTAGTACATGTCACAAGTTCATATGACTGATGTCTTTTGAGCAATACCAAGTTGCAAGTACCCATGAGTAACATCATTGAGCAATATCAGATCATATTTCCAAATCATTTTCTCATCAGGCCTTATCCAAACTAAATCATCTAAAACCCTGATAGAGTATACTATGTGTGTATGCCTACTTGCTATTTGATATTAAATCACTACCCTATCACTTATACACCTATTTAAATCCATTCTATGCCCCCAAGGCTTCTTTCTCTATGCTATGCCAACAAAGTTTTATAACCCCAATCTTACACATAATAAGTAAAATTTCAAATGAAAAATAATCTTACAGTGTATGAATATATGGTTAAATATATGTGTGTACAATTTTTTTAACACAAAAGGCACATTTCTAAATATATTTTACTCTAATTTTACTGTATTTTACATTTTTGAGCCAATAACTGCATTGCAAAATCCAGAGAAGTGCAAAATCTGAATAATAACTGCGTTCCGTTAAGCACAATAGTCCAGGATGTGCAGGTCAAGTCAGTTTGTATTGGAATTTATGAAAAACAAATTCCTCAAGCACTGCTAGTTTTATCCTAGGCAACAGAAGATTTAATCACATACATTTTTCTCATCAGTGGTTTGAGCCACACGTCCAAGAAGAAAGAATCAAAGATAGTAGATGAATATTCTTACTTCTTAAGAGTCTAATGTAAGTTGTCAAGAAAAAAGGGGAACCCAGAAAATCCACCTGCAAGTGTGATATGGGTTTGTGTGCAGACAGTTCTTGGTAGTTTTATTTCCACCACCACCAGCCCTTTGTATCTTATGATGCATTGATCTTAGTGTATCCTGGCCTTTGAGGAAGATTGGAGAGTCAGTGCTGCCTTTGTAAAGTCATCATATGCCAACTTTACATGACTCCTACCTATTCTCCACTTCATGATGAAATTTACTTAAGCATGAGTGCTTGAAAGTAAGAGCTGAGATTTCTCAGATATTTTCTAATGTTTTTCTTTTTCTCCCTTCCCCCACACCCAGAAAAAGGAGGTGACTTTGCAGAATTTTGTCCAGGTATTCTTCACAATTTTTTTATGCTAGCCACTATTTTCTCCCATAATGTCTCAGAACAATACCAGAGTCTCCTGGGGCATTGTGGAGGATGCAAAATGATAGCAAGGCTGCTAATATAGTGGCTGCTGCAGCTTAGGACAAAAAGAAAGAATCTGTGTTACTGTCACTGCTAATGCTGAGCCTCATCCCTGAGAAACTTCTGGTGAATTTCTCCTCCCCTAGACAAATTTGGTGAAATTCCTCCTCCCATTACCCTGCTCACAAATAAGGTGAAGAACTTTTAAAACAATGGTAACTATGGTTACAAGTGTATATCACATTTTAGATTAGAGTGACAGCTATTAAAATAATGAGCACATCCTCTACAATATATAAATCAGGACCATTTATCAAGTGTTCAGTGCAAAATATATATCATATTTCAAGATACCATAGTCAAGACTAAACTTATCAGACTATAAGGAAAGCTGAAGGCTTTCTTTTTAAAACAAACAAACAAACCTTGCACCTCAGAAAAATATCACTAAATTTGCATGGTAGCAGATGGAGCTGAAACTACAGAAATTCACTAAGGCAGGCAATTGCCCTTCCCCAGGCTACATTATTTGAATCCAGATTCCTAATTGCCTTATATCTCGTAACACATTCTATCTGTTTTTCTTCTCTAGAATATATCCCCAGGCCTTGATATAATTCTAAAATGTTTCACACCTTTCCATCCTATGAAAATTATACTTGTACAAGAAATCATTTGGTCAACATTAACATCAGTGAGGGTCTAAAACTAACTCTCTTTTTTTACTGCTATAACTTTTTTTTTTGGTGCCTACTCCCTCCACCAGTAGCAGTCAAGACTGGCTTTTGGAAGTGGCCATCAATTACATTTTCCTTGGGCAGGATCTACACTACTGCTTTAAAACGGTTTATAACAGTAGTGACAACTGTTGGGGCCCAGGACACACTCCATGTATAGGGGCCTAGGACACACTCCATATATTGTTTTCAAAATGTCATATCCTGCTTGGTGTAGATCTAGGACTGTTTATTATAAAATATATATATAGGGCTTCAGTACAGTTAAACAAGCATGCTAGGTTTTAATGAGACAGCACAAAGCAGAGGAAATCAACTTAATTTTCTCTTGTGAATGCACAGTGGTATTTTTTTTTTACCTTACTACTCAGAGTTGCTAGTCGGTCAATCAAGAAATGAGTGAGCTAGAACAAGGGATTTGGTTGAAGAGCAAGCAAAGTTCCATCTTTAATGATGAGATGAATTAATTAAAGGGGAAGAGCTGGGAGTTGAAAGGAATGGGAGGGAGTTTAGCCTAGCTTGCTTGAGACTCATGTCTCTATATACATCTGAAACCTACTTTTCTGTGCTCGCAGAATAATTTCTTCTGGAACATGAATTTTCATGTGTGGGTGATTGGGTGTTTGACTGAATTCAAGTGCTGGGGGATCCTTTTCCATTCTGCAGTCCTGACTATCAGTCCTGTAGTGCTGGCCCAGGAACTAACACATTTACCAAAATATACAAGAGTTCACAATTTGTAAACTCAATTTAGGCTACTGGTATTGAGGAGGAAGTAACATAAAAAAGGCCAGAACCCATTCCAGTGGAGCTTAAATTGATTAATAGCTTCATCACACCAGCGTTATACTGATCATTCACTGTGAATTACATGCAAAGGACTCCAATGTTTTCTACTTTATAATCTGCTTTTATTGTGAAGTAGTCCCATGCATCCTGCTGTGATTGTGCTGCTTTCCTAAAAGAAGGCTGAAAATAGAATCGCTTCTTAACCACCACAATCTCAAGGCTAATTTTAAAATTCTTCCTTGCCTTCTCCGAGCAGCCACTGGGGGCACAGAAAGATGATTTTTAAACTTTAAATTAAACAAACGCTTACATCTGCATAAGTTTTAAAGATACAGATATCAAAATTGGCACAGTGATAGATATTAAGGAGGGCTTTCAGCATACCAAATTTGAATTGGATTGGGTCATCCGTTGAATTTTTAATGATTTTTTACATTTCCCCCCTTAAACCCTTTTCCTGGTACGCAAGGGATCTTAGGAGCGCTGCCACCTGGGGTGTGATTTAGCTAACAACAATGACAACTTTACACTATGGGGATAATTCGAGGGAAATGGGTACGTGGGATGAAACTCTAAAATAAAAGCCAAAAGAAAATTATGATTTAACTATTGGAAGGAGGGATAAGTGGGAGGGGAGGGGCCTGGTTGGCCTATGAGAAGGCATTTCATATAAGAATGGTCTTTTGACCATTCCATGCAGGGGAATCTTAAAGACCAGGATTTGTGGCTGCAGCTTATGTTATCGGCCAGGCCTGGATTTGGGGATAGATCCAACAGTAAAGCAATCTCCCTTACTGTTGTTTGTTGTTGTTTTTTAGCTGACCCCAGAATAGTTGCTTTAAATGGATATTGTTGTTTTTACGCTTTTGATGGTTTTAAATTTTTGTATATTTGTTTTTAATGTTCCCTGTTTTAAACTTTTGTAAACTGCCGAGAGAGCTTCAGCTATGGGGCAGTATATAAATGTAATAAAATAAATAAATAAATCTCCCTGGTCGACAGACACAGCCTAGGGTTCTGTGCTGGGTAGGGAAGGGCAATGACATACCAGAGAGGCCTTGGTATGAGTGTCTCCCTTTCTCTGTTCAGTGCCTGAACTGTGCCCTGTGAAGGCGGAGTCATTTCCAGCAAGGAGGGAAGCAGTGCGTAGACCTCTATTCTGACATAGTGATATAGCCTCTTTAAAGACATACATTTTCTGAGCTACTTGTCCTGTGTACCTGTACTTCGGTATGCATTTTTCTGCATCGGGATTATTTCTATGGCAGCCGCCGAGAAGGGCGATATGGTGGTTCCTGCCTGATTCCCAGAATGGTCTGGATGGAAAGATGGAAACTGTGGGTCTTGGATTGGGCCTGCTAGAAGTTAAATAGGATTTAGATATCTAGACAATGATGGAGCTTTATTGACAGGATGGTCCATTTGGCCGATTCAGGCAACTACCTATTCTTGTCTGCAAAGGTGCCTGCGAGAAATGTTCATGCAGGTGGGTGAACAACTAAGCAATAGGCTTGCCATCTTCCCGTGGCTGGCTGGTAGGGCGGGCACGCTTAGAAGAAAGGGATAGTGATCATTCTGTGGCACTGTTGTTTGGTGACAGGTGATAACTGAAGCCTTCCACTAAGGGTCATGCAGCCCCAGTGGGGGGTAAGGGCCATCTGTGAGGTCGGCTCTCATCACTCCATCCGGTGTCGTGAGACCCGGGGGGGTGAGTGGCATGGGTCGGTATACCCTCCCCAAAAGGGGTATGTCTTGGGTGTGGCAATTGTGTGACACCATTCTCCAGACATAGAAGCCTTTGCCCAATATAACGCCTAGCTAGTGGCTGGCATAGAATAGGGCCCACCCAATTTCCCTTTGCAGATCTTTAATACATGTGGTCCGTATTTTATACCATATACAGTTGTC
The DNA here is from genome assembly GCF_023053635.1 of Elgaria multicarinata webbii. NCBI lineage: Eukaryota > Metazoa > Chordata > Lepidosauria > Squamata > Anguidae > Elgaria > Elgaria multicarinata. The sequence goes on from NC_086180.1 coordinate 67,150,540, forward strand.
TCATCTCATTATTTCCCCCTCCTTCGCCCGCAATGGATTGACATTTTGCTAAGATAGTAAATTATGGAAGAAAGGAACAATAGGGTATGAAACATGGGAAGTGGCTTTTTGTTTTATTTTTTGAGAGATTAATTTTTAACCAGATGGCAGCATTTTTAGACAAACTTATATACTCAAGCATGTGTCGAGTTAAGCTGGCTGATATACAGAACAGGACAGCAGCAAGAGGTTTTAGCTGAACCTTGGCTCAGCCAATTATAAAAACTATTTGTTTCTACCTCTATAATGCATATAGACACTCAAACTCAAGATTGCCATCTGTTACATTAAGAAGGAGGGGGAGAACACAGACTTACCTTAGAACAAGTTTAACCTCAATTAAGTTTATAAAACCCTTGCAACCTGGAAGATAAATAGTTGCAGTTTTGTTGTTGTTGTTTATTCGTTCAGTCACTTCCGACTCTTCGTGACTTCATGGACCAGCCCACGCCAGAGCTTTCTGTCGGCTGTCGCCACCCCTAGCTCCCCCAAAGTCAAGTCTGTCACACAAACCAATATTCCTTGTCATTGTGAATTTTAGATCCCCAGAAACAGATGTCATTGAAGTCTTTCAGAGACTTGATCTGCAGATATAATTCACCCAGGAAGAAAGCTTTGATTAATGAAATCTAAAAAAAAAAAAAAAAACACTTACCTGATTTAGGTAGAGGTGAGAAGGTCAGGTCCATGATTCTAGATGCCAAGAAAACTAGTTGGAAGCACTCTAGAGGGGAGAAGCACTGTGCACAAACTTGTCCTTGGGTACATGGTTCATAAGCAAAATGTAGCAATGGTTAGGACTGCCATCAGCTTATTTTTGCACTCACAGGACTGGTCCATTCAACACCCAGGCAGATAGATCTGCATTCTCTCATATATTCTGGAAAGTTTTTCAGAAATACCACAGGAACATGAATGAGATACTGGAAGAATGAGTACAATTTGGGGGCTGAAAGTTTGGATATAAATTAAATAAAGTACTGACTCATGGATGTCTTATTATGTGTAGGCAACTTCTGCAAATGCAAGGGATACCCAAAGTAGCAGGTGTATTTGTGGGACGGACGCAAGAAATAAGAGACGACACAAGTGCTGGAATTAAACTGGGCCACTTTTATTCAAGATCTGCAAAGGGGGTTCCCATTGGGCATCCAGCCAGGCCTGCATTCAGGCCTTCCTAAGTGAAGGGGCGAGCTTTCCTGGCCCAGCGGGTGGCGCTCAGTTTCGCCACCCTGCTGTCCATCCCCTACGTGGTGTAGGGAGACCTTCCCTTGTCACCCCCAACCCATGCCCCCCACGCTCAAGGTGGGTGAGAGAGGTCGGCCTCAAAGGTGGTCCTTATCCCCCAGCCTGGCCACAAGGCTCAACACCGGGAGCCCTCGGGAGTCACCTATCACTGTAACAATGCCTTGGAAGCTCACCATTATATTCCCTCTGGATGCCCCTTCTCTACCTGCCTAGAATTAGGTGACCAAATAACTCGCAGCCAAATTGACCTAGTTATGCTCCCCCGCTGTTTTACAGTGTGGAGTAGGCAAAACAACTCACACCCAATTCAGAGCGTGAGCAAAAAATTCCTACTCAGCCCCTAGTGGCAACCCATAGTACACACTGTCTACAGGGAGGGAGGGAGGGAGCCGCAAAAGCAAGAGGGCTTGGAGGGGTCAGGCACCTTCTTTTAAGGCCAAAACCCCCTCCCAGCCCCAGTGGCGGGAAATCCAGCCAATGCAGGATCGCCACATCTCTTCCCTGCCCCGCCCACAAATCCTTCCCCATGCCCAGGCTTTGCCGGGCATGGCAGAATGGGCCTTGTTCTCAGTCATACAGAAAAGATATTTCTTTCCTCCAAATAATAATGTGATTTGTTGCCGAAAACCTTTTAATGTTATCTGAAACCAAAAAATAACAAGAACCAGAAAAGGAAATTTGCTTGATGTCAAGAATGTTATTCTTGCTTTGTGCTTTCAGTAAAGAAAAGCACAAAAATGGAAAAATGGAAATTTTTGGAAAAATTGAAATAATGCAATATTAGCACTTTTTACAGATTGAAAGTCACTTTGTTACTTTAGTAACATAAAATGTAATTATGTCCAAGTTGGTTTGGCATAAAATTATTATATTTGGTATATTGAAAGTACAGTGTATTCAAACAATTATTACAAATTTAATTTACTGTTTTGCTTTTCTTCCCCCCCCCCCCTTTTTTTTTTTTTTTTTTACTTTTTTTGGTAACAAATGGAGCTACAAGCTCCTGAACTGTTAGGAACACCTGAACTTCAAGGAACCTCTTTGGTTTTGACAGTTTATGAGGAGCAGGCAAAAAAAAATCGATTAAAAAAACAACAGAAGAAACCACCAACATTAGTAACAAAGAAAATTATTTATGTTTCCACTAGTCCTCCAGTGTCAAGACATAAAGCACCCATTCCCATAAAAAGAACTGAGAAAAAAGGGGGAACCAAGATTCAATGAATATGCATCAAATTTAAACAGACTCAATTTCTGACCTATAGCTATCACTATTAGTTTCAGTCTCTGCTTCAATGGAAGTGCCCCCTAGAGGCAGAAATGCATCTTGCATCTGAGAGTTGTAGTCTCAGTTTGCAACCAAGGAGTTGCTTGTCCTTGGTGCACAAACACTGTAATAATCTGCTACTGTACAGTTTTTAGAAATCATTTGGAGATGTAAATATCTGAACACCTTGTCTTAAACATTTTATTCATCATGCTAAAACAAAACATACCGTAATCCGATTTTTCTTCCTTTTTTCCAATTTTTCGGACAAAAACAAAAGAGGCTTCGGAAAAAAAACAGAATAAAACAGGTTTTGTCCCAATTTTTCTGGTTTTTTTTCCAGGCCTTCACATCTCTAGTTGTCAGGGGTCTGAGCATAGAAGAGGCAAGTCTGGAATTGCCCATTTGTCTTCGTCTACCTGTTATAACTTGCTTGTGGGCCCTGTTGTATTGGAAGACCCATACTTGGATAATGTACAGGATACCTAAGGCTAGGTTGAGTTGTTCCTTTATTTTTGCCTGGAGCATTGTTCCAAAGGTGTTCTCTGATTCTTATATACCTTTTCATCCCTTTCCATTTCCCCTATATCAATAAGCTTCATCTCTACCTATATGTGTTTTCTTCTAGGTAAACCTCAGTACTAAATTCGGAGCCTTCTGCTTGGCTAGTTTCTACTGTAAAATGTTTCAGACTTAGGGCTTTAAATAGAGGGTACCAGGTTGGGCCCTTATTTCTGCACCCTAAACATGCCCTGAAAGATCTGAGACTCCCCTGGCTCAGGCTGACATAGTTGTACAGGGGTGGTGGCCATTTGAGTAATTGTTTGTCCATGCCTACACTTTGCAGGGAATTTGGGCAATCCCCCTCTCCCTTTACTCTTGGCTTTTTAGAACACTTTATTTTGTAAGTTGCAGTCCTTGTCCAATTTTTTTTAATAGATGATGTAAGTTAAAAAGTAGATTAATCTATGGAAACCTCCATTAGATGTTCCGTTGTTACTGTATAATTTACATTTAAATTGTTGCCGATAAAAAAAGGAAACATTGATCATTTAAAATATGCAATATACCCATCATCAAAGAATGCTGCACAATTAACAGCTATCAGACCTGTATAACTTAACTATTATGCAGTCAACAAGGATTTCACTACAATAGGGCTGAGATAACTCCTTCCTCATTGAGGTGATAATTATGTGAATGAACTGTACAAATTATTGCTTTAACATGTATTCATAAGGTTCTCCTATAGCTCTCCTAAAGGAAAGTAACACTCAGTTTTTGCAAGAGGAATAGAATGAAATTTGGATAGGGGATAAAGGGAATACAAATGTACTACAGCAGCAAAAGTTGGCAAGACTGATTGATGCATCTGCCTGAATTCATGGAAGTGAATGCATGAAAAATAACCCCAGCTGTCCAGACTGGCATTATATAATGAGCAGGCAGTTGTATTTCTTTTAATTTGCCCTAATGTTGTTGCCATTAATTTGAATGAGGCATTGCACTAATGCTGACAGAATTTTAGAAATGAAGCCACAAAGAGGTTGTTCAGCATTTAATCTCCCCTCCCTGATAAACTCTGATCAGATCACTTCCAAGAGACAGCTCTATCTTGTCTCTTTCCTTAGAAACCACTTATTTCCATATTTGCTACATATCTGCAAAGACAATTGGAGGGGCAGGTTTGGTGGAGAGCAATACACCAGACCATGTGGGTTGAAGATATGATTTTATTAAAACATATATAACACATTACAAGAGTACAACAATTACCATTCCATGTTATTTGGTAGAAGCTCCCTTTGCCAACAGCAATATTCAGGGAGCGGATCATAAAAACCAATGCATTCTTGTAATATTTACCTGTCCGTTTTCACATTTTTCTTATTGTATACACAGTATTTCACAATTTCAAATGTTTTTTACCCAGCAGTGATTCTCAAGACATCATTTCCAAATAACTATTCATCAGTGGCCTTAACAAAACCAGTAAGCTGTCATTGCTATACTAGATTGCAGTTTTCATATGAAGTTCCTAACGATTGTTCATGCACTAGTTATATAAAGTGCCTGCGCCAGCAAAGGATATTAACATACCTGCTTCAGTACTTAACACACATATGATGAGGTTCAAAGAGAAACGAATGTGCCAACCTCTGCGTCATAAGGAGCCAAGCAAGTTAATTTTAATCCTCTGGAACATACATATTCATGCTGTTTAGGATAGATATCCCACATGAATTAAGTAGTAGGACATGAATTCCATAAAATTGCACAAGTTTTTGCTTAACAGGTAGCCTTCCTGCCCTCATCTTTTTTTTTTTTTTTTTTTTTTTTGCACTTTAATTTTTATCCTTAGGGTTTCTTTTACCATCTGCACCTCTAGCAGAGTACTTGAAATAGCCTCCAGGCCTACTGTCTTAGTATAACCTTTTTCTTAACTTTGCCCTTTTGCCTGCTGTTAAACTATTTCACTAATAAAAAAAGTCTGTCCTTTCTAAAAGTACTTTATACAAACAGAAGACGACACCTATTCCTATTTTACTACATGTAGCTGTAATGTACTTTCTATTTCCTACCAATATACCTCATACTAATTTCTAAAAGGACAAGATGCACCTGGTTTCCCCTTCCCCCTTGGATTCAAAACCCATCAACTGCTTGAAGCAAAGGCACAATTTATTGTTAAATTCCATGGCACTGTGATTATTTATCCAAAGGTTATTTAAAGCAACAACTTCTGTGTAACTGTGTGATTTACTTCTTAATACAATGTAATATAACAGGGAGTTACCAGAATTATCCAATAAAGGATTCACTTTCTTTCCATGAAACTGACCTACCAGGCACAAAAAGAAAAATTATGAAATAAAAGAATACAGAAATAGACCATTGGTCCACCTGGCCCAGTATTTTTTGATTAAGTGACCTGGTTCGCACGATCAAACTTGAGACCTTCTGCATGCAAACCATGTAATCTACCACTGAACTCTGGCCTGTCCCCAATGGGGTTTTCAAATAAATTTTACTGTTAAAAGGGGAGGAGCCCTCAGGCACCTCACCTCATGAGGTTAATTAAAATATATAGAAGCCTCGGGTAATGTCTGCCTCTAAGGGCCATGGAGTATGAGTCATGTAAAGTGAGAGGGGCATGGAATAGAGGGAGGAAAGTGAAAAATGCCAATCTGAAAGATAAGATGGATGGTGTCAGAAAAGAGGCAGATGGAGGGAAGGAGAAGAGCTGAGAAGGAAATTCAGAGGAACCAGCAGCATTGTGAAGAAGAGAAAGAAACAGGTAAGGCAGCCTTCAGCTTAGAAGTAGAGTGAGCCTCTACAACAGACTCCATTTCTACACCTGCCTTTCCCCCCAGGATTGTTCCTGTGCATTCAAATGCCACACAGGGGATCCTGGGAGCAGGCAGGGATGATCCCTCCATTTTCCTGGGATAACCCTTAGGTGTAGGAAGGGCCAGAGACTGGCAAGAAAAGACTAACAGAATGGGGACAAGCAACTGTTGCTTGTCTACCAACAGTAACACTGAGCTATGGCTTAAAGTTAGAGTTCATATTTGGTTTATGGTTCTATTAGTCATTTCCTTAATATTGTTATTTACCAAACATTCTAAAGTTAAGTAAATACTGTTAAATATTGGTTTTGTCTATGAAGTGATTGCAATTTGCTCCTCCTCATCCGAGTTATAGAAACCTGAGACATTACAATCACATATCCCTCTACCAACTGTCAAATTCCTCTGAAGTGATACCCCTCTGAAAAGAGCTACTTGGCTTGGAGAATTCTTTCTCCTCCCCCAACCCTCCATTTCCAACCACCATTCTTCTTTTCCTTTTTTTCCCCTCCCTCAACCTACCCTGGTCTTTCTTTTCTTTATTTCATCCACAGTAAGTCTTTCAATTTTCAAGAACATTAATTTTTCTTTTTCTCTTCATCCAATATTTTGGCAAAAGTGGGTTCACATGGTTGCAGAGGAAGGACTCTGGAGCTATTTTATTTGTCACTTGCCGAAATCCAGCACTAGAATGATAAGCTTTAATTTAAAAAGGAGGGGGGATAAGTAGCCTTCACTTATACAATCCTATCTACTCAGAAATAAGGCCCATTAACTTCAAAGATGCTTACTTCCTGCAAAGTTTACTGCAGCCCAAGCTGTTTTTTGCAGCCTGATCCTCTGCATGTTCAAATGCGAGGGCGGACAATGAGCAGCCCGTGGACCACATGTAGTTCCCGCTACCCCCAAAATAAAGAGAAAGAAAGGGAAATAGACATATGGAGTGGCCATTTTGAAGCTTTTTTGACCCACCAAAAGGGTCAAAACTCTAAAATGGGCAAACTTTAATCCTTTTAGTGTTCTGTAACAGTTTTAGAGGCCATCTAGAGGTGCGGCCCATAGAGGGGGAGGGTGTCCAGGAAATGAAAATGGCCCCTTGTACTCCCAAAGTTGACTACCCCTAGTATATACATACACATGTTTATACGAATACACGTGCAAATTTGTGTCATGGGCCTGTGCCCTGGCTCTTTCAAGAGGCTCAAAAAGTGTTAACTTTATATTTCAGATCATAAAATTTACCCTTTTGAAACTGTTGCATTCTCTTATCTGTAAAAGCACAGCAACTCTAAGCACCTACCATGTTAAAATGTTCATCTCTTAGATACAGTGCTGCTCACAATTTTAAAGGAAAGAGGAATGTCTAGGTATCCCCAAGCCAGAGGAATTCCCAAAATAATTTAACTATGGCCAAAGAAGTCTACAAGCATCATTCTCATTAAAACATTTTATTTCCAATACAATTTAAATGCATACAAAATGCATTTAATGCATTCACTTGCAGCAAAATGGTTAGCTGCCTAACCATGGCTCAGTATGTTGTCTGAACAGGCCCTCTATAGCATCTATTGGTTACTTATAGTCTATACTTCCTTGTTTGGATGCTAAAGTCATAAGCATTCTTGAAGACATATTCAAAGCAAACTTGCCACAAACAAAACTCCTAAAGGATTTGTCAAGAAAACCAAGAACTTTATCTTGTCACCTCTAGTTCTCGCAGTTTTTCAGACAAAGGTGTACCGAAGACAGACACAGAGAATTCATCCAGCTTCTCTTCAATCTCACTATTGTCCTTTAGCGCAATTTTCACCTCCTTGTTATCTGACAGTCCAGCTGCTTATCTTCCTGCTTTTAAAAGTTTTAGCCATATGCTCATCAAATTCAAAAATAAAGGCAAATAGAGACCTTTAGATTTAGGAGCCAGAAGATCATTTCTGATTTTTTGCAAGAGTGCTCTCAATAGAATGGAAAGAACACGAACCAGATTGAAGGGGTCGTGGGAGCACTTACAGGAGAGAAATTTAAGACAGCGGATTTAGTGGGTAAGATACATTCAAGTAACTTTGAGACAATGGGAATGAAAGATATTGGAAGATAGAAGGGATGGAGAGGTCAACTGAAAGTTTAAAGAAGGGAATAAAATGGCATTTTTGAAGGCTGTAGGCAAGGAACAAGACAAAGTGAAATTGTGGCAGAAGTGTTATAAAGAAGAGTGGAATGAATGAGCAGGTAAGAGACATTATCAATGGCATCAAAGTTGTAGGCAGAAGAGAAAATTAGACATTATATGAATAGGGGAAAATAGCGCCAGGAAGCAAGGGCAAAAGTCAAAGCACACTGCATCCAATTTGGTTCTTTAAAGAATTAGGAAGACAGTGGCAAAATACTAAGGATTTAAATATGGTAAGAAAGATTTAGGAGATAATGTACTGAGAAATGCTATAATGTAGTGCTTAGCCAAAGCAAGAAACAGAGAAAACATATAAGTACAGACTAGTTGTCTGGTCAGCACCATCCAGGCAAAGTTAGCTGTGGTGAGGTAAATGGGATTTAGGTACGTATGTATAAGCTTGGATCAGTACCTATGTAACACACACAATTTAACTTGTTCACCCAACATAGCACCAATTTTTAAAAAGGGATCGAGGAAATTTCATGCTGATTAGCTTAATGTCTGTTCCAGGGCCAGATCTACACACCAAGCAAGATATAACAGTTTGAAAATGTTTTGAAAACTGTATATGGAATGTGTTCTGGGCCTGAACAGTTGCCAACACTGTTATAAATCATTATAAAACAGTAGTGTAGAGCCTGCCCAGGTAAATAAGTTGAAAGCATTATTAAAGACAAAATTAATAAGCAAATAGAATGACAAGTCCTTCTGGAAAAGAATCAACACAGCTTCCGCAAAGGTAAGTCCTGTCTCACTAAGCTTTTAGAGTTCTTTGAGAATGTTAACAAACATGTAGACAGGGGTAATCTGCTAGACATTGTTTACTTGGACTTCCAAAGAGTTCTGATAAAGTCCCTCACCAAAGACTCCTGAGCAAACTAAGCAGTCATGGAATAAGAGGAGAGATCCTCTTATGGATCAGTAACTGGTTAAAGAACAGAAAGCAGAGAGTACGAATAAATGATGAATTCTCCCAATGGAGGGAAGTAAGTAGTGGAGTCCCACAGGGATCTGTATTGGAACCAATTCTTTTCAATTTATACATAAATAATCTAGAATTAGGAGTGAGCACTGAAGTGGCCAGGTTTGCCAATAACACCAAATTATTTAATGTGGTTAAATCAATCAGGTATTGTGAGGAGCTCCAAAAGGATCTGTCTTAGCTGGGAAGAGATCACTAGAACAAGGAAGACTCACTAGAACTGTTGTTGTTGTTGTTGTTGTTGTTGTTATTATTATTATTATTATTATTATTTAGAAAGCTTCCTAAAATGTTTTTTCTTCTTTTGTAAAGTACTTGGTCTTAAAAGGATAAAGCTTTTAAATGTTATTTGCTACTCCCTTTATATTAATTTTAATTTCATTTCAGTTTTAATAAAACTGTTTTTAGTTTACCTTTAAATGTACCATATTGTTTAGAAGCCACATGGGGTGGCAAAGGAGACTATTGATTTAATAATAAGCATTTTTTACCTTCAGCTTGATTGTTATGGTCAATGCCACTCAAAGCCCAAAAGCAATACTGTGCGCAAAAAGTACTGTAACATTTGTACTAAAGTTGATCTGGATATAATATAGTAACAAATATTGACTTTAAATTCTTAAGTTCGTAAAAATGGAAGGGGAAAGTGAAGACAGCGACCATCTGCAATTATACTACATGGCACATATGGCATAAGAATATTTAGCATGAAAATGCTAAGGAAAATGTTTCTAGAGCATATGGTTGTTAAGCAAAATAGAAAGTTTCAGGGAATTACCACTATCCCAGGTCCCAAACATCATGGCTAATGTTTGGTAACAGCATGGAAGGGTGAATGGATGCCTTTTCCAATGTCTGGTGGTCAGACTCATGCTTGTAATTCCACCTTTGCCTGTAATTGCCTCCCCATGCCCCCAAAATGATATTTTACGGTAATCTATACAACTTTTTAAAGTTTCAAATTCTCCAAAATAAGCCTTATCTTTAAAATAGGATTATATAAAATTAATGTATTCAATGTATGCAGACACGCATTAACAAAGCTAAGTTCAAACCACCATTTTCTAACATGCAAGGAGAATGATAGGAAAACTGAAATAAGATTGTGTTACAACCTGATTCAAAGCACCAATATGGCTGACTAGAGAACAGGGTACAGATTACTATGAAGACTTTTACCCCAAGTACTGCTGAATAGCTCAGTGCCCTGCAATAGGAAGACATTATTCACACTTATTCTCTATTAAAAGCACTGGCCAGATTACTATTTCACATGGCTCAAGGGTACAGTGCTGCTCACATCAACATTTAAATTGACTTAGGGAGCAATCCTATGGTCCCTAGACAGCACCTGGGGGGGGATAGGATTTTTGGGTTCTGGGATGTGAGCTCCCCCTGCCCTCCCCCTCGCATGGAGAGAATAACTTCGGATGCCTCTTCAAGGTCGCAAAAGCAACATCAGAGAGGAGGGGATTGGGTGGTTCTGTGGGTGGGCATGGAAGGAGCTGTAGAGGCTGGCTCAGGAAGGATCATCCAGTCTTCCCAGGCTCCTTCCCTCCCGCTCCGCAGAGCCCCAGCTAAATGCACAAAAACAACTGTCAAGAAAAAAAAATGCAGAACAGGAGGAGTATGATGGCAGAGATTGCCTCCACATAGGATGCCTGTCAGGGCCTTGCTAGACAAGGCTTTAGCGCACTTTGAGACCCGGTTTCCCTGCTGTGCGTCCAGATGACGCACAGGGGAATCTGGGCCCAGGCCGCACTGAAGCCTGCCTTAACGCACCTTAAGTGAAGTCGCTTATGGCGCACCTTTTCCGCCTCAGGCCGGGGCTGCGGAACGTCTAGCAAGGTCCGTGGCTTTTTGCGGCTACTCGCTTACTCGCGAGTAGCTGGGAAAAGCCACGGACTGGGGGGGAGATAGGGGGGGAAGGCCGGACCAGCAGGAGAGGGAGATGGCGGAGGACGACACGGGACAGGGAGGGAGATGACGGAGGACGACATGGGACAGGGAGGGAGGTCGGGCGACACGGGGGACGGGGACGGGAGGGAGGGCGGGGAAAGAGTGGACAGGAGGCATGGGAAGGGATCAGGACCAGATGGGGGGGTTTAAGTAAAAAAAAACACCTTACCTTGTCCGGAGTCTTCGGGGCGCACATGGCCCCTTTAAAAAAAAAATGGTCGACGCTGCAGGGCTTCCGTAGTCCCTGCGCGTCGGCCGTCTAGGAGGCTGGGCGGTGCATGCTAAAGTTAGCGCGCCATCGCCCCGCCTCCCTGCCAGCTTATCCGGCCGGGTCTAGAAAGGCCCTCAGCCTCAGAGTTCGGAGGTGGATGTCGATCCCAATAGGATTGTGTCCTTATTTGCACAAAATCTTACACAAAATCTGTGGTGTTTCTTTTAATGGTTCTGTGATAATGTTTTAGAAATCTATTACTTGAAATACTTTTCCACACCTGCAAATGCTTCCCCCCCCCTTTGGAAAATGATAGAAACTAGAGTTGGTGTGTTTCTAACACTACTTTTTTTTTCTGGAACAGCAAGCATCAGTGAAAAGCTGAAAGACCTAATCACACCTGCCTGTAGTTCCACTTTTTATGTAGATATTAAGTGACTGACTCACTACATTGTTGGATTTCAACCAAACAAGATCAAGCAGCTCATCTAAAGGAATTCACCACAATAAAGCACCTTAATGTGATAGCTGAACCACTAGATAAGATATATGACCTCTATATAAAGTGATTATTGACTATGAGAAGCTTTCAATTTAGCTGAAAATGGCTTTGTGTAAGAGCTCTCAAGAGGTAGTGACAAAGGTTACATTCAGCGCCTTTAACATATAGTAAAAGGAAATAGAACTTCCAGCAACCTTCTTTATATCAAATGATCACACTAAAGGAAGAAGGTAAGTCACAGTCTAACACCTCTTTCCATATCCATTCCTTGCATGTCCAGATGGCATCTGCCACAAAACAGTTTGGAAAGGTCAAGACTCAGCTAAGTTCAACATTATTACTTCACTGGCCAACTTGTGACCCTAAGACTGCTACCCTAGGCTCACATACTTAGAACAGAAGCCCTATGAAAGCAATGGAATTTGCTTCAGAGTAAATGTATTTAGAATTGGAGCCTGTACACAAAGTGTAATGTTTACTGAATATTAAAACCCCTGTAAAATAATTTGGGGAAATGTATGCCAGTTCATACAAGTTTTTTGAATAAAGCTTAAAGCACATTTGCTATTTTCAGTTTCTCTCATTCTTATTTTTTATTACATACAAACATATTTAACACAATTTGATTAAACCAGAGAATGAGCTGGATCCCAACAACCCTGAGTGGTTTTCAGTCACAGTATGGGGCTTTTCTGTCCCCTCCTCCCTTCAGTACCACCTGAAATACTGTTTGTGAGGGCTGGGAAACCCTTGCTGAAAGACAGTGTCAGCAGAAGTAAGTGGACCACCCACTTACGTAAATGAAAGTTCCTTCCAAAAGGGCCCCTTTGGATCCAACACAATAGAGAATATTCAGTATTGGCAAAATATCTGAAATTATCCCACCATCTATTATTATTAAAGGGGCATAGCAGTGTCCCTATAGTTGTGAGCCATCATCATCATCATCATCATCTACTGCTCATATAAATGACGCCTGTAGCACTATTAACTTAAAACCTGTCATTCATAATCTACCTGATGAGCTGTACTGGCTTACAACCAACAAGCATCAGTCAAGTCACAAGAGGATTCCTCTAGCAATACAGTGTGTCTGTTCACACATCACACTAAGCCATGGTGAGTGACAAGCTACACAGAATGCAAATAACCTACTGTGCTCCCATCAGACGATCTTACGAACAAGCAACTCAACATAGTTTACTTTCCCCACTACCACCACCATTGTTCTCCCTGTAGTTGTCCCACCCAGACGGCAGGTATCTCAGCTTCCTTTCTGGCAGAAACCATACCCCATCAACCCTCACATCAGTGGCCTGTCTACAATTGGTTTGCTTCACACTACAGGCATCTTCTTCACCCTCTGCCAACTCTGCCCATTCACAGCCCAGTGTCCATCCTCTTCCAGTGTCCGCCCACCACCACAATCCCCAAGCCTTTCTGTCTCCCCCATTCTCTATCCGTTTTGATTCCCTTCCCTCCGAATGCAGCAGGAAGAGGCTGCATGAAAAGATCCTCTGAGAAGAGGAGTGGTGAGATTTCGATGCAGTCCTCCTCCTGGGAATATATGTTTAGAAATCCCAGAGCTTCCTATAGTGCTGAGGTTTTCGGGATACTATTAGTCCTGAAAATTGCCTTCTCCGGCTGTGGCAAATCCACATCTGAATGTGGCAGGAAAACAAGTTTGCTCAAGGTGGCTCAGCTGATTAGACACATATGCAAGGAAAGCAACTTTTCAAAGTGCATCGCCAAAGGCAGGGGGAAGAAGTTGGGCACTGAAGGGTTGGAATGTCGGTGGTAGGTGCAATCTGTTGCTAGGCAGATTTTGGAAACAGAGATTATTCAAAAGGAGCAGAGTGTTTGGCTGCTCTTGCCAGGCAGCTCTATAGGCGATTGCCATAACTCATACTGGCATGCCAGGCAACATGCTAACCCACCATAAGTAAACAACCCCTACTGCAGACTGTGGATGCTCAGTGGGAGGTTTGGGGAAAACAACCTACTGTGGGGGATAAAAACAGGACATAAACAATACTAGAACCTATGGTGGGTTCCTCCGGAAAACAAACCGTCGTTGGCTGGTGTGTCATCCAAACCCAGTCTAAGGTTCAGATGCTTCACAGAGCAATATAGGACAATGTGAGGAAGCTTTGTGAACTCAGGCATTCTATCCTCCCCATCTAGATTTGGGCCTAAAAGACCAAGGAAAAGTGTAGAAGGTAAACTGTAAGCAAGTACAATTTGTGACATTACGCAACATTGTTCCTGATCACAGGACAGGTCTGTTAAGGCATCAGCCTTATCTACCATTTTTTCTGGCTTTGTAGAGCTTGAGCCAACATGAGATAGAGTTAATTCTGGTCTTAAACTAGCATGTTTTCTTATCAGTGAATAAAGATATTACTCAGAGCATAAATATATATTTCAACTTCATTGTGTTTAGTGTATTTCATATGAAATTCTACACCCTTGAAATTTCCGTTGATTACTGCAGATGGACTCAGGGGCTTAATATAGATTATTATATACTGATTTAAGAAGTCAAAATATGCATGAGCCTTGTGCCTGCAGACAGAGGCCCTTCCATCTCCTCTTTTTGCTGTGCCACAATTAATCCTGGAGAGCTTCCATTAACCATAGTTCCCCATTACATCTGAACTAGGAAATGTTAGTTACCAAGTTTGGAACAAGCAAGGATTTTAAACCAACATCAGATCAGGACTTAACTTGCCAGTGTATTCTAAAACAGAGATTCTTGGTTCAGACATCATGGGAAACTGTAGTTCATTGACAACTTCTTGGCATGTTGCAGAGAAGAGAGGAGGGAAATGGTCGCACAAGCATGGAGCATGCAAACAAAAAGCTTGTACATATGTTGGCAGCGTAAGTCAAGATAAGATTGACTACACTAGGCCAGGGGCTGACTGATAATATCAATCCACAGAAGGAGTTGCAGTCTTCACTTACTCATTTTATATTTATAGACTTTATATTTTATAGACCACAGGGGGGGTGGATTAGAGATCCTCACTCCTTCTGCCTCCCGCCTTGGGTGTAAAGAATTGTGCTGGCTGGCCTCCAAGGTCTGAAAAGCAACCTCAGAGAGGGGGACGGGGAGGAAACCAGAGAGGCCAGGATACAAGTTATTGTGAGACCTCTCCAGCCTCTTTCCCTCTCCCTTCAAAATGCCTTCACTGGATGGGCAAAAAATGCAGGGCAGGAAGACTCCACCACTCCTGACACTCTGCATAGGATGATCATAAGACTCCGAGTTCTAGGACTTACAATCATTGAGGGCACAACCCATAGGTTTGTGGCCTAGATACTTGTTGTCAGAAACATGGCATAAACATGTTTAATATCATGACTGAAAAATCACATCTTCCACATTTGCTTTCAAATAAATGGAACATCATGGGACACTCCTACTACTATTATTATTATTATTATTATTATTATTATTATTATTTATATAGCACCATCAATGTACTGAGTAGTAATTTTATATTGATTTTCTATTATATTTAGATTTACACTAATTTTCCTTGTCAATGAGTTCTTCCATGTATGTTCTCATATAGTAGTCTGAAAATTCCTCTTCAGTTTACCCACATACAATGTTAGATTACCAAAAGCCATCTGTCAGGTATGCTTTAAGGTAGATTCCTGTAATGAGCAGGGGGTTGGACTTGATGGCCTTGGAGGCCCCTTCCAACTCTACTATTCTATGATTCTAAGTTGTACTTCTGTCATGCATATTTTTGAAAGCAAGTCTGTTTTTATCCCTGTTCCTCAAATTCTATTTTTTCATACTCAGATCAGTTGAACACTGCTGAATTGACAAGTGATATACCTGAAAATACTGAAGCATAGACCCACAAAACAATAAACTAGAAATGCAGTCAATGTGATGGTGAGGGATAATAATAGAATTTCTGCGTCATAATGAATAACTTATTTAACTCTCTACAAATTCATTAGCAGTGAACAGAGACAATATAAATTAATACGTGTTGAGAACTAAGGACACTGTGCTGCTTCTTGAGAGTATTACAGTGGCAGACCTCCAAATTAAGCTAAGATCCTTCCTAGGTCATAGCATGATTTGTAAGGTATTGCAAATGTGGGGAAGGGGAACTGTAGATGACAAGTGGTGATCAGTTTTCCTTTCCAGGTCTGTCCTGTAGCAGATTCTTCCTATAGATACAATCCACACACATGTACAACATATAAAGTATACCTGGAAGTGGTATTGGCCATATATTATGATCTCTGGTGGCTAATGACATAGTCCAGCCTCTTTCTTCCAGAGGTAGGAGACAGATGGACTCAGGGGCCTGGTTCAGATGATCATATATTGATTTAAGAAGTCCAAATATGTATGTGTCTTGTGCCTGTACAAACAGGCCCCCCTCTTCTCCCTTTCCGGTGTGTCACAATCCTGGAGGTCTTCAACCAACCATGGTTTCACATTACATCTGAAACAGGACATGTTAGTTACCTGGGAGCTGTCTAAATGCTCGAAAAGCCCTGGGGCTGGTGCACAGTGTCCCAGCATCAATTCTATGATCCCGCTGCAAACACACACACACACACACACACACACACACACACACACCGGGGCTTTCCACAGAAGTTGCAGAGAAAAAAGTCAGATATTTACCTTTTTTTCTCTGGAGCAAGGCAAGGATGCTCAAGACAGCCCATCACCTCGCTCCAGAGTCACAGCAGAGGCATAGCTGGGCCTGGTGGAAGGCAACCTGAAGTTGGTCACCTTCAAAGAGGATGAGGGGGGCGGCGGCTCCAGTCCCTAGACAGCCGCCCAGAAACTCTGCGGTATTAGTATTATCCGACATCACCCCGGGGGAGGGAAGCCACGGGGTTTCTGAGGGACACGGCGCCAACCCAGCACCATGAAGACACCCCCCACAGGTTTGGAACAAGCCAAGATCTTAAACCAACTTCAAATCATGACAACATCACAGTGTGTTATAAAACATAGTTTTCTGGTTCAGACATAACAGGAAACTGCCGTTTCCTGGCTTATCACATTATGCAGAGAAGAGAAGAAGAGAAAAAGCTTATGCGTATGTTGGTGGAATAAGATAAGATAAGATTGCCTACACCAGACCAGGGGCTTACTGACAATGACATCAATCCACAGAAGCAACTCTTCTGAGGAACTGCAGCCTTCACTTATTCATTTTATATTTATAGACATTATTTTATTTTAACATGCTTATGAATAGTCAATTGCCTATAGCAACTAACAAGTATTTCCAGATCATCAGGTTGAAAAGTTTCATTAAACATTAAAAGAAATAGTAGGTTCTATTTTTCTTTGTGCTTGCTAGTGGGCCAACAAAAATGACTAACTTAAAATATGTCAGCAGATAAGCTTGTAAACATTTTTGTAGTCAACTAACTTATTTGCAAGTGTGCACTATTGCTACACCACTGTTTGGTGACTTCTTAAAATTGAAGCTACCTGATCTTATTTTCAATGCTTCTGAAATCCTATCTTTTACATGCTTGCCTATAACTAATACTGGGCTCCAAAGGACCCATCTGCTCATAATCATACTTTTACCACACCAAAGGAAATAAATACAAACTTTAAAGGATCTCCTCAGAGACAATGTTAACATATGATTTCTGATTACGTGTACAGGTTATGGCAAGCTTGGGGTTTGAATGTTCCCATCCCCTCTCCTCCTCTGGCACAAACATTCTGTTAACTTACCTCACGTCCCCATTATGTCTGAATTTGTGGAACTGAGGTTTGTTAACCATGAGTGAGGATTGTGGAAAAAATCAGGGGGGGGGGGGAAATCAATAGTTAACTGTTCCCTAGCAAAAAGAGTATCAAATGTAAATTTCATAACAAGCTAAATCTGACCTTTTTGGTGCTTAATAGCATTAAAAAATACCATTTTTCATTAGAAATACTGCTTTTTCTGTTTTGCTACAATTCAATTTGGCAGCACAGCAGGGAGCACAAGCAGCCCATGGGTTTGAATTCTACCCGATTGCCTATCTTTGGTTTGAACTTTATTACTGAACAAGCCAGGATCTGATCCTCACTTGTTTGAAGTTCAGACATTTAGCTAGTTTAAAAGAGGAAATATCTGATCTCCTCCTCTGGCTTGTAGCAGTGGTGAGGCAGAGAACACACAAGTACAGAGATTGTGGTTCATATATGCAGAGGGAAAAATTATTTCCTATTATATAGACCAGCCCACCAACGATGTGTTAATTTTAGTGTTTTATTGGGTTGAATCTACATTTAAAGAGGAATCATGTGGTCTTAGATGGGAGAAATGCCCCCCAAGCTCTGCGCCTCCATGCTGGCTGCCTTTCCAAGGTCTGAAAATTTACTTCAGAGAAGGAGAAAAGGGAATGTTCTGGTAGACAGGGAAGGGAGGACATAGGAGAAGCCAGCTTACAAGATATCCGGAGACTTCCCCAGCCTCCTTCCTTCCTCCTCTGAAGCACCCTAGCTAGGCGGTGTAAAGTCACCAAACACGGAGGCAGAGATCACATCCACTGCTCCTCTCGCCCTGCCAGCTCCAGCCCAGGAAGGCACAGGAATCTCAAAAGCCTCCAAGTTCAAAGGTGTCCAAGCAGCAAGGGTGCAGTTGATAAGGTGCAATCATTCACACAATCACTGTGGCTTAAACAAAAGCATACTGGGCACCATTTGCTTAATTCAATGCCTGGGCACAGTTTGTCATGTCATTCAAACTCAGGCAGCATGGCTTGTTTGAGTGGAAAACAACCCTCAAATAACCAATGTCTTGTTGTTGGGATATTTGAGGGTTGAAGAATTTATCAATCAGCCAGAAGCAGTGAAATATCCAGGCTCTAATGGTGGCTAAGAGACACATATACAGAAGTGGAAAGACAAAATAGCCCCATCAACTATACAATTAGCAGGGATCTCACAGGTCTTGCCACCTTCAAAAGTATGTATTTCCAAAAAACGTATTTTCAGTTTTCCCCAAATATTCCAATGTATGCTTGGTATACCTCAGCTTTTATGAGTAATTTGGACCAGGAGACATTTCATATGGATTTGATTTTGCATGGTATTCATTTTATTGCAGATGTACATGTCTAAACCTATCTACAGTTTCTTTATTTTTCTGTATCATTTATTTTGTGAGAGAGAATTTAGAAGTGTAAAAGTTAAATAAAATTAGTGATTTTTAAAAAGACAGGAAATTGGGGTTCTACAGGTTATACTCAGAAAACAGCTGAACCAATTGGCAGAGTAGGAGAGACACGTTTGATAATGGCCCATACCAATTTTGAGGTAGAAAGGGTACAAAACGCCTTATTTATAAAAAGTCCAACATTTGATGAATGACTTCCAGCAGTTTGACAAGTAGTGGTAATGGGGGGAGGGGCATGTCAGAGAGCTTACACCACGGCTGTGCACAGTATAAGGAGAAAATAGTATTGGTGCTTCAGAATAGGCAGTAGCCACTAGCTACTATAAGACCACTTTTTGAAAAAACAGTTTTATATTACCTTTGCTATACATTATTAAATTCGTAGACACACACACACCTGGAATAGAAAGTCTTTCCTAAGTGTACAACAGCTATGAAAACAGAAAATTGCATGCTAGGGGTTATTAAGAAAGGACTGGATATAGATCTGCCAGTATCATAATGCTGTGAAAAAAATGCATTGCATGGCCACACTAGTGAGAATGGCAACTGCAATTATGACTAGATTGCAGTACATTCCCTATGAGAAAAGGGTAAACTATTTGATACGTCTTTATTTTTATTTTATTTTATTTGGGGGGAAAGCAGCTAAGGGAATACATGACAGAAATTTATTTTATGCATATCGTGGAGAGACATCCCCCCCCCCATATAATACTAGAACATGGATCATCCAGTGAAACTGATTGCAAGAAGATTCACATCAGACCAAAGAAAGTACTTCTTCATTCAGCTGATATAGAAGATGTGGTGGTGGCAACTGGCTTAGATTACTTTAAAGAGGATTATAAAAATTTATGAATGATTAGTAGCCATTGATACACTTGTCATGATGGTCAGAGACCCAGGCCGGATCTACACTACTGCTTTAAAGCGCTTTAAAACAGTTATAAAGCGCTTTGACTGCTTTAAAGCGCTATAAAACTGTTATAAAGCACTTTAAAGCAATAGTGTAGATCCGGCCCCACAAATTATGCCCTGGCTTGGTAATATGATTTCAAGGCAATATGATTTCAAGTAGCAGTTCCTGGAGAGCAACAATGGGAGGAGAGTACTGTTTACATGTCTTTCCCCAGAGGTATTTGGTTGCCTACTATGGTAACAGGATGCTGGACTACATGCACCACTGGTCTGATCCAGCAGGACTAACTCTGCCTTTATATAAAAAGGCACTTGAGCAAAATAGTTTCTCTCCTACTTGCATACGTGGCCTATGGAGAGCTCGTTTTAAAAAGAAAAAAGGGGGGCACTTGCATTCGTTAGACTTATTAGCAGGCACACCTAATACAAGCTTCAGCTGCAGTTTAGGTGGCCATGGTACTATTGAACCAGAATAGCAATCGATCGTTAATTTGGCAGTGGTCACCTAATTTGTAAATTAAATCACATTCTCTCTTTGTTCAATTTCTAATTGTCTTCAGCTGCAATCCTATGCATTCTTACCTTGGAGCAAGCTCATCTGAACATAATGGACCCTTCTGAGTCCACACCTACAGGATTATACTGTTTATGGCTAGTCTACTCTTCTAAAGTAGACTAGCCGTAAATGTCCCAATGCCCGGAGAAAAGTTAGCAGTAGAATGGTATGCCATTAAAATATTGGAGGACAACTTGGGGGTGCAGAAAGAATCAAAGAATAGCAGAGCTGGAAGGGGCCTACAAGGCCATCGAGTCCAACCTCCTGCTCAATGCAGGAATCCACCCTAAAGCATCCCTGACAGATGGTTGTCCAGCTGCCTCTTGAATGCCTCAAGTGTGGGAGAGCCCACAACCTCCGTAAGTAACTGATTCCATTGTCGTACTGCTCTAACAGTCAGGAAGTTTTTCCTGATGTCCAGCTGGAATCTGGCTTCCTTTAACTTGAGCTTGTTATACCGTGTCCTGCACTCTGGGAGGATCGAGAAGAGATCCTGGCCCTCCTCTGTGTGACAACCTTATAAGTATTTGAAGAGTGCTATCATGTCTCCCCTCAATCTTCTCTTCTCCAGGCTAAACGTGCCCAGTTCTTTCAGTCTCTCTTCATAGGGCTTTGTTTCTAGACCCCTGATCATCCTGCTTGCCCTCCTCTGAACATGCTCCAGCTTGTCTGCATCCTTCTTGAATTGTGGAGCCCAGAACTGGATGCAATACTCTAGATGAGGCCTAACCAGGGCCGAATAAAGAGGAACCAGTACCTCACATGATTTGGAAGCTATATTTCTATTAATGCAGCCCAAAATAGCATTGGCCTTTCTTGCAGCCATATCACACTGTTGGCTCATATTCAGCTTGTGATCTACAACAATTCCAAGATCCTTCTCATGTGTAGTATTACTGAGCCAAGTATCCCCCATCTTGTAACTGTGCATTTGGTTTCTATTTCCTAGATGTAGAACTTGGCATTTATCCCTAATACATTTCATTCTGTTGTTTTCAGCCCAGCACTCCAGCCTATCAAGATCACTTTGAAGTTTGTTTCTGTCTTCTAGGGTATTAGCTATCCTGAACCTGCGGTTCCTCTCGTACTGAGCAGATGACACAATTTTGTGTCATCTGCAAATTTGATTAGTGTTCCCTGCACCTCCTCGTCCAAATCATTAATAAAATTCATAGAATCATAGAATAGCAGAGTTGGAAGGGGCCTTCAAGGCCATCAAGTCCAACCCCCTGCTCAATGCAGGAATCCACCCTAAAGCATCCCTGACAGATGGTTATCCAGCTGCCTCTTGAATGCCTCTAGTGTGGGACAGCCCACAACCTCCCTAGGTAACTGATTCCATTCTTGTACTGCTCTAACAGTCAGGAAGTTTCCCCCTGTTGAAGAGCACTGTTGAAGAGCACCCCTGTTGAAGAGCACTGGGCCCAGGACTGAAAGAGAAGATTAGAAAGTCTGTACAATCCTACAAGGTTTGGTGACTCCAGGAATGACAGAAGTGGAGGGAAATATTGCCACCTCTCGATCTAAGGACAAGATGTGGCAAGGATAGAGTGACTAAAAAGATTTAAGATGCCCCACAATCGCCTAGGTTAATTTGGCCTTTACAAGACTAATAAAGTTGTGGTCCAGTATACAACAATCTGCTGCCTTTTCCTTGAGATGGGGTTGGGGCAGCTGTTGTTTATAATGTCAAAATAAGACTGCACATTGAAACCTCACTGAACTCCTATCTGACTACTTAAGACTAATTCTTTATTTTTAATTTGCTTTTATGGATCTGCTTATAATGTTAATGTATTTTTAATGTCTACTTACTTCATTATGTGAACACATATATGCAAAATAGCTTGCTAGAGATGATGCTAATTATTTGTTTCCAAGAAGAAATTATATGTTAAACTATTTTCAAGGGCTGCTTATATGGTTGAGACCAGACCATATGCTTCATTGTGGAAATCTGACTCATTGCCAACTGTATCTGTCACAGTGAAAATCATGCAATTATTAGTTTACAAGTAAGAATTAAAAACAGATTTTGCTTTACAAAATTACAAAAATAAGATAGAAACTTGCAGTTACTGTTAATTGCAGTAGCAACTGCTTGCACATTGTTGATTTGCTAGAGCTACCCATTAGCTCTAGCAAATCAGCAAGCATGCATGCACCAATTCAATGCTTGAATTTTTAGTGTGACAGAGTGCAGGTTAGTCCCAAATGAGTAAGTTTTGAAAAGCAAACTTGAATCCAAAACACACATCCCAAAGTGAGCATCCCCACTGATTCATAGAATAGAATAACAGGTTTCAGCTATTAGTCTCAAGCCTTATAATTTCCTGTACTGGCCAACATACCAGTAGGGAAGAGACCTCATGGAGTCAGATTCAAGCACCAACCTTCTCCTGAAAGACTACTAATCTGCTCCAGAGTTCAATTTAGGGGCAATTTGATGGTCCCTTTGGTAGTATTTTAGGAGCTGTAAGCTATATTTTTATTTACATTTTTTTTTTCATTTTTATTCCAGAGACAGCGCAGAGGGCCTGATCTGCTTTGGGACCCCAGTACAGGAGTAGGAGACTTTTAGCTTCATCGCACCAGCCTTATATTGTGCTACTGCAGTGAATGCTATGCAATGAACCCAAATGATGCAGATGTTATAGTCTGCTTTCCCTGCGAAGGACTCCGATGACATTGACTATGACCTGCTGTGATTGTGGCTCTTCTGCCCCTCATAGTGAAATATTTTGGTGTGCGGAAAGTTTGGTTCTTCTGGTAATGCGAAAGCACATCGCTCAAACTTTAACATGTATGGCCTTGTAGGCCCCTTCCAACTCTGCTATTCTATGATTTTCAAACATCGTTTTATTGCGCTGTTTTGTGGGTGTGGTTTCAAAGGGGGGTATTGCTGACGAAAGAGAGGGGTGTGCCAATTGAAAACCTTTCCTTCTCCTGCTTCCGAAATCCCCCATTCTCTCCTTATGGGGGAAACAGGACAGGCTAATCCCCAGTTTAACAAGCATAAAGCAGCAGCAACAACCCTCACCCTCATATATACAGGACTACGAAGGAGGAAAGGAAGGTTGGTGGGGGGAGAGAGACTCTTTAGATCTGTGTGCATTTTTAATGGAGCCTTTGCTTTAAAGCATGTGGAAAATGCACCCTACTTGCCAGCAGCTCCCTCATTTTTAAAGATAAAGTGATCCAAATTGGCACAGTGGAAGATCTTAAGGAGTGCTTTCAGTATACCAAATTTTCATCAGATTGCTTCATCTGTTGATTATATATATATTTCCTCGATTAAACCCTTACAATTTAAAGTTTTCCACTGGTCTGTAAGAGTACTATTCAGAGCAATACAAGGCTGGTCAGTTTCACCTAAAAGTCTTGTCAGTTTCAAGTGAAGTCCTTTGGCTGCTTCTGAATCCTGTGTGTGTCCCTGTCCCTCCGTCCTACTCTGCCCCATTCCCCTACCCCCTCCTTGCTCTCCATGGGGGTGAGGCTCCTCCCAACATCACAGACACAGACTATGTGTCTCTTCCCTTATTGATTCATCTCCCTAAAAACCTGTATTGCTCTTGTTCTTATTTGAACAGGAGTTGGTGGGGGGAAGGACACAGATTGTACTTCCATTCCTTTGAGCATGTGAAGCTGAGTGGGGGATGGCAGGAGACACAAACAGGGGGAAGCAGAGATGGAAACATTTTCCATGGGGGGGGGATCCTGCATCTCCCCACCTTTTCTCTCTCTTTTTTTTTAACTATGGGGGGGGTCCAGTTTTTATTGGGAGCTTCCACATGAGAAAGGATGGCTTAATCCTCTCACTAATTGTGATTTCTCTCTCAATTTCTCTGTCATTGGAGGTCCTGGTGCTGCATTTGAAGTCTCCTCCTCCATACACTGGGAGTTGAGATGGCCACTTCCTACCTCGCTTCGCTCCCCCACTCCAGCCACCTACCCTGGGTTTTTTCCCTTTTTAAAGTTGCAAAAATTAAGATTGCAATTAGAGGGGCTCTAATTTGGAAATGCATTCTGTTGAACTCAATGGGATTTATATACTGAACTAATTGGAGTTGCAACCCAACAACATCTGGAGGGCCCCAAATTACCCACCCTGGATGAAAGTATACCAAACTGCTACCGAAATTATTGGATGACAAAATACACAGCTGGATAAAGATACCATATTTGCCTTTCAGAAAATTGCAGGCCGGGAATACCAACATTTGCCACTTTGTTCAGCAATAGATCGACATACATCTTACATAATAATCAGGTTCAGACAACATGGTGACAATTGAAGATGTGAGTGAAGTGTGTGATGAGTTTGCAGGGATAAGTGAAGTGCATGAGCTGCATGCTTGTCATTTCTACTTTTTATTAACAACCCAGAAACACTATTTCCTAGGATATTTCATTTTTATTTTATTATTTATTTATTAATTACATTTTTATACCAACCAATAGCTGAAGCTCTCTGGGCGGTTCACAAAAATTAAGACCATATTGAAACAACCAACAGGTTAAAAGCACAAATACAGAATACAGTATAAAAAGCACAACCAGGATAAAACCACGCAGCAAAATTGATATAAGTTTAAAATGCAGAGTTAAAACAGTAAAATTTAAATTAAAATTAAAATTAAGTGTTAAAATACTGAGAGAATAAAAAGGTCTTCAACTGGCGACGAAAAGAGTAGTGTAGGCGCCAGGCCAAACCCCAAAACTCTGGATTGTTTATCCATTAAACAACCCCGAACTGAGCCAACAATTACCCATCGTTCATTGTTGGTTTAATTCTGGGTTCTTTAGTCCATAAACAACCCAGAGTTTCTGGGTTCGGATATCACAAAACAAACCAGGAATGGCATTCCTAGGTTGCTGATTAAAATGGGAAATGATGAGCACATGGCTTGCACACTTGATTCATAATTTCTGGGTAAAATAACTCACAAATTAAATAAATTCACAACCCAGAAGTTAAATTACCTAGGAACTGCCAGCATGAATCACTTTTAATAATTGATTATTTTAAGCCACTCAAGAACTTTGTTTATTGGCATACAAATGATGTTAATAAATAAATATTGGTGTAATTGTTGAACACTGTTCTCTGCCTTGTATTTCTCATCCCAAATATGAACATTTTACCAAAAAAAGGTCAACTTTACACTGTTTGATTGAGAAGAAGGCTAGTTTTAGTTACAGTATTACCATTATTATTCTCAAATATAAAACAGAACTAACTGTCATGATAATGCTTTTGCATATGATAGTCCCTACTGTGAGAGGACTGGATTAAAGAACTAGCAAACACAGCTGAGTATGTTTGTCAGCCTTACAGATACAGAAATTATTAATGATGGTATGTGCCTTCAGGGAATTTCATGTTTGATTCATCCCTCTTCTACCCATTCATAACCAACAGAGTATAAGTACTCCTTGTGTAACATGACAGGATTTTCTTTTGTGAAGAGGTATGAAGGGTTGCCGTCTTTTCCTGACAGGACTCCCTATGCCTAACAACTGCATGACAGACAGAAGATGGAAAGGCAGTGCTTTTTGACCATCATTGCATCACCATTCTGGGGGAAAATAATTTGTATTAACTTTTGCTTGTCAGGTATTGCAGCTGTTAATGGCATGAGGAGCTGTGTTTGAAAAAAACAATGGCAACCATAGGTATGTATATGGAAATTTTGATATTTTAGGTTGCAGTATTGTTGGGGCAGGGAGCTGTATTATAGATGAACCTAAATACTCATTTGCTATAAAAATACAGCAAAATAATACTAATAGAGATATTTACTTTTTAAAAAAATATATGTATATGTAAAACCATTAAGATTAACTTATTCTACAAGTCTGGATTTAAGAGACTAATAGTTTGAGAGAAAGCACTGAGGATTGAAAACTTTTTTGTACAAGCAACCTGTACTCCTCTTTCTCCCAGTCTGCATGGCTTATGGGCAGATTCTATAAAGCATGGACAATCAAAATCACTAGGTTTCTCCGAATATCATCTCACTGTTCGTCTCATGCCCGATTCCTGTTCACGTTCGCAACTGCTGCTCATTCTGCATGGAAGGGAAACTATGCAAACTCAAGCAGAAGTTGAACATGAAATTTGCACAAATCAACTCCATATGCTAATGAGGGGTTTCCAGTCTGCAGGGGAAATCTGCGCCAATTAGGAAATCATACTGAAGAAATTTACAGAAATCAAATGCAAGCTCATTTGGCAATTTGCCAACATTTTTTGTTGCTACGTGGTTGCATTTGGCATTTAGAACAGGGCATGGCTGCATGTTTTGCAAGCAAAACCAACATTCACATGCATCCTTTATGCAAACCCCCAAACTGTTTTGTGAGGTAAGAAAGCTGAGGCATACGTTGCTTTATTGCCAATGCACCCTGAGATGCTTAATAAATACAATAGTTATTTTATCTTCAGCAAGGTTTATAATCCACATTCCTATAAAAATAATATTGAAGGCACATCATAAAAGTAAAAAATGATCTAATGACTGAAAATATGAAAGGCAGCAATATCATAAGGCCACTTTAAGGTGACAATCCAAAGGGCCCTAGAAGGGTATCTCAAGGAACATATGATTCACTGGGACACTGCCTCTGGGAGAGAGGTCACGTTTAGAGGGGTTATCTCACTCCTCTCAACACCTACTGAAATCTCTGAAGTCCTTGACATTGGTAGAGGCAAAAGGGTGAGCACTGACAGATGAAGGGAAGCTTTGGATGCACAAGATCTAAAGCCTTCCCAGTACCCAGGCATGCCCTGACATTGCAGGTGGGGGGAATATACGGTAACTCTGGAACCTACATACAAAACCCTCCCTCATAGAAAAAATGCTGCTGCTCCTTCTCTTCCAGCCTGCTAGAGTGGGCCCAGCATGACTTTGGGAATGACAATTTCTTTGCCTTCAGATCTTCCCGACCACACTGGTAGAATTCCTCTGTATGAATTGTATTTTACAAATTTTTACTGAAATTCTGAGGTCAGTGGATGGGCTTCCATCTTGGTACACAAGACAAGCTGCCAATTTTTATTAATATTTTAGCAAAGGAAAAAAGAAAAGAAAAACCACTATCAGGGTATCACTAACATTAAAATCACAGGTACTATTTATAAGGGCAGCCCACAGTATTCTTCCCAGATGTGTGTGCACACAGGGAATGTGACATAATGGGAATTCAACTGTGTCCATAGATATAATATCCATACCTACCCAAAGTGTCCTGCAGAGAATGCCACTTCTGGATATCATAACAATGAAGAGAATGTGCAGATCCCATGTTGCCCTTATTGGTTTTAATTTTTGTGAACCACTCAGAGAGCTTCAACTATGGGGAGGAACAGAAATATAGTAAATAAAATACAATGAACGGTGTCTACATATTTAGCAACAATATAACTAGCAACTTCTTGGCAAAATCTGGGCAAATAGGAAAGCCTTGGCAGTGCTTTTTACAAGCCTGCACGAACTAAAGAACTTATTCACCCTTCAGATACAATTTGTGAGTCGAGTTTCTTGGAGACAGGAGGGAATGCCAAGACCCTAGCCTTTTCTGATATATCTTAGAAGATTTATAGGACCCAATTTTGGTCCTATGGGAAATTCATGTATTTGGGGTATTATTTTTTTTTAAAAAAATCTGTATTAAAATTATTTTCCCACTGATTAAGACCTTGGGGTCGAAATGCGTTTGGAATTATTGTCTGTTGTATGTTTGTAGACCATTCTGTTTAGATTTTATCTATATGTGTTTTATGATTAAATATATTTTCTATGGCTACACAATTTTATTTCTACAGGTATAGCTCCACTTGAATTTGGCACATTGTTCCTAATCAGTTTCCTTAAGCAATACACATGGTCCATGAGCAAATCACCACCATGAAAAGAAGCATTTATAGCTAGTTGTTCTGGAAGCCAGTGGTTTATTAACTTCTTAAAGGCTTCTTGGTTAGTAGAAGCATCCTTCTAGCATATTTTCCATACCAGCTAACTTTTTATTATGATTCATTATTATAAAAAAAGGAGTACCGGGTGGGTTCTCTCCAAAACATATACACAAACACACGGTTGTAATATAAACAGGAAGACATTTAAGGGAAACACATTATCAGAAGCATTTTTATTTAGTAATCACAAACAGTCCTGCATATACCAACTGACAATACAGATGTGGATCCAAAGTCTAATGTTTTAACTGAGCTAATTTTAATTTTGCTTCCATTTTCCCTGGGGGGGGGGGACTAAAGCACTAGAGTTCGTAAATTAGTGGGAATTGAAACAATTGCTAATATTTTGGCTTTGCCTTTACAGCATTTTAATTTCTTCCAAAAAAACAACCACCACCATGTAATTTACATTCTGTAGGAAATCATTATGCTGTCATAACAGACTATTCTATTCACATTATCTCTTAATTAACACTGAAGCATTTAAAAGCCATTAGAATCCATCCTCAAGAGTTCTAGATTACAAGAGTTCAAATCCAGCTGTTAGATATTACATCTCCTTTTTAGGTATATAAGATGTAAGAACATTTCTCTTCTCCCTCCAAAAAAAGTGAGACATGCTTATCTGTACTCCCCCAAATGACAGTCATTCCTATATTAAGGCTGCAACCCTATCAGGTTGACATCTGCTATATGGAAGCCTCCAAGTATTCTATGTCCTGACAGGCTGTTGGCACAGTGGGAGGAGTAACCAAGGCGATTTTCACCTCTCCATCCTCCTTTTCTTTAACTTTTTCCTCCAGATGTACCTCTGACTCTATCCAGAAGAGCCACAATACCAGGGACAGGGTAGGAGGGGCCATAGGATTTTGCTTATCCTGGCCATACCCCTGGAATGACCCCATTTTGATCTCTACAGGGTCAATCCAAGGCCATTTTTCCATTCTTGAAAAGCAGGCACCACGGTTCTTTCTGCATTAGCTGTGAGGGGGAGGAATCAGGATCAGAGTCCCCCTCCTGAAGTTATAGCAGTCTCTAAAGGCTCAGAAGAGGGAATCTGAAAAATCCTATGGTCCGTGGGATGCTTTCCAGGGACCACAGGAAAGTTTGAATTCCTAAGGAATTCAAACTAATTGTATATTCTTTCAGGGTTGAGGAAAAGCACAAACTGGACTATAAACCACAAACTATATGTAAACTAATATGTAATAGACATATTGCAATTACTAATCAATATAGTCAGCAACATTCCCCCACCCCCACCCCTCGAATCAAACCTGTTTAGCTTTACATAGACATCAGTAAACTACAACTACCGGCACAAGCATCCAAAGAGTCTCAAATTTCTTAAAAATAAGCAATCATATTTCTAGCCATTATAGACAGTGGGGTCCATTCAAAGATGTGCAAGCACTAACTGCAAAGGACTCTAATGTTGTGCGAAAAACACTCTACATTCTGTATGAATACTTGCCCATTCCATATTAACCCTAATAATGTTCTATCTACCAACCCCTCAGAACTACAATTATCATTATTCAAACTTATAACAAATTAGAACAAATTAGAACTACACATACTGTACTGATTTGCATAATTTATGCCGCATAAAATCTGTATTACCTATGATCCCCATTTTAATGGTCTTCACTTCTAAGTGCAATGTTTTATTTTAGTACCATAAATTCCATGATTTATTGAAACTTTGGCTACTTTCAAAGAGCTAAACATTGCACAAAACATGAA
Source organism: Elgaria multicarinata webbii (assembly GCF_023053635.1). NCBI lineage: Eukaryota > Metazoa > Chordata > Lepidosauria > Squamata > Anguidae > Elgaria > Elgaria multicarinata. Next base: position 67,180,647 of record NC_086180.1, read on the forward strand.
TAAAGAAAAAGAATTGTAGGATGTTTGCATAATCCACATTAAGATGCATAATGTGACCTTTTCAGCATATTTTTGGTGCAGAATTTGGATTTACATGGCAGGAAATAATATTTACATAGAGTATGATAGACCATCACCGCGCCTTGCTTAAATAACACAAGTGTTTTGCATATTACTGTCATGTGATATATTTAAAAAGTTCAGTTGCCCTGATATGGCAAGATACTAATGATAAACAATCATGGAACTTAACAACTTTTTCTATTATTTATCTCTGTGAAAATATAGCCATGTTAACAAGAGAGTTCTCCCATTTATTTCAAGTAAAAAGCAGGCTTATCAAGTGGACATATGTACTCTTGGATCTAATAATACAATGCACTCCTATTCTTGAAGTACTTTACCCACCTGAAAACTGCTGGTCTCTAGCCCTTACGTTTCTGCCTGGTTTTGTCTCTGATCTCCCCTAGGTTCCACTGATGCACTGAAAAATACACTAGTAACAAGCAACTCAACTCTTGTTTCTCCCAGTCCTATTCTGTTCTGCGCAATTAATCTTCCAGGTGGCTTCTAAGCACAGTGGAGGAGCATCAGCATACCACATGCATCTAAGATTATTCTCTAGAACCATCTGAGTGAATGTATTTCTTCTGAAGGTTTCTATGCTGAACTACATGTTAGGAATTCACACCCAGGAAATACAAAAGAAAACTAAATACAAAAGAGGTAAAATTCATATTTATTTCATATTAAATAAATACAAATTAAAAGTAATCCAAATTCATTAATCACAACTAAAAGTGTGTTAGGGTGGGTGGGTTACATTCAGATTTCTTTAAATTTATACACACGAACACATACTTCTCATTTTGGAGACAGGGAGATGAATCTTTTAAAAGTTGGCAAATTGAAACTATGTTTACACATTTTAGTGAGAGGGAGTTAAGAACTAAGCAGTTCTCGTCATTATTTTGCCAAGGGGGAAGTAGATGGCGCACACATGAAAACGCTCGGAAAGAAGAAAAATCCAACCCTCTGTCAAGTACACTATTGCTCCAAGCGACCTTGGCACAGGGCTGAATACCCTTCCTATATCCATTTTTATACATGCACCCTTTCTCTCTCCTCAATGCATGAACCCATCACCATTGGTTTGCATTGCAGAAAAAAGATGTACGCAGTAAAATGGCTGCAAGGGGCAAAACCCACCCCCTCCAAAGACACCTAGGGCAGCAAAATCCTTGATGGTGGTTGAGGGGGGCTTCTCTCCAGCAGTTGTGGACTGCAGCCTTTAAAAAAAATTAATGTTTGGAGTTGCGCAATTGTATTATGCATAACCAGGTATTTATTATACTTTTCCTCCCTAGTTCAATGGCATAACTCCACAAATCTAACTTAAGATATATTTATTTTTTAAAAAAGGCTTCATCCCCCAAATCTGCTAGTGCATGAACCCATCCCACAGCAAGGATCCCATTACCTAAGGGGTCTTTGGAGTGGAGTGGGATTTTCCTACCAACCACTCTATTTGGGAGATGCAACCTTCTTACTCCCAATGCATTTCAGTGGAGACTCTTCTCCACTGTAATATGTTGGGAGAAGAAAGTCTTCAATCCCCAAATCAGCTAGTTTGGGGTGGGGGAGCCCAAACGTCAACAATGCCTCCTTTGTCTTAAAGGTCCTTGGTGGAGGGTGGAATTTTCCTGCATGTGACCTCTTCTGTATCTTTATCAGAAAGTCTTCCAGCACAATTATTCTGGTATGATACTAACAAGCTTCTCTGAATAAACCATTTGCGAATTACTGTAGTAGAGCCTAGTTCTCCGGTCACTTAAACCAGAATAATCTAGATTAAATCTTATAATATCAAGCTCAATTGACTAAAATACACTGGCTTTACCGCTAAGACTGACAGATGAAGCTAAAGTTCATAGTTATAGACTCAGAAGTAAGTCCTGTTGACTTCATCGGAACTTATCCCAGGTTAAGTGGGTATAGGACTGCAGCCAAGGCGTATAAGTTTACCCATTTGGAGTCTTTAGTATCAGTTGAACTAAAATAGAATTCAAATAGTTAAATAAAAAGAAAGTTGATTGCATAATTAGCTAAGTCATAATACATAGCTATTTATTTTAATACAACATAACATCTCTATTATCAAATTTCGTTCTAACACTAGAGAAATGTATAGTGCAATCTTTTCCATATGTCTCTGCTCAGAAGTACATCCTATTGAATTAAATGTGACTTACTGCCACATAATGATTGCATGCTTAGTACAGCAAATCATCAAATGAGGAAATCAAGTTACTCTATATCAGATTGTCCCGTGTCGCTAGATATTCTAGCTAAAAAACTGCTCATACTGTTGTAGGTTTACTTTAGGTTCAAAAGAAATGTATTATGAGCAATAAAATGTATAACTACAATTTGTTAGCTTATATTGCAAATACTTTATAATTAGAAGTATAGAAAATATATTGCGTTCTATCTAGACTAAATTACACATGTTAGTCCCATTGAAATTAACAGGACTTAAGTTACTCATGACTAACATGTCCCATTAATTTCAATGGGACTAAAGTGTTGCTTAGATGGAAGACCCACTGAACTCACAAGGGCTTACTTCTGAGTAGACATATGGGATGGCACCCAATCTTTTATAAATGAACTGATAAAACTGGAGCACTACTATTAATTACAGCTTGATTTTTTTTGATCAATTTCAACTTCCACTGTAAGTGAAACAATTTATATCATCTAATCTTTAGGTTTTTTTCATAAGTATTAGATACCATGCCAGAGATGGGAGCTAACACTTGGCAGGCACCAATGTCATGCACAGATACCACAAGCAACAGCAAACACCTGAAGATGGCCAGAACAATTGGAGCTTCCAGTGTGCATGAGAGGGCATGTAGGGAGAATTAATTTCAAAGAAAGAACAGAATATGCATTCAGAACATATGGGTTTAAAAATATTATTATTTCCCCTCTCAAAGATTTATAACTTAATCATCAACTTGACCCTTAGTCCAGTTGGACCAAGCTACTCTGCAAGAACTATTTAGTACCATTGATTTTAACTAGACTACATCCACTTAAATCAAAGTGTTTCACATTAACAGAATTCTAGATCAGCTCTTGGGCCATAAACCTGTTGAAATATTTGCATTTAAGACAATCAAAACAAGTTACCATCAGTGGGGAGTCATCTTAAACTCAAATGATTTAAAGTAGTTGAATTTTTGATTGACCATCCCCTAATTGAACTATGCAAGAATGTTTTCTTTAAATAATAATAATAATAATAATAAATGTATTTATTTCCCGAGGCGGGGAACAACATATGTCTATCAGTCCTGAAAAGGTATATATTTTAACAGATTATTCCCTCCAGCAGTATTTCACAAAGTATAAAATGTGAAACAAGCATAGAATTTGTGAACACATTTAAAATTCAGTTTTTAAAATGATTTATCGAATTTTGAAAGGACACAAAGTTATAGCAAAAACCATGAAATTGCTTTGTTTATTGCCCCTTGTACTATATACACATTTGCCACCTAATTAAAAATGAGTCCACATTCTTCCCTTAGATACCAACTAACCAAAAGGCATAATAAAAACTCATTTCTAGGAAAGTATTGATAGGGCTATCAAAGGACATCATTCATCCAAAGTTGAACACTTTATTCTCTCACTGAAGTCAATAAAAAAATATCTATGCACATGATTAAAATCAGTAGATGCACTTGACTTTGGCTGGATCATGCTTAAAATATCTAATTAATATAAAAATAAGCAGAACATGTTTACAGTTTTTGAACTTTCTACATTAGAATGTGATGAACTGTATTGAAACACCATCCAGTTATAAGAGCAAACTTTTAGTTACTCAGCTATGTTACTGTAGATGTGATTGAAACACACAACTGCAGGGGGAGAAATGATACCTTAAGTTGCACTCACATTTAGGAGTAGAGACAATAAAGAATAAACAACCTGCTGCACGTAGTCATCTTCTTCTGGCAGCTTGACTGAGCAACAGAACCACCAAAACGCATTTTCAGCCATAACTATTTCCTATTTTCTTTGAGTAACCTTTTATTTTAAAAGTTTGCATTGCTGTAACATAGCAACCAATGGTTCTGTCACTCCTCATCCCCAGAGTGGAGGACAAATTTCACTGTGATACTGAATTAACCATTTAATGAGTATAATCACTTAAAAACTATCCACAGCACACAGGTATGTTTTCCAATGATATCTGCCTAAACTGCAGGAATCCTTTATCTAGCTTCAACAATTACACTCCTATAGGTATGTAATTAATGAAGAGCTACCTTCCTAACAGCAAGGCACAAGTCCAGGCACAGCAAAAACAACCCACAATAGGAGTCATTGATACCAAGGAAATACACCCAAGGCAGACAAAGCAAGACGACAAACTGAATTTTACTACTGAATACACCCACATTTTAAAACAGAAGGAAGTGATATACCTATCAACAATTTTAGCAACAGAGATTTTTTTCCCCTTTAGGAAGTATGCAATATCACCATTTATTTAGCTACAATTAGACAGTGATAGTTTATTATATGCAGAATCTGGTACAGTTTTCCATTGCTCCATCTGCTGGATGTCTGTACAACATGAACAAGAAACTCTCTACCTAAGGGGGGGAAAGTAATATCAAACAATTCTGCAGGTGGCTTATGACCTTACGACCAAGTTTTGGATACCTTGTAACCAAGTTATTACTCACAATTCCCCTGGCATTTTAAATTAAAGAAAAAGAACTTCCTCTTTGCTGTAAAAACAATATTCTATGCAAAGCTCTCAGTTCATATAACCTTCATCAACACCAGCATTGAAGTTCAAGACAAATGCACCAAAAGCAGGCAGGCCAAACTGTGTTGTTGTTTTTTCAAGTGACACCTGTATATTACAATCATATTTACATAAGATACATCTATAAGATACACAACCATCAGCTTTCAGGAACTGTGCATGCTTTTAATAGGGTGCTACGAGAATGAAGATCTCTTTACCTAAAGGCATTTGCTTTCGATCCTGGATCCATGCGAGCCTGAAGGGGAGTCTTTTTATTGTTATTTTACCGGAAAATTCTCTTCATTGCTATTCAAGAGTCAAGCAACTTAGAATATGAGTAGCGGGGGAAGGAGGATAGTCCCCTCCTTCCTTCCTTCCTAAAATTAAGTGCGGCGAGGACAAACTTCGCCTCTCCTCTACCCTCTTGAAGCTTCCAAACTTGCCTGCCTACCCAGCTGAACTCTTATAAGGCGCAACAAGCGGAAAATTCGAGCCAAACCCTGAAGCAGCACAGCCCAATTATTCAAACGAGGCGGCTATATAAGTAGGGGGCTCGAGCAGCTCCTCCAGAGGAGAAGGGGGGTTTGGCTCCTCCTCGAGCCCAAGCGCTTTCACCCCAGGCAGTCGCGCCCATTTAGGAGGGAGGGGAGAGCGGAGGAGGAAAGCCGCCCCCGCCATGTGCAAGGCGCAGGCAAAGTTTGACACACCGCCGGGCGGAGACGGGACGAAAGAGCGCCTCGCTTGCCGAGCCTTCCACCCCGCCTCCTTCCAGAACAGCCAAGCTAAAGAAGGACGGTCCTGGGTCTGGACCAGGCTCAGAGCAGACGAAGGAAAGCCCCCATCCGAGGAATGGCCGCAGCCGGAGCTCCCCCGCAAGGCAGCGCCGCAGGAGCCACAACACACACACACACCCCGGGCGCAGGTAGGAACGGCCGGCGACCAGGAATGCGTTTACCTTGAACTTTGCCGCCTCAGGCTCGGCGAGGAGCAGCAGCGGGAAGCCCGAAAACCTTGCCGTCCGATCCTGTCGCTTGCGCGAGCGCGCCGCCCTTCCCAAAAGACCGAAACGCGGCTCTCTCCTTCTCCTCCGCCTCTCTTATGGGCGCCGAGGATAGGTTGTTGCAGACAGTTGTTATTTCTTCTTCTTATTATTATTATTATTTCAGGTCCTCTCCAGGCAGTCCCGCCCGCCCAGTCCTTGCTCGCCGGCAGCTCTGGGGCTGTCGACGCCGCTCCAATGTACTCCGGGCGTAGGTGAGGCGAGGAAACGGAGGCGAGTAGGAATGGACTGTGGCGACGGCGGCAGCGGCTAAGGAGCAAAAGGGCTCGAAGCGGCTCTTCCCAGGTGCCGGTGAAGAGAGATGAGCTGCCTTGCCGGCACCCAGAGGCTGAGCGGGCGGCAAGGCGAGACGCACGCACTGGCTGCGGAAAGAACCGGCGTGTAGCAAGTGGCTGCGAAAGCCTGCCAGCGTCCAAGGGCGGCTGCCGCTGGTTGCAGCGTTCTCCTCCTCCTCTTAGCCGGCAAGCTCTCGGCTGCCGCTGGTCGTTGCCGCTTCCCTCATTAACCTCCTCAGGAGGAGCGCTCCTACCAGAACGCCCTTTAGCCACGGAGGAGGCGAGTTGGCAATTGTTAATGGAGGGTTTTTAGTGATGCGCCGGCAGGGGTTCTCTCGCGCCCTCTCGCTCACGTGCCTTAAAGGCGCACGCCACGGCTTCGCTCCTCGGCTTGGCGCTCACGCTTGTGAATGGGGCACATAAAACCCTTCGGAGAGGACGCCGAGAGCACGTGACACCGGAGCGGGCTCGTTCCCTCTTGGCGTGAAGGAGGCCTGTCGGAATGGCAATGAAGAGGGGGGCGGGCCGGGGAGAGAATGCCAGCAGGTGTCCGTGGAGTCGAGGGGGGGAAGGCAGAGCCCTGCTCCAAGGCGCAGCTGTGAAATACATATATTGATTTGGGGGCGGAGAGGGAGAGAAAGCAAGGTAGCTGTGGAAAGGGCAAGTCCAGATGTGAAAAATAGGAAACCGGTTATGTGCGAGGAGAGGACACCCAACTAACTGCACATGAGGTTTGAACACGTTTTTGAAAAAGGGTGCTTAGTTTTATTTTGAAGGACAAACAGCTAATTGGGTGGGCAAAGGTAATTAAGCAGTAAATAGCCATCTCTGCTCCTTTTCCTTGCCTCTTCCAGGGGGGTGGGGGTCCAGGGGGGTGGGGGGGAAGAAAGGTGAGGGAAGCAGCCAGACCACTCTTGGGATGGACACAAAAGTGTAAGAGAAGACATCAGCTGCACCTACTTCTCCTCTCTTCCTCACTCTGTCTGGATTTCATATTGTGGATTGGGTCCACAATATTAGATGGAGAGAAAGAGTGAGGAAAAGCCTGTGTGTTCACTTAACTTCCCTCTGTGGACAGTGCAGCAGCAAACAGGCTTGTCATGGAAGGAACAGCCACCTCATCTTTTTGCTTGTTCACCTGAGTTCTCCTTCTGAATAGTACAGTAGTGGGAATTCTGCCCAGTGATACAAATTGTCTATTATGCCATCCAGAGTAAAAATGTGTGAGAGGGGGCAGAAGCTTTTTACAGGAGCAGCCGCTGCCACCACTGTGCTTTCAAATGAATTGGAGGCTAGGTGCTACTGTCTCCAATTTCAACTGCCCTCTCCTTCTGCAATATGCTCCCTTATGGCTCATCCTCTCTCTTTGAGCAATGCAGCCCAAAGGATTTGGCTTAGCAGGGCCATCCAGAGTGGGTGAGGGAGCACATGGAGAAAGGTGGCCAGCTCACTGGTCCTGTGCCTCTGCCTGCTCACTGCAGTGAAGGCACTGGAGTGAGCAAAAGCTGGTTGCTCTTTGGAGAACCTGCTGCCATACTTGCTCCCTCACACACACACACACACACACACACACACAGGGTGATGTAAAAGACTGGATTAGCTGGCTCCAATTACCGCCATCACACCACTCAGAGGAAGAGTCCAGGTCATACAACCTGGCTCACTCAGGTTGTATGAACAACTGCCCAAAGAGAGAGGGTGAGAAAGCAAGCAGATGCAGGTCTCCAGCTCTGCATCTAGGTAGCACTTATCACCCAAGAGCAGCTAGGAGTGTCTGCTGCTCTCTTTTCATTGCATTCTTTTCTGCTCTCCTGCCCGGGAGGTTCTTCTCCCTTGCTCCTTTCCTCCTGCTGTTTCAGGGAAGGGGGAAAGAGGATATATTGCTGTTTACTGTTTTGATCACCTCTCCTCACACACGACTTCTTTTAGAAAGCAGGAGTGGGAGAGGAAGTAATAAGAAGCTAGTAGAACATCAAGTAAGGGCAGGCCCCTGGATTTGTTTAAGGCAGGGTGGGGTCAACTTGTGGCCCTCCAAATGGTTTGGCCTAATCTCCCATCAGCCCTAGCCATCCTGAATGGTGAGGGATGATGGGAGTTGTAGGACTAAACACTGCTGATTTAGGATAAGACGTGATTGGTAGGTAATGAGGAAAGCGGTGTAGTAATCCCAGGTAGAATGGCCAAAATGGATGCCAAGAAAAACAATAGTCAGAAAAATGGAAAAGATGGGATATAAAGGAAAGGAATAAGTTGGAGACATTTTGCTTGCTGCCTACTGAGATAGAGAAATGCATGACAACCTATGGTGTTTTGCCAAGAGAAGATGAAAAAAGCCGTGGAGGAGTGATGGTGGGCACAAAACATGTATATCCATGGGGCTGGGTGAACGCAAAACAAAGTACCTGTGAAATGTCAATGCTTATAATGGTGCCATGACAGAATGTGGAATTGCAAGAGACTACTATGAGATTTGTGAGCATGGAAACATAACATACAGGATATTAAATCCATTATTAAGCAGTAGGACCCTTTACTCAAGGGTAAGTATGGAAATAAGTAAACGTAATAGCTCCAGAAATGGCTAATAAATATGACTCGTGAGATCTTAGACAAGAAGAAAATAGCTGAGTTGTAATGCAGTGCCTAGTGTTTGCTCTGATGTGAGAAATGTAGGTTCAAGTACATGAAAGCCGTTAGTCTTATGCAAGTTGTCCTCTTTAAGCCTAACTGCTTCCCAGGGTTACTGAGACAGTAAATGACCTGGAGCCAACTTTCTAGAAGAGAGCTCAGCCCTGGAAGTTATGAAGTAATAATGAACAATCCCTTTTCCTCATTCCTAAGCAACCACAACCATCTTTCAGAGATTCAGGTATTATTGCTTATTTCTTTATTGTGTTATTTATAAACTGCCCTTCATTAAAAGATAACAGAATGGCAAAGAATAAATATGATCCTCCAAAATGGTGATATAACCACAGACTGCAATAATAATAATAATAATAATAATAATAATAATAATAATAATAATAATAAATAAATAATATTTGTTACCCACCTCTCCCTCTGGATCGAGGCGGGGCACAACACAAATGCAACATCATACAACTAATTAAAACATTTAAAACCAATACACCACTAAAAGCAGCTCATCATTGAGTTTTATATAAAATATGAAATGCAAATGTAAATTGCAATAAAACAGTGTTAACAGGCAGAAAATTAAGGTAGACTGAACAACCTAAAACACCTGGGCAAACAGAACAGTTTTGATTTGGTGCCAAAAAGATTTCAAGGTCAGTCCCAAATGTACCTCTATAGGGAGAGTGTTACATAGGGTGACCATATGAAGAGGAGGACAGGGCTCCTGTATTTTTAACAGTTGCATAGAAAAGGGACTACATAGCAGGTATCATTCGTATGCATGCAGCACCTGATGAAATTCCCTCTTCATCACAACAGTTAAAGCTGCAGAAGCTATGCTAAGTGACGAAATACAGAAGAGGGCAGGGATCCTGCAACTTTACCTGTTGTGATGAAGAGAGAATTTCACCAGGTGCTGCATGCATACAAAATGACACCTGCTGAAATTTCCTTTTCTATGCATCTGTTAAAGATACAGGAGCCCTGTTCTCCTTCTCATTACACAGACAGTACAACAGAAAGAGAAGGCTCCCCCCCCCCCCAGTTGTCACATAACAAGTAGAAATTATTTTAAGAAGAGCCCCCCTTGCCTATCTTAAGTGTAGAAAAACAACATTATAATATGGTGTCCTACGGTACAATCATACACATCTACTCAGAACTAAGGCTCATTGATTTCAATATAAGTATGTATAAGATTGCATCTGTTAAAACCCAGGTCTGCAATACTAAACATAATTTGATTATGACTACAGAGTAAGCCCCTTTCAACACAATTGGATTTACTTTTGAGTAAATGTGGCTAGGGCTGCACCATAAGTTATTTATCGTTGCATAAGCTTTTATAGAATAGAGCCCACATCACTGGATGCATGAAGTGTGATCCTCAGCGGACAGGCAAATATACATGGGCACAGAGAGCAAAGTTGGAAACAGTAGAGCCAAAAGGCCATGAAATGCAGGAGGTCTAGTAGATCTGTGATATTTCTATGCAATGCTCAAGTGAATACAGATGTCACTTCTTATCTTGTATACATTTGAGCTTTGCATAGGACTATCGCAGACCTACTGATCCCACCATTTCCATCTTTTTCTTTGTACCCATGTGTATATATATTTGCCAAGTGAGGCATACCTTCAGAATATACATTCTCTCAGAGAGGACTCACAGGAAGATTGGAGTGCTGGAAGCTCACATTTTAGAAATTTAAGGACAGAAAATATTAGCAATAAGTTTCAAAACTTACTAAGAGAGGCTATAAAAATGACTAACAGCACAAGCCTATGCATGTTTACTTGGAAGTAAGTCCCAATATGTTCATTGAGGCTTACTGTCAGGTAAGTAGGTAGTGGATTGCATCCTGAGAATGCAAACGTACTCACTGCCGATGAATGTTGCAAGGTGGAGGGAAGTAGATGTGATAGAGGTGCTGATTGGGGGCTTCTGCAGACCTATTAGACCTCCTGCATTTCGTGGTGTTTTGGCTGCACTGTTTCCGACTTTGCTCTCTGTACCCATGTGCTAGTGTGGAGGATCCAGTCCTCCCATTGAGAGGCGCCTGGGCAGAAAGCTACCGCTGGTAGTGGCGTGAGGCTCTAAAACAAAGCATTGTGGGGCAGGGATGCGCCAGGTTTGAATCTGCTAGCTGCAAAGCTGATCCAGGCCTATTAGCTATGCCAGCTATAAAATAATTCAACACAATCCCATTGCTTTAAGGGAAGGGGAAATTTAAAATTCAATGATCTGCTTAGCTGAAAAGTTCAGTGACACCACTGCTAACACTTAGCCATTGTGAGCTTGTGAAAGGAGAGCTACTGCTCTATTTTCTCCAGCCCCATTTGGGATTGCTTTGTACTTTAGTAGTAAATATATTGGAACCAGTTTTATATCCAAATAATCAAACATGGAAGATCATACAGATCCATCATTCATTGGATTTTCAGGGCCGCTAAAGGCTAACTGCAGCAACAAGCATAATTCTTATCTAGGCATTCTTCGGTGTTGGTATACTTGTTTCATTATCTCAAGGAGAGGCAGGGAGAGAAAGCTTAATTGTTGCCATTTACCCTGTTCAGACAACACGCCAAATCATGATGATTAAACATTTTGAGTTTAACATTATGGCTTAGTGTGATGTGTAAACCATGACTTAGCATGTCATGTGAACCATTCCTAACCATGGTGGCTACATAACTATGCATCAATCACACTTATTAACCATTTGCTGCAAAAGGGTTATTGGCCTAACCGTGGCTTAGTGTGTTGTCTGAGAATTAAACAACAAAAACAACAGTTTAGCTCTTCAGTTTTCTCTTTAGTGGACACAGGCAACTGCTTTTATTAGTGGGGAAATGGACTTTTTCCTCTCCTGATTGAGATTGGAAAAGAAAACAGTAGCTTCAGTGAAAGAATGTTCTGTGTAGTTAGCACAACATAATGTGTAGATTCTCTTGTACCTGTTCTCCAGCCCACAGCAAAACAAACATTTTTCATTGTGTTTGCCCCACCAGTCTTGATGAGCTGATACACACAGATAAGCAGTTAAGAAATATACCTATGGATTAATAGTAGTTCTGTAACGACTGGAGCATTATGTCTACATGTTTTCAGAAAATGCCGCATGGGTAATCCAAAGAATTCTTTTATCCTAGCAAGTCAATGAGTTTACATAGATTTGCCTTTTTGAACAGAGTACAAATGATTCTTTGCATAACAACTTTGTAATTCCACTGCAGTCAAATAACAGCACACTGGAAAAGATAAATGCATGTTTTCTCCTTAGTAGTAAAGTACATTATAAAATACCCCCAAACGCCCCAATAAAACATTTTTATCCAAAGAGCAGATCAATGGCTGACTTTGTTTTGAAGCATTTATTTAAGAAGGCTTTCAAAAGGAAAGCAGTTCATGATCTTAACATCTTGAGAAATCACTCCTCAAAGGATATTGCTCTTGTCAAGCAAAGAAGTCGCTACCACTTTACAGAAAGTATGAAACTTAACTATGGAAGCCCCTTTGGATTCAGCCACTTTTCTTGCTCTTCAGGAATGAATCAGACACATGCTTTTAAAAATAATATAAAATAATTTGATTTGGTTTCATTTCATATATTAACATTGTTAGGTTCAAGGATATCTAAAGATGGAAATTGCACTTAATATTGGAGAAGTCTACATATTTATAATACCTACAGTTGTTGCTTATTATGGATTATCTTGAAATCTAAGGCCTTAGCTAGGCCTAAGGTTTATCCTGGGATTGTCCCAGGGTCATCCCTGTTCATATAAATGGCACACAGGATATCCCGGGAGCAGACAGGGAAGACCCCGGGATAAACCTTAGGTCTAGCTAAGGCCTGAGTTTGTGCACACACTCATGCAGGATGCATTAATGAGAACTTTTGTTTTCTGCAAGCAATAGTTTGCTCTTTCTACATCTACTTTCAGCCCATAGTTTAGCTAGCCTATATGATGTATATATTAAAATAGCTACTATTAAAATTTATTTACCAGTAGTACAAAGAAGGCTATACCAGTGTGTTGTAGTAGCTAGAGTGTAAGACTGGGAGTTGGGAGATCCGGGTTCTAATCCCACTTGGCCATGGAAACCCACTGGGTGACTTTGGGCCAGTCACAGACTCTCAGCCCAACCCACCTCACAGGGTTGTTGTGAGGATAAAGTGGAGAGGAAGAGGATTATGTACACTACCTTGGGTTCCTTGGAGGAAAAAATGAGGGATATAAATGCAGTGCAGAAATACAAATTTGAAATACAAATTTAAAATGGTAAAGTGTTAAAATGCTGAGAGAATAAAAAGGTCTTCACCTGGCATCTGAAAGAATATAGTGTAGATGCCAGGCGAACCTCCTTAGGGAGCTCATTCCACAGCCGGGGTGCCACAGCGGAGAAGGCCCTGTCAATAAATGTTGACATGACCTCTGTGCTTTAGTGTTGCAGTGTGTGGCTGCAATCCTATGCAATGTAGTGAGGTTTACTTTAAATATATTATTATTATTATTTATTGCATTTTTATACCACCCAATAGCTGAAGCATAGGATTGGGCTGCATGGAAGATAGTAGGAGGAAGGAAGGAAGGCTTTCATTAAAGAAAAGAGAGTTGGGAAGGACAGTTAACTGCTCAGGGAACAATGAGCCTGTGGTGGTTTAATAAGGATTTGTGTGGAAAGTCTAATTTGAGACTGTTGTGAAAGCTTCCAAGAGAGTAGGAGTTGGCTGTTCCAAGCCACCATGAAAATGCTCAGAGGTACAAGAAAAAATGAAGGAGATCAACCGAAGAGGTTGTGCAGAGGGAGTACGAAGAACAGGCACGCTGGGTCCCATAAATTAACTGGCATTACGATTTTACCTGTGTCATTGTTAGGTTATGTAACCAGCATCTAACCTGAAGTATTAATATTGAAACTTCACCAAAATGTATTTCCAAGGTTTAATCTATACCATCATGGTAATGAAAAAATTTCTGCCAAACCTTAATAAAGTACATTTTAAGATGGACATTTGAGTTAATCCTACTCTCAATTGATTTAGTAGTTTGGGGTCAAACCACCTTGCCTTATGCCTTCCTATGTCTTTTTAGCCATGCTACCTTTTGTTTAGTTTGCATGACTTAAACTGCATCACTTGCACAAAAAACCATTTCCTATTTTATTTCTATTTCATAGGGTGTGTTTTTAAATGCACTGTTTCCATGAAATCTGTCTTGTAGAAATGTGCATATTGCTATATTATTTATCTATTGGTTGTGTCAATACACCTAAGTTTAAATAAAAGCAATCTAGGAAAGGTGAGAGACGGACAGATTTTCACCAGTGGGAGCGGTGAAATGAGGTGCATAGTCCCCCTCCAGATCTAGAAGAGCTCTGTTTACAAACTTCTCAGCAGAGGGGCCTTGTTTGTGGAATCCCCTTCCCCAAGATACACGTTTGGCTCCCTCTGTCCCTTTTAGATGAGTCCTTAAGACCTTTTTGATGGCATTGGTTTTCTCTTGTTAGCACCGAAGCCTTTCTTGCCCAGATTTGGCTGGTTTTTGAATGGTATAAATCTTTTAAATGCATAAATATTAACATGCTACATTCATTGTTTCTTGTGTTTTTGTTTTCATGTTTTTTGTTCTTGACCTTTGGAAGATGTGTTGGGGGAACTTTTACTTTGAAAATAAATGTAGAAAGTAAATAAAGTTGTGCTAAATTGGTGAGCATAGTACTCTGTCCCTGAGTTCACAACAGAACCAGCAAATCTGAGTTAAATCAAGGGACAGAGACCTGCTGACAAAGCATTTCTTAGCTTTATTGGGTATTTCAACATTTAATCACTTTTCTCATCAAACCTGACCTGTTGTGATATGAACAAAGGAAATGTATATTTACCAGAATTTCATAAGATTTCTCTTGGGAGCAAGTGATAATGGAGACAGTGGAAACAGATGATAGCTTTCCTTCCCTGTCATTGGTTTATTATTATTTTTAAACAAGAGTTGACTCCACAGTTTCATACATCCAGACTGTGTGTACCTTTTATATCCTATGGCACTCCATATTTGTGAGCACAACCAGATTCCTAGGAAGTCGGTATCTTTTATGGATATATATGTAAATGTATCATATGAATGCATTATGTTATATTATTTGATAAAAATGGGTTGGAACTGGCATTTAATGAACAAATTTGAATACAAAATGGTGAATTAGCCAACCTCCCATTAAGTTTTTTGCAACTGTACATCATTGTTTTCATATTCATTTTGCAACCTAAGTCTATATGTGACACACACACAAATCTACGATACAATGTATGTACAGTGTGTTTATTGATATAGTTTTTTAAATGATAATTCTCTATGTATTTTGTACTTAATTTTGGTAAATTAGTCATAAATCCTTATTGTTAATGCTTTGTTTTGTAAATTCATCTGGGGTTCTTCCCCACCTTGAATATCTTTGATACAGATGCAGCTTCCAATTAAAGAAGGTGGGTTTGGTTTTCCAGACTCATCGGGCCTATCTCTTGGCTTGTACTAAGTTTTGGTCTTTTCCAGTTCACTTAGATTTGCCACCCTAGTCAGTTCTGGAAACTTTATGGTTAGAACCTCTTCCCAAATGGATGGCACCTGGTTCTTGACCTATTAGAACAAATAACACCCCTCTTACAATTGTAGCTGCTAGAGAGATGTGGCATATAGTATCACGACAATTACAGTTCAATCCATTTTATCACACAAAATTGACTTTATGGGGAAATCCAGATTTAGGAATTGGAAAGAAAGTGTTCTTGTGGAGGACATGGACAGATAAGATGGTTTTTACTTTGGATCAATTAAAAGGTCCAGATGATGAGTTTCTGTCATTTTCTGATTTGTGTGTTAAATATAATGTACTTGCTATGGCTGAATGGCAATACTTGCATTTGCAACACTTGCTGGAATCGAGGTTTGGTCCAGCCGCTTTCACAGTTTCAGAGCCTCCATTATTGTTAGAAACACTTATAGCAGCTGAACAGACACATCAACCCACAACCCATTTAGTGGTAGTAAATATGATACCATGGTTTAAGGCAGGATTGGAATAGAGATTCCTCAACACCTTTTCAATAAGGGTTTGTCTAACTTCCATTATTGTTGGAGATGTAATGCACCTAATGCTTCTTTAATTCATAAGTTTTGGCAGTGCCCAGTAGTTGCCCCCTTTTGGGAGGAGGTTATAATTAGGACAAACTTTGTACTAAATCTTTAATATGAAACAATGTGCATGTCCTCTTAAACGACCTACCAGCTTCTTGGAAGTTAACACATGGTCAACGCAAATGGATTTTCAGAGCCCTTATGACAGCTAAAAGGCATATTATCACATTGGAAAGATAAATGCTCACCTCCCATAATGCAATGGACTGAGGACTTAAAGCAATCAGCATTTGAATGGGTGTTTTATAGAAGCAACTTGTGAGTGCATAAGTACATGGATATTTGGTCTGTTTTCCTTGAAACCTATGCATAACTCCCCTCCCCTGGTTTTAAATGAACAGTAATGCTTCTTCATTTTCATTTTTCACTTTTTTCCTGTTTTGTTATATTCTCAATAAAAGAGAGAGAGAGAGAGAGTCCTTATTGTTTAGGACTTTATTATTTTCTTGTTTGGTTGAGACTATACCTTAAAAGTTGGTGGCAGTTGTAAAAAAAAAAAAGAATTAGGGTGCAATCCCATCTGATCTCCCTGGGTACTTATAAACTTCTGAATTTGGAGGATTATGAGTATCCAGTGCAGAGTGGGAGGTGCCAAATGCCTCCCTCTCTACATCTTAGCCAGATGGATAGTTTTGCCTGTCTTGCAGAGGCTTCGGGGAATGGGAGGGAAGGAGGCTGGGGACAGCTGGGAATCTCTCATATCTCCATATCTCTAGTCTTTTCCCCTCCTCACCCCCTGGAACACCCCCTTTATTTCCTACCCAAGCTAGCGGGGAGGGAAAAGGTGTGGAGCGAGCTCAGAGCCAGAAATCTGAAATATACGTCCCCAGACTCTTTCTGGAGGACATAGTATTACTCTCTTACTGGATGATAACCCATATGGACATAGTACAGTGACTTTGGTGTCTCTTTGAAAGAAAATTATTGGAGGTCTATTTGGACCTCTTTTGAAACTTGATTAATCAACACTGGAGGAAGAAGAATACAAAATTCTCAGTAAGTGATACATTAGCCCTGCAAGGTTTCATCTAATGTGTCAAATCCATAGTCGCTATTGCTAGAAGTGGTGTGATCACATTGGTTCATGCTTTTGTCTGTTGGGAATGTTCAACAGTGTGGGAGTTCGGGATTCTTTTGCTGATTACTATAAGAAATTTCTCCACAATTAGGCCACTGGTAACCCCTAAAGTTACATTTCTTTGTCATTTTGAATCTAATGACACTGGATTCCTGTGTAAAAATCTTATCAATTGTATACAGTAACAAAGTTGTGTATGGCATGTAATTGGAAGTCTCCAAATCAACCATCTAAACTGCAGTGGATTTATAAAATTTTGATAACCATGATTACATGCAAACCCACTCAGCAATTGCAGCAAGCAAGGAATCCTATTTTTTAAAAGATATTATGGCACAATAGTTTCCTTTTATTTCCTGTGTCGAAGCCCTTCAAGCTTTTGATCAAATTCCAATCAAGTACAGAAGCATATATGTTTTTCCAGCTATGATACATATGCTATATAATGGATATATCCAATCTTTCATTGGATAGTGAGTTCCTCTTTAGGCTGTTTTATTCTAATTGTCACACAACTATTATAATTAGCATATATCTTAATCTTTTTAGTGAGCATATATTGTTATATGTGTTCTTTTCTGTTGCCTGCATTCTAAACCTTATTTCAACATAAAGTAAAATTCCATGAGAAAAAAAAAAGAACTAATTTCAGAGCTGGTATTAAACCATCGCAATGAGGTTTGCACTATAATGAGGTACAATCTAGATAAGCCTTTTGAACGATGTTAAAGCTGACACTAAAAGAAGAATATAAGCATCACTTCAGGCACAATCCTATGGGATTTCAGCCATTATCTGGAAACCTCTGAGCTACGAGGCTTCCTAAAATCCAATATCCTACCAAGATGATGGCAGCATGGCAGGAGGAAGATGGATGCAAAGTCAGTGAGATTTGCCCCTGAGACCATCTAGCTTATTTTCTGGTAGTTAACAGGGATTTAGGCTGGAAAGGCCTTAGGATACTCTGGATCCAGGTTTCTCCTTTCCCTGCCCACTCTTCCACTTCCTTTTGACACTCCTCAGAGTCATGTGAAATCACTATGTTGTGACCTTGTAAGCAGGCAAAGATTGCATCTTGAGGTCTGTCTCTCAAGGTGATAGGAGGATTTCTCCCAGGACCATAAGATTGGTCTCTTATAATGTTTGCACAAGAAGGGAGAGAAGTCTCAGGATGCTGTACAAAGGTTTATTATACAAAAGCCTGATGCGTTTCAGCCTCCTGTTTTTTAGGCCCTCTTCAGGGGGTTGTTATAATGTCTGCAGAAATTATTAACAATGTTTTTTTCTTGTGATGGCGACTAGATGGTCTAGTCACCATCTCAAGACAATTTGTTATAATTTCTGCAGACATTGTAACAATCCCCTGAAGAAGGCCTAAAAAACAAGAGGCTGAAACGCACCGGGCTTTTGTATAATAAACCTTTGTATAGCATCCTGAGACTTCTTTCCCTTTTGTTGCACCTTTTGGACGTTCACCTGCTTTCACCATATCTTACAACATTGTCTGATATTTAAAATAAAACACTTTCCTACTGCCTTGTAAGTACTAAAGTTCCATTCATCTTAAAAAAGACACACACAGTGATATAACTGTTGGACCCTTTCTACTCAATCATTATTTATTGTTCTTTAGGGCTATTTTAGTTATAAGTCAGATACTGATCATTTTAATATCTAAAATCATCACTGAGTTCAATGGACTCCTCCCTCAGGTAAAGCAATTAGTCCCCCCATCTCCTCCCAAGTGTTTAGGAATTTGGGTTAAGAACACAGAAAGAGGCAGGAGGGAACAGATGGCTGTAGCAAAGGAGAAAGAGAAAGCTCGAAGGTATTAAAATATAACAGAAGAAAAGATAAAGAGTCAAAGACAGGCAAAGTAAGGATCTGTAACTTTGAAAATACTTTAAGTTGCTTTATTGAGTTTCTGGTAGTTGCCTACTTCACTATCATTTCATTCAATTTTTCAGTTCTTCTGTACTTAGGATATTAATAATCATATATTAAAATCCACATATTAATTATTTTTAAGATTGAACCTTCAAACACAGAAGTTAAAAGAGCTCTCTGAAAGATACCTTTATACTAGATTTCTGTAGTCTGGAGCATTGTGTAATTTTTAAAAAAAGCAGTTTCTGGTACTGTATCTTTCTCTCCGTTACAATTATTCTACACACACACACTTTTGAAAGATTCATGTAGTGTTATTTTTCTTGTCCAGTGTTAACCAACAGATCATTGATTCTTTATCTGTTCATATAGTATGATGTCAACAAATTAGAACACCATGATGTGTCTATTGCCTACCAATGTAAGATCATCTAAAATCATTCCAGCAGTGAAATAATCAATAGATTCCATGGATGTATCATATTTACGATTTCCTGGTGTGCTTCCTTACAAGGCTTTTATGGTACCATCCCCTGCCTAATGTTCAGAATTTTTCAGGGGGTTTAGACAGTGTTATCTTCTACTCGTAATCCTCTTCCTACTACTGCTTCTGTCTTTTTTCCTTATTGTGGAAAAATTGGTTATGTAGGAAAAGATGGAATTGCTGCACAGTGCTTTCTGAGCCTTCTACTCACCCCCCCCCCAAAAAAAACTGGTTGAGAGCACTGAAGCAAAATCATTCTCTTATTGTAAACTAGACACAGGTCTGCAGCTTGGGTGTACTTCTGGATTCAGCCCTGAGCCTGGATGCCCAGGTTTCAGCAGTGGCCAGGAGTGCATTTGCACAGTTAAAGCTAGTGCACCAGCTGCGCCCCTTCCTAAAGATGTCGGACCTGCCCATGGTGACACATGCCTTAGTTACATCCCGATTGAATTACTGTAATGTGCTCTACATGGGGCTGCCTTTAAAGAGTGTTCAGAAACTCCAGCTGGTTCAAAGAGCTGCAGCCAGATTTTGACCGGGGCTGGTTACAGGGACCATACAACTCCCCTGTTAAAACAGCTCCACTGGCTTCCAGTCTGTTTCTGGGCACAATTCAAAGTGCTGGTTATGACCTATAAAGCCCTATATGGCTCGGGTCCAGATTATTTGAAAGACCGTATTCTCCCTTATGAGCCTGCCCGTGCTTTGAGATCTTCTGGAGAAACCCTTCTTTCAGTCCCACCATCTTCACAGGCACGCTTGGTGGGAACATGGGAGATGGCCTTCTCGGTGGCTGCGCCAGTTCTTTGGAACACTCTTCCCGGGGAAGCTAGACTGGCTGCCTCCTTGATGGGCTTTCGGAAACAGGCAAAAATGTGTTTGTTCCAGCAGGCCTTTGGAGAGTAATTTAGTCCTCCATCTATGTTAAAGACTTATAATTTTGTTGTGTATTTTAAACTTCTTCTTTTTTACATTTCTTTTCCCATGTTTTAAAATGTATGTTTTAAACTTTGTAAGACCGCCTTGAGGCCTAGTATTGGGCAAAAGGTGGGATACAAATAAATATAATAATAATAATAATAAATATAATAATAGAGCTATCAGTCACAGTGCAACACACCCCTCTTCTGCCTCCTCTTTGGCATTTTCTGGCTTGGGGGAGGTAAAACAATGAATCAAAGTTAAAAACTGAGAGTCCAAGGCAGACCTGAAGCCTCAGAAGTAGTCTGAATATGGCAAGGTAAAAGTCCTGTTCCGTATCCGAGGTTATTGCACACTGAACACCAAGTTTCTAAACACCACTGATGACATAAGACACAACAGAATTATTAGGATTTACTTATACATAGAGATGTTACCCAGATCCTCATTGCAAATGGAGTTTTCCTGTTTTCTAAAATGGGGGAGTCTTGTGTGTTTGCGGAATTCAGTGTGCTATTTTGGGCAATTGGAGCTCCACACCTTTGAAGTGAAGGGGTTTAAACTCAAAATGTTGGTTTTGAATTCCTTGCTTTTTTTATGCATCTCAGATATTTGTGTAAAGTATGTTAAGTATATGTGAAGTATGTTAGGTTGGTTACTGCTATTTATTCACTAATTTTGTTATGATGTTGGTTACTGGTTTATTGCCATTACCATTTTTTACTTTCCACGTTAGGAAGACTAAGGAACTCAAGAACATAATGGCACAACCAGTGGTATTTCTCTCTCCGACTCTTAGACTCTGTTGCTATATTGCTTAATTACTATTTTTAAAGAAAAGTTGCTGCTTATGTTAACCTTGTGGTAGGTTGTATTTGAGGGTTCACTGAGCAGGGTTTATCTAGAGCAAAGGTTTTGTGGGCAGTCAGTGGAAGAAGAGTATAATGGAACACAGCATGCTTCCAGATGAAATCTTTATACATCATCACCCTGTCTCATTCACAGAATTTCATGGTGGGGGGAAGGTCCAAGTGATGTCATCTTCCACTTGTACCCCCCCCATGCTTCCCGTCATTTCTTCCATCCTTTTTCTTAATGTAGAAAAAGACAATTTCTGCAGAATGCCTTCTAATTTGTAGGTCTAGGAACCCTCCATTTGGAAGCACCCATAGAAGGTTGAATCCTTGTGAGGGAGAAAATAGGCCTCTCCTTGAAATGGTGAAATGGCTCACTAAAAACTTCTTTGCATTCTCTACTTCACTGCACAATTAAGCTGCCACTGCCTAGCAATATTGCTACTTATATAATTACAGTCATACTAAAACTGACCTATAGACTGCCAGCTGTTAGCAATTTATATTGTAACCAAAATCGGTCCATTTAATTCTTGCTTGCTTTCTGCGTTTTTATCTAGCTCTTAATCCATAGAAGTGTCTTACCTGCACTTCACATGACAGGCACCCCAAATCCTGAGCTTATTTTTGCCTGCCGTTTAGCCATAGTTTTTGTTGTTCTGTCGGGCACTACCATTTATTCACTAATTCTGTTGTTTATTACTGATTGCCATTACCATTTTTTAAAAATAAAAACAAAACACAAATGATGAAGTAATATGTAATAGTGCGTTAAAAATGGTATATAATTTAATGTATTTTCTAAGCAGGCATTTTGTCATGACACCATATAATTCTCTGCTAAAATTAATCTTTTCTTAATTCATTGGGCTATAACAGCCAATACCCTCTACTGGAAAGAGGACAGGTAAAACATAGTTTATCAGCAATATGCCATCTTCTTGTTTATTTATTTATTTATTTAGCATATTTATATACCGCTCCCCATTGAAAAATTTCAGAGCGGTATACAAGGTAAAATGGAAAAAAAAACCAGAATAAAAACAGTTAAAACAAAATTTAAAAGAAGCAATAACAGTAATCCAAGGCTGCATGTTAAAGAAAGGCTTCTTGGAATAAAGACGTTTTCAGGAGGCGCTGAAAGGAGTACAAGGTTGGCGCCTGCCTGACCTCCTGATCAACCACCTTCATAAAATCAGGGAATTATCAATGCCCTGATGAGAAAAAAGAAGTTTAGAAGGAGTGGAAATATGCTTCCATTTGCAGAGGTGCTTATTCCCAAAGTGCCAATACTCAAACCTTAATTCTCACAGCAACTATACATACTAGTGTATAAAGTAGGGTGGCAATAAATAGGGCCAACAAACTGATATTCAATCCAGACAAGACAGAGGTACTAGTTCATCTGTCTGGCTAGGTGATGTTCTGGAGAGTGTTGCAGACCTCCTAAAGGATCAGGTTTGTAGTTTGAGGGTGCTCATGGATCCAAAACTCACTTGAGTCACAGGTGGACTCAGTGGCAATGAGCATCTTTTGTCAGCTACCCCCTTATCTAGACAGAGATAGCCTAGCTACAGTTATCCATGCTCTGATAACTTCTCATCTGGATTACTGCAATGCATTATATGTGAGGCTGCCTTTTGAAAATGGTCTGGAAACTTCAACTGGTACAAAACAGGGCAGCACAATTGTTAACAGGGACATGCCAATGACACCACATTATGCCAGTTCTTTTCCAGCTTCACTGGCTGCCAGTCCAGGTCTGAGCCCAATTCAAAGTGCTGGCAATAACATTCAAAGCCCTATACAGTTTGGAGCCAGGTTATCTGAAGGAACACCTCCTCCCATATGCACCTGCCTGGACCCTAAGATCATCTTTGGCTGATCTATCTTTGGCTTAGAGCTCAAAGTTATTTTAAATGGATATTATCTTTGTATATTGTCTGTTTTTATGGTTTAAAATTTTGTATTATCGATTTTTAATGTTAAATGTTTTAATCTTTTGTAAACCACCAGAGAGCTTCAGCTATGGGGCAATATAGAAATGTAATAAATCATCATTATCTTCTGGAGTCTTTCTCCATGAGTCCCTGCAAAAAGAAGTAGGGCAGGTGGCTCCCAGAAGGAGGGCCTTCACTGCTGTGGCACCCTGGCTGTGGAATGAGCTTCCTAGAGAGATTCACCTGGCACCTACATTATACTCTTTTTGAGGCAAGGTGAAGAAGAACTTTTTACTTTCCCAGTGTTTTAACATTTAACATTTTAACAACTATCATTTTAGACTTCTAACTTTTCTGTTTTAAATCTGTATTTTAAATTTGTATAAATCTCTGCGTTACTGGTCAGTTTTACCCTGGTAGAGCTTTTATATTGTGGTTTGTTTTATACCTTGAATTGTACATGATGCTTTTAATTTTTGTGAACCGCCCCAAGAGCTTCAGCTGTTGGGTGGTATAGAAATGCAATGCAATGAATGAGGCTAACAGAACGCGGCTGCGACATTCAGTAATGCTGTACAGCTCCCATAGCCAAAATGAGCAGCTCTACACCATCAGAAGCTGATAGAACAAAGCTGTATGGCTAGGTGGTCAGTCCTCCCATCCTTCTGTGGCTGCTGTGAGGCATAAGACTAAAAGGAATGGAGAAGACATCCAATCCTGCCTGCACAACAATAATAATCCTTGCAATTCTTCTGCACTGTTTTATCTGAAGTGTTGGGTCAGCCCTGGTCCTGTGAAGGTAGAGGTGCTGTGAATATAATTCCACCATGAACCATGGCTGTCTCAAGAAAGGAAGCATAGCATTTGTACAGAAATGGATGGCTCAGCATGCATTGAAAACCTCCCTTTCCTCCTAAGTTGCTTTCTCCATGTTTTACATCCTACCGCGTCTCTATGGAGATGGGTGCTTGTTACAAGATTGCAACGGTTTATTTTAATTACATCAAAGGATAACCATTTCTTATTTCACTAACTAAAGGACAACGCCATTAGCAGTATTCAAGCCCTCAATTTTATTATGTTACATGAATACCACCTCCTTGCTGGTTTTGCTCTAATTATGCCATCATTTTTCAGTTGCAACAATTCGAAACACACACATCATTTCTTGGAACTGAAGATGCAGAGACTTGAAACTCTAAGGATGACCCTGGGTCTTGGCTTGTACAGCTGATTCATATGCATAGCTCTGTGAAATCCCTCTCCTGGGTGGGGTGGGGGTGTAAATTTATCAAATTGTTCTGAACTGTTTGTTTATGTGTTTTCACATTCTTATCCTGTTTTTAATAGATCACTGAAAAAGATCATTGTGGCTATTTGAAAATGATATAATTGCTCCATATTATGTGCATGGTAATTTTGGGTACTGCTGCTGCACCTTTGTCTTTCTGTTGTGCCTACAGGACCCACCACTACCACAATGAGAGCTAACAGTTTCTGAAGCAGTCCCAGAAATGAACAAAAATGCTAGGGATATATACACATACCTGCCCAGATAATATTTGACTGCCCTTCTTCAAGAACCTGTGCCAAAAGAAGTGAGGTGGCTGGCTAAGAAAGGGGTCCATTCTGTTGTGACACCCCAGTTACGGAATAGGTTTCCCAGAGAGGCTCGCCTGACATCTACATTGTGTTCTTTTTGGTGCCTGATGAAGACCTTATTTTTCCAAGCATTATAGTCTTTCAGTTTCTTTTGTTTGAAATCTGTTGATGTCTTTTAAATCTTGTACTGGTACTAGTTTTTATTTTGGTTTTTAATTTAATTTTATATTATAGTTTAAAACTTTTATATTGTATTTTATCATATTGTATTTTGTGGTTTTAATGGGTGAGAACTGCCCAACGAGGTCCAGATATTGGGTGGTATTAAAGGGCGCACAGCTGTGTGCCCTTGGTTAAGGCTTGAAAGGGAGAGAAAAAAACAAGTTCCACCTTTGGGGGGGGGGAATGGGGGTTGGTTGGTCATTCTAATCTTAAGAACCTGAGAATTTCAGGAAGATTGGTTAAAGATTGAGGGAGAAAGGGCAATTAATAGAAAAAAGGAGGAGGGGGAAGGCCTCAGTCACGCAAAAGTATTTCTGAAAATGGCTTGGCTACCAATTTGTGCCCATCTCTAGTTAAGCCAGTATAGCCTATATTGTTAACCACTGCTGTTTTCTTATTGCCTTGGAAGCTATGGAATCAAATGGGAGTGAAACTTTGTTGCATAAGCAGACCTGACTTTTTTTGAGGGCAGAGAGTTTTGCCACCTGAAGTCTGAGAAGCAGGCTCAGCCTGGTTCTTGCCTACATCTTAGGAAAAGAAGAGACCTCTTTTCTCTTTTGGAATATTTATTTTATTTATTTATTTAAAACATTTATATCCCACCCTATATCATTAAGATCTCAGAGCAGCATATCGATAAAATCATAGTAAATATAATAAATATGCACAGTTAAAAACGAATTAAACCATGATCCAAGTTAAAACAATATATAATATAAAAGCAGTTAAAATAGTTAAAACAATGTGCCAGTGAGTTAAAAAGCCATGTTTTTACTTGGCGTCGAAATGCAATCAATGTTGGCATCAATCGGGCCTCCAAGGGGAGGGCATTCCATAGTCAGGGTGCCACAACAGAGAAAGCCCTCTCCCTTGTCCCATCATAGCGTATATGTTGCATTGGTGGGATGCGGAGAAGGGCTTTGTTTTCCCTTGGCTTTGAGATTATTTTTGGCTATTTTTTCCCAAGCCCAGTTTCTCTGAGCCAGGCACATGGCTCCTGAGCAGCTTGGTGTAGTGTTTGCCCCCTATTTGATTTTGCTCACTTGACTTGGGCTTCATAGCACTTTTCATTTTAAAATATTTTCTTCACTTTCTACTTGGATTAATTTCCCCTACGTGGACTTGGCTGACTTCTGCACCCAGGATTCTAGGAGAGATCTCTTTCAACCTTCCTCTGGCTCCATGAAAGGTTGGTCTTCAGATCTATCCTTGGGGCAGATAGCTATACATTCCTTTTAATCCTCCCACTCTGCTCCCTTTCTTTTTTCCCTAACAGTTTGGACCATACAGCTATAACTTGAAAGTTCCAAACACTTCATTTAACTAGTTTGAAAGGTTTCTAAGTTATACTTAAACTTCCACAGGCTTCGAGTGCTTCTGGGCCTACTATGTTTCAGCCTACTAAAAGGCCTTAGCAACAGTTAAACCCTAGTGTATTTTGCATACTGTACACATGTATTTCCTTTCCAGTCATTGCATGTTACACACGTTACTTCTAGATCTGATGTTCTTTTACATTTACTTTTCTTTATAAATCATTCACACCTTAAGACTTCTTGTGTGGCATGTTTTCATTGGTTTATCAAGTGAAAGGGTATTCACTGTTTACCTGCTTATGTTTTAAAATCTATTTTCAACAGGCCTAGTAATTTCAAGAGTTACAGAGTTGGGGGGAAATCCTCAATCTCTTTGCGATCAGAGGCACTGAGTAAGGGACCTGTGGAGATAATTTAGATTGACTCCAGCCATGTAACACTATTCTCCCTTCTGAAGAGGTCTAGATCCCAGGATACTAAAAAAGTGGCCGGCCATAATAATTTTCATGTGCTCTTTCGCTTTATGAGGCAGGTGCTCCAGGAGTTTCTATGGATTGACCATAGAATTTACAGGGAGATTTCCCAGTGGCCCACTCCTCTGGTGGGTTGGTTCATAATGCTGTGTCTGGACTACACTGCAATGGAGATGGAGAAAGCAACAAACAGAATACACAGCACAACTCTGTCAACAACAAAAAATGGATAGAAAAAGGAGAGAAGTTTGCAGCAGAGAGATGTGTGTGCATGTGTTTAGAAATAGAAGAAAGGAACAGGAATGGCAGTGAATGAAGCAATGTCTCTAAGCCCACATTCTGATCCCTTCCTCAGTAACAACCCTATGAGCCTTTAGAGCTACAGAATACCCACTAGGTATTAGCATGTTTGCATTGAGAGGTTATTGGGTTGTGATATGGTGACCTATTACTATACTGAAATAAAAGCTCCCTTTTGACATAAATCTGCATAGGGGCTGTCAGCCAGCCTTCCTCTTTTGGAGTAGAAAGGTTTGCACAAGGCACAGAAACATCTCTTCCTGATGCACTTGTATTGGACACTTTCCACGTGTGTTTGAAGTTCACATACTGCCCCTGGTATCTACAATGCATAAGATACTGTATAACTTAAATCTGTTAGATTTGTTAAGGAGATCTAGACATTGCAGTTTGATATTGCACACAAAAGTATATCCCACTGGGTGCAATCTGGCCCAGTTAATTCTAAGTCAATAGACTTCAATGACTTTGTTACGACTAAAGGTGTAATCCTATGCATGCCTAAAAAGTCTTACAGCTCTCAGCATTCCCCAACTAACAATGCTGTGTAAAAAAAAGTCTGTCTACACCTGCATAACATTATGCCCTAAATCTGTTTAGTCACTGCTAACTCTCTATTGGGTAGAGTTCACTGAGTTCCATGGGTCTTACTTTTGAGTAAATATCCATGGATGATAATGCAGCCCGTGCAGGCTCGAAACTTGACCACAATCTGCTACTTTAATATCCAAACAGGAAGAAAAAGCATGAAGCTTAAAATGAGCTATAATAATTAGCATAGTAAACTTTATTCTATAGAACATTTTCCTGTATCATCTTGTATGCTCCCAGTACTCTTAGAATTAATCAGGGATTTTACACTCACAATCTTTCACGTTGTCTTCAAATACTGACACAAAACATGAAATGCTTCATTTTCATGAGGCAGTCAGAAAAAGCTTTTAGCTCTAGATGCTGGCTATTGGAAAGTTAAAATGAGTATCATCAGGTTGCAAGGCAGAGAGCATAATTGTGGGTGAGGGTGGACGCATGAAATAAGACACAGACACCAGAGCTTATTTAATTAAAGTTTAATCCCTCCCTCCCTGGATCTGCATGTGAAAGTGCGGGAATTAATTCCTTATCTCGGGCCACTTGCCTGGCTTAAGGGCGAACTACTCTCCAAAGCAAGGAGTCAGGAATTCCGACTTCCTGCTTATGCGACACTCTATGAGTGTGGGGGATCACCCCACGACACCCCCGCTCACTGCCATAAGGGACAGTGAGTAGGTGAAGACAGGATGATCCCCAAAGGCACACCATATCCTGTACATGGGCCGCTTAGCCCTCTAGGAGCAGGTCCTCCAGATATGCCAATCAACCAAATGGGTGCCAGAGTGCTCACCATTCCTGTCTGATACAGTAAATTCCCACACATTCCCTGCCAACAAATTGACCTAATTATACACCCTCCATATTAACGCCATCAGTATGAAGTAGGCAAAAACCATGCAGGAAAAAAATCCTACTTAGCCCTCCCCTCAAAGGGAGCGACTGGCTAATCCCATACTAACAACGAGGTGGGAGGGTGGGCGCCAAAATTGAAAGAGGCAGAGCCTAGGGCACAGCAGCCTT
Source organism: Elgaria multicarinata webbii (assembly GCF_023053635.1). Lineage (NCBI taxonomy): Eukaryota > Metazoa > Chordata > Lepidosauria > Squamata > Anguidae > Elgaria > Elgaria multicarinata. Next base: position 67,209,350 of record NC_086180.1, read on the forward strand.
TTATAACCGCAGCCCTGCTCTGCTTCATGAGGCTCACATTACCACTGAATGCTTCAGATTACTAGACAAGTCTGAAATAACCTACTACATCCCTAAATCTTGTCCAAAGCAGTTATTTTGTGGCTACATACACACATTCTCTATTTAGTAACCAAAATACATAAGATAGAGCATCAGCTCTTACCTCCTTCAGATCCTTGTCAGATAGTTTATTTATTTCTCTCAGCCGTTTAAACTTGCTTCAATAATATTGTCTTAACTTGTGCTGCTTTCTGCTTATTTTACCTGAAGTCATAATCCTTCATGTGAGACATCCAAATTTGTTTCTACAACAACCGTTGTGATAAGAGAAAGAGATACTTCAAATGTGAAGAAAGAGGCATGAAAACCCAAGCTGCGAAACAAATCCCCAGCTTTCATGAAACAAGTCTGGTGCAATAACGAAAAGTCAACACATTAAAAAAAACCCAAAAAATTAACATAGGATGGATTGCCAACATTTTGAAACATTGCAAATCAACATATTGTAACAAGATTTTAATGCTAATTTTCTGAGAAGTTATTATTATTATTATTATTATTATTATTATTAATAATAATAATAATAATAATAATAATAATAATAATAATAATAATATTTATATACCGCCCCACAGCCGAAGCTCTCTGGGCATTTTACAAAAGTTTAAAACAGTGAACATTAAAAAGAAATATACAAAATTTTAAACCATAAAAAGCATAAAACAAAAACAGACAATATCCATTTAAAACAGCAGCATTTATTTTATTTATTTAAAGTATTTCTTGGCCACCTTTCAGGGCAAAGGCCCTCCCAAGCTGGTGTACAGCATATATATATATATATATATATATATATATATATATATATATATATAATATGATGCTGAGGGCTGCAAGAGAAATTGGTAAAAATTACTGCCCCACAACATTCCTTAAGTGGGTAGCCTTCACAATGCTTTTCAATGAAGCCATCTCACACATTTAGCTGTGAATCATGTGCTGAGTGATCACATGATGAGAGATCACATGATGTACATTAATATGTGAATTTAATCTCATTTATCTCAGTGGAAGTTCCAAGCATGTTTACTTGACAAAATTGCCTAAGGGCCAGAATCTGTTCAGCAATGCACTAAAACGGTAGCTCATTTGATAAGGTGCTAAAATTCCTGTTCCAAGATGCCGTAATAGCCATCAACGTAGCAAGTCCACCTGTTTCTCTGTAGCTTAATATCATTGCTCTACTCCGATGAGACGGAGAAAGGAACCAGGCCGCAACTGACACTGCATTTGTTAGAAACGTTCACTCTACACTGCCACATGATTAAGTAAAAGGTATGAATGGGAAAACACTAATAAGGGGAACTTAAATATGTAAAACTAAGATAGGGGTGTTTTTTTCCGGCTCACCTAATTGTATGGTGGAGGGATGGGAGGAATGGGCACTTAAATAGTAAAGGTTGTCTCATTTCTGAATATCATTCAGCCTGAATATATAAAAACTCTAATGCAAAGGTTTTCCCAAAGGAATATTAAAGCAAAATTAGGCTTCTTTTAATCAGTAATATCTGGGTCCTAAACAAGTTTTCTTTGAAGTTAATTCCAGTGATTTCAACAAAATATACCTACTTGCAAAACAGACTAGCTCTACTTTTAGCAATTCTTGAGCATAATACCTGCTCACATTTATACTCCACCTAAAATATAGTAAGACTGTAATCATATGGAAGGACTCCTTTACAAGAATCCAATGCCTTGCCGGCCTGCTGCTGGCAGTGTAGAAGCAGCAACAGAGGCCATTTTTGCATCTCCATCCTCCTCTTACAAAAAAATTGTCTTTGAGCCCATCTAGAGAAGTTGCAGTCTCCTCTCCCTTCCCTACCTAGTGGAACACCCCATTTCCCCTCCTCCGAGGCCCTATTTACAACCTTAGGAAACAGGTAGCATGTTTCTTTCCATTGTGGCTGTGAAGGGTGAGGGGAATGGACTGCAGAATTCCCCCTTCTGTGGTCATAGCCTCTGGAGGGGGGCTCTAAACTTTCCTATGTTTATAATATTAACCAAGCATTTCTTCTGTAAGGGATAAGAGAAAGATGAAAGGGCTTATTAATTTCTTTTTCCAAGAATGATTATATTCAAATATTTCATTTTGATTGCTGTTGAATGTCACCTGAAGTAGAATTTGGTGCAGATATGGGAGTTCTGCTCAGCCAGATTTTGGAGGAACTATTGGGAGGAGCACAGATCAGTCCTACCACCCCTTCTCTTTTTCTTCCGTGTGATCAAATCAGCCATGGAAATTTGAAAATCTTCCTCTTTTATGTACAAAGAAAAGCTCTGGCTTTTCTTGATTTCTGGGGCACATCTATATGGCTTGTTTTCCCCGACTTTAATGTGCATATTTGCGTTTTACGTTACATGACGCAGCCGTCCATTCGCTGTCGCGCAGGGGGTTTAGCACAATAATGTGCATCTTCGCATTTGCGATTTAACACAACTTTTAGATAATATCCAACTTTGCACCACTTTAGGGTTATTTGTGATTGGGGACGCTGAATCACATTTTGACATGCGGGCGGAGCTTTGCAGGTAGGACAACGTGATTGGCCGACTTCCCAATTTCCTGATTTCCCACCAATCGGCTGCCTCATCCCTTCGTGCCGTTCCCCGCCACGTGTTGCCCCTTCCAAGATGGGCAGATGTCTGTTGGTGATCTCCTGGCGGTAGAAGCCTTTCCTGGGGGAGGAGATGGCAGCTCACTTCCCACCCGGCTTTCACAACAAAGAGGGGAGCAGCGGCGGTAGTGAAAAAGAGCAAGGGCAGTGAAGGGAGTTGCTGAACCAGGAGGGGGGCTGGCTTTGGAGCCGCTCCTCACCCTTGTGCGTGTCTGCTGTGCGGGCCCCTCGCTGGCTCACGTGTGTGTGTGTGTGTGTTCTTTCTCTTTTCCAGCATCTTTTGAACAGCTTTCTCTCCCTCCTCCCCTCCCTTGCCTGCTTCCTTTTCTCCATTCACTCCCATTGAGAGGAGGGGAGTCGTTTGACTATGAATGAATGGAGCGGGCTCCCTCTCCCCTTGTTTCCAAGCAGTTTTGGGGATGGGCTCAGCATGAGGTCCGTCAGGAGAAGTCTTTTGTGTCTTCTGAAAGGACGGGGCACTCTTGTTTCCCCATTGTTGTTTTAAAAAATAAAATCACATGCGAGGAAAAATAATAATTTAGGAAATAAATCGCTGCTGCAGTGTGACGCTCTTTACCTACATTTGAATCAATGAAAATGCGGGTTTCTATTTAATGAGGAGCCATCGCGTTGTCTGGTCAATACTTCACTATGGGAATCCCTCTCTTCCACCTCTCTGCTGCCTGTTTCTCCTAATGTGGCTACAGTGTGGATCCCCATCGCTGACTAGTAGGAGTTATGTTCTCAGTAAGGGACATATCCAGTTTAATTTGAGAACCCTGCTTCCGATGGGAGAATCAACTCCATTTAGCCTGTTGGTGGGGTTTGTTTGTTTGTTTGTTTGTTTGTTTGTTTTACTCTGAGGGAAAAGGTATATCCATTAAATCTCAGTTTTCTTTGCTGTCAAGTTAATTTTTCCTGATGATAGATTTGGCTCCCAAATAATCTGTGCTTCATTTTAAAGCTTTGAAAGTTAATATAGGGTTAACAAACCACAGTGTAACCTTTTGAACATGTGCTTTAGAAACTGAAATTCAACAAATTGCTTAGCTGACTTCTGTTAAGAAAACAAGCCTCACACATTTATATGTATCCCTATATCGTTTAATATGCTATACCTATCTCACTCTTCGTCACAGTTCCGAAACAAAACATACCACTGGGACATTAAACATTTTCTACTAAGTATAATCCTACCCTGGTCATATTTTCGATATGGTCATTAGTGTTCTGAGGTAGGATTTTGTTGTTATTTTTGTTTGGGTTATTTCTGCACCTTACAACCTTTCTTATAACCTTGTGCCTGGATAAGCTCATTAAAAATTAAATTGCTTATTATACCATAGCATCAATTTCCACTTTGATCAGAAAGCACAATAGCTGTCTTAAGTAGATTTACCTATAAAATATTTTAGGAATGAGATGAGACAAGTTTAACCATTTCAATGCAAAACCAAAAATGACAAGTTACAAAGGAAGCAATTAAATATGGACACCCACGGGACAAATATTTGCAGCAACAACTATGCAAGATTTCTAATAAACTAAAGCTTACTTAAGAGAGCAATCCAATAGATTCATAGGATAGATCAGAAACCCCCACTAAGGATTTAGATGAAGCTTTGTCCTTGGAGATTCTTTTCCAATGTCTTGGAGCCTCCTAGCTACTGTGGAGGTTCCCAGAGTTGCTGCTCTATGGGGTTGAAACTATGACCCTGCGGAGTGTGTGTGTGTGGGGGGGAATGGACTGATCTAAACGAATTTCAAGAGCCGATCTAAATGAATTTCCATCCATTTCAAGCAATGGGAGAGAATTTTGTGTTGAAATGATAAAAAAAAGCCCCTTGGAGGGGAAAAAACCCCTGCTCCCAAATGGCTCTAACATTACTTCCACCCTGCCAGCAAGAGCCTGGCAGAGGCTCCCAAATGGGAGTTCAAAATGTCTAAATATGCATTACTGATCTAATCTGAACAATGAGATGGATTAATAATGTAATGAACAGTTATTTGTATTTATTATTTCATCGTTATTCAATACTTTTTTTTAACGGCTACACAAATAAGACCATTTGAACAAGGTCCCTCTATGTTTTGGGTAAGATGTATTCATATTACTGCTTGACATATCACCATCAAATGAAAAATAATATTTCCTAAGCAAAAGCCATTTGATACCCACAGGCTGAATCCTATGCACATTTACCTGGGAATAAGTATGATTGAACACAGTGCAACTGACTGAGCATACAGGCACAAGATTGCACTGACCTGTAGTGTTCTATTTTAACTGGATCTGCTTTCCGGGACAGAACATTGCTACCTCCACCCTCCATAAGAAAGATCGCTAGTCTTACTTTTTATTGTTGTTGTTGTTGTTGTTGTTGTTGTTGTTATTATTATTATTATTATTATTATTATTATTATTATTATTATTTTAAAGAAGTTTCCTTTGAAGCTGCTTTGGATGTTTTGCCTAAGCAAGCACATTTTGCTTTAAGTGAAATTTAGTGGCACCACTCAAAGAATGCTAGAGCTGGGGAAATGTCAGTGAAACAAAGAGCTTCTCTAAACGAACAATTTGTAGCACACTTGTGGTTGGCCACTCACCGACGTTTACGGGTCCATGACATCATGTTGTTAACAGCAAGAGATTTCTTGCTGTTAACAAGAAATGGTTAATTTTTTGTTAACAGCAAGAGATAGCGTCTCCTGCGCTATCTCTTGGAAATCCCGCATTTGGAAAACACAGAGATAATGTGGTAATATCCAGAAAAAGTGGGGTTTCTCAGCAACCCCAGGGGTTTCTTAGGTGGCGCTGTCTCATTAAAACACAATGGAGCCTTTCCAAGAAGGGAACAAATCACGTGGTCATGAGTGAAGGCGCACATGCATTGCAATGGTGGAATTACTGCTAAGAGGGAAGCCACCTTAAGGCGTAGGACTTTTCCTGTGTTAAGAGAATCTCAAGGAGTAACAACAAAACCATTAGCTTCTCTGTAAAGGCTTCGCTATATACTATTATTTGAATGTCTATCTAGACTCTGTTCTTAAAGTATGTATAGCTCACACATATGCCACACATACAAGTCCCATATATTTTAAAGATATGCTAGAGAATATTTATATTACATTTGTCAAGGGTACACCATGATGCAGGTTTGTGTTGTGAATACTAAACTGACTAGTAAAAAACACCATTGTATTCCCCCTCCTTTCGTTGGTTGATAGTTGGTTGAATGTCTGCTGCATTTGTCATACAAACACAGCCAAATCCATCTTCAGACTAGCTTCATTGACATGGAGCTACCCTAGGAATTAATTTGGTCCTCTGTGTCAGCCAGGTTTCCGAAGTACATTTCTTAGTTTTTCAAGAGAGCATGTAGAAAATATCACAATACTTTCTTCCATTGACAATTTGATTAAGATGATACAGAATAACTAGTAGCTTGCTGACAAACTGATGTATTTCTGCTGCTTCTCTACTCCTGGCAGCCATTCTAATCGCCTACCTGGAGTATCCAGACTACCATGCTTTTGACTTTTTGAAAACCAAAACTGAATACACAGTTCTGATATTCCCCTTTGTGTCATCATTACCAGGTTTTGTGTTACCCTTCACAATGACTTTCCTATGCTTTTCTCTCCCCCTCCAGACATACTTATTATCCACTGAGTTTCAGCCATTGCCTACTACCCGATGCAGCAACATAAATATGCAAAAGGTTTGTGGCACTTCCACCTTTCTGGAAATAATAAATAGATTTCAACAGGAATCATGATTTTTAATACATTCTTGGATGTTTTTTTAACCAGAAGCAGCAGCAGCAACAACAAAAGCCTATTTGGAACTTATAGTAGATTATTAAGTGTTCAAAAATAGCATACCATCTTGGGACAGATTTTTTTTTTAACTTTTCGGAACATATGTAAGCCAGTTCCAAAAGTTCTTACTCTACTATTACGTTAGCTAGAATTTTTTTTTGTTGAATATCGACAATGTCTTTTAAACTAGTGTTACAAACTTATTTTACTTTTTCAGTTAGCAGTCTTTAAATCTATTAATAATGGAATTAATTCAAATATGTACTGCATCAATATGGATATATTAGGGATATTACAAATATAATTGAATAACTACATATAAGTAATTTCAATTTTTCTAAAGCATTGAAAAACATATACCCTGTTAAAAACAAGATTTGCAATAAGAGTATCAAGCCCTCAGTATTAAGTTTATATTGAATTGATATTCAGTCAATTCCTCCAAATGTAGATTTTCTGGCAACTGTTGGTGCTGAAACCATAATGTATTACACACCAAGCCAATACATCTCTTTTGGCTTTGCCCTCTAATTATGGAATAAAGTAGAAAGGTGGATTAACCTGATTCTGTCATCTTACATATGTTTCTCTTTCAACCATCTAATTTTAGGCTACATTCCTGTGGTTTGTGTCCTCCCAAATATGATGAAGTATAGCTTTCAAAAACCGCTTTAGTGACTATGTGCATAGTCTTATTATGCTGGCATCTAAGCTGCAGCATCAGAATATTGGACAGAGGACATGACAATCTAGCAATAAAAGAGGAAAAATAGGCTTCACCCTTACGCACGCTTACCTGGGAGTAAATCCCATTGAACCCAATGGAACTCACATTTGAGTAGACATGTATAGGCTCCCACTTGTTATTATAACAGACACACCAGATGACCATGATTAGGCCTAGAAAACATTTGTGCAGTTATTTGAATAAGAAACCAAAGGAACTTAAGTGGTAGCCTTTGACTACAATCTAGCCATAAACTCTTCCTTCCTAACTTTCCATTCCCTTTTTGTCCTTGTTTTTTGTTAATGGGTCATTGGGGTAGGGTGGACTATAGAGGAGCAGAGATAGAATTGATCTGTGTATTTTGGGACATTCTTTTGGATACTTTGAAATTTACTGAATTGGCAGTTTAGACTGATGACAGCTGTGCCCATTCCTTAAAAAGATGCATCTGGCCATGGTTAAAGATGCCTTAGACCATAGCTAAATGGGGTGATATCCTGCGGATCATCCCGTGATCGTCTGTGTATGCCCACATGGTGCACAGGGGATTCCGGGAGCAGGGAGGGATGATCCCTCCTTTTCCTTGGGATATCACCCTACCCTTTAGTCACATTTTTTCCATGGTCTCATGATGATCCCGAGACTGCAGAAAGTGTGGCCCACTGCCACGACACAGGCTCTGAACAACAGGCCCGGCCGTGGACACTTCCTGCTCAAACTAAGCACCACTGCTTCATATGCCTGAGGCGAGGGACAAACACCGCCTTTCTCCAAACTATGTGGAGGAAGGGGTTAAATGGAGAAGGATTTCAATTATAAAATAATGCACTGTGAATTATATGTGCTGAGGTGAATTATTGTCAGAGTGGGTGCTAAATGTATAAACTTCAGATGATAACTGCCAAACAGACACGTGGGATTTTTGTGGTAGTTAAAACAAAATGATTAAAATTTATTTTTAAAAGTTCACAAGCTTTGTTTCAAATTAAAATATTTCAAAACTTTTTTGAAACCTTTCATCCAGTCCTTTCACTCATTCACATAACGCTTTCCTTCCTCTCACACAATCACTCTTGAACTTTATTATCACTATTGTTTATTATACACAGTCTATCTGCATCCCACCCTCACAAACACGACTCTCTATACTGAACCTCAATCTCTCCAGAACCCAAGTACTCTACACACAGAGAGCTAAAGCACTAAAGGCTAAAGACTCTAAGGGCCTTGCTAGACGAGGCCTTAGCGCGCTGTGAGGCCCGGTTTCCCTGCTGTGCATCCATACGACGCACAGGGGAATCCGGGGTCAAGGCGCACTGAAGCCTCCTTTAATGCGCCATAAACGAAGTCGCTTATGGTGCGCCTTTTCCGCAGCCCCGGCCTGAGGTCGGGGCTGCAGAATGTCTAGCAAGATCTGTGGCTTTTTGCGGCTACTTGCTTACTCGCGAGTAGCTGGGAAAAGCCACGGACTGGGCACAGTGCTGAGCGCTGTGCCCATCAGGCCAGGGGGATCCCGGGGGGGGGAGATGGGGGGGAAGGCCGGACCGGCAGGAGAGGAGGAGGGCGGAGGGCGACACAGGGGACGGTGACGGTGAGGGAGGGCGGAGAGCGACACAGGGGACGGCGAGGGAGGGCGACACGGGGATGGCGAGGAAGGGTGGAGGGCGACACAGGGAACGGTGAGGGAGGACGGAGGGCGACACGGGATGGCGAGGGAGGGCGACACAGGGGATAGGGACGGCGAGGGAGGGCGGGGAAAGAGTGGGCAGGAGGCATGGGAGGGTATCAGGAGCGAATGGGGGGGGCTTAATTAAAGCCCACCTACCTTGTCCGGAGTCTTCGGGGCGCACGTGGCCCCTTTAACAACAACAAAAAATGGCCGACGCTACAGGGCTTCTGCAGTCCCTGCGCGTCGGCCGTCTAGGAGGCAGAGCGGCACGCGCAAAACTTAGCGTGCTGTCGCCCCACCTCCCTGCCGGCTTATCCAGCAGGGTCTAGCAAGGCCCTTAGAGTACCTAAAAGTCTCTCTCAATCCCCTCAGTCATTCCCTTATATATCACTCCTCCCCACTCCTAAGACATTCTAACTCCACCCACTCAGGTCAACATTCTAAGCACCACAGACATACATTAGGGAACTGACTTGTGGGGTGTAATGCCACACCCACCATCACAGTTTGTCCCGGCCCCTTGCAGTTACTTGCAAGGAGCTGGGGGTGCAGTGGGGGGAGCGGGGGAACTTTTTTTTTTTAAAAAAAACTTACCTTTCAGTGCATGAGAGCTCGTGCACTCCTGTTTTTTGTTGTTGTTGTTTTGTTTTAATAAAAACACAAAATGGTGGGCACAACATCTTGTTCCTCTGAGGTCATTGAGCGCCACATGTAAACAGAGGGGGAAATCTCCCTATAACAATATTGCGAGATCCTCACCCCTCCGTCGTGCTAGACCCGTAGGTCTAGATGAGGCCTCTGTTGCACCATGATAAGGTTAAAAATGTATCCATCTGTGTAATGAAACTATTTAATGAATGGCATTTCCGGCATGGTGCACCTTCTTAATTATAATACACTCCCTTCCCCCCCCTCAGTCTTTCAATTCCTTTGCATTCCTTCAATCAGGGAAGTTTTGAACATGTAAAACACATCGGTTCTTCCTTTTCTCTTTGGTGCTTCCCCCAGTCTCTTACTATGTGTTGGTGTAAGCAGCAAGCATCTTAGTATCATGCTTGTGAAAAACTGCCAGGGTCTACATATTGCTGGCATGATATGTAGAACTATGTTACTACGGTAATATTTTAACAAAGAGAAGAGGAAACCTCAAAAGGTGCACTTGAAACAGTTTATTAAGAGCTAACACGTTTAAACTTGATGGAGGACTCTTTCAGGAAAAATTGAACCAGTTTTGTCAAGAGTCAGCTAAATAATTCTGCCTGGTATCATCTAAAGCCAATAGCTGGTTGAGTTGCCCCTCAAGAAGAGTTCCAACTTAAAACTCGCTAGGCATTACAGCTTCAAGTGTACCTTTTGAGGTTTCTGCTTCTCTTCATTCCTGTGCTGGCACCCTCCTTTTCTTCTTTCCACAATAACAACAACAACAACAATAGCAACAGACACAATACAGCTGCAAAAATAATTCACCAACAACTGGTCATCAAATTCAACCCCATCAAACAACCTACACCATAATATACATACTCACATGAAACAATCTTGGAAAATGCAGATCATAAACTATACAGAGACAGAACAATTCATATGAACAAAACAATACCCTGCAACCAACCAGACAAATGTTATAGACAAAAAAGAAGGCCCAGCAACAACCTCATTGACATAGCAATAACAAATAAAAGAAATGTTGTAGAAAAGGCAGAGGAAAAGAGAGAAAAATTATACAACACCGCTATCGAAGTTAAAGAACTATGACAACAGGAAAAGATCACAATTGTTCCATTAGTCACACCAGTCACCTGCATGACATCAAAAAACTACGCAGAAAACCTTCAGAAACTGGGCCTAACAAAACACATCCACACCAACATCCAGAAAGCAGTCATACTTAAAACGTGTTCAATAGTCAGGAAATTCCTGAATCAGTAAAAGACAGCTTGACTCAGCTCATCATGTCCGTCTAGAAAAACCGCCACAAACGAGAAAAGGCAGATAACAACGACAACAACAACAACAACTCCTGTTGCTGTTGCTTGAATTTCTTAGTCACCATTCTCATTAAAAAAAGACTCAAAGTGAGATATAGTAAAATTATTAAACACAAAATAACAAAATACCATTTCGATTAAAACGTAATAAAACAACTAAAATATCAGTATCAAATCTTCAGTATACTTAGCTGTTATTGTAGGTAAAATATACCATTTCACAGGACTTGTCTATGTAACCCTATTTTACCTACCAGCAAACCTGTGGGTAGTGGGCACCATGGGACCTGGGCTTTTACAGTAGTCTGATGGGTGATGGGAGGAAAATGCTTGTCTGAAACTAGCGCATTGCACCTCTCGCCTAGTAGGAGCCCTAGGGGAGGAGGATCATGTTTTCCATTTTTTTACCTGGGTTTTTTTCTGGGCCTTCATATATCTATTTCCAACCAGTTACTCAATAACCAACTGACTGTGTTCATACGACATGATAATCTATCATGGGTTATCATGTCATCTGGTCGGAATATTTTAACCCATGGTGGCTTATTCCCTTGAAATAACCCACTATGGGGATTTTTTTTTTTTGTGGAAAACATGATTCCCCCCCCCTCTGTTTTTTTCAAGGACTATTTCTGGGGGAGTTTCCCTAAAATTTTAACAGCTTTGGATTACAATATATTTCCTTTTAGAATTTAGAATGTAAAGCAAAGTATTTATATGTTGTTACCCAGCTATTCTCCCCCGATTTCTAAAAACTATATAATAAGCACACTTTTTTATTTTTTTAGAAAGACTAGAGTTGTAAAATGTCTGGGAATAATGACGCCATGGGGAAAATGCTGTTTAATCCTCTCTATAAGATTTCCACTGTAGTTATTTTTTTCATTCCTTATTAAAATTATTGACCTAAAGTATATTTTACAGATAGATATTTACGCTCAGTTTTCCAACATGTGAGCAGAGTCATCACTGTGCATTCTTGACAATAAATGTGCGTTCTTGACAGTTTGGATTTTGTTTCTGATGCTGTAGTAGTCATTCAATATAGATCTAATCTATTCTGATAATAATTACAAATTTACTGAGTTTACTTTCAAATGTTTTAAAATATAATAATAATTTTATAAGCAATAGAGATAGAAAATACAGCTTCAGGGTTCTGGGAATTTTTAAAAGGGCTCATGTTCATTGAACCAATGTTAAGAGCATTAATTGCTTGGATTGAGAGTGCTCCTTTTTTTAAAAAAATACTATCCTTTCATTCTAGAAGAGTAATTGGTATTCTTAGTTTAGTTGTTTCTAAATGTGACATCTCTCATGTGTACAACCTGTGCTGAAGTCTACCTTGATCACTGTTGCCCTTGATAACCAGGTTGCTCTGTGGTTTTAAAATACAAAAATTGCCACATGGTTGTCCAACTGCTTGGATTTTCTCATCTGATATTAATTCTAGTTACCAGATTGGCAATTAACAGTAACCATTTTATTCTTTATTCGCCATGTAGTGTATATAAGATAAGCAAACCTTAGTGCTGGCAGCATAAAGCATACATTTGCAGGTAGGGGGCAGGGAGCATTTGTTCAAATGTCTTAATGAATATATACTTAAAACTTGCTATTTTTATTAGATAAGTCCTGAAGTGATGATATCTCTATTATGAATCACAGAGTATTTGGAGAGAAAAAAGAAAAAGATCTATAAGCATTCCCACTTGCTCCAATTACATTTATCGGAGCTTCTTTTTATAGATATTTTGCTGTGTTGTGTTTTTTTGGCATTCATGCTCACTTATTAAGCTTTGAGAAATGAAATGTTTTAACTGTGAAATGTTCATTTTGCCTCCTGAGGTTATATTTTTTAAAACTAAAGAACAGTTTTATAAGACACAAAACTTACTTATGCTGTCTGGATTCTTCATGCAGCACACAAGATTTGCTCCCTGTGGCTGCCAAATGCCCATTCCTTTAGTAAAGGAAAGCATGAGCTACTTCAGATGAGTGTCCCTCCCATTTCCCCCTTTTTATTGTGAATATTAACAAAATAGAACAAAAAATAAATCATGAAAAACAAATAAACAAATATAGGAATATCGTCATTTTTCCATCAGATATACTGTTCATTAAAAAAAGAGAAAAAAGGGAGAGTTATGCATAGGTTTCAAAAAAGCAGACAAAATATCCATGTACTTATCTACTCGCAAGTCATGCCTTTGTAACACACCTTCAAATGTTGATAGTGTTCTTAAGTCCTCAGTCCATTGCATTATGGGAGGTGAGCATTTATCCTTCCAATGTGATAATATAAGTATTTTAGCTGTCATAAGGGCTCTGAAAATCCATTTGCCTTCACCATGTGTTAACTTCCAAGAAGCTGGTAAGAGGACATGCCCATCATTCCATATTAAAGATTGTTTTAGTTCAAAGTTTATCCTTATTATAACCTCCTCCCACAAGGGAGCAACTACTGGGCATTGCAAAAACATATGAATTAAAGAAGCGTTAGGTGCATTATATCTCCAACAATGATGTAAGTTAGACAAACCCTTATTGAAATGGCATTGTGGGAGTCCAATAAACCCAAAACAAGATTTTTTTGTTGAATGAGACATAGCCTAAGATCCATAGAAGCTTCAGATACAGACAGTAGGGCCACAATCCATTGATGAGCTTTTTAAAGCATGCTCGTGACTGGCCACTCACAGATCTTCGCAGGTCATTTTAATGATGTTGTGTTCCTCCTGTGCATCTTCTACTCGTCTCTCGTCTCTTCCGCCATTTTTTTCATTATAAAACGCGACTCTTCTGAGCTATAATGTGATTTCCTGCCGTGTGCAGGAGCGGTTTTGCTATAAAATGTCCACTAAACTGAATGGGCCACATGTTTGCTTCTCTTCCTCCATCAGCTCATTGCAGAAGTGGAAGAGAAGCAGCTTCAGAGCCAACGGTAAGTGAACGTGAGTTTCCCCTCATCTGACGGAGCTTTATCTTTCCACCTCCATCTCAATTGTATAAAATAAATTCTAGGGAACTATCAATATGTACCGTTCTGGTACAAAATCAAAGGTTGCTAGTGCTACTAAACTTTATTAGAAATGTTATATTTAAATTGACCCAGCACACGTAATTATTCAGATTGTGGGTCACCAGGCAAAAAATAATAATTAAAAAAAAATGGAGAAAATGATAATCCAAAAGTCGATTCCTATATTTTTGAGAGAAACAGGGTTGTGGAACTTCTTTCAGCCTAAGGGCTGAATTCAATTTTGGCCATGTTCCAGTAGTGGGTAGAGCTGAAGGCAAAAGTGGGTGGGGTGAAAGGAAAAAAAGGGCAGGGTAAAAAACATCAGTATATTTTTGTGTAAAGCTCATATTGCCAGCTATCAAACCTTAAAACAAGCATTTCAACATTTTTAAATGGAAGAACAACGACACAGAAACGCCAGAAAACCACTGGATTTGACCCGGTGGTGGGCTGATTTGGCCCACAGGCCTGAGTTCAAGACCTTTCTCTGGAACTCATCATTGTATTTAATGGTTTCTCATCATTGTATTAAATGGTTCTTCTAAAGCAACGATGGGGAACATGCGCCCCCACATGTATTTGGTCTACAAGTCCCATAAGCCATACCCAATGGGTGATAGGAGTTGCAATCCAACATCTGGAGGATCACTGTCCTAAAGACATGGGCTTGTGAATGTGCTTTTCCCTCATGCCACCTCCAACTCTTGCCAGCAGAGACCAGCCATCAAGCACATGTCTTCTGAGCCCCATTTACTTCATAGGATAGTCTGTTCAAGCTGGGCACTTCATGGCTTAGCTGGCAAATATCCTAGAGATGATTCTAAAGAGCTATGCCTGGATAGACCAGATGCTGGCCTCCTGTTTGCACCAGAGCTTTCTAGATGTCTTTGAGTGCACAGCTAATTTACAGTACATCCATGGATCCCAATCCAGCTTCCATACATGGATCTCCTTAGTCAAAGAACATAGGAAACTATGTGCATTTAGACCAGCAGTATTAACAGCAGTACTCCATGGTCACAGATTATTATTCTTATTTTGCTACCTGATCCTTTCAACTCAATGTGTCAGGGATTGAACCTGGAACCTTCTGCACTTCTATCAGTGAGCAATTGCCACTCCAGTGGTTGGATTGGAGAGACAACTATTGGATGGATGGGGATGAGCAAAAGGAAAGAAAATTCTCCTCTCTGTTGCCCTCCTTTTCTCATCCCTTCTCCAAATGCTTTTAACACAAAGGACCCATTTCTATATGTGTTATTTAATTTTTAATAATAAAAAACCAATAAAAATGCCCAAGTTATTATATATTTTAATTGAGTTGTACTTAGATTATACATTTAATTGCATTTTAAAACATACTTCCATTTTTTAAAAAAGTCCTCCATCACATACAAGGTACACATACAATGAACAAAGTCTAATTTAAATTCAGATTAACCCTCCTGTAGTTAATGGAGGTTAAGGGACACTGTAGTGGTCAACTTAGTGTGAATAGACATTGCTCAGTTGTATCTAGATCTGAGGGCTCAATACCTTGATCCCCTTACTGTCGGATGGCAGAAGGTAGAGGATCTGAGGATTGACTTGCGAGTGGAGAAGGAAGCCATAGAAATAAAAACACAGACACCAGAGCTTTGGTATAAACTAGGGCCTCTTTATTTAAACAAGGGAATTCACCCCCCATGGATCTGTGTGTGAAAGCCTTCTCCTGTCCCAGCACCTAAATTCCCACGCAGCATTGCAAGTACACGTATGCATTCCAGAAAGTAACTGCACACACACAATTATTTAGGCTGAAATCCTACCTGGGAGGCAGTCCCAGTGAACTCAGTGGTAGACATGTATAGGACTGCACTGTTAGGGTTGTATGTGTGCGTGCGTGCATGCCCTGATGCCATTCGTAATGCCAACCAGTTCCTGATCTGAGCCAAGGAGAGCTTGCCCATCTCTAGCTGAGATGAAATGTTTTTGGACTTGCCATATTTACTCATTCTAATAATTCAGCATTGACTTCTAACCCCTGTGCTTTCAGTATGGCCTTTGCTTTGATTGAGTGAGGCAGTTTAGTAATAGGACTCTAATAGCTTTTGTTGCCTGTAATTACATCTGATATTAAACCAATGTTTTTAACGAAATAAATCTTGTCATACCACCAGTATATGCTCCATAGCTAGCCGAATACAAATGTGTTGTGTCCCCCCATTCTCTCTCTTAGTGGAAAAATATCACTAAGTGATGATTATGAATAAAAGTGTGTACGATAAAAAAAAAAAAAAAGGTAAAAGGAACCTTGTAATATTCTCAGGGAAAGAGCAATTTGGAGAGAGGATTTTACAGTCAAATTAATGCTAGAACCTACAATTGTATACATATTCTGCATTTCAGCTACCTCCCCTTCAAATGGTTTCCTTCCATCTGATGCATTTTAATATTGTTTAGCCTTGTTCTATGTCACTTTTCCCTATTCTTTTAGAATCGACAGCTTTGTAGTCACCAGGGAGTTCTCTGTGTACATAAGATTCCTCCACATCTGTCTGTTATATTACAGATCCAAATGCAAAATCCAGTGCTCATAAACATTATGCGGATTTGTGAGTGACAATCCCTGGAGGGCTTCAGGTTCACAAACTAATGAGACATCAATATAGTCAGGAAGAGTTGTTTTATATGTAACATGCAAACTTGCTCTAAACTTGTTTGTCATTAAAGGAAACTTTCAGTACTCCTCTCGCTATATGCACTTGATATTTTCAGAGTGTAATAATCACCCTTATGAAAAGAGTAAGTGTACAATGTGAAAAATGATAAACTTTCCCAAGAGTTGCTTTAAAAAGTGCAACATTTGTTTGCTAAGGGACATTGCAAATTCAAATGAAGCATTAATGTTTTGTGACATATGCCACACCAGCCAGCCAAATAAGAATCATGCCCACCTATGTTTAATCCAATCATGGTACAAGGTAGCCACAGTGGTTAATTTGCCACACTTAACTTCAGGCAGAAGTGGTCCCTGTTCCATAGTTAATATGGGCATTGGGCACAACTCTGAAGATGTCACAGTTGGGGCCAATTATTATCCTTTGCTTCTGCCTAGTTATATGCCTATATCTTCGCTGCATATTTATCACTATGCACATAGCAACCAGAAATAATTCAGCATCATGGCTGTATGCTGAAGACAAGATACAGAGAAATGCTGAATGACCAAAATAAAAATAAAAAGGTGGATGCGTTTAGTCATTCATAAGCAATCTGAGCCTTTTTATAATACCCAGTTCACCAGAAATGAACTACTTGCTGCAAACTGTGGCATTCTTCTTTATTGACTAGTCACATAAATAAATTGTATTCATTGTAAGTCATTGGGTAGGGGAATGGTTGTTTGGTTTGTCTGTTTGTGTGTACCCTGTTATTGTTGACAGAATAGTGTAATATTGTAAATAGTTAATAGTGTTTTTTCCCCTAATTCTTACATACATAATTCAGATTTTCTCAGTCTCATCTTTCCCTGAAAGTGATTGTTTAATATATAACAGAATATAACAGTTCATCTATTTGAACTTTTGGACATGTGGGGGCAGGAGTGTGTGATAGTTTCCACATTAAATGAATGTTTTGCGTTAATTTACTTACTAATAGCAAAATATTTTTTTCCCATTTTCAAGAAGCGTGTGTGTGTGTGTGTGCATGCGGATATGTATTTAAATGTTGCCTCTATTTGGAAAAGATTACTTTGTTTTTGTACAGAGGTTTGATTTGGTACTTATACTCAGGGCCAAACTACACATTATGCTTAATTCATAGATCTGGCTTGCACATAACAGTGGAAAATAATCCACAATTTGCTACTGCTGCTTTGCGTAATTAACCTACGATCAACTCAATTGGAGGTTGTTTCATTTTTTTATATATATATATTGCCCAATAGCCGAAGCTCTCTGGGCGGTTCACTCTCTGGGCGGTTCATGATGATTAGAGGTTGATACATTATGGACACTATGGGTTATTTGTGGGTTAAGCAACCCACAGTTAACCAGCAATCAGTTCTTGTGTTAATTAACCCATAATTTGTCACTGTTACATGCAAATAGGCCCATTGCAGGAGGGCCTGGTTAGTATCAGGATGACATGAGAGGAGGTTTATCTCTTTCCCAGGGGTGGGCAAGTTAGGTGATTGTCTATGGTGCAGAGCTAAGGGGTGTGTCTGCCAAGCTGAGCTCAGTGGCTTTTTTATTTTATTTTTAATGTACTGTCTGCTGTGAGCTAGGGTGGCAAAAAGTATGTAATCTTTTTTTTTTATTCAAGGTTTTACAGGTTGTTGCACAGCAGATAGATAACCTATGGAATTCACTGCCGCAAGATGTGATGGGCACAAATTTAGATTGCTTTAAAGGGGGATTGGGCAAACGCATGTAGGCAGTGTGAGCTTGCTGGTTGCCATCTGGGGCCGAGTAGGTATTTTCTTCTCGTGTTCTAAATTGTTCATGAGTTTTTTCGCCTACTCCACACTGCGAGACAGCTTGTATTAAATAGGTTGATTTGGTTTTGGTTCTTCTAATTTGGTCACATGAATCTGGAGTGGGATTTTGGAATTGGTGAACATTCACAGGCATTGTGGTGGTGATTGGTAATACCTGAGGCTTCCAGGTTGAGCCCTGCAGCCTAGCTGGTGAGATAAGGGTGAGTTACCTTTGAGGCCAACCCTTCTCACCTACTCAGAGCCCTGTGGCCTGAGAAGGGGTGACACCAGAAGGTCTCCCAAAAAGGGCACCCCAAAAAGGGCAGGCCTGTGGGGAGGGCAAATTGCCTAGTGCCAACCCATGGTCCATGAATGGCTCGCCTGACTTAGAAGGGCCTGTAATCAGGATATACTGGATGCCCTGTAGGATTTCATCCCCCTTTGCAGATCTTGAATAAATGTGGCCCTGTTTAAACTCAATTTATGTGTCTCATCTCATTATTCATCAACCTCCACTCTGCAATGCCTCACCACCTTTTCTTGCTCTTTCACACACTTTACTCACACAAAGTTTTCCTGGATTGTACCTCTGGAACATCTTGGTGTCATCCAGACCTAAAATATCTGCTGTCCTTGTTTAGGTTCTATTTCCAGGCTTCATAATTGGGAATTAAGTACCTGATATGAAGTCATACTCAACTTCCTCAGCACTGTACCTTACAGTGTCTGAAGAGTCATTGTAAGAGACATGTTGTCTGTAGTAAGCTAAGATGCTTGCTCAGAAGTATTTTTATTTATTTATTTATTTATTACATTTTTATACCGCCCAATAGCTGAAGCTCTCTGGGCAGTTCACAAAAAGTAGATGCAGCCATGGACACCACATTGCCAATTTGAAGCAGCAAGCTTGCTGGCTCTCTCTTCAGCAACATATCCAAAATTTGTTTCTGCTCTAATCCATTTCATTCTTATAATTAATGGGAGGTAACTCTTCTAATCATCTCCTATTAGGACTGGTCTATAAGCTTGCTGTTTGCAAGGAATGGTTCTATTCTACAGTGACAAGGATTAGGCTATGCACACTCATCTGGGAGTAAGGCTTATTGCACAGAATGGAACTTAATGTATAAGTAGATATTTATGCATATTAACTTGTTACTGGACTGCACAAGAAAAGGGGGATGTAAGAAAAAAGAGGAGTGCTGGCAAAGACCAAAATAAATGCTGAGGCATATCCTAATCAGGAAAAAGGCTGCATCAAATTAGAAGCAAAAATGGTAGTGGAAATCCACAAAAAGTGCAAACTCCAGAGGTCTAAGTGATGAGAGTGTCCCAGTGTTTCTTTGAGGAAAAAAGAGCTCTTCATTACAGGTAAAACAACAACAACAACGCTTATTTTGCACACATTTTTGCAGTTCCACATCTTCATAACAATCCTTTGATGCTTGAACATCTTTCATCATATAGTCTTATGGAATAAAGACCTGCACCTCTTATGGATTTCTGTTACTTTTTGTTTATATGAGAAGAATAAAACAAGCATTTCTGATATAAAAGACCTTCATTTCCTAACAAGCGTACTCTTTCTGACCACTGCAGTAAATTGAAAGTTTTCTTTACTCAGGTTGCTTTCTGTCCATTCTGTGTCAAGGAACTGGTTTCATGGGTGATCTTCTAAACTTTTCACTCCGTGTCAAGGCAATAAACCACAATATTAAGGAGAGTATTAACAGAATTCATTGATGGGTGTCAGAGGTTTCCTTCTAGTGTCTCTGGCACGAGAACTGCTGGGAAATAATATTGTTTGACAAGGTTCTCCGACATCTGTGAGAATTTGTTATCTGAGCACCAGATAAGTATATAGAAACTATAAATAGAAAACCTGAATTTATTAATAGCAGCAAATTAAAGTAGGATTCTCTTTTTTTATGATAGAGAGAAATATTGGCTGGAAGCTTTGTTCAGACATTGTTCATAGGAGCTCTGGGGGATCTGCCACACAATTACAAGATCGGAATCAGACTAGAATTTGAATAAGGAATGTTAAAGAATTCACCAGAACCATAGAAGAAGAACCTTTTCTATTTATACTTTGTATATACTTATACTTAGCCTTCCACAACCTGATGCGCCCCAGATGTCTTGGACTACAATTCCCATTATCCCTTACCCTGGCTAGCATTGTTTTCCAACACATTTGGAAGGTACCAGGTTGGGGAAGGCGGCTTAGAGCAGGATGAGAGTCAAAACAAAGTTGGATGCAGTCACCGCTTTCAGGTAATAAAGCATCTGGCCAAAGTATGACCCAAATGTATTTTGCCCTATTTGTGATATTTATTTATTTATGTATTACATTTTTATACTGCCCAATAGCCAAAGCTCTCTGGGCGGTTCACAAAAATTAAAACCATGAAGAACATAATAAAACAACCAACAATCTAAAAACACAAATACAAAATACAATATAAAAAGCACAACCAGGATAAAACCATGAAGCAGAAGTTGATATAAGATTAAAATACAGAATTAAAACAGTAAAATTTAAATGTAAGTTAAAATTAGTTGTTAAAATACTGAGAGAATAAAAAGGTCTTCAGCTGGCGACGAAAGGAATACAGTGTAGGCGCCAGGTGGACCTCTCCACAAATCCTGTGAGAGTTCACTTCCAGATATAATAGGACCTGTGTATGAGGAGGTAGATGGACTTGCTTTGGGGTTCATAGCTTTTCTGCAGTCTTTAAAAGGCTATATTATGTGAGTTTATGTGCAGAACAAGTGTTCAAAAGTGAAGGCCATGGAACTGAAACTGACTAGCATCTGACAAGACTTCTCCCGGCTTTTGTCTTTGGCAGTGAATTCCATGGCAAAGTCTGGAGAAATTTGTCACCGGGTTTACTTTCCTTCACTTTCCATAGCTCACTGTTGAAATTAAACTGACAAAGTTTTTCCCCCCCAATCACTGTCATGAGTCTTGACCTGGTTTGCACATAACACTAACCCATGGTTTGTTTAACCTACAGTTATTTGTCCAACCCAGGGTTTTTCTAGCAGATCATTGAACAAATGAGGTTTTATTTTCTCAATCCCTTTGTTTGTTTGTTTTCCTCCTCCTTCTCCTGCTCCTTCTTATATCCCAAATGTATTTTGGTGCTGTAGTACTGGCATGTAAAGCAGCTGGTTTGTTTGTTTTCTTTTAACTCTCTTGCCTACCTCCTTGTAGCCTGGAGAAACACCCCATGAACACCCCATGATTCTGGGTTCAAGCATAACAACCTATGGTTTAAACAACGAGAGTTCACAACCCTATAACAAACTTTGGTTCACACATAACAACAACCCAGAGTAAGGATTAAGTACAACCTATGGACTAAATAAATATGGGTCAGTGTTTTATGCAACTTAGGTCATTGTCAGTTTCATGTTGTCTGTATGTAGATCCATAGTCTTGTTAGAAATAGATAAACATGTTACTTTTTCAATGTTATGTTGTAAAGAGATATAACCAATGGATTATATAGATGTTATAAGGGAAATATAATGGCAAATGTATTATCAAAACAATTTTATAAGGATTTCTGAAAGGGGTCAGCTAAATGCGATGTTATATGAAAAACAGGAAAACATGACTTAACAGATGGAAGAGAGCAAAGGATATAACTGTCAAAACTTACAGAAAAACAGGAAAACATGACTTAACTGATGGAGGATCTTTTTCTGTAGAGATAATAGAGCAAAGGAAATAACTGTCAGAACTTTCAGAAAAATAGGAAGGCATGACTGAAGCCCCTTTGTTAACAGTCAAAAATTTATGGCCTTGTGGTTATGATAGGGGAAGAGAAACAAATCTGTTGTTTGAACTCATGACCTTATGGGGGGGACTAAGCAGAGAGGTAAACAGGGGAGGAGTTACAAGGCGTACCGGGATAGGCTGTAACCCTTGGAATACCTGACCAATGAGTAACCAGGGGAGGGACCACTTTGGCCGGGTTAAAGGTAAAAAATAGCTTCGCATCAGCTTGTGGGTGTGCCTACTTTGCTGGAGCACCCAGACTTGCAATTCTGTCTAATAAAATACTGAGTGTTAACTTTCACCATTTGTCCTTGAATTTTAATTTCAAATCATGTTTCTAACAGTCTCCAAATAAAGGTGTGAGCAAAGGATGTTTTGAGTTGTCAAATATCATGTGATGAGTAATAAGCAAAAGGAGTTTGTAATGTCCAACGCATAACATACAGTAATAATTGGAGAAAGAATTGTACTATGTCTGGCACTACAATATTGCTGTTTGAATGCTTGGGAAATACAATATGCTCGAGTCATAATGTAACCTAAACAAAGAAATGTTTAGAAAACGCAAATGAAATGTGAATAAAATCCTAGGGAGAAATTTGAATAACTCCTAGTTAGCATTTATATTTTCAAAGTGTGTCCATGGATTCCACTGTGGTGTAGTGGCTAAAGTGTTGGACTAGGAGTCGGGAGATCCGGGTTCCAATCCCCACTTAGGCATGGAAACCCACTGGGTGACTTTGGGCCAGTCACAGATTTTCAGCCCAAGCTACCTCACAGGGTTGTTGTTGTGAGGATAAAGTGCAGAGGAGGAAGATTATGTACACCACCTTGGGGAAAAAGGTGGGATATACATGCAATACTACTACTACTAATGTCAAGTAACCTTTGGTGCAACCTTAGATCTTAACCGAATTAGGGCTGCAATGCTGAATACATTTCCCTGTGAGTAAGTCCAACTGAACTTAATAGGATTTACATCTGAGCAGATATGCATAGGATTGCACTCTTCCATAAATCCTCCCCCTCCCCATCTTACAAGGTGCAGGTGGGTTTGTTTGTTTTTAGCCATGCTTGGAAACATCTTTTTCTCCCCTCCCTTGATATCCATGGCCTCCCCGCTTTTGGGCTAAGCATCCAGCTTGAGAAATAATTCCAGGAAATTTGGAATCTTGCTCACCACTTTGTAATCATTTGGTTGGCCCTAATAAAGATATTTCCAAATGTTTTCTCGGAGAAAATGAGCCATACATATTATCCTCCAGAGAACAGGTTTTCAGCCGACTTCACTGAATAGCAAGAGCGCTGGGGAAGGGGGGGGGGGGAGCAACAACAATGAAAAAGCCATAAATGCAATTTCCCTCAGTACGTCTTCATTAGTCTTATAGCAACACTTATGCACATTTTCACACTTTGAAACATTGTTGAGGCAAAGAATGGGACAGACTAGAGAAGAAAGACGTTACTTTTTTGGCACAAGCCACTACTGATTTCATATGCAAGGTTTCGTGAAAGTGCAATGGCATAGCGGCTATTATTACTTGTGAGGATGTACCCGTCAGAAAAAAAGAGCAAACTCTTACATACATTTTTGAAACAGGCTCATAGATGAAGCAGTGTAAGGCTAGCAAGAACCTCTTCTTGGTAAAGTGAGCAAAAGTGTTGACAAATGGTACTTGAAAATAATAATATTTACCCTCCGCTGTGAGTAGAACTGCTTTTTAACCCCAAGACCTGAACATGCTCATTGAAACAATGGGAATGTTAGCATACACACACATTTCTTCTGCTTCAAATGCCAAGATAACAAGAAATTTCTCCAGGCACTGTGATCCTGTGTACAGCCTTGAATGATATTATCAATAGGTTAACACAAAGGTAGCTAAATATAAGGTGGCTCTATTGTTTCCTTTTCCTAAATGCTGGCAATTTAGCTTGAATTGAATGAGTGGATGGAAATGAATCATCGAGTCCTGAGGTAAAGCTGAATCTTTCCATAGACATTTCTAATGCCTTAAAATAGAACTTTAGTGTGAGCGACCACTAGGAGGGTGGATTGATAGGGACAAAACAATGAGCTTTGGTACGGGGTGTTTGTCAGCGCATAAGAAGATGTTGAAATGATAAGGGCAGGATCTACACTACTGGTTTATAGTAGTATTGAAGTGCACTGACCACTGTTGGGGCCCATGACACATCTACACCAAGCAGGATATAACACTATGAAAGTGGTATGAAAGCAATATATGGCATGTGTCAATGGGCCCCAACAGTGGTCAGTGCACTTCAATACCACTATAAAGCAGTAGTGTAAATCCTGCCTCCATATACCACTTTCATATCACTTTCATAGTGCTATATCCTGCTTGGTGTAGATCTGGCCAAGGAGAGATCTGAAGAAGACAAGATTGAGGGGAGGAGGTGGAGGTGGAGGAGGAGGAAGAGAAGAAGAAGAAGAAGAAGAAGAAGAAGAAGAAGAAGAAGAAGAAGCTGAAAGTCACATAGTGAGATGGCAAGCATCCAGGTAGGGGTGGGAAAGACCTCTGTCTGCAACCCTGTAGATCCAATGCCAATCAGTGTGACAATTCTAAGGTAGATGGAGCATTTTTTTGCATTGTTATAAGGAACTTCCTGAAATGTCAGCTCTGTCACTGAACTATGACGTGTCCTCCAACATATGTACATGCCCTCTTCTAAGAGGCCAAGTCAGTCGTCCAGTGTCTAAGGATGAAACTAGACGTTTGGTGGACACTTGGGTCTGGGAACCCACATTTTAAGGAGAATAGCTCAGATCCCTGACTGTGTTTTTGTCTGAAAATGGTGAAATGGGATATGATCTGAAGCAGGGCAATAGCAGGAGGGGTTGTGCTTAATCCTTACCTGCTTTCCATTTCTTTCCTGCCTTCACTTCCCCCAGTCACTTTTCTGGGCATGTGTTTGCCTCACAACAGGGAAAAGTGGCAGTGTAGGAAGAGAATGTAGTGCCAGTTCGTAATGTGATCCACAGGCATATTGGAGGTTCTTGCAAGGCAGAGAAACAAGTTCTGTTAGCTCAGCCCTTTGTGGGTGACTAGCACCACCTTGCATGGGCAACTTGTAATGGAAAACCACCAACTACTAATAATGGGGCAAACTAAATTAGATTTTTGATTGAAGTCTTATAAAATGCAGTTTGAGATTCTTTAAGAGCATAGATAAATAAGCCGGTATTTAACAGTAGTCTTAACATCAATCCGCGTTTGTTAATTGATTTTCCACTGACTGTTCTTGTTCTCTGGTGCATGCTAATTACATGCTGTATTAACTTGACCAAGTGTTTTTATTTTCTAAATATCCTTCATTGCCTTTTTATATGTATGTTTTCTGTACAGATATTATATGGGTGTTGTTGTTTTTCTCAAAAAAAACAAAAACAAAACAAAACCAAAACAAATACTTTCTATATATCTTCTTTCTCTTCAATACATTATTCAGTCCTTTCGCATGAATTGATGATATCTTTATTGGGTTGGATCATGGCTAACTAGAGTCCTATTGATTCCAACGTGTCTACTCCAAGTGTGACAATCAGTCCCATTGATTTCATTTCCCCTCAAAGAGGACAGAATCTAACCTGAAAAGAAGAGGAGTTTAGTCATAAAAATATCTCAAAAACATAATGAGTGTGCAGAATTAGTCACATGGTTCTCTGAATTGTAGATCTAGCAGGAAAGGGCATGTCTACACCTCCTGGCAATCTGGGAGGGAGGGAGTAGGATCTCGTGACATGCTGTTCGCAAGATCCTCCCCCTGCATTCACACGCAGCATGCAACGTCCCAGGAGGAAGGAGGACATCATGCCTGCCATTTTTTTTTGTTTAAAAGGCAGGACCTGGAGCGCACTTGCACTCCAGCACACAAGTAAGATTTTTTTAAAAAGAAAAAAGTCCCAACCCATCTCCCACCCACCCCAATGGCCCTGGACTCTCCCGAGCCCGGCTCCTTCCCTCCAATATCCCCGGTTACTCGCAGGGAAGAGGAAAGAAGCTGGGACAGTTGGCCACACAACCCACGTTCCTTGGGATTGTCCCGGGACCACGGGAAAAAGTGAGAAGAAAGGGTATGGCAATATCCTGGGGAAATGGAGGGATCATCCCTCCCTGCTCCCAGGATCCCCTGTGCATCATGTGGATGCACAGGGACAATCCCTGGGAAATTACCTGGTGTAGACATGCCCAAAGTGTCCTATACCAGTCCCACCAATATGAGGGGGAGGTGCAGAAGAGCAAGAAAGTCCTCCCTTTAATTTCAATGAGGCTGGGAAGGATAATGTCCTGCTAGTTTATGTCTTTGGTCAATAACAATCTCTGCTGGATGTCCATTGCTGTACACACACCATAAGAAGGAGTCTAGGTGAGAAATAAAAACTTTACTACTCCATTAATTTTCATTTGTGTATGTTTTGTAAGAAGATGAGAATGGGAAGAGGAGCAAGTGCATGGAGAAACCACGTAAGAGACTGGAATTCATTTCCAATTTACAAGGGGGAAATCAGCTGATAATCTTTGTTCAGATTATAGACAACCTGTTACACATTATCCCATTTTCAAGGCTGTGTCATGCTCTATTCTCCTGGACATCTACTTTTTGCCCACCCCTGCTTTAGGACACAAGCTCTATTCAAACCGTTTGTTGGACATTTGGGGAGAAAAACAGGATCACCTTGCAGATGATGTACAAAGGCCTAGGTGCATACAACTGTACACCCATAGGCTCTGTATGCATAATCAGGGAGTCCTTCTACAGTGTTCCTGATTGGGTGGAAGAACTTATGAACACACACTTGTACATCTCATTGTAGGATAATTTAATGCACAGATATCAGAAATTTGGCCAGCAGGTGCAAACAGCAAACCCTTCATATTAATATGCTTTATAACGTGTACATGCAACAATTGGCCCAGAATGAAATGTTATAGTTTTATGTTATCTGCATAATCTCCATTGAGGGCAGAGAATTTTCCAGTGAAATAGGGCAAGGCTTCTTCAGCTACCTGGCTTTCTCAAGGAAACATATCTCAGGACAGGGGTGGGATAACTGCATAAGGTTGGGTAGTTTGGGGTGATTCCTCCCACTGCTCTGCAGTCACCAAAACCCATTTATGGGTGCAGTGTCAATTGCCTATCTTCCAGAGGCAGACTTTTGCTTTGTGCAGCAGGAGGAGCACCAATCTGGATTTGGCCCCTGTGTTTAAAGTGAGAAATGTGAGGCATGATCTGAAAGCTAACTTGCCTCAGTTCTCCTTTCTGTACAATGGGTTGCTGCTGTGGATAAATGTCACCACCTGGCTCTGCCTACTGCAACCCATTTGTTCTCTCTGTCTACCGCTAGCTGCCCTACCTCTGTCCCACCAGTCCCTTTAGGCATCAGCCACTACTGTTATCTTCCCATGAGAGGAACCCATTTGAGGCTTCTTCTTAGATGGTGACAAAAAAACTGGAAGGAATGCCATTGCCTGCTAGAGCTAAAGTATAGCAGCTAGAGCATTCCTGATCTAGCTGCTATACTTTAGCTAACCACACTAGATTCATTTGTTGAGCTATAATCAGCTTATCCTTTGCTCAAAGACTTGCTTAATTAAATCAATTTAGTTTCTCTTTCTCATTTGATGTGTAGGCTAATGCAAAGTAATCTGTTCTGACAGAGGTGTAAATTCTGATTCAACCCCTCCCCACCCCAGCATTAAAATGCAGGGACCCACACTCTGAATATCAGAGGGGCAGCCTGATCCACTGCATGCTTATCCAGAACTCAATGGGATTTGATTCCAAGTAAGTATGGAGTCTCCATCTTATATTTACTTTAAAATGAAGTGATGTTGAAGCAGAGATTCAAATACGTGCAAATGTCATTTCCCCCACCATTATTATAATGAAGTAGAAACCAAATTTTCAGTATTAATACACTCCAAGGCTAAAAATTAAAATGATATGATTGGGTGTTATGTTCCTAGGCAGCAGTCTTCTTGCTGTGTTGTTTAATCACAACTTCAGCCTCAAGATAATTGGGAACTGCTGACAATTTTTTCACACGTACCTATTTTCCTGTCTTCCAAACCAGATGCAGAGACAAGGAGACTTTTTGTTCCATTGCCAAAGTCTGGATACATTTTCAGATGTACATGAGTTTGCTACCAATGTACCTACTGGATTTCTAATGGTAAAGCCATAGACGGTAACCAAACATACTGTCAACTTCCTTGCAGAGGGAACAAATCAAATTCTCTTTCTAAACAATGGTTGGAACCAAGTAGTTAAAAAGTTTGGTGATAACTAGAAGAATTCTCCTATTCCCTCTAATGTGCTTTCGGAGTGGAAGGGAACGAACTTCCACAGTGGTTCATGAAGATTTTAGCTGTGCCATCAACTGCCTAAGAGCCTAATTTCTTAAGTCGATTGCTAGCATAAATTCCTTAGCACATGCAAGCCCATTATAGCTGGAGAGAGGTGTGTGGGAATTAAAACCTGGCTGAACACCACAGTGGCATTTTGAGGTTATCGTTGCAATTAAGGAGGTGCCATTGCAGCACGGAAAATGCTGATTGATTTGCACTACAGTGCCATTCTCAGAAGCGCAGACAAACCTGTTTGAAAAGCAAGTCTTCCGAAGAGTCACAAGATAGCTGTTTAGATTACTTGTGGGTATGTGGAGATTTTTATGGTGCTCAGAATTGCAAGTGCACGGTAAGCATTTCAAGCCCAGCCAACACAGACCTATTGCAAATAGTCCTTGAGCTGTGCCTCGGATTGAGGGCTGTTGTTTTCGTTTTTATGATTCTCAGGTAGGGTGAATGAGTTAATATTGCAAGTTTGTGTTTGGCATGATAAGATAATTATTACAGTCTGCTATGTACCAAGACAGGGACTGGCAGGCCCTTGGTTATGAACACCGCTGGTGTCAGTCAGATCCACCAAGGTATCATTAAGTTTGCTAGATGAACAAATAGGGTTCTGTCTTTCCTCTTGGGTGTATTTGCTTTACTGAGAGCTTTCTCCCTTCGCTCTGTTTATTATTTTGCAACTTGCAGGTATGACATGAAGACTTGCATTAATCTTTTACAGTCATATGCATCGCTACACTTAGATTGGTGTGAGTAGGGCAAGAAGTAGGAAAGGTGTACATGGCACTGATTTAGGCCCTGACCCATCTTCTGTATGAATACATTGTCCTAAGAGCTGTGGGGTGGCATGGACCTTAGCTCATCTAAAAGCTCATTCCCTTTTGATATCTCTCCATGGATGCTCCATTAACAGAGCCAGAGCTGACAGCTCCACTGCATTTCCCTACCTGTCTGGCTGCCGTGGCAGGAGAGGGGAAAGATATTGTGTTGGGCACTGCCAGGTCAGCTCTGAGGAGCTGGCTGAACAGAGGGAGGACGGATGAGATACTAATGTGATAAATCACAAGTCTCCCTTCCTTCTCAAGTGCTACATCGTAACTGCAGTGTAGTGGTACATTTTGAAGTTCAGACACTCATCATGTCAGTCTCCATAGCCACGCGCCCAAGCAGTGTCCAGAATTGGAGGCATATATGACCAATCTCTAAGGTACTCTTTGCTATCAGAATGGACTTTTGCGCATCAATAGGAGAATGTGAGGGCAATCCCATGGGCTCCAAGCCATGCATGAGATCTGCATGTGAATAGTAGAAGCCTTTCATTATCTTGGTCTGAGAGAGCACAAACTGCTGATGTTGGAGGAAGAGGCTGGTTTGCTGCAGCTCAGGAAAAGAGATATGTATAAAAAATTATGTTGGGGCTTGACAAGCCACCTCATTTATATAGCATTTATGAATGTTCAAAGCATCTCACATACTTTGTGCTTTTCTACACATAGGAAAAATCCCATGCCTTACCATGGCTTTTGTCCTCACAGTAATTCTACCATCGAGCTGCGCTTCTTCACACATGTCTAACTGATTTGTTCCCTTCTCGGAAAGGCCCCTTTGTGTTTAATGAGACAGCACCATCTAGTGGTGGAGAGATCCCTCAATATCCACATAATACCACATTATCTCTGTTGTTTTCAAATGTGAGATTTCCAGGGGATAGCACAGGAGACATCCTGGCTGTTGACGACATCATGTAATGGACTGCAAATATCCATGAGCGGCCAGTCACAAGTGTTTAGAGAAGCTGTTTATCTTGTTGTAATTCTTTCAACAACTCTATAAGAGAGATCACTCATATTATTATTATTAGTAGTAGTATTAGTATTATTTACATTTCTGTACTGCCCAATAGCTGGAGCTCTGTGGGCTGTTCACAAAAATATTACAGGGACTGATGGTGGGGAGCTGATGTGATGCTGAGGGTGGGTTGTCTTAGGCCACCTAGTGAATTCATTGCAGAAGCAAGATTTGGAACCGCCATGATTTATTTATTTATTTAAAATATTTATATCCCGCCCTATATCACTAAGATCTCAGGGCGGCATACAGATAAAAACATACAGTATAAAACAATAAATATACACAGTTAAAAACAAATTAAACCACGATCCAAGTTAAAACAATATATAAATTAAAAGCAATAAAAGCAGTTAAAACAGTTACAACAATGTGCCAGTGAGTTTAACCATCTAAGGCTTTGTTAAAAAGCCACGTTTTTACTTGGCGTTGAAATGAAATCAAAGTTGGTGCCAATCGGGCCTCCAAGGGGAGGGCATTCCACAGTCGGGGTGCCACAGCAGAGAAAGCCCTCTCCCTTGTCCCATCATAGCATATACGTTGCATTGGTGGGATGTGGAGAAGAGCTCCTCCAACAGATCTAAGGTCTCGGGCAGGCATATATAAGGAGAGGTGCTCTCTCAAGTATCGAGGTCCCAAGCTGTTTAGGGCTTTAAACGTCATTACCAACACCTTGAATTCTGACCGGAAGCATATAGGCAGCCAGTGCAGTTCCTTTAAGACTGGTGTTATGTGGTCTTTATAAGATGTACCCGCCAGCAGTCTAGATGCTGCATTTTGCACTAGCTGCAACTTCCATGTCGTCTTCAAGGGCAGCCCCATGTAGAGTGCATTGCAGTAGTCTAATCGGGAAGTTACCAGTGCATGCACTACTGTGGCTAGATTGTTCCTGTTCAGGAAAGGCCATAGCTGGTGGATCAGCTGAAGCTGACCCCAAGTACTCTATGCCACAGAGTCCACTTGGGCATCCAATGACAATGATGGGTCTAGGAGTACTCCCAAGCTACGTACCTGCTCCTTCAGAGGGAGTGCCACCTCATCCAGAACAAGTTGCTTACCCAATTCCCAGACTCAGGAACCACTAATCCACAGAGCTTCCATCTTATCAGGCTTCAACTTCAGTTTATTGGCCCTCATCCAGCCCATTACAGCCTCCAGGCACTGGTCCAGCACCTTCACAGCCCCAGCTGACTCCGACGACAAGGAGAAGTAGAGCTGAGTATCATGAGCATACTGATGGCACCCAACCCCAAAACCCCTAATGACCTCACCCAACGGCTTCATATAGTTGTTGAACAGCATGGGGGACAGAATAGAACACTGTGGCACCCCACAGCTTAATTGCCACGGGGTGGAACAGGAATCCCCCAATACTAATCTCTGGGATCGGTCCTGCAGGTAGGAGCAGAACCACTGTAACACAGTGCCTCCTACTCCCATCTCGCAGAGCCAACCCAGTAAGATACCATGATCTATTTATTTATTTATTTATTTATTACATTTTTATACCGGCCAATAGCCGAAGCTCTCTGGGCGGTTCACAGAAGTTAAAACCATAATAAAACAACCAACATTTTAAAAGCACAATTACAAAATGCAGTATAAAAAGCACAACCAGGATAAAACCACGCAACAAAATTGATATAAGATTAAAATACAGAGTTAGAACAGTAAAATTTAAATTTAAGTTAAAATTAAGTGTTAAAATACTGAGAGAATAAAAAGGTCTTCAGCTGGCGACGAAAGCAGTACAGTGTAGGCGCCAGGCAGACCTCTCTGGGAGCTCATTCCACAACCGGGGTGCCACAGCGGAGAAAGCCCTCCTTCTAGTATGGTATCAAAAGCCGCCGAGAGATCCAGGAAGATCAACAGGGTAGCACTCCCCCTGTCTTTCACCTGGAGCAGGTCGTCAGTCAGAGCCACCAAGGCTGTTTCAGTGCTGTGCCCTGGCCTGAAACCAGACTGAAATGGGTCCAGCTAATCCGTTTCTTCCAAGAATGTCTGAAGTTGCCCAGCCACCACATGCTCAAGCACCTTGCCCAAAAAGGGGATATTAGCAATGGGGCGGTAGTTCTCACATACCTCTGGGTCCAGGGAGGGCCTCTTCAGGAGAGGATGCACTACTGCCTCTTGCAGCAGGCACCACTCCCTGACAGAGAGAGGCATTTACTACCCCCTGGACCTACCCAGCCAATGCTTTACCTATGCTTTATCAGCTCAACTGAGAAGGACTACTAGGTTCAAGAGTTGGGAGATACTGTGGTCATGCACAATGACTTTAATGTTTGTTTTAGTCTGCTAAAAGGCTGAAACATCTGGACATGTGTGCATGTGCGTGCATGCACACCCGTGGATTGAACTGAAGTGGCAGAATTTGGGGCTGAAATAAGGAAAGGTTTGCAGGGAGATATGAGGTTAGTATTGGAAAGAATATTTTATCCCAGGCAATCATATTTGCTGACTGGAGGGAAAAGTTTTTGTGGATGCCCTTTAAACTTTGTCAGCACATCACTGTCTGCAGCACGAAAAAGAACGTTTCTAGTTTACACAATGCCTGCTGTTTAAAATCCCTTCAAGAGGCTGATTACACTTGAAGAGGTCTGTAACCTCCAATGCTTTAATTGCTGAAAAATAGCTTATGTAGTTAATTCTAAAAGGAGTGCAGATGTATGTGTAGTGATGGCTATGAGAAGGCAGCTGATTTGGATGTAATGAGTGCTGTTTCATCAGTGCAAGAATGACATTTCTCATTTCTCTTCGAGTAAGCTACTTCATGTGTTTTTAATCTGGTGTTCTACGAAGAGAGCTTTTCCAAGCCCTACAGATAAGGCACTCCTTACCCTCCATAGGGGCACTAGCTTCTTTGTTCCTTATTCCATTGCCTTGTGACCCTGTTTGTTTTCTCCTTTTTCTTCTTTCTTCCTTGTTCACCTTTCTCTGTCTATTTTTGAACTTCCAAGTCTTTTCATTCTCTTCCTTTATTTTGTGCACCCCCTGTTCTCTCTATGTCCCCCTGATTTTTGGTTGTGAATATGTCGCCTTTTGCCATGATGCCTCTGAGGTCAGCAGCTCGTAGTTCTCCAAGTGCGGAGGCTGCCCCTCCCATCAGCCCCAGCCAACAGTGAAGGATGATGGGAGTTGTAGTCCAACAACATACAGAGAGCCACACATTGCCCACCCTTGCTCTCTTCTAGTCCTGTGCCAACACTCCCATCCTGCCCTTTTGTGACTTCTTTAGCCAGATCTACACCACGCAGGATATAACAGAGCTGTTTCTCTGAAGCCCTTTCATCTTTGTCAGATTTAATAGAGGACTATAATCAGCTAGATGCTGCTAACTGTGGACCTGCAGTAGATCCACCAAGACTGAAGATAGCAGTTTAACAATTGAGGAGCTTGGTAAAAAGATATCAACAAACTATACACAATGCAATCTAGCCCATGTTAAGTATAATTGAAAACAACAACAGCAACCTAAAGAGCACATCCCAGTCACATCCCATTCTTAAAAGATTGTTCTTTGCAATGATGGGGATAAATGTCATTCTCAAAGATGCTGTGTGGCAATTGGCTAACGCTCATATATTATATTGCCCAGATGCTGGAATATATATTTCATGGAAATAGAAGGATTTTACAGTACCGTGTTACAGTATACCTCTCCTCATATGTACTGTTGTTTTTAAATGGGTACCGTTGTTTTTTTACTGCTGTTTTTATGTTTTTGATGGTTTTAAATTTTGTATACTTTTTAATGTTCACTGTTTTTAACTTTTGTAAAACACCCAGAGCGCTTTGGCTATGGGGCGATATATAAATGTAATAAATAAATAAAATAAAAAAAATAAATAATAAATAACACTTTGAAAATGGGATGAAAACAGTATATGGAATGTGTCATGGGCCGCAGCAGTTGTCAATACCAAGATAAACTGTTATAAAGCAGCAGTGTAGATCTTGCCCTTGTATCAAATCATTACAATCTCATCGTGGTGACACGATATCCCTCTTGCGCATATATACCTCGTAGGTCACACAATACCATTTGTTGTGGCATTTTGGATAATGTCAAATAAAAATCAGGAAATAACACTACAACAGTGGTGTATGGAATGTGAAATGTGTCCCAACAGTTATCAGTGCTCTTCAATAACGCTATAAAGCAGAAGTGTAGATCTAGCCTTTGTGAAAGAGGCAGCTGTTTTTCTGCCATTTTCGCAGGGATTTTGAGAACTTCGGAGAAATTTTGCAGTGTGCAAGGTTTTGTGCTTTACTGAAAGGAGGTGGCTGAGGGATATCTGTGGGTGCTCTTTATTCTTATTATTTTATCCATCCCCTGAAAGCTGATTGAGGCATTTTAGTTTGGTTTTGTTGTTGTTAAAAGTCCTTTTAAAAACGACAAGAAGGAGAACAGCAACAAGTCCATGCTCAGCTTTCAGGCATTCATCAGGCAGCAGCGTTGGGAAGCCCCAGGGAGGAAATCCTCTAAGAGGGCTTTCCAGGAAGTATCATGTGGCAAAATTAGGTACACTTTTGGTGCCACTGGCAACCTGCAATGTACTTCTTGGTCCCATTGGCATCCTGAGAGCAGCCAGGAAACAGCTGCTCCCACAGGCCTCCTAGGCAGCTCCCACCCAGACTGCTTGTTTGGGAAGCTGCCCCACTGGCCATACCCATCACCCTTTGGTCCTGCCACCCATCCTCATGACTCCCACCCACCCAGACTGCCTGCCTGGGCAGCTGGTGGTGCACTTACCTCCACCCACTGCCTCCTGTTCTGGTCATTTGCCTGAACAGAACAGGACAGAACAGGAATCGATGGGCCGCTCCCTGGCTTGCTCTTCTCTCCCAGAAGTCTTGTGAGACTTGAGACTTCCGGGAGAGGCAGGGATACCTTACAGGAGGCAGCTGGTGCTGGGGTAGGTGCAGCGCACATCAGACAGCAACTCACCTTGGCTGGGCCTGCCAGATCCAATACACAACCCTACCACTTAATTGTGCATACGACTGCAGTAACATCCATCCTAAATTGAGTGTTGTGCTATGTACTGCTTTTCTTTGGTATATGTGTATTCACACATTTTCATGGTGATATCCTGCAATTCAAAATATACCCCCTCCATCACTTACAAGAGAGAAAATAAAAATGCCTAACAGGACCAGGGGCCGATATACACCAAGCAGGATATAACACTTTTAAAACAATATGAAAACTGTATATGTAATGTGTCCTGGGCCTGAACAGTTGTCATAACCATTATAAACCGTTATAAGCAGTAGTGTAGATCCTGCCCAGGCTGACCTTTGGGGTGCCATTGTTGAATCTAGGCTTGGAGGGTGCCTTCTTCTAGTCAAAGTCACTGATTTCTTTACACTGAAAACTTGTGTTTGAAGTGTAGCAAGCAGAGTGACCAGGCAAAGGCAGAAGACCAAGTTCCTAGTATTGGTACTGGGTCTCTCCAATCCAGAAACTTCAATCATGGGCATCCATTCCATCTTGCAGATGTCTCTAAGAAGTGAGTACACACACTCCATAGTACCTCACCTGGCTAAAAGGGGGGCTTCTGTAGTGGAATAATGGCCTTGCACAGTTCCTATGAGGACATACTTCCCTGCGTAAGCTAATATTATTACCATATAAATAGGAAAGCAGAAACAGGCAATTCTGTGCCACTGAGGGAACCCACCCCTCACCCCATTTCTGGGTTGTCACTCTTTCAGAGGTACTCCTGTCACAACAAAAACCATGAAGCATGCATATACACACACACCCCTACATACCCCTACAGAGCAATGTGTAATTTCCAGCCAAAACTGCTGATGGATGGTGTTACACTGTCAGCTGCTGCCTCTGAAGGAATGGCAGTGCCTTGGGTGTCTTTGTCAATCGTCAGCCTAAGGCCACTGTTGTTGGAGAAATAAGGAAGTGTTGAAAGCGGTGACAGGCAGTTTAGTCAAGAAGAGTTGGGGAATAGGGAAAGGATCATTGAGGAATAATTTGCTATTTTTTGCAGTACAAGATAACAAAGAAAGAAGAATTTAAAAAAAGTCTTTTCTTCCAGCGACAGAAAAATAAACAGGAGAATTATGTTCCATTTCGTGGAATTAAGGCAGCTTTTTGTTTGTGACAAATCACATAAAATCACAACACATGCTCTGTGCTAACGTCAAGTTTTCTGGGGGGCATTCTGAAACCTGTAGCAGCAACGATTCCCACGGAAGACCAACTTCAGCCAAATGATTAGAAACTTGTTTAAGATTCAGCATTTGTTCTAAGCACAGGATATCTTTCTGGCCGTATAATTTGAAATGCTGAAACTGGAATAT
Organism: Elgaria multicarinata webbii; assembly: GCF_023053635.1. NCBI lineage: Eukaryota > Metazoa > Chordata > Lepidosauria > Squamata > Anguidae > Elgaria > Elgaria multicarinata. The sequence goes on from NC_086180.1 coordinate 67,246,081, forward strand.
GGCTGTTTCTGAACATCTAGCTGGGAACATAATTTTAAACATTGAAACTGGAATCTGACAGAAAATAACTAACTCTCATTTATAGCAAATTCACAGACCGGATGGTGATCATTAAACTGGGTGAGCAGCAAACTGCTGCAAATATTCAACCCTTATCAAAAGTATGGAGACTTTCTTGAAAAATATATAGCATTAGCACAAAGCAAACATCCTGTAGCACACATCCAGTAGGGCTGAATTACTCCCTAATGGATGCACAGGTATATTTATTTATTTCATTTCACTTCTGTACCACCCAATAGCCAATGCTCTCTGTTGTGTATCATTATACTATATGCAATGTCAACTGAGAATGCCCTCAAAACATTCTGACACCAAATCCTAATGGCATGATACCTTGAAAGCATCTCTTGGTTGCTATCTACAACTGTGATATACCTTTAACTTGGAGACTTGTTTGAGTCATAATCTGAGCATTTTACAGAGCTGCTATGAGATTTTTTTTATTTGGACTGACTTCTAGAAGCTGCTGTTAATACAGTATGGGTATCATTTAAAATATTATATAATATACATCATTTTATAAGCTACTAGACTCTGGATTTAGTTGGTTAGATTTTATTTTTATCCATTTAGCCATGTCTTATCCTAGTTTTCTGCAGGCTCCACCTCCACTCACCTGAGCTATATTGGCCGCATGAGAAGAAAGCCTAAGAAAGGGGTTGCCACTCACAGACAGAGTGCTATCCTACCACTGCTGCTTTCTTCAGGCATTTCCCCCAACCCCCTGATCCACTGGCCATTCCAATATTTCAGGAGCTTCTTGGATGCCCCTCCTCTTGCGAGACACTTTCTGGATGAGAAGTGGAGCTTTGTGTGAATGAAAGTATAGTGGAAGGCATTGTGTCCGATCTTTTCAACACCCTGCCAAAAATGGAAGGAGTGTTTGCACAGGATGTCTCTTCTGTTGCATTGGGGTGCAAGAGTTATTACCGGCCATCCCACAGATGTCCACCATTCTGAAGAACAGTCTGCAACCTCCTTTGGATTTTACTGGCTTCCCGAACCTGGCACCCTCCAGAAGCATTGGACTACGTCATCCCCATCATTCCCATCCAACAAAGTAAATGGCCATCATGGCTGGGAATAATAGGGGTTGTAGTCTAACACATCTGGACAGCATCAGGATGGAGAAGGCTGCATTATGCATTGGGGGTGTTTCCTAGTAAACTAGGCCAAGGGTAACAGTGTGGTAGTGGCATTCGGGGGGAATGCTGTGTTAGAAGACTAAGTGGGGTAGAAAGCAAAGTACCACTCTGGCATCCTTTTCAGCACAATATGAGTTGGTACCCTGTTTAGTTCTTGGGGGATTCTTGAGGCTGGGGATAATTCAGTGGGAATAATAATAGCATCATAGCCTGGGGAGTCCAAGCCCTGGAGTAGCTGGTCTGGGGAGGATCTGACTCCAAGCTGAAGATGTTGGTCTCCTCTGCTTTAAGCTATCCCTTCCCTTGGGTAAAAAGGATCTTAAATCATTTACCTTAAAGTAGGCAGAATTTTGAGCTTCAAGCGGGTGGAGCACTAGCAGTGACTTTTAAAACAACCACCACCACCCAGAAACATTCCTATTATAAAAGTAAGTTCCCGTTCTTTAAATGAAAGCTGTCATGTCAATACATTTAAAAAATCCATTTTTTTAACATTTAGGTAAGAAAAACTATTTCTCCCAGTGAGGCAGCACATCTACCTTGGCTCTCACCTTTGTCAACATGAAAGAAAGGGTGGTGATCAGTTGTAGTGCCATTAATAATAGGCATACAGTTCACTGCAGAATGCAGCTTCAGCCTGAGGCTGTGTAGTACAAAAAAAAGTTCTTAGCAATTCTATTACCCTGTGAAATCAGAGAGGCTTACCTTTTACTACTTGCACCTTTCAAGGTTGTTGCACCAAAAACAGTCTTCAAAACTATCAAGAATCTGTGAACTTATTATTTATTTATTTATTTATATAGCACCATCAATGTACATGGTGCTGTACAGAGTAAAACAATAAATAGCAAGACTAGAAGAACATAAGAAGAGCCCTGGTGAATCAAACCAAAGGTCCATCTAGTCCAGCAACATCTTCTTTCTCAGCCAGATGCTTCCAGGATGACTACAAGCCAAGCTTGAAGGCATTAGCCCTGCCCTGCTGTAACTTTCTACATAACCCTGGAGGTTAAGTTTGGCTACCATGGCCAAGTGGTATTGATAGACCTGTCCTTGAACAGATCCACAGAGATGCTTCAAAGCAGGAAGCCAAGAAGTTTTTTGTATAACTCAGAAAATAATTTGCTTCTGGTCCAATGGTACTTTCCAGCGTCCCTCAGATTTGTAATCAGAGTTTAGTGCTATTGTCTGTTATTGTTCTACCTAGTTTAAAATTGAGCATTATAAATTTAGAATATGAGCTTGTGGACAGGACTTGGGATGATTAAGCCAGAAGCAAGAAGACAGTTTATATTAGCATAGTGTTAGGAGACAGATCATAGAATCATAGAATAGTAAAGTTAGAAGCGGCCTATAAAGTCATTGAGTCCAACCCCCTGCTCAATGCGGGAATCTACATTAAAGCATACCTGACAGATGGCTGTCCAGTTGCATCTTGAATGCCTCTAGTCTGGAAGAGCCCATGACCTCTCTAGGTAATTAGTTCCATTGTCGTACTGCTCTTACAGTCAGGAGGTTTTTCCTGATGTCCATCTGGAATCTGGCTTCCTCTAACTTGAGTCCATTCTTCTGTGTCCTACACTCTGGGATGAACGAGAGGAGAATCTGGCCCTCCTGTGTGTGACAACCTCTCAAGTACTTGAAAGATACTGCATGGCTTGTTTTTCTTTTTCTTTCAGAAAGGTTGTCTTGAATATGATTGGAAAGATGCATGTGTCTCGTTCCTTCTTATCCTTGATATTTATGGTAGGTGGTAGATACACGAAATGTCTGAAACAGGAGTAAAATATTTTCCAACCCAACTCTAACATCTTGACTCCAGTTCTGTCAACGTTTTAGGTCTTGACTTGATTAATAATTTGATATTGGGTAATTTAAGAAAAATACAGCTTTCAGATATACATATTCCCTGCAGAGTAACAACCAATCTGGCACCAACAGGAAGAGGTAATGAGAAATGTAATTACCTAATATAAATGAGCTCAGTAGTGCTTGCTTTCAAGTTTGAAAGTGCCACCTGTTTTCATTAACATTTCTATACCTTGTATTTTAATTGCGTTGTACATGGAATGGAGTGCACTTTTGTCAGCCTAAGTGCTTACTCATTCAAGTAGATCCTCTGGATTTTTCTCCTTCTCTTTAAGAAAATGGCATGATGATGTCAACAAAACTCACCTCAAGCAGGATTAGAGTATTTTGTTTGTTGCTACCGCACAAAACACTGTGAACACTGCTTATTACTTAACTGCATAAATTATGCAAAGGGAAAGATAAAAAGTGATAATGTGTGGTCGTTTGGTTAATCAGTACAATTGACAACTTGACAAATCTCCCTTGTCAAATGAAGCTGGAACACTTATTTCTCAAACTCTTTACATTTCATGGCATTTTAATTTCCCCTTCAGAATCTGCAGTAACAACATGGTTTGCTTCTTGCATTGTAATAATGCTCCGTTGACAATTCAGGTGAACACAGGCTTCTCTGATGCCCAAATCAGCGTTTCACTTAAAAAATAAATAAATAAAGGGAAAAAAGAGGAAATTTCATTCTAATTTAAATCCATTGCTTATTCTTGCAATCACCACACATCCCCTCCTTTACAAAATGTTGAGTGAAAGTTTTACAGCAGTAGTGGCAGATGAATACATAAAAGCTATTTGGGCTCATTCATATGAAATGCACATTTGAATTGAAATATAAAACCCCAAACACTGCCAACCCAAGGGTTTGTTTTACTCAAGACAGCTAAGATTCATGGCATTCAGTATATGTGTTTGAAATGCAGGGCATTTTCTCATGACTATGCTTTGATAAGGATCCAGACATTAACGTTCAATCAATGAAACAGCAAAATAGCAACAGCAGCATTTCAGTTAGGTATTTGCCAATCTACATTTTATCCCCGCCCCCCATTAACACCTTTAGTAGTGACTCTGATTTAGTGAGAGGGCAGCTACAAGCAATCTAAACATAGCAAATAACTACAGATCTGTCAGGAATAATTGGATGAGGTATGTTACATTTGTGAAGCTGAATCTAGATAACTCAGAGGTGTAATGTTGGTGGGGTTATAAGATTTCCTATTTTATAGCAGTTCTTTTCACCCCTGAGCAGAAAGCACTCAGAAGTGCTGGCTCTTATCCTTTGTGCAATCTCCCACAGCTATGTGAATACCAGGATCACAGGGGTGGGGAACCAGTCTTCCAGGTTTTCCCATCAAATTGCCACCCCACCTGCTGGCAGGGAGGGCTCCCATCACCATGGAGCTGCAGAGGGCCTGGGAATACATAATGAACTACATAACGATGGTCCCTGGCTCTAATGTTGCTGCAGCCCATTCTCCTGATATGGAATGCTTAGTACTAAAAGCATCCTTTGAAATGATATATTCTAGTGTGCTCATTATTTTATTGCTTATTTACTTTACGATGCATGGAAGAAGGTAACAATGGAACCTGTGGTAGCGCTGTTAGTACTGGTTGAGGTAAATGGGATTTTTGTTGGAGTTACCAGACATGTGAACAGTCCTCCTTAAGTGCATTGCTTGAATCTGCCAAGTTCATTAGGCAAAGTCAGATCCTCTGGGGAGGTCACTGGCTTGCAAACACTTTGAACTGATTTTATGCTGTTCTTTCTACCCACACTGCTTGTTTCAAAAAGTCTTGGTATTATGATATCCAGACAGTGAGTAAATGGAATGGGTTGACCTGGTTTGCAGCAGCCACTCAGGACTCAACTACACATTATGCTTAAGGCAAAGGTAGCAGCTATGTCTTTTATTCCTTTTGATAGTTAGGGATGTCTAATTTTTATTGGGACCCCCTCCCAGCAGGGGACATTTAATACTTCTCTTTCCAGTTCTGATCCTATTGAGAATCACTCCCTTCCTCTGAGTGATGGGCTTAGAAAAAAGGCTCTAATAGTCACCCATCATATAGAATAAGAGCTGGGGATGGAAGTGTCAAGCTTCCCCTGCCCACATTAGGGGAATATAAAAATTGAAGCCTCACCTGAAAAATGGCAGCTGCTAGCTTCATTTTTAATGTGATGTGTAGCTGAGCCCTCAAAGATAGGGATGTATGAATTTTGTAAAATCCATTCCATCTGTATTTCCTGCATTGTCATGTGCCTTTTGTTTCATTATCCACTCATTGACAGAATCAGTATTTTTTTCAATTTCCCAAATTTGCTCAAATTCATTTGTACAAATTTGCATTTGCGAAAATGCGCATATCCCCCCCAAATGTGCAAATCCCCTCAAATGTGCAAATTCCCCCCAATACACATTTTCATGCTCTAGACTATGGGGGAAATATGCATTTTCAGCTGGTGTTTTTATTTTACATATTTTTATGATTAAATTTGCATAAAATTCTGGAAAGTAAAAAAACACACACAAAAACTGGTTTGCAAGTCCATGGAATCTGTATTACTTGGGAAAAGCTGGTCACCTATGAATGGGTTGGATTCATAGAAATCTGAACTAATTTGATTTGTGGATTTCTCTGACATCCCTACTCAGAGACAATTTCAAATGGCCGCCATTTGTCTGCAAGAGCCAAGGAAAGGGAACTTTGTAGCAGGAGCCATTTTGCCCTGGCTTTTAAATAATTAAGGTGGAAATACTTTGTCTCAGAACCTCCTTGGGTATTTGCAAGACAGCATGACACACATTGCAACTATATTACTGTTGTGTAAAATGGCACAAATACAGTTTAGTAACTATATTATAGGGATGTATGAGGACTTTGTTTCAGTTTATTTTTTTGCTAGAATTCAATCAGTTCACACCTCACAGAAACAAACGTAGCCCTGGGTGCAATCTGTAGATGAAATCTGTACATTTCCACGCGTGGGATGTAATTTGCAAGACAAACATAAATGTGCTGAAAGTATTAATACATTTGAAAAAATATGCTCCAACATGCTTTGTTAAATATGTGCACAATTGATGTATACATTTGGAAAAATGTGCATGAAAATACGCACAGATTTTCACATGAAAAAACAAAGCTGATATGGGACATGACACAGGTTGTACTGAGCTTTGAGATGGGATTTGGAGAACCTCAATGAGTTTTGCTGATTTACACATCTGTACTGTATTGTTGAGACTACATGGAAGGTGTTTTCTTAGAGTCATATCCCCCCCAAAAATCATAAATCATATCCAAAATTGTTGATACTTTTACACATCTACTGGCAAAATATGCAAGTGCATTTTCTTATCAGTTATCTACAAAAGCAGAGGTCGGAAGCTATGGGATTTTGATTTTGTGATACCAGATCAAATGTCGAATATAGTAATGACAAACATTTTCTCAGAAAAAAAGGAGAATAGCTCTGGTGCTATGAAATGTCAAAAGAGGTTTCTTTATTTTTCTAATCTGAGATGCAGAAAATGTTCAAAAAAACTTTCAACCAAACTTGTACAAACGCTCAACGTTTCGGATCTGGAGATCCTTTGTCAGGAGCTGTACAATGAAATGAATTACTTTTTGATAATTGATAATTACTTCAAAAAGTAATTCACTTCGTTGTACACTTCCTGACGAAGGATCTCCAGGTCCGAAACGCTGAGCGTTTGTACAAGTTTAGTTGAAAGTTTGTTGAACCTTTTTTGCATTTCGGATAAGAAAAATAAAGAAACCTCTTTTGACATTTCATAACACCAGAGCTAGTCTCCTTTTTTTCTCATAGCCTTTTCATGGTGCTTTCCCCCTCTTTTTCCACAACTCTTTTGGCATATCCCCATGTGTCTAGTGCCCAGCATACTTACCTACAGTACAAAAACGTATTCGAGACATTTAGGCATATATTTATTGGGAAGCATAAAACATGTTTGAAACACGCTTCAGATTAAAGAGGTCTCAGTAAACAGGTTGTTGATTTTGTTTGAAGTGTAATTTCACATATTCAAAAGAATATTTTGTGATGGGAAAATTCCATCTAGCATTATAGAACTGCAGACCGCAATATATTTCCAGGTGGTATCTAGGTGGGCTCCTTCTACTGCAATGTGGAGACTACTTGAAATTGCCTCTGCTGCTTACCAGACTGAGTCATTTCTAGGTGGTATGTGGGGAAAAAGCATTTTAAATCTTGACAAAATATAGCTTGCGGTTTCTGTTCTTCAATCAGAAAAGAGTTGAATGAAATAGCTAGGACTGAATGAAATTACTACTTACACAGAGCAAATAATTTATAACAATCAGGGCCTCTGGGTACATAGAAAATGGGAGAGAGAGAGAGAGAGAGAGAGTGTGTGTGTGTACAGTTTGAAAAGGTAACATTAGTGTCACAGGGAGATTAGATAGCTGCTAACAATTTAACAGCCAAGAGCTACCTTTATAAAGTTTTTCTTGGTTTCATTAATCTACTTTGCAAAAGAGAGAGGTTCCAGCAACAAGGGAGTGCTGTGAAGAATATGCAGACTATATAACTGTTTTTGCCACTACTGCTGATACACTGTTGGGTTATCACTCTTTGTCACTTTCATCTATTTATACACTCTACATGCCATATAGCAACTGCTACACTATGTTTAATCATATTTAACAGCTTGAATGTCAAAAAGCTAAATAGTTTTTAACTGCTCATTTTTACCTTCAATGATATCATAGAATCATAGAATAGTAGAGTTGGAAGGGGCCTATAAGGCCATTGAATCCAACCCCCTGCTCAATGCAGGAATCCACCTTAAAGCATACCTGACAGATGGTTGTCCAGCTGCCATGAGTGCCTCTAGTGTGGGAGAGCCCACAACCTCTTCAGGTAACTGGTTCCATTATCGTACTGCTCTAACAGTTAGGAAGTTTTTCCTGAAGTCCAGCTGGAATCTGGCTTTGTGTAACTTGAGCCCATTATTCCGTGTCCTGCACTTTGGGATGATTGAGAAGAGATCCTGGCCCTCCTCTGTGTGACAACCTTTCAAGTATTTGAAGAATTCTATCATGTCTCCCCTCAGTTTTCTCTTCTCCAAGCTAAACATGCCCAGTTCTTTCAGTCTTTCCTCATAGGGCTTTGTTTCCAGACCCTTGATCAACCTCTTTGCCCTCCTCTGAACATGTAACTTTATTACTCCTATCTTTAACCCATTATTATAGTTGTCCGCTACAGACAGCCCATCTGTATTTCGTGCCTTGGACCTCACAACCATAAGACACTAAAGTAACGCAACTGGGTTTATTTTTATGAAAGTAGCAATCACTTACTGACACCTCCCTATTATTTTCCCTACTTTGATTTGCTAGGCTAGTTTTATATTATTATTTTTCTCGCTGGTTCTGGAACTTAAGTGGGTTGATGTTGTTGCTGGAATTCACTGGAAAGAAATGCAAAATAGGTGAAGGTGCCATTCCCTTCTGGAAGTGCACTATGCTAAATACTATTTCTCAGAATTTCTCAGAATATGTATCCCAGAGCTTGAGTGTACCTAATCCTCCTTAGGTATCCTGTTTATCCATCCCATTAATGCAACAAGAGTAACTAAGCATGTGAAGAAAAAACTATTTCTTGAAAAACTGTCCGAAATTCATTGGGTGGCCTAGAGCAAATCACAGTCTTTCATTTGCAGACTCCCAATGCAAAATGCAGATAGAATACTAGTTGTTTAAGTATTAAACAATTACATGAGTGCATACACGCAGTCCAACCTATCCTAATTGCTAGAAATGCATGAAAATTTACAATTTAGTCCATCCTCCAAATTAAGGGCAGGTAACTCAATTTAGTTTTAGAGTTAATTAGGAAAAATTAAAGGTAGGAATTATTCAGGGAGGCATTTTATAGTGATACAGTTCAAATGACAAAAGCATTCTGGGGAAATATAGGAGATATGAAGGATCCATCAAGGTCATGAAAACTTTTCACGATTGAGAATAAGGCACTTGTAAGAGCAAAATCTGGAGCAAAAATGAAGTGTGTGTGTGTGAGAGAGAAAGCAAAAATGCATGTGACATTAATCCAGCCATTTATTTCACAAATTGCAGTGTGTGCTATCATGACTATCCTTAATCTTCTTTTCCCCAGGATAAACATACCCAGCTCTTCAGACCACTAAGCATCCTAGTTGCTCTTCTCTGGATGTCCGCCATCTTGTCAATGTCCATCTTAAAATAGGGTGCCCAGAACTGGAGACAGTAGTCCAAATGTGCCCTGACTATTGCAGAACAGAGCAGAACTATTACTTCCTGTGATCTGAATACTATGCTTCTGTTAATACAGCTAAGGATTGCATTAGCTTTCTTAGTTGCTGCATCACAAAGCTGGCTCATAGTCAGTTTGTGATCAACTAAAACACCTAGGTCCTTTTCACATGTGCTGCTGCCAAGCCATCCTATATGTGTACCTTTGATTTATTTGTTTAGGACCTAAATGCAAGATGTTACATTTATCTCTGCTGGTTCTCATCTTGTAGCGTTGGCCTAGTGTTCCAGACTATCTAGATCCTTTGGAATCTTGATCCTGTTATCTATGATGTTGGCTGTTTGCCCTAGCTCTTATCATCTGCAAATTTGATAAGCAATCCCTCTGCACCCTCATCCAAATCATTTGAAAAATGTTGATCAGAACCAGACCTGGGAAAGACCACTGTGGCATTCCACTCAAAGCCTCCCTCCAGGAGAAGCAGCGGGATCAAAACAGTGTACTGAATGTGCCATGTGCAAGTTGTTTACTTCCTCTTTCAAAAGAGGAAGTAATGATGGACAAACGCGTGGGTGGAGAAACAACAGTAAGCAAACACGTTTTTCCCCTGTGCGATGATCCTCTAGGACTCTCTATGAGAGAGTGGCTGTAGGCACTGTCATGATGAGAGCCTGCACTTTGAAATTTGCAACTACGCCACTGCCCTCTCCCTTTCGATGTGTTGATTGTAAAGTATGCAATGGGTGAATTGGTGGTAGTCACAAGCTGCCATTGGCAAATGGAACACTTAAGAGAGAGGATGTGTGAAAGAACAATTTCTTTGGTTATTCAATGCATTTACTTCTAAGTTGTTCATGCTGATCTAATTGGTTCTGATAGTGCCTTTGTGACCTTTTCTGCACCACAAGGTTTATTTTTTAAATCAACATGCACATTCGCCATAAGGAAAACAGTTTCTACTCTAATTGGACCATTAGTATCCTGCCTCCAGCAACGGCTAATAATTGATTCATGAGTTTCACATCATTCTACAATCACAAAAATCCTGTAAACTGGAATAAGTTCATTTAGCAAAACTGCTTTGGTATATTAATACTAATGAGTTTGTGCAGAGATTCAAGCAACGATTGGAGTATCAAATTTAGAAAACCTGGCTGTACACTCATCAGGCTTATAAGTTTATTCACCAGAGGATGTTCAAGCTAGCCATCTCTTGAATTGCCAATTATAATTACTCTTGGGATGGGAGGTTCCCCTGACTCCATTCCTTTATTGCTCTTCCGGTTTGATCTGACTTGCATTCCACTTCTTTTGCCTGCTGGGTTAATGAGAAGAATTTCTAAAAATTAACTTCAGAACTGAGATTTTGCCTTGGTTAGTATTGAAAGGAAATCTATTGTGTTGTGGATGAAGGAAGCTATGGGTGTAAGAGAGCAGACTCAGCCTGATTAGACTTGGCCTGCTTTTTCCAATAATCTTACAATAATGCAAAATAGTATTGCAGCTGGATCTATAGTTTTACCTGCAGTTCTCTACCCAGTTCGTAGGTGACGAAATTGGGGTGGGGATGGGAGGCAGTATTTCACTGAATATTTTCAGGCTAAAATTCTCCAACTGTTAGGAGAAGTCTGCAAAAATGAAATTATTGGGAAAAATATTTTCTGAGAAATTTCAGCCCAGATGTAGAGGTAATAAGATCATTTTAAAAACTACATTCTGTTGATAGTGAGCTTTCATGTTCACCATGAATAAGGCAGAATGGTGTGGTATCTGATATAGGTACAGATAGAAAGTGTTTGAAGTATGTTATTAGTCAATTCATGAAGATACTAGCTTGAATAAAGTTATTTTAGCTTATATATATATATATATATATATATATATATATACACACACACACACACACACACACCATTAATTGTCTTGACACGAAGAGGCATGGCTGATCTCTTTCAATGCCAAACACTTTCCCCTTTTTATTGTGAATATTAACAAAACAGAACAAAAAATACATGGTGAAAAGCAAAGAAACATTACATATATAGAAATATCAACATTTTTTCCATCAAGTATACCGTTCATATTTTTTTTAAAGGGAGAGAGTTATGCATAGGTTTCAAGAAAAGCAGACAAAATATCCATGTATTTATCCACTCGCAAGTTGCGCCTATATAACACTCGTTCAAATGTTGATAGCATTGTTAAGTCCTCAATCCCCTTCATTATGGGAGGTGAGCATTTGTCTTTCCAATGTGATAATATAAGTCTTTTGGCTGTCATAAGGACTCTGAAAATCCATTTGCATTGACCATGTGCTGTGTTAACTTCCAAGAAGCCAGTAGGAGGACATGCACATCATTCCATATTAAAGATTGTTTTAGTACAAAGTTTATCCTTATTATAATCTTCTCCCAAAAGGGGGCAACTACTAGACATTGCCAAAACATATGAATTAAAAAAGCATTAGGTGCCTTACATCTCCAACAGTTATGCAAGTTAGACAGACCCTTATTGAAAAGGCATTGTGGAGTCCAATAAACGCAAAACAAGTTGTGTTGCTGAATAAGACATAGCCTGAGATCCATAGAAGCTTCAGATACAGACGCTAGGGCAACAATCCATTGATTAGGCAAAATGGGACACACCAATTCTCTATTCCAATCCTGTCTTAAACTATGGGTATCATATTTATTTACTACTACTAAATGCTTGTATATACAGTTTGTGGGTCGACGTGTCTCTTCAGCTGCTATATGCGTTTTTAACGCCAAACATGCCCCACCCCAGAGGCATTCCTTTTGTGAAACTGCAATTGAAAACAATGACAAACCAAGTACATGAAGGAGCTCCCAATGTGGAACACTGGAATTAAACATACAACAATTTCTAACCCTACATTAGGTTTGAACAACACATTACATTAATTATATAGCATGTAACATGATGATGATGATGATGATGATGATGATGATGATGATGATGATAATTTTACTCTATTGCCCATGCCCCTGATTCAGATCAGGACCACTGCGAACCAGAAGAAGAATATTAAATCTATCCCCCCCACACACACACACCACCATATGCATCACAAAATTAAAAAAAAAGAGATAAGCCACAGATATATGCTATGCCATTAATGCAACATGTTGTCAATAACTTAGTCAATAACATATATACTTAAGTGTGAAATCCTATGTATGGTTAGGCAGGTTCCCCCCCCCCTATCTGAACATGCGTAGAATTGTGCTCTAAATGATATATAATTGAGTCACTGTGGAGTCAAGAACCTGTGCATAAATATGACATGCTTGTGCTTATGGTGCCTTAAAGCTGTCTCAAATCTGTGTGCTTATCACTTGATTTCTGCATACTTGGTTATTCCACACTTGATAAGCGACAGCTGCTTGCAAAAATGCACTATGTAGAAAAGCATGAAAGCATCACGTTTGAGGCCATGCTCTGTCTGTGCGGTTTCATCTTTGAAGGCATATACAGTTCATCAGTTGGCATAGCAGTCATCGAGTGACAAATACGCCTGTTTGTACTGTGTGCACCCTTTGAACAATGTTTTAGGTCTTCTTTCGATGAGGTAGTTACAGACTTAAATTATGTCTTCCCGAAAAGCATTACTGTTGCTTAGATTTAACTTTAAACTTTTTGTTTATTTGAGCTGTACTTGGACTACAAACCTTGCACTCAAATGAAGATTTATCACCCACTTTCTCTAAATTGTTGAACTGTAGTCAGTTCAAAAAAGAAAAGGAAAGAAAATCATCCATGAGTGGTTCCATTTGTTGTTAATTATCCTCAGCATTTCCCCAAGACAATGCAACTTCCTGGGGTTCACCTCACAATAAAATCCAATGTAACCGAGTTGTTTCCATTGGCTCTCAGGAGATGATTAAAAGAAACAAATAATTATAGCACCAGTGACAAGAGGGTAATTACTAGACATCATGACGATGCAGGAGTGGGGAATTGACATTTGTACTCTTCAGTCCCTAGAGCAAGTGGCTGGAAGGCTTGCGGTAAACAATTACCAATTCTCTCATCACTTCAGTAGAAGTTTAAAACACACGCACATAATTTTCATCTCTTGTATTTGAGCTTTATGGACATCACAGTGTGTGTGAATTGACTTTTGCCCTCAGGCACTTTCAATTTGATAAGTAGGCATGTTCCTCGCATTTGCTCTAACAGTTATGTTCACAGTGCATTAAATGTGTCCAATTTATTTAAAGCTAAACCTGGTACATCCTAAGTGCACTTTCTGGATTTCCCCAATTGTTTCTTAACACGATGTTTACTAACTTTGAGAAACAGAATTGTGCAGCATCACCGTCACGCACATAAGCAAATAACAGTTGATAAGCTTGCCACCTGTGAAAAAGAAGTTGGTCAACGCCAACTTATGAATACTTTTGCAAATGGGAAGAGAATCCCAAAAGAAGACTGGGCACACACACGCACACGCACACACACACATATGAGAGAGAGAGAGAGAGGCCTAATCTGCACCAGCAGTTTATTCCAGAATAGTATCGAGGTTGTCCCTACCATGTCACATGACACATAGCTGATCCTGCAGTGATCTAGGGATGACCCCTCAGTTTTCCAAGTATATTAATGACAGCTTTTGTCCAGTTCCCCCCACCCCCCACTCTTGCAAAAATCCCGAGGTGTGCGACTGGTGTACCCTCCCCTTGAGAAGCTGTTGTTGTTCCTTGCAAATAGCGGGACTCAGCGAACAGGTAACCAGCTGTGCGGAGTGAGCCTATGGGTATCGGGGGAGAGGAAGCATTGTTGATGGGTTCTGTATGTGTCTCGGTGTCTTTCAGCACTGTGTGTGTGTTTTAAAAAAGCTCATCTTTGTGCAGGATCACAACTCTGCTCTTGTGCAGGAGTCAGGAGTCATAAAAAAAAAAAATCACCCCAGAACAACTCTCCTTAAATTGTGGGCAATCTTGCTGGTGTGTGCCCCATGAGGGATGATTGCTGAAGCAGAAAACATTACAATCATCCCTCCCCCATCTTGAAAGACCTCTAGGTGTAGAGCCCAGAGAGGGGGGGGATGATGAGCCAAAGGACAAACAAAATGGAGGAAGGGAGTGAAAGAGAGGGGGCTTGTTCAAACAAGTGGAGGAGGGGGAAACTTGGGTGGTAGACTAAATCCAGAAAATAGAATGTTTAGGCATTCCAGGCCATGGTAGGAAATCCACTGGGCATGAATGCAAGGTTTTGGGGTGCAAGGATGGGTGCTCAGCTGGCATTTCCAAGAGTGCTTTGGGACTAAGTAGTGGCAAACAGGACTGCTCCAGAAATCATGTTAAGCATAGGCCTACCACCAAGGTTGCACAGCTTCTCATGTGATCATGGTCGGCCTCTGTAGTGGGGAGTCTTTTGTATCCATGGAGGCTCCCTGGGTGTTTCAGAACCCTGGAAAATCAGGGTTGTAAATTGAGGACTCTGTATGGATGTAAAGAGTAAAATCCAACTAAACTCCTACTTAAAGGAGAATGGGTCTTACATTAGGTCCTACTTAAGTTCCATTCATTTCAATGGGTCTACTCTAAGTAGGACATTAGTTAGGTACTACTCAAAGGATCCCCAGTAAAGTAGTTCATCATCCTGACATGAAGGGCTGGATGGAGCAGTGTGACCTTTTGGATGGGGCTAATTATGCAGCTCTTCAGCCCTCCTCTATATGTGTAGCTTCTTCATTAAGTAACATTTCTGTAAACCGCCCAGAGAGCCCTGGCTATGGGAGCGGTATATAAGTGTAATAAATAAAATAAATAAATAACATAAGAATAGACTTGTTTGTAGAAAATAAAAGGTGTTTACTAGAGAGAGAGTTTCAGAGAACAAAAGGGGCAGAGGTGGCAGGGATAATATCTGAAAGAGTTAGTGATGTTTTAGTGGTGAATAGGTACTAGGCTGGATGATCACACACACACAGTACTCTTGGGATTGTCAGTTAATGAGTGGTAGGATTTTACCTTGCCTTTGGCTGTAGGGGAGATTAGACTAGCACATCTGAGTAGTTCCATCAGTCTGAGCATTCAGATGATCTTATAGCTTGACCTTAAGGCCAAGTGCTGTACCTGACTACCAAGCATCATTGGTAGAGAGCTCCGGCTATTGGGCGGTATAAAAATGTAATTAATTAATAAATAAATAAATAATTGCCTTAGCCTTTGCCAGCATGACAGCTAGAGGCAGGCAAAATGGAAGCACTCTGGGAGCAAAAGCAGCACCAGGTAGGTTCTCGGTTTTCATACTGATAGGACAAATTGTCTTGATATGTAATTAATGGAATTTTCAGGCTGGTGATCATAGAATGTTGTAAAAGCTAGTGTTTTGCCTGGACAGCTACTCTCAATGCTGTATAATAAGCATACTATGAGCATTGTAGCTGCTGTTCATAGACGCTGATGATGTGCTTAGGTGATGTTACACTGCTCATGTGAACAGACAGCTTCCATGAGCATTTATATCCACCAGCTCATGTAAAAAATGTATGAAGATCCACTTCTTAAAGGTCAATCATCAGAAGATATAGCGTAGGTTATTTTTAAAGGGACAGCATCCCCTGCTCTGTATGTCTTATTGTGAAGAACAACCCCATTTTATTAGAAGCTGTAGTGTCGCTTGCCATTTGCTTAGCAACTCATGTCATCTGTTTATTTCTGAGCATGGTGTAGGACACTGGTCTTATTTACTCTTTGACTTTTAAATGTCCTCAGACCAACTTATTTGAGGGGCAAACTACATGTCATGTTAAATATGTTCCATGCAGTTTCCCCTCAGCTTTTTCTTTATTTACAAGTATGCATGTAAGCCTCTGATCCAGGATGGGACCACCACATGCAGGGAGGTTTAAATCTCCCTCCGCAGCTGCTTGCCCTGTTCCAAGGTAGGTTGTGTGTGTTTTTAATGCCTCATTTGGCACCGAAGTAGAGGGGCAATTATATTTAATGTAAAGTTTAACTGTTACAAAATGTTACATAATGGTTTTTGTCATGTATGTGCTCATTTCCCAATACATTGAAGTCATCTGCGTGGGCATTACTCCCATGTTCATTGGAGTAAAGAGAAAAAGAAGTCCTTTTCCGTGGTGGTACCATCATTGCGATCAAGCCTCAAGAGGCATGCCAAGCTAGTCCGTGTGTGTGTGTGTGTGTGTGTGTGTGTGTGTGGTTTTGATTTTTGAATCTAAGGGACACGTTTTTCTTCTTCTTCTTTACTCTGGTCGTGGTGAAATATTGTTTTTATCATATTAATCTTTACATGAATAAATTACATGGTTGCTATTCTTACATCATGTTATAATGTCCTGAGGGCTCCATGAATCCACATTTGCAATGAATGAATGAAAATTTGTGCTTGTAAACACGGTAGTACTTTCCCAAATGTAGGATGTTTTTCGCAAAGGGTCTTACTTACCTGATCATCTGCTTCTGAAAATATTTCAGATTTCATTCAGGAGTTCCTAGGGATTAACCTTAGGCTGTTGGTAATATTTGCATCCTATTTGCTCCCTTCCCTTTTAATTGGCTTGAGACTAAAGTTGGAAGGACCAGAAGGGAGAATTCTTCTATTTTACATACCTCTGGGTCATTGATGGGCAACTCACTCATAAGTACGGGTAGTGAACTTACCTTGAGCAAATTTGCTTGGAAAGTAATGAATTCATCCATGTGAGATCAGATGAAAGTTTTATTTAAATGTAAAATCTCATTCTATGTATACAAGTTTTTGTGTGGGCACAGTATAAACGTGCATTGTGGGAGCTGTAGTTTGGAATTGCTTTATACGTCATGGGTCACCACGTTATGTGGCCCCTTTCTAATTGGTTGTTTTCACATGGCCTGCCTGCCTGATGATGTCATGTGTTGTTTACTTGCCTTTGCTGATTACTAGTATAAAGATGGATCCACAGAGCCCTCCTCCTCCTCGGAACCAAAGCTGTGATTGTTATGCCAATGAGGGAAGCAGTTAATGAGAATAAGTTGTAGGATGACTAAAAATTTAGGGAGCATGCTCCGAAGCTTGCAATCAATTTTGAACTGAATAATTTGTAATACATCATTCCAGGCTCACTACAAAAGTAAGCTTTATGAATGGATGAGTTTTGTCCAACAAGCCAACCTGCTATGAAATTCCACAGTGTCACAATTGCTCTTCTAGTTACAGTAGTGTAGACAGAGATTTATGCTATACCACAGTAGTTTGTGGTATGCCATAATACTTTTGAATACCTTAAAAGAAGGCATGGTGGTGAGCCTATGGGATGCACATGGGAAGGAGGAGTCCCATAGAAATCAATTGTGATCCTGTGCTCTGCTATAAATATAAGTGCTACATCCATAAGACATTTTCCATTTACTTCAATAGAAGCAAAAACTCTTATGTGTTTTGTTGTGAACATCCCTTAAAGTGAATGAGTTCCATATGCCAACAAAAATCTGCCAATAACGGCTACTAAGGAAACTTCACTGAGAAAACTCAATGGTAACTTTTCAATGGATCACAGCCAAATAATAATTTCCAAATAGAACTTATGTTTTCACTGAAATAATTATTTCTATAAAAGCTTCAGAGATTTTAAGTGCCTACCACTATTCTTTTTGACATCTAACAAAAGTGTAACGTATTAAATATTGAAACTTCCATGACCATTAATATGTAGGAACTCTACAAACCCTAATTTAAGGTGTGTGTTTTGGTGGGGGAGGCTTACTCTAAAGCACCCACCTACTTAAACTTCATGAATTTTGAATTACAATAGAACATCTTCTGGAGTAATTATGACTACCAATTGATTTTATTATGATGAAGACAATCAAAGTGCATGCCTAATTAATTTGTCTGACTATTTACAATAAATTGTTATCTGTGTTGGCACACAGAGTAGAAGCAGGGATGCATGAGGAAAACATTTTTTAAGGAGACACCCGCTGTTGGAAGAAATTAATAACCATATAATGAGCCTTTCTCCCTGTAACAATATGAACCGAAGGAGTGGTCTGAAAACATTATTACGGCTCTCCCTTCACAATAATCCACTTCATTCAGCAGTCATTGTTCCAACTGAAGCACTGGGGCATATGCTCAAATGTTGATTAATGTCTGCATCATATTGATCTTGGATAGCTGGGCATAACAGGAGCACATTGTACAGTAAACTTCAAATTGATTCTTAACAGAATCATTTCCAAAGTAATTCAACGCTGATTTATTCATGAATCCACAGGAGCCATTTCCCCCCTTTCCTACTGTAGCTTTGAAATATAAGATATAATGCAGTAGTCTTTACCCAGATGTGCATCTCAGCAGTATTTTATTTTAACCCTTCATGTTGGGAATGAAGATTTCCTGGGTGATGCATTGGACTAATACAAATTACATTGCTTTTGACGTATTCTGCCAGCTTCTCAGGAGAGAATGAGAAATGGGTTAGAAAGGAGGCATGGAGGAAACATTGTTCAAGGGCAGGGACAGGGAAGTTTTTTTGCCCCTGAGGGCTGTATATACAGTGCTGTATATGTGCCTGCGCACATGAACATGCATTCTCTCTCCTCCCCCCCCCCCCGTCTCTCTCTCTCACACACACAATCGCTTCATCCAGATATTCAGCGATTGGGAAATAGAAATCTCCCCTCACTGCCCGCTGAGATGGGGTCGCTGCAGGATGGGGAGATTAAAGGAGAGTCCCTGATTGCGCAGAGTTCCACTTGCATTCAAGCTAATGCAAGTAGAAAGTGTCAAGCCTCCCCCAGAGTCTTCATCATCAGAGGACAAAGGGGAAGAGCAAGGTCCCCCAGACCCTGAGGAAGTGACTAGCAGCAATGTAGGACTAGACCCCTTACTTTCAGGGTTCAGGCAAGACCCAGCTGAAGTCCCTGTAACAGAGTCGGACAACGAGGAAGGGGGCCACGAGGCTCCTCCAACTCCAGCTGAGTGCAGGCTGATGACAGTCAGGGATCAGCGTCAGGAGGCCAGAGTTCGGAAACGACGGGGCTAATTGCCAGCCCCTGGTGTCAGTCGTTAAAAGGTTCCCAGAAGTCCAGGGAAGATGCTGGAAGCAATGTGCAATCCCAGCATTTGACCCATGCAGCTCTCCGCGTGTTGAACTGAGTCCCCTTGAACTGTGACCCCAACTCTGCCTACATCTAGAAGCCCTACTCTGTGACTCCAGGACTGCATTATTTGACTCTGTCGGCATCCCAGCCGACTGAGGAATCCAGCTGTGGTTTCTCTGGCTCGGCCTGCACACTTGATAATGGCAACCATAAATCTCCGCTCGTAGCCTGCAAATGCTGACAGTAAACCCTTTCAAAACTTGTCAGTGAGTATGGCAAGGCAGCCTTTAAAAGGGCAGGGGATGCTGCACCTGGGGGCATAGGGCACAGGACCAGCATGCTCGTCCCCATCACATTCCCCTACAAAGTCTGCCTTTCACATGTTCAGGTGAATGCTTGAATAGTGCTCTATTGGAACTATCACTCTTTTCCCAGTGATATTATTTAACTACGGTCTTTACTCCGACAGTGTGTTTAGTTTCACTCTGCACAATGAGTGTAAGAACATGGGAAGAACACAAGAAGCTACCTTATTCTGAGTCACAACATTAGTCCCTCCAGCCCAGTAGGGTCAACATTGACTGGCAATGGCTCTCCAGAATTTCAGGCAGGGATTTTCCCACCCCTATGTGAAGATGCTGGGGATTGAACTTGGGACCTTCTGCATGCAAAACATGTGATCTACCACTGATCCCATGTACGTGGTCAATATCTGATTTGTGCCTGTGATGCAGCAACTGCATGTCTTTAACTATCGGTTTCAGAAAGGTATATGCACCACGAAAGTAGAATTGATTGCAGTTACCTGACATGTGTACACCTAGTGGCAAATGGGTGACATGGCTCTTATAGGTGGGTCAGGGATGATTTATGGGAGTCATTTTGGCTATTCCACAGTGCCTGCTCACATGCCCTGAAATGCTATCTACTATATAAAGTCAAGTCATTGCATGTCATACATTAGGCAGAGTGAGGTGGCCACTTCAAGCTGATAATGTGGGGTGTCCTGAAAGGGGGAAAAAGTTAGTTATTTAATTTCTTATTGTTGGATTTTGATTCCCAAGAGAGATGCTTGTACGATTTTTCTGCCTCAGGTGTCAAAAAAGAAAAGAAAAAGGAGAAAGGGGAAAAAAAAGATGTAGCCAACTTTGGGTATTATGCCCCTTAATTTGGGGTGAGTGGATTTGTTGTTCCACCTCTGATAACCAAATATCTTAGCCTGGGCCTGGCTCATGTGTGCAGGGGCATGCTGTTGTGTTGCAAGTAATGCACATTCATCTGTCAGAACAGATTCTTAATGCAGGAGGGTTGGCAAAGGATGCTTGGAATTAGGATGGCCCCCAACCAACCATGATATCATTGCTGGGAAGGTCTGTTTCTGACCTGCGACTCAACAAGCTCAGTTGGTCAGGCAGGCCAAAAGAAATGAAGGCCTCCTCCGAGTGCAAAATGAAAGTACACCCCAGAAGCTTTTGTCTTCTCATGTTATCCCATTCTACCTCAACCTGGTCCCTTGCAGATATTTTGGACTTCAACCCCCATGAGCTCCAGCCAGTATGGCCAAGGATCAGGAATGATGGAAGCTGTAGTCCAAGCTGCAGGGCACCAGGTTGGTGAAGGCTGGGTTAACCTCTTATTTCATATGGGACATCTGCTGGGTCAGATGTTGTACCTTGGGAGCTGCTAAGAACAATGTTTAATGGACTGCTTCTGAGAAGTACATATCCATGCCGGTGAAAATGAACCCAGATTATGATTCAGCTCAGAAAGCACACCAGCCAGGCCAGATGTTTCTAACTCTGGGTTAAAGAGCATGGTGTTGATGATGGAGTTGCTATGTAAAACTGGGGTGTGGGCCAGCATATTATGTAAAGGTAAATCGAAATGAATTAAAGTTAGTTTTATGTACTGTAGCCTTGTTTATAGCCATTACATTACTTTATTATACAGTGAATAGGTAGAGGGGAAATAAGTATCATTTAGCCTACTACTGTCTTATTGATAATATAGTACCTTGGGAACCTTATAAAGGGCAATATAATAATATGGCATCAGATTTATCTAGACATCTAAAGCACACTGTCTTTCTGTGGCTATTCTGATTAATCTTTTACTTCATTAGAATTTATCGCTTTTGTGTTTTGAGGCCACAACATAGAAATGGTATGTGAGTTTTGCTAAGGATAACAGCTCACATCTGAAATATACATCTGGTAAGACTCAGTTGATTCTTGGGAGGCATAAATTGCAACTTTAAAAAGTGATAAGGTACTACTTGGTATGTGATAATTAATGAATGACATGACTTTCGCAACAGATCAGTCAATGTTGACAGAACTCTTGCAACTGATTTCAATAGGACTTATTTCCATGTGTGGCTGTTTAGGATTTCAGTGTTTGCTGGTGAACTAAACCTTCAAACTAGTGTAGTGCTTTGAGGACCATCTTTTTAAAGTGAATTAGTTGAAAAAATAAAACATCAGTCACAAGCACATCCTGAGACCTCTGTTGCTGAACTATAATGTTTTGATTTTAATTCTTAAACCATAATAAACTGAAAAGATTTGTCATAGCATTTCTCATATGGTGGGTAGGCATTTCCAATACTGAGTTTTGAAAGTGACTCATAAAAAAAGACTGTCACTTAGTTTGTTAAATCTGTACCATGTATAGTCTACAGATTGTCCTTTTGTTCTTTCATTCACTCACTAATAGAATTAGATTATTATTTTTTAAAAACCCACAGAATTTCATTGTACTTGTGCTAGTTCACATTAGAGCTAATGCACACTTGCGCAGATCCGATAATCCACATTCCTTAAGGCAAATTAATAACGATCCATACTAACCAATTCAGATTAGCACATCTGTGAACATGTGCATTAGTGCTATGTGCTAATGTGAACCCCCACCCTCCAAAAAGTAAAAAATATATATCTGTAAGTCCGCAGAATCCAGGGGCAGCTGCAATGAAGGCCTTGTGGGGATTGTACACCCCACTTTAGAAGCTTGAAATTGTCTGACCAAGTGGCCTTGGGCAGGCCACTGTCTGACCATTCTAGCTCTCACATGGTTGTCACCAACATCTATAATATCCCATGCACTTTCTCCAATCGCTTTATTCCTAAATGTTGAGAGAATTGTGTGTGTGTGTGTGCTGTTGTTGTGATTTTTGTATTGCAAATATAATGGGAGGTATATCCCTTCCTCCCTGTACACCCCTGGGCACCCTTCAAATCTGCTCTGGATATCGGAGAACTCTCCAGAGCAGATGGAGGGTGCTTCAGGGGGAAGAAGAGATGGGGAGGTCTTGTTGCATAAGTTTATGTCTACTTGCACAACATTGGATATTGGCCATTATTTTTATTGAGACAAGGATTGCTCAGTATCCTTGTCCTCTTCCAAGGAAAATGATATATTGATACATTTCTTTATTTCTTTATTGCATTTCAATACATTTCATTAGCGGAAGCTTTCTGGGCTGTTCACAAAAATTAAAACCATAAAATATGTTAACATAATATAATAAAACACAATATAAAAACCATTAGAAGTTTGATACAGAATGAAACCAGAGCAAAAACTAGCTGCATTGTAAAGATCTAACACCACAATAATACATTTTAAGAAAAACCTCAAGGAGCAACAGGCCTGGGAGAATAAAAAAAGTCTTCACCTAGTGCTAAAAAGACAGGAGGTGACCCTCTCTGAGGAAAGCGTTCCATGATTTGGCTACCATCACTGAAAAGTCACCTGTTAGTAGCCACCTCAACTAATTTGGTGGAGGTGTCTGGAGAAGGGCATGTAAACCGCCCAGAAAGCTTCGGCTATTGGGTGGTATAGAAATGCAGTGAATAAATTTAAAAAATGAATAAATAAATAAATGTGAAGATGATCTTATGTTATTGGCAGGTATATGGGAAATAGACTGGAAGCCACCTCAGATCATAAATATTGGCAAATGTCACTGGGGAATAATATGACCATATTGACCTGACCCTGCAATGAGCTGGGGGTTGGACTCGATGGCCTTATACGGCCCTTCTAACTGTACTATTCTATGATTCTATTTTAGATCTGGTAAAGTTTTGGGAAGGCAGCCTGAAATATGACACATTGACCCTGTTCAGATGAGACGCTAAGCCATGGCGGTTAAGCAGTTGGATCAAACATTATGGCTCAGCGTGTTATGTGAATCATCCCTACCTATGGTGGCTACGTAACCACAGTTTAAACATGTTCATTAACCATTAGCTGCAAAAAGATTGCACCCTAATCTTAACATGGCTTAGCATGCCATCTAGTAGCAGGAGAATCTAGAGAAAGGAAAGATCAAGCAGCAGCCAAGAGAGAAGTCATGGGTTCTTGTCACTCTTGCAGTCCTGAGGCTACCTGCTGGCTAATTCAGGGACAGGTGGGGCAGCAAGGACAACTGAGAACATTAAGTAGTGCATAAAAGTTATGCATACTCATTCTGGATATTTGCTTATACTTGAGCAGTTAGTAAACATGATCTGGAAAAAAAAATAGCGCCCACAGCTGCACTAGTTCTAGCCTCTGTTCTAGCTTCTGTTACGTGATATTTCAATGATCTCTAAAGAGCTGCACAGTAGTCTTCATGCTGAATTTCCAAGGAGGGTATCGTTATTTAGATATAGGATGTATATATATTTTGCCAATGAAACAACAAAATACCCCTCCCCTACCACAAGGCTGTGCTGGATCTCAGATGCGAGCTGCAAGCCATTTTTGATGATAATATTTTGCTGAAGGCTCTTAGAGGTGCAGCTGCCGTGTGGCTGGCAATGCCATCAGAAAGGCTCAGGTTGAGCAGCAGAAGCCCTAGCAATATAAGTGGTAATATAAAACTCCAGTTGTCTAGGGAATCGCCAACGGTACCACATAGTTAGATTTTAATATTTAATCTAATAAAATCACGAGTGCAGGCAAGTAGTATGTGTGATTGTTACTTTGGGGAAATTACTGCATGGTTTATTGTGTATGGATGGAGAAAAAAGGGCATTGTAAACCCTTTCCAGAAGCCAAAAGTAAAACAAAAGGTCTTAATAATGTTACTCTCTTGCATGTTTAGAAAAGTAGTCAATATTTTTTCAGCATGGAACAGAAGATATAATGAACATCATTTGGCTACATCACTGCTTTACATGAATGGGGTGCACCATACCATTTGCTTTGGATTCCAGCTTTACGACCCTGTTCAGCTTTGTGCAAGATCACAAATCATGCATACAGAGGCTACTTGGGTAGGGTCTGTGCCCAAGGCAGGGATGGGGGAGAACTTTGTTCAGTTGAACGCGAATGTACCTAATTTTGCACTTTTGAACTACTATGAAGAGCAAATCTCAAGAAATGCACTTCTCTGAATTTTGCAATGGAATTCTCAAATCAAAATATGCTCACAAAAGGTGTTTATTAGGGGAAAATAACACTGAGTGAATTATATGAGGAAAATTGCCTGGAAAAATGTGTGTATTAGGCAAAAATGCATATGAAGATGCACAAAGATGCTACTAATTTTTCATGTAAATTGAAAAAAATCTCAAAGAAACACACTGCAGACTGGAGAAATTCTCAAAGTTTGAGATGAACCGAATTTAAGATTGGAAAAATGAACAACTGAGAGAAACTGAAATGGACAGATTTCATGTGTGAGTTTAAATATCAATGTAGGGCTACTTTTAAAGTATTTTCTCTTATTTTGGTTGATACAGATTTCAATGGTGTTCCTCCCCCCTAAATATTTATCCACTGTGTTCGTTCAATTTTGCGGCCCAGGTCTTGCTCCTATAATTCCTTTAGGGTTTTCACTGTAAGAACTAATTCAGCAATTAGAGTCTGATTTTTTGTTTTTACTGCTGTACCTTTCATATTTGTATCTGCTTAAAGGTAACAATTACCATTCTTGCCTTTCAATTTGTTTCTAAGGCTTTCAAGACTTATAGACTTTGGGACTAGGATACCTAAAGGACTGCCTTCTCCCATATGAGTCTGCCAATGTATTAAGATTATCAGCAGAACTCCTCCTGTCTGTCTCAGACTCATGTTTGGTTGGAACCAATGAGAGGGCTTTTTCCTTGTCTGTCCCAGGGCTCATCTATACCTGCAGCCCTTTGGGAGTGGGGATGGTTGATCACGGAGTTTTCCACTTCCAGGATCATCCTTCAGTGGCCACATGCCAGCGAGTTGTCCCAGAAGTAAAGAGGGACATTCCAGGGTACCAAATTATTTTTTACAAAAAAGAGCAGACATTTGTACAATTGCATGAGCACGATCCTGTGTGAAGGTGACGTTTTTTTAAAAAAACACCACGCGCAACAAACTTGGTGCTGGAAGACTCTGAGCACCATCCCAAAGTTGGCTAAAATACTCTCCCCTTCGCCCCCATGGCCATGGACTCCCCACACACAGCTCCATGCCCATTTCCTGAGCCCTGCTACTCGTGGGGAAGAGGGAAGACCCCGGGAGGGAGAGCCACACTGTCCGTAGAGCTCAGGATGGTCCCGAGATGGTGGGAAAAAATGGGAAAAAACAGTCCCAGCTTTCCCAGGAGAACTGAGTGCTTGTCCCCGGTTCATTCCAGGATCAGCTGTGAATCATTTGGATGTCCAGGGATGACATTGTGACCACACTGGGATAAATGGCGCGTATAGATTAATTCCCAGACTCATGTTTGGTTGGAACCAATGAGAGGGCTTTTTCTGTGGCTGTACCTAGGCCCTGGAATTCCCTGCCAAAAGAGGCCTGCCCGCTCCCTCCCTGATGGCCTTTCAACACTGTGTAACAGACTTCCTCTTTAGGATGGTTTTTAGTCTTTAGCGTCTGGGCTGAACTGTCTGGCTTTATGGCACTGACTCTCTAGGCTGTGTTTTTAGTGGATTATACAATCTCTTTGTGCTTGCTTTTATCTTCTGGCTTTTTATCTGCTGCTGGTTTTTTTAATTTTTCTCTTAGCTTTTGATCATTTTATTGTATCTTTGCTCTTAGCGACCTGATACTTTTTAAAGGAAAGGCAGTATATATATATAAATGAAACATGCATAGGTTGGGGAAACGGCAGCTGGCATGATCCCGACTGCCTAGAACACACACACATACACACACACACACACACACAAACACAAACACACACACGTTGATCCTGTTGGCCATGTTATCTAAAATAGAAATAGATTTGGAACAAACCCTTTGTTAAATATGGACTTCATAATTCAGAAGCAGATTATGGTCAGAGAACCAGTGGAATTGCAAATGAAGGAACAGATCGTTTTTCTGGTTTTGTCTGAATCTTGTATGCCAAAAAGAGGCTATGAGTTTGCTTGAAGGCAACTGGGTGAGGGGCTGCCTAATTAGGATTTATTAGAATTCTGTTTAATGGCTGCTCTGTTACCAGAATCTTGGGTAATTCTAATGTCTAATAATCAATCACACTTTCTGTGGAGAAAACTGGGGGCTCCATTCAGGCTACACTTGTAAGTTGGCTATATGGAACAGGATGAGCAGTATGTAGTTGACACTAAATGAGGCACCCATCTTCACAAGCATGGGGGGAGCGCACCTTGTTGTTATTCTCTACAGTATGCTGAAATCGGCTCCACTCCATCAGTGTTACACTGCGGAGCCAGCTTTTCCTAAAACCCAGCTTTTCGGTGCTGGAAAAACATACTTCTGGGTGGGGGTCATCAATGTGAGAGGCTTGTTACCTGCCCCTCTCCAGACTCCCCCTGCCACTAAAGTTGTATGAATGGGAATGGGGAGTAACCCACAATATTGGCTCCCCTTGAGAGCATCCTCCCAGCACAAATAATCACCACTCCAAAAAGTATCGCACCACCCCCAGTTTCAGAGTTAACACCAAATCAGAGAACTGAATTTACACAGCTCCCTGTTTGCAACTCTGGAACTGTGCATTTTTGGAGTTAAAACTAGGGCGACCATATGGGAAGGAGGACAGGGCACCTGTATCTTTAACAGTTGTATAGAAAAGGGAATTTCAGCAGGAGTCATTTAAAGCTGCAGGAGCTCTGCCCTCTTCTGTATCTGGTCAAGAGGGCAGGGTTCCTGCAGCTTTAACTGTGGTGATGAAGAGGGAATTTCACCAGGTGCTGCATGCATGCAAATAACATCTGCTGAAATACCCTTTTCTATGCAAGTGTTAAAGTTACAGGAGCCCTGCCCTCCTTTTCATATGGTCACCCTAGTTAACACTACATCAGAGAACCGAATTAATACAGCAATAAGGAAGTGCATGAATGTCTCTTAATGGGAATGCTAGGAAAAGGAGTGAATGGGGGAAGAAGCAGCCCACATCATAGCCAGATCACAGGCTCATCCAAGATTTAATGCGGAAGCACAGGGGCACATTGCAGATCAAGCGCCTGGGAGCTGCTTTAAGTAAAAACAACAGAATAAAAGGACTATCTGATACTGCGGGTTTCCTAGGCAGAAGTGGCTAGTTGGGAGCTAGAAATGATGTCATGTGGTGCAAATGACCTCACAGTGCACCCAAAATGCAGAAAAAACCCTGTAAAGACAACCCCTAGATGAGGAAAGGAAACATGGCAGAGACAAGAAAGGCAGCTAGAAGCAGCAGCCCAGTCAAGGCCAGCTTTCATTCTCTCTCTCTCTCTCTCTCTCTCTCTCTCTCTCTCTCTCTCTCTCTCTCTCTCTTGCTCATATGTTATCTCTGTGTGCATGAACATAACACATTGTTCCAAACTCTACAAGTCTCTTTGCACCATGTGCGATCACAGGCACGTGGCTTTATTGTAGTGTCCTGTGAGAAGAGTCACTAAGGCTATGTCTGGTGGCTAAAGAACAAGTCCTAAAATTTCAGGTTTGGCTGGCCAGTGGGAGAGAGAGTCTGCAAGCAGTGTAGCGCTTAGAGGTTCCACTCACTGGTCTGTGCCCATCAGATGTCTTCCCTTTGTGAGGATTACAACAGAGTTAGCTGCTTATGAACCAATCTCCTAGGGCATTGCTGTTGATCTCCCAGTATGCAGGGCAGAGGTCATGCATCTGGCATGCTTTGATTCCAGCTGATGAAGAACAATTTCACCATAACTGGCTTTTCTTGGTCTCAGTGGTTGTGTTCCACCATTTATGAGAGATCATTGGGAGTATGCCATACGTTTATTACGCAATGGCTTAAGAGAAAACCGTGATACAATTGCAATGATAATTATTTTTGGGGGGTGGTGGTGGTATTCTATTTTGGAATAATTCAATATGACCTGACCTGTCACCAAACATAGTAGAATAGTTATTATTTGCAGAAGTTCTTACGGTTGTTCTGTGAGTTAAAGATTTGGAAGAGCTCAAATTCTGAAGTAAAATGAATATTTAATCCCAAGTTTTATTTTGCTTTTTGTTCCATGTTTATGTAATTGTCTATGAACAAGTTGCTATTAAATCATCTATGTGAAAATTATATTCTCATATATTTTCCTTGGATAAAGGGATGGGGAACATGGGACATTCTTAGGATCTTTACAAACTATTTGCATAGCCTAAGGGTCAGTGGGAGTAGTGGGACATTTTAGGATCAAGATGGTGATTAAAATTAACTTCTTAAAAAACAGAAATCCTGATTCTGTTGAAGTTTAACTATGAAAATCTGTCTCCGAAGGACAAAATATAAAGAAGCTAATTATATAACTCCTCAGAATCATGATTTATTGAACGTAAGAACAAAATACTGTTAAAATCCATATTTCATTATTATAGTAGTGTAAGCCAGACAAAACCTGTGTTTATATGTTGATCTTTTATCTAAGCAATTTTATTAATTCAGAAATGTAAATGTACTATAAAATATTAATGGGGCACTGCATTATGCCAACAATTAAAATGTCAAATTAAATATACCTTATGTAGTTTCCATGAGTGTAGTGATGATATATGATCTGTCTGGTATGTTGGGCCATCTTACTTGCAATCAAATTTTAGCACACAGCTTTGGCTTTGAAATACCATTGGCAATATTCTAGTTTCTATGTTATGGGGCAGGTCCCTCCATTGCTTGTCCAACATGTAAATATACCTTCCAATTTACTTAGCCCTATAGAAAATTAACCTCCTCTCCTAAACCACATAGGACACACCTTTGATATTTCTTTATGTTATGTAAAAGGAAGTGTAATTAATAATAAATGAATTAAATGATATTTTGTATGTGCTGCACATATGCTCTCTTGAGGGTTAAATGATTACATTTGATTTGATTAATTTTGGCTTGGCCTACACATGTAGTAGAATGTGATGGAAATCCTGAGGTAGCAGAATGGATGGTGTCATTTTGTTTCAGATGGAAGATGAATGCTTCCCATACACAGCAAAATGCTCTGAAATCAGAAAACCAGAACAAGGTGTGAATGTGCTGGAACACACTTTTTTCATGATTTTTTTTTAATTGATGGAACCTTGGTACCTGGGAGAGGATTCACTCTTATCTCTCCAAATCATACTCTAGTGTTACTCTTGAGTGCTTAGGTGGTTGCAGTAGCCTAGCCAGGAATACTTATTCTTAGGTTGGTTTTATTTGTCAGCTGACCCTTTCCTGAAGGAGATGCTACTGGCCATGTTCATTTATGCCTTAGTAACGTCCAGTTACTGGCTTATTGTAACATGCTCCTATGTGGGACTGCTTTGAAAAAGGGGTTTGGATTCTGGAAACAACTGATTCAGACCACAGCAGCCAGATTGTTCACTCGTGTGCATTTTATGGAACATATTGTTCTGGTAGTGTTTCTCCCAGGCCCAATTCAAAGTACTGCTTTTGACCTTTAAAGTTCTAAAAGGTGTATGGCCAGGATAATTTAAGGACCACCATGATGCGCATGCACTGAAATCAACATGCCACAGGGCCTGCTCTGCTCCCCCCACCACCACCATCAGCAGGGTGATAAGCAGATGTGCAATGCAAGACCTTTTCAGCCAAGGTGCCTCTACTGGAGGTACTTCTTTAAATACACTGTGACGACACTGACCTCACACAGAAGGCCTTGCCTAGCACACCCTTCTCAAGCCAAGCGCTACCTCTTGAAAAGCCTGAGGAAAGGGTAAAAGCAACATGACCTTTTCCCTATATGTGAGAGAACAAGGTAAAGGATTTTGAAAAATAGGTTCTATTGTCAAGGTACTGAACTGCAGGTGTATTGGTAGATGTAAAATAGCAGGTAATAAATCCGAGCTGACATGTGGTTTGTGGTAACAGAACACAAAATAGTTTATTGAAACTGAACAGATCCTTAGTATTTCAATTTAGATCAAACCTGCTTATTTTTTTATTTAAAATAGGGGTGTGCTCCGCTTCTAATAGGACCAGCGAATTAGAAGCGGAGCGGGGGGCTTCGCCTGCCCTTAAGGCAGAGGCGAAGAGGATTGGGGGGCCGGCGGAGCGTGGCGAAGAGGATCGAGGTGAAGGCGGATCCTTCGCCTCGATCCGGAGCTCCGCCGGAAAGGTAAGTGGGGTTTACCGGGCCCTGCTGCTGTTGCTGTCGCCCATGCGGCGACATCGGCAGGGCCCGGTAAAAAACCCCTCCTCTCCCTTACCTGTGTCCATCGGCTTCTTCAATTGAGCCCGCGGTTCAACCAGGAAGTCTAGGCTGCGGTTCAACCAGGAAGTCCTGGCCGTCGTCGCATCGGCGGCGATGGTGGCAGGGCCCGGTAACCCCCCTGCCCTCCTCTCCCTTACCTGCCTCCATCCGCGGTCCGTCGGCTTCTTCAATTGAGCCCGCGTTTCAACCAGGAAGTCTGGGCCGCTTGCTGGTTGAACCGTGGGCTCAATTGAAGAAGCCGACAGACCGCGGACAGAGGCAGGTAAGGCTCCCCTCCCCCTTGGTCCCTTACCAGGCTCTGCCGCCGTCGCTGCACGGGCAGCGACGGTGGCAGGGCCCGATAACCCCCCCGCCCTCCTCTCCCGGCCTTTCCTGGCGCCACTCCCCTCCACTGCAGAACTCCGATTCGGAGCCGGAGCTCCGTGGCGAAGAGGAGCGGAGTATGGACGGAGCGGCGCAGAGTGGAGCGGGCCGATCTGAAATTTTCAGATCAGCCCGCGGGGCGGAGCGGGGGGTCCGTGCACACCCCTAATTTAAAACAACAATCCTAAATCCTTTAAAGTCCTATCTCTTCTCACTCCTTACACACCAAACATTCTCAAGAAGCACAAGCCTTAGACACTCTACAAGAATCAGACTCAGACTCAGATAAGACAAGATAAAACTAGACTAGCCTCACAATCCCCTCAGCCAAACTATTTATACTCCTCCCTCCCCCTTTCTCACAGCATCACTAGCCACACCCACTCAGTCAAATATTCCGCACTCGCTAGACATACAAACTCCAGACTTACCTAAGGGACAGAAAGGTGGGTATCACCACAGACACCCTCCTGGCTACATTGTTGCTTGGCTTTTGGCAAGCTGCAAAGAATTGGTTGTTTCAGTAGGTAGTGAGGCTGAGTGAGAACTGGTTAGTTATTGCTTTTCAGGAGTTCTGTCATTTTCTATTTGCTGTTATTTTAGTGTTTGTTTTGTTTAGTCCCACCCAACAGGTATGTGATGATTGTATTTATTGTTGTACTGTCAGCTGCTGTGGGCATCAGTAGGCTGAAAGGCAGGATTAAAATCTCTTACATAAATAAAGGCATAAAAGGATCTCTCTCTCTCTCTCTCTCTCTCACACACACACATAACTCTATTTCTCACAACAATAAAAAGGAATATTGCCATTAATCTAAATGGAGTGCATCCATTTTGTGGATTACTCCTTGTTAATATTTGCTAATATTTGTAATTCTCAGTGGATAGTGATGAGCTGGCAATTTCATTTTCATGTTGCCTGTGAATTAATGCTAGTGCATACTGTGTTTCAAAGGTTTTTTTTTTTTTTTTTACATGTGCATTGGAAAATACACCATCTGTTTTAGCTAAGTTGAGTTGAAAATTATCCTTAATATTAAGGCTTTTGCCTGGTGTCTTTTGAAAGGTGAGTCATGTGCTCTTACAAAAAGAAGTGTTCCTGCAATATCAAGGCCTAATGTAAAATGCCCTCAGTTAAGAAGAAGTTCTGGTGTTCAGTAGCAAGAGGTTAATGTGCAGCAGAACTTTGGGTAAAGAATGATAGAACTGAACTAATTGTTTTACTATTTTGCACATTGCACTCGGGTTATAGATAAGTACTAATTTGAAATATTACTTTAAATGAGGTGTGTATGCATTCAGTGAAAGCATTTAAAAATATTGTGATATGTGAATTGCTCAGTTTGGATAGAAGAAATTCATAGGGAAGTAATTTGGAAATATGAAGCAGACATTAATGCAGTCAGAATATCTACTTTGTCACTCCTCCCAGTTCATTAAACTCACAGTACTTCCTGAATTTGTGTCTCAACAGATACTTGACATAAAATTCTCAAGCCTTAGCTAGATAGGGCTTTATCACGGGGCGAACGCCGGGATCGTCCCTGTGTGGCCACATGATGCACAGGGGATCCCGGGATCAGGGAGGGATCATCCCTCCCTTGCCCCAGGATATAGCCCTCCCCTTTGGGCCTGCATTTTCCATGGTCTCGGGCTGAGCCCGAGACCACGGAATGTGTGGCCCATTGCCACGGTTTGACCTGGCTCTGCGCGATTCCTTGCACAGAGCTGGGAGCTGTGCACAGGGCGTAGTGCCCCTCAGGAGCGCTGCGCCCATTGGGGGTAGGATGGGAGGAGTGGGGAAATTAAGTTTTTTTTTTTTTAAAAAAAACTACCTTAAGCGCACAAGCGTTCATGCGCTCCGTCTTCTTTAAAAATAAAAAAATGGTGGGCGTGACGCCTCTCTTCCTGAGGTCATCACGCCTCATGTGTAAATGGAGGAAGGATCTTGCGTTAATTGCAACATGAGATCTACCCTTTTCTCTCCTGGACTATCAGGTAGGTCTAGCTAAGGCCTCAGATGTTTAATTGCTGTACTTGAGTACAAAATATTTGCATACCATGCTAGATGTGAAGTTTACACCCATGTGTTTACGTTTACAATGAACATATGTGGTGATCAGGAAAAGACTGAAAGGATCAGTAAGGTATCATTTAAAGGAACACCCACACCCCCAAATCCATGCTTATATCTTTCACATCTGACGTGGTGCTACAAATATATTTTGTTCTTGCATATGTATACTCAAGTACAATATGAGAACCAGTAATAACTATGTTAACTGGTTAACACTGATGATAGAAAAGAACACTTCAGGAGGTGACATAGGTTTTCTGTGCATTTATTATAAATGTCTTGAAACGGATATCAAGAGTTTTTTAAACATCCGGGGTCATTTCTAGTTTGTCCTTTTAAGCATGGCGTTCAGCTTCTGGAAGAGCATCTGATTGAACCATGTTGTACAATATAGAAAAGCATCTTCAGCTTTGCTGTTTTAGAGCTATAAATTCAGGTCGAGCTGATCTTGCTTTGCTCAACCACACACAAAGGCAGGGAACTGCTCCCGAAAGGGCTGTGTTATGTCATTCCTCTGTTAGCTGCCTTCAAATATCATCATATGCGACATTCTGTCATTTAAGAGGAATTACATTCAGACAGGTTAAATTAAAAAAAAAAAAAGCAGCCATAAGATGACACAAGTTCTATTCTTGGTCCAATAAACCATGGTTTATTAGACTGAGATTGTTACATCTGAACCAGCCCTTTAACTCTCTTGGTACTGCATTTATATTACTGCATTTATATTTTTTGTGTTATGCTCTCTAAAACATCCTGTAGAAACATCCAATGAGGGAGAGGGATTGGCTGTGCACAAACAAAACTAGCACTCTGTTTAGTATAACACGGGAAGATGTTGTAAAGCTAGTCATATATATTTTACTGTTATATAAAAGAGGGTTGCTTGCATAGTATATCGATGCAGTAGTCAACAAGGCTTTGGAAACTTTTGATTGAGGCAGCTTTATACATAGATGTAGGTTGATAAAGAATAGAAACGATAGTCAAATGAGTTTACTCTCTCAAATGTCTGTATTTTGGGCTAAAATCCACTTAACTAAATTCAAGCTAATCACTCAGAGGCCCGTAACTATTCTTAAAGCCAATTTTCTCTTGTCTCTGCCCTTCTACCCCCAAGTTAAACGTGCATGGCTTGAAACTGCATTTGTTAGAACAGCTGAGTAATTCATATTGCTTTCACATTACTGGCAACTTAAGTTCTGGAGGCATCTTGAACCCATAGGATAACTTATTCAGCATGTGTAGCTTCAACCTAAACAACAACAACAAAGTTTGTCTGGGTTGAAAATAAGCAGAAATCATTCTTTGCCCCTGTCTCCCCAAAACATTAGTAAAGTATTGTTACTGCATTGAAAAACATAAGAGTCAAAGCTGGCAACTGTGATCTATTACCACTCATTTTTAGGTGACTATAAATTAAGTTCTGGTTTATAAATCTAGACATTTCAATGAGGATTTAAATTTTCAATAATCCTTGAATAAACAATGATCGATCTTAATCAAAGAGATTAATAAGGCATAATTGTAATGTTTAAAATTTGTAAGTAATAAAACTGTCCTTAAAGCGGATCTAGGTTAAGTAGAATATTTATTGAACTGTACATTTATCAGGTGCCCTTAAGTGTTGTAAAATGAGAACTGGAGAAGACAATGCACTGGGCAAAGACAACCAAATCTGCTAAATATAAATCCATGACTTCATGAGAACAACATTTGGATCATTTTGCAAAATCAGAGCAGCTTTTCTTAATTTTAGTCAAAGAACTGACTTTACCCAATGATGTAAAAAAATAAATAAATCAGGAAGCATGATAGGTTTTTAATGATAAAATTTATTTTGTAATGAAATTATGATCATGATTAATTTTTAGCTCCATCTTTGAATGTGCCTGTGTATACATTACATTAGGACAAAGCAAACCAGCATTATTTTACATCATGCCCTCTGGAAGGTCTGGAGAGCAACCAATAATATGCTGCAGTGCATGGCAAATGAGATTTATTACAGAAGTGCATCTGTCCAGGTGTATCAATAACTTCAGACATTGTAGGGTTGTAAATTCCAGCATTATGTGAGGGAGAGAAAAGGTTTGTGACAATGTTAGTAAGTCAGATCAATATAATCAGCTAATGTAGAATGTCCTGGAAAAGTCCTGGACAGATCTATTTCTAGCCTATTTTGTGCCCAAGCAGTGAAGTAGTATGTTCTCTGGATATTCCCTATCCTAGACAGCTATCTGCCTTTCTTTCTATGCTTCCTCCATACCTGCTTTGACCCTTCTGTGATCCTAAGCTTTCCATTTGTACACAATCTTCCCCACCAATTGGCACATCCTGATTCTAGCCCCAAAGAACCCATCATTTCTGTTATGTCACCTATGGCCTTACCTAGACCTACCTGATAGTCCGCGATGGAGGAGGGAAGATCTTGCATTATGATTAATGCGAGATCCCTCCTCCATTTACACGCGAAGTGCGATGACCTCAGGAAGAGAAGCGTTGCGCCCGCCATTTTTATTTTTAAAGGAAGAAGAGCGCATGAACGCTCGTGCACTAAAGGTAGGTGTTTTTTTAAAAAATACTTCATTTCCCTGCTCCCCCCACAATACCCCTGATGGGCGCAGTGCTCCGTGCGCGGCTCCCAGCTCCGCATGAGTAATCGCACGGAGCCGAGTCAAACCGCAGCAACGGGCCACAAGTTCCATGGTCTGAGACCGTGGAAAAACCGGGCCCAAAGGGGAGTGCTCTATCCCGGGGGAAGGAAGGGATGATCC
This sequence comes from Elgaria multicarinata webbii, assembly GCF_023053635.1. NCBI lineage: Eukaryota > Metazoa > Chordata > Lepidosauria > Squamata > Anguidae > Elgaria > Elgaria multicarinata. The sequence goes on from NC_086180.1 coordinate 67,282,319, forward strand.
CTCCCTGATCCCGGGATCCCCTGTGCGTCATGTGGACACACAGGGATGGTCCTGGGGTTCGCCCCGTGATAAAGCCTGGTCTAGCTAAGGCCTCACTCACAAATACCATGATGAGATTCATTTTACTGAACTGTGAGTCAAACAGGACACAGGGAATAAAACTACACAGTAGGAAAAGATTTAAAAGAAAAGTATTGCCAGATCTACACCAAGCAGGATATAACATCTTGAAAACGGTTTGAAAATGGTATATGGAAGGTGTCCTTGGCCCAAACAGTTGTCAAAACCATTATAAACTGTTACAAAGCAGTAGTGTAGATCTTGCCTATAAGCAACATCAGATGAGCATTTTATCTCATGCTTGTTACTGCCCACTCAAGTTTTTTGTGGGTCCTTTTGACAATGCCGTCTGCCTCCTGCACATCTCCTGCTCCTTCTGGGCCGGATCTACCCTACTGCTTTAAAACACTTTAAAGCACTTTATAACAGTTTTGACAACTGTTTATGGAGTGTGTCCTGGGTCCCAACAGTTGTCAAAACTGTTATAAAGCGCTCTAAAGAAGTAGTGTAGATCCCACCCTGGTCTTTAAAGAGTCACAAAATTTTGTTCGTTTCAACAGAAATGTACATCCCCTATCTACTCCCAATTCCATTCTCAACTTGGGTATGTTATTAATGTATTAGAGAAACTGATACTAATTTAATGAGACTACATGAGTACTTATATGCTAATCAGATAGTACTAAACCATAGCAGTTATGAAATGGTGTTACTTAAAAGCACTGACTTTAAAATAACCTGTGCATTGAAATAGGTTTATGGGATAGCATCACTGTAATTTCTTTTATTGTTATTTTTGATTAGGCGATAAAGTTTTTTTTTTAATGATTTTTTAAAATCTGTATATTCCTGTAATGATTGTATCATACTTATTTTGCTAGGAATATAATAGAAATTAATAATATTGCAATATAATAGAAAGAAATGAATTATTTGGAAATTAACTAAATTCCTTGAAGGAAAGGACAGTACTATAAAATATGAAAATCTAAGCACAACAAACATACTGAGACATACTGAAACTCACAAATCTACCCATATTTATCTAAAATACAAAAATATTCAGGCATATCAAAACTACTGCTGTACCTAATGCACAAGGCTATTATAAAAAAGGTGACATTATGAAATATGAATGTGCTAGTGCCTCAGACTCATGGCTTCGATTTATTGCTTTATGTCTCTCTTTACAAACTTGCCTGATGGTGAGCATAAATGGTCTGTAGTCAAGGCTATTCAGGGACAAAGAACTTGTAGCAGAGTAAATGACAATTATGTATCTTTGTTAACCATACAAGAAGTAAATACAAACCTAAAATAATTGGGGTCAATGTCACAGATTATGGAATAGGGAATTGTGGAGATAACTACAATCCAGAGTGGTGTTCTGGAATTGACTGACAGAACATGTTGGCATGAAAGGTCTCAAGAACAGTATGTGCTCTTACCTCTGTCACTTCAAGACAGCTCAAGTCAAATTGTGAAGCCATCAATGAGACATACTGGTATGTGGTTTTATTTGGGCACATAGATGTTTATGGGAAAATGGAAAACTAGACCGAGCAGTTGGGTGTGACTGACAGTGCCAACCAGTGAAGCATCAGCTTGGAGAGGCCAGCGGTATGAAAAGAAAAGAGAAGGAAAAAAAGACAGACTCCAAAGATAAGTAGCTACTGAGACTTCCTAGGTGAGAAGCTCCTATTATTTGTATTGATTTTACTAGGCAAGTTTTATCTTTTCGCTTGCCCTCAGCGTAAACCCATAAATAACAAATAGCGTATCTGTTTGGCTTCAAATATCAGAGCAAGTGAATGGTCTGGGACCACTTGGTGCTGAAGCACTATTGAAACTAAGTAGGTGCTGCAGACCTGATCAGAACCTGAATGGAAAACTGCTGGGAACTCCACTTAAGCTGGTCTGAGCTTTTTCTAAAAAGGAAGAGGGGTATGTAAGTATGTTTATTACATAAACAGCTTCAGCCTATTCTTTTGAATGGAATTTATCCTTAGCTATCATTCCACTCTAAGGAAGTGTTAGGGGCATGGAGAGTGATGTCTCCACGAACAGACAAAGCTTGTTGCTATGATGCACAAGTTGTATTCTTCCATGTAGGACTGTTTTTAAGGATAATATGTTTGTTATTTTGGAAGGTAAGTGAGTATAATGACTAAAGATGTACAAGGAACCCTTCACTTACTCTGAAAAGGGTTCAATCTGCAACACAGAGAACTGTGCATATTCCACATGAGCAAATGCAAAACAGAGGCAATGGAGCTCTCTGTTAGTGTGCAAGCTTCTCACACCGACAGACAGTAATGATGGCAGATGCACAATAATAGATCAACTTAGGCTAGTAAACAACACATGGTCTGAATGGTTAAGATGCTGAATGAGAACCACGAAAGTTGCTTGTCTGTGTCCAATTAAATTAATGTTTATGGGGACACATGTTACCATTTTGTGATGATTTGACCATCTGTACTGTAAGATCACCACAACTTTCCAAATGTAGGCTGAATGGCACCAAGGAAAATAATGGCTTCTAGTCATGGTGAATGCTTCAAGCCATTCGTTTACTATAAGTATCCTCCTACACACTTAACTGAGGAATAATCCTTGTTGTGTGGGTAGCTCACTGAATTATTGGACAGATGGGTTGCATAGCCCCTGAAAATATATATATATATATATATATATATATATATATATATATATATATATATTATAAAGGAAAGAGAACAAAGAAGAGGTAAAACATTTAAAAAAAAACAGACAAGGAAATGCAAAATGTGACACTACATGTGTGAGGATGTCACCAGTATCATTTGACAGATACCTGTGGCATTAGGCAAATGCCATTCCAGAGAATAGGTGAGATAATTCCATATGCAGAGATGGTGATTGCCAGCAATTGTGTCTATGAATTGAGCCTCAGAAATGGCAATATCCCATACTTGCCAGGAACACATTATCTGCCTAATTCAGCCAGAAGAACCACTTTGTCCAGAAAAACCCTAAGTGCAGTGGCTTCTGAATAAGAACAACCAATAATTTTGTGACATGTTAAAAAACAACTTTCATTGTCATGAACTTTTGTTAGGCAAGAGGCTACTACACCAGATACATGGCTTCTGAGTAAACATGTTACTTAGGATCTTGTTTACTTTAGGTCAGGGATGAGGAACCTAAAATTATCCAATTCCAGCTCCCATCATCCCATTGCCACACTGTCTAGAGTTGATGAGAACTGAAGTCCAACAACATCTGGAGGGCCACGGGTCCCCAACTCCTGCTTTAGGATCATGATTATTTTAGGAACAGGATAATGCAAGTCTTGTCCACATTAATTAGGATAAATCAAGTCTTTGCCTTGGCTTTCTATATAGTACACATGGCTGTCTTGTAATAGTGCTGGTTGTGGCCAGCAGTTAATCATGTAGTTTATACATTAGCTACGATGCCTTAGATATTATGGGTTCTGCAGTACAGATGATAACATGACAATGTGGTTTCTCTCTACACTGCTGAAACCGAATAACTGTTCATGTACAAAAATAAACTGTCTTTTTAAAGGAAAACTGAATTCCAAAATAAGTTTGCAGAAAACAATCTCTCTCTCTCTCTCTCTCTCTCTCTCTCTCTCTCTCTCTTTACAGGTTGCTACAGACTTCTTCTCTTCTGAGTTCACGATGGGAAAGGTTTTGCCTTTCCCACAATGCCTAGAGCGCCTGATTGCCTAACTGTCAACATACATATTTACTGTTTTGCTAAGTTAGTTCATTTTGCTCCAAGAAGCCACTTCGCTCTTTTGATTTTGGGCCATGACTTGACATCACCCATTAAATATGGTTGCTAATTATTAACTAAGCTTAGCCAGGAAATGTACTACTCCTAATCATGTATACAGCAGACACAGGATGAAGTCCTTGCTTCCCTGTGCCCACCCATACATTCAGTTGGAGGTGGCATGGAAATAGCATGGTGGAAGTTTACCATGTAGATTGCTTCCAGTATGAACCATGTGCTCCATGATTTCTCCCCCCACCCCAAAGGGAGGGTACAGACTTACCTTTACTCATACAGAGATCCAGTTCACACTAGAAGCCATCAAAGAGAGGGAAGGTCTTGCTACATCTGAATATATGGCTTAGAGCTCATATGTTAGCATGGCTAATGAGAACTTTTTTTTTAGTATTTGACCTAGACTTTCAAATTACTTCATATACAGAAAGTCAACAGTAAGATGCATTTTTGTGGGCCTCAAATTTTTGTTTGTTTAATATATGCTTTGAGGTTATTTGGTTGAAGTTATTATAACAGAAATGGGATTGTGCTGTATAAAGTCAAGAGGCAGACATCTTTTTTGTGTGCTGACAGTCAGCTGATGTTTCTAGAGCTAGCTAAAGTTGCTTGCTCAATAGTTCACAGGACTTTTTATGGCTGGACATTGAGTTTTATGACTTCTATATAGTAAATACCACATGGTTAAGTGGCAGCCTGAAAGAACTATTTGGGATTGCGTGTAGCCAGAAGAGAAGAAACAAGTTGTAGTTTTTCAGCAACTTGGAAGAAGGAGGTGTGGGTGGGTGTGGGGAGCATTTTACTTTCCATGGATGCAATGCTTTGTTTCTTTCATGTTGTGGACAATGACTTTTAAGGAATGTTTGAACTAGGGGTGTGCACGGACCCCCCACTCCGCTTCACTTCCAGATCCACGATTTGCGGATCGGGCTGCTCCACCCCGCCCCCACTCCGCCTATATCCACTTCGCTCCGCTCGGAGCTCCGGATCCAGATCGGAGCTCCGTTTCCCCCCCCCCATAGGCTTGCATTAAGCTAAAAAAGTAAACAACTTTTTTTCTGTTAAAGTTAGAAACCTCATGTTTGGCACCATGACACCTCATGGAGGTATACACACGCACACCAAGACTCAAGGCAATCCCATCATCCCCTGATTTTGGGGGAATTTATGAAAACCGGGCACCCCATTCACACCCCTTTCCATAGCTCCGTCAATTTGCACGTTAAAAATCTCAAACTCGCCACCATGAAAGCTTATCCAGGTATACATACGCATGCCAAGACTCAAGGCAGTCCCATCATCCCCTGATTTTTGGGGAATTTATGAAAATGGGGCACCCCATTCACATCCCGTTCTATAGCTCTGTCAATTTGCAAGTTAAAAATCTCAAACTCACCACCATGAAAGCTTATCCAGGGGTGCACAAGCATGCCAAGACTCAAGGCAGTCCCATCATCCCCTGATTTTTGGGGAATTTATGAAAACCAGGCCCCCCATTCACACCCCTTTCCATAGCTCCGTCAATTTGCACTTTAGAAACCTCAAACTCGCCACCATGATAGCTTGTCCAGGGATACATACGCACGCCAAGACTCAAGGCAGTCCCAGCAGCAGAGCCCGGTAAAGGACCAAGGGAGAGGGGGACCTTACCTGCCTCCGTCCGTGGTCCGTCGCCGTCTTCAATTGAGCCCGCGGTTCCACTAGGAAGTCTGGGCCGCGGCCCAGAGTTCCTAATGGAACCGCGGGCTCAATTGAAGACGCTGACGGACCGCGGACGGAGGCAGGTAAGGGAGAGGAGGGCGGGGGGGTTACCGGGCCCTGCCGCCGTCGCCGCCCATGCGCCACCGTCGGCAGAGCCCGGTAAGGGACCAAGGGAGAAGGGGGCCTTACCTGCCTCCATCCATGGTCCGTCGCCATCTTCAATTGAGCCGCGTCTTCAAGACGCGGACGGACCGCGGACGGAGGCAGGTAAGGGAGAGGAAGGCGGGGAGGGGGGTTACTGGGCCCTGCCGCCATCGCTGCATGGGCGACAGCAACAGCGGCAGGGCCCAGTAAACCCCACTTACCTTTCCGGCAGAGCTCCGGATCGAGGCGAACTATCCGCCTTCACCTCGATCCTCTTCGCCACGCTACGCCGGCCCCCCAATCCTCTTCGCCTCCGCCTTAAGGGCAGGCGAAGCCCCCCGCTCCGCTCCTGTTTCTCCGTTCCGATTAGAAGCGGAGCACATCCCTAGTTTGAACTTCAGTTCAAGTCTATGATGTGTCAAAGTGAAGTGAGTAAGTAACCTCTTTCAGTTTATGTTTAACTGCATTGCCCATTGGCCACAACATGTAGATTAATATGTAGAAATTAAGTATCCACACTTACAAAGTCATCATCCACTTTCTGCTCTATGTGACGAGCGTTTTATTGCACGCTTGTTACTGGGCACTAACAGAGTTTGCTCGGGTCCCTCACATGACTTTGTCTGCCTCCCGCATGCTTTCAGCCCCTTCTGGCCTTCCTTGTGTGCAACAACAAAAAAACCTCTTTAAGTCTGATGACTTTTTAATCTCGGAATTGCTGCTCTCTCCTGCTGTGTGCGGGAGAAGCAGCGCTACTATAACAGCAGACTCAATGGGCCTCATGCTCGTTTTGTACTACCTCTTTTGAAAAGAGGAAGTAACTGAGGAATGAAAACACCGGCGGAGAAGCAAAGGTAAGGAGCGTGTTAACCCCAGGTGTGATAGAGCTTTTTGTGTCATAGCTGACACAGTTGTCTTTTATGTTTTAATAGCAACTACAACAATACATGCTGCTGCAAGTTCCTGGTTCCATTCCTGGCTTTCCCAGGAAGGACTGGGAAAGACCCTTATCTGAAACCCTGTAGAGGCACTGCACTCAGTGGCCAAGATTGAATTAGATTGACTCATGATCTTATAAAGCAAATTCCTATTCCTTTTCAGGAATTTGGCATGGGATTATACGTAGTTTGGCTAAGCTACCTGGCCAGTGCGCAGTCGGTATTAGTCTAAATAGCTTCCTCCAGGGTAATGAGAATCCTGGTTAATCAGGGCTTCTGCCCATGTGCTGAGAGTCCTACATGCATACATCTGCATATGCATAGAGCCTTTTCAGACTTATGCCAATTATGCAGTGCATGTAGGGCATGGCCAATGTGTCTGCTGCCATCTAGGGCATGGGGCTAGCTGGCATGTTCTCTGAAGCCCTTTCACATGTTTGGTACCCACAGATACTGAATTACAGAAGAGGGCTTCTGTGTTTCTGATTACCTATGCTCTTCTGGTAATTGGAATCTGCTTTCCCTTTTTCTGCTAGAAAATAAATCTTTAAAGTAAGTAAATTTATTATCAAATAAAACCGCAGGCCCTAGTTGAAAAAGAAAGTAGCATAGCAATTTCAAATGGTCGAAGAGATTTGTTTGGTTTTTTAAAAAACTAATGGAACAATGAAGCCCACTTAACTAACATTGCCCCTATCAGTTGCTACCTGCTGCATTTTAAGTGTTTTAGCTCAACACTTCATTGCTGCTGTGTCAAAAAAAACCATCCTTGAAAGTGATTTGAAATAAACTCTTCACGTGAAGCAAGAGTTGTGCTAATAAATATGCCAATCTTTATATAAGTCAGAAGTTTTTGTTCCAAGCCTACACACTGTTTCCATCAGATAGTTTGTACTCCCCAATGCCAGTTTCTGAACCCCCCTTCCTCCTTTTCGTTGGACATGGACTGAATATAAGTGACCCTATATTTCATTTCAGTCAAGGATGTGAAGATAAATAGCACTTTTTGTGCTGCATAGGTACATGTGATGAATCATACAGATATCGCTAAAAGCCTTCAGCACTCTCCCTGGTACATTTTCTAGCATCTGTGCAATGCCAGATATGTGGAAATGAATGGAACAACCTAATCATCTGAAATGCTTTTTGAGATGTGCTAGCAAGATGGATCTAGATGGATTTTACGTCAGAGATCATATTTATCCATTCCTCTGCTACTTGGTGGTATTACCAGTCAGGTGATCTATTAATGCTACAAGGAGAAATTGCAGTGATGGGGGTCACCTGATTGAAAATGAATTTAGCTTTTTTTTCCTCCACTCTTCACTCTGTTCCAGGTAGTTGATTTCCTTGGTTCTCTGATTCCTTGCTGCACTGAGGAGAGAGAAAAAAACCACCTCTGAAGAGTACAATTAAAGATTTTCTGAGCCAGTGATTGTTACTTTAAAAAGAAGCACAACCCCCCCTCCCATACCAAAGTCAGATTAGAGATAATATTTCCCGTCCCTTTTTATTTTCACAAACCTGCTTTAACCATAGCTGTATTATAATAAGTCATCTCACTTATGGGCCAGATCATAAATTTGTTTCCAACATCTTTATGGCCCTCGAAAAAGCAGAGATGAATTGAGCACTGTGGAGCTGACTTAATTGGCTGAAACGCTTTTAAAATGTGATGTGGTGTGATTTAATCAGACAGTGGCACTAATGGAGTTAAGCACTCTGTCCACTAGGAAATGATACAAGCTTTCACAGAGTTCTAAGTGCCTGTTTATGGCTCCGTTGAAGGTGTTCTTTTGCAACTCATGCATTCCTACCCTTTGCCTCGGGTTAGAAGTAGGCAGGATGGGGCGGGGGAAGCAAGTTTTGTCCTACAAGATGTCTAGGATGTCTAGGACCTTCAACTTGTGTCCATGAAATGTCCTCCTTTAAAAATAACCAATGGTACGTGAAATGCCAAATGAGCATTCTAAAATATCTGATAAGAAATGCATTTGTTCCCTTTCCCCAAAAGGAAGCACGTCCATGCACAAGTGCACAGCAGCCCACACTTTAAAAAATGCCTGTGAATAGTCTCATTTTCTATTAAATCAACATTAACTAGAACAGATTACAGTACTTGAATAACATGAATGCATAATGCTTTAGGAATTCTCTGGCCCTACTTCACATTTAGAATAGGGTGGAGAGAGCAAGCCTGCATTTCCTGAGAATTAAATATACCTGGATGGAAAAAGAAAAAGAAAAAGGAAAAAAAAAGGGGGGGGGAAGCTGAATCTCTACCCAGATTTCTTTTCTCTTAGCCTTCAAATTCATACCAGACTAATGTCTTGCTCAACGAGAGACTCAAAACAAACTTTGGTTTTCAGTTGGACTATCCTCAGGAATTCTTCATTGCTACAGAAAACCCATATGGTTGAGCCTGGATGTAAGAATCTCAAGTGTTGCACTTGGTTATAAGAACTCCTAGTTCCAAATTGTAGCTCTCAGTTTCCAATCCTCAGTCAGCTCTGCTGTGTATATGTGTAATACTGAGCACCGTAAAGGAAGGGGGTAATACAATCTGATAAATTCAACAAAATCTGCCTCTTTGGGGCTTCCCACTTGTCAGATTTTTCATTGCTGGGAGTTCATACCATTTTGTTAGCATTCAAGAGGAAGTGGCAAGCTAGATTTGATAAGTCTTGAGCCTGAAAAGGTGGTGGAATCTGATTGGGAGCTGAAGATATGTTCATTTTAACCATCCATAACCAAATTTAATAATAATAATAATAATAATAATAATAATAATAATAATAATAATAATAATAATTTCTTACCCGCTTCTCCATTTCGATCGAGGTGGGGAAAAACAATAAACGATAAAATACATAAAAAATAATAGAAACACTAGTTTATTCAGGCAGGAGAGAATCCAATGGGAAATTGGTCTCATGTCAGATCAACAAGCCTCTTCATCCCATAAGCACAATGTTCAAGGGGCCTAGATAGGATTTTCGGGCTGGGGGTGTGGATTTAATTTTATTTATTACATTTCTATACTGCCCCACATCTGAGTGGTTCACTTTTTTAAAAAACCCATTAAAAGACATTATATAAAGTACAAAAAGGAAAGCATTTACATAAAACCACGTAAACAGATAACACACACAGAGAGAACGTATATCTAAAAACAATTTAAGCCATCAGGCAAAGATGATCCAAGACCTAATTTCAAACTAAGGCCACAGCTAGACCTGAGGTTTATCCTGGGATCATCCAGGGCTTGCCCCTGCCTGAGCACTGGATCCCCTGTGTGTCACCTAGATGAACAGGTTTGACCCCTGGGCGATCCAGGGATAAACCTTAGGACTAGCTATGGCCTAATTGTATGCTGCCAAATGCCTGAGAGAAAAGGGCAGTTTTACCCTGGTTGTGAAAAGATAACAATATTGGCGCTAGATGGCCCTCGTGGGGGAGATCATCCCATAACAGGAGGGCGACCACTGAGAGGGCCCTCTTTCTTGTTGCTACCTTCTGGGCTTCCCTTGGAGGATGCCCCCAGAGGAAGGCCTTGGATGCTGAGCATAGTACATGAGTCTGGTTCATGCTGGAGAGGTGCTCCATCAGGTATTGTGGATGATACTAAATGTATCTCTACATCCTTAGTTAGTTTGACAGGACGGGCTGATTTCAGTAAAACAAATGGGCAAATATACTGAAAGAACTAGAATTCATTGGGAACTAGTACAAGATTGCATATTGTAAATTGCTGTAACCATAGGTATAATAAATTGCTGTAACCATAGGTATAAACTACATTTTTATTGCACTACCTGAAACATTTTTTTAAAATAGAAAAGATAAATGATTTATCTCTATACTGCCTAATACCTTAAGTTCTGGCAGTTCACAAAACCAAATCTTTTGGTGGTGGAGAGAAGCAGTGTTGGGCATGACCATGGAGCAGGGCTTCCTAGGCTGTTTCAACACCTGCCTTTTTTCCAGGGATCATCCCTGTGCATGCAAATGACACACAGGGGATCCTGGGAGCAGGCAGGGACAATCCCTCCATTTTCCTGGGATAATCCTTAGGTGTAGAAAGGGCCCTAGAGAGATTGCTTGAGTTAGCTCTGCCTTTTAACAATAACTCTAGGAAATCTGCACACAATGCATCTACCCAGTGAAATATCAGTGTCTTTGCTGCGCAACTGGCCAACCATTATGTCAGGCAATTTGGGAATATTTTATGTCTTCAGGTTGTTTTTTTTAAAGAAACCATACTATATTCCCAGACCTATGTTCTGTCAGGTACATGCCGCAACTACTTAATTTAAAATATGTTATTGATGAAGTGGAATTGGTTTAATTAACCAAGCCACTTCCAATAGTAAACTTCTAAAGACTGATGCTAAATTAAGAGTACAACATAAAAAAGAAGACTATAGAGTGATACAGGGGTATATAATGGCATTAGGGATTCATATGATGGGCAAATGTACTAGGTATCTGACAAACCAGAGATACAAGAGACAGTGAGGGCAAAAGTAAATTTAAGTCTTCACACATTACACCTGCTCAGTTTCTCAATTAATTTTAATATGGTTGCTATAAAACCTAATAGTGATATTTAATATGTACTTTTACAGGTAAATTCTAATTAATTTGAGGAAAGGGAAGGAAATAGAAGTCAAAGTTTTAAAAATTGACTTTCTTTCCTATCTACTGCTAATCTGACTATAACCTAATGAGCCAAATTTAGTTCGATATTTAGCCTAGCCGTTCTTCTCTTGCAGTTAAAGGAAAAACGGATTTTATTTTTACAGCCATTATGCAAGTGCTATAGCATTGCTAAGGCTATTGATTTGGTCAATAACCATTTATTCACATCTAAACCAAGCATAATTGGATGACCACAAGATAAAGTGTAACACAGTAGTTATCTGGTTAGCCATAGGAAAAGCTGAGGATGTGAACTGAACCAGGCCTTTACTGGCATAAATGCATTGTGTAATTTGCTTCCTCTAAAGCTTCTGCCAGTGGCCATACTTAGAAAAAGACACAGGAAAGAGAGGGCTAATTGGTACATTCCAGTACGCCTTTTCTTATTTTAGAAGCCAATCTACACATGCAGCGGAATCATGTGTTTAAAGTTTTCTTGGACTGTACCATGTCAGTCTGCAGGTGAGGGTGTATATTTTGAGTTCTTGCCAAACCTTCTAGCATATGTGTGTTGCTCTGCCCCCAGGAACAATTTAGTTCTTTGTTGAAAACATACAGGTTGAAATACATTACTGTTAAACTCAGTAAAGATTGTGCTGTAATCTTTGTGAGCTTAGAAAAGACTTTTCACTCTGTACATATATCATCTTAGGATATATTGGGTATGAAGAGCAGTCTACCATAAAAAGAATCTCAAGAGTTCACCAGATAGTTATTTCTAAGAGGGTTAGAAGTGGTGGCAAAATCAGGCTTCCTGCTGGGTAAGACAAAGGTCTGGATAGGTGCTGGAGGCCCAAAAGAGCTGGAAGGAAAGAAGACCCAGTCAGCCTAGATTAAGCAGACAGGGAGACAGGGAGGCAGCTAGGAATGATTACTGAGAGTCACAGGCCCAGGCCTGATCTGCTGCTCATGCAAGAATTGAAAGGTGATGGAAGAATTTGTGATGGAAGAGTTCTCTCAGGGTCAATATAAGTCCATGAACATTAGGGATGTGCGAACAAGCGATGTTCAAGAGTGCTAGGACTCTCCAAAATTGTCTCAGTTCTTGTCTTGTGCTCAATTCCTATTTACGTTTGTGATTGCTGCTTGCTTTGCATGAACGGGAGATTTGCGCAAATCTCCCAAAATTTGTGCAAATTTCTTCCATAGGCTCAAGTGGGGCTGGCTTAGTCTACTGATTAAATTTGTGCAAATTTGGAAATTTGCACAAATCAAACTTGGAATCAGGAATGAGACAAATCTGAGTGTATGTTTGACAATTCGCAAACATTTCCAGTGGACATGTTCTTGGGCTTGCACTTGTGTTTGGAGCTTCAAATGGGGGAATGCTCACATGTTTTGCAAGCAAAAACAACAATCTCATACAACTTTGGTGAACACATAGAGAAGGATTTCCTCTAACAATTAAAAAATAAATAACGCCTTTTTGAGCTTTTCTTCAATGGCAGCTCATCTCATTGTTTCCTAATAATTCCTTCTTTGTATTCTTTCCCAAGTTTGGGGCCAGTTTACCTGAAGGAGTGGCTAGGGAAGCAAAACATCCATAAAAGATGAGATTATCATCACCAGAGTGACTTGCAAACACTGATCCAATTTATAACTTTTCTTGACATGGTACAGTTGACATACCCATTTCACTTTTTGCCAATCAAGATTAGTTTGAAAAATGTGTGAGAAAGCCATAAGTTACTGTAGCAAGGTGACATTAGTTACAACCAATCTTCGATCCATCATTAGTTCCATCACCATGAGGCAGACACATCGCAGTGATAAACATTCACCCATAGTGGTGTTGGATGACGCATCAGAGATTGAGGTAGGGACACCACTGCAATTCTCCCGGTTCAATGTTCCATGTGGATATTATTCTGCTGGTACAATTATTGTAAGCCTTCCTTAAGTCTGATTCCAATTCGCTATCCATCAGGAAAATAACAACAACAACAACAACAACAACAACAACAACAATCTGTTGCACAAGCTAGGGAGAGAGGGAAGGAAATAGCGGTTGGAGGGTCATCAAAGTGTTGAATTCACCCAGAACTGTTTTTCTCCTGAGGGATGTGCATTCTGATGCGTATTAAAATGCACATTCTCAACCACAATAAGCACTACTAGTCACGATAACTATGTAAGACTGGACAGGATGTGTACAGTGCAAATTCTAATGTGTAACATAAGCAAGCAAAACATCACATTTTTTAGCCTGTAGCTGACATTTCAAATATAGTCTATGCACATGGGCTCACAATGTTGCTTTTCCCTGGTGTCCAACTGTTCCTGTGCCTACACAACAAGACAAGGCAGAAAAATGAATGGAAACGTTGGTCCCACCAGCAACATTGCTCATGTCAACAACTATAATGTAGTTTGGGGCCAGTTTACCTGAAGGAGTGGCTTGTCCAATATTTACCTACCAAGACACTAAGCTCATCATCGGAGGCCCACCCTCAGGTGCTCCTTGCCAAATGAAGCAAGGCAAGTGGGTATAAGACAGAGGGGCTTTTCAGTGGTGGCATCCAGTGTGTGAAATGCGCTCCCCAGGTCTGGCAGCTGTTATTATGGACTTTTTGGTGCCAGATGAAGATCTTTTTTATTTTCCCAGGCAATTAAAGAACTGTTTTTAGTGGGGTTTGCATCATTATCTAAGGGTGGGAGATCTGTGACTGGATTTCCCAAGGTGTTTTTTTTTTTAATGGGAAAGACAGCAAGGGTGGGCTGAGTGGTTGTGACTGAGATCATGGCACTGAAGAATGGAGGGTTAATTCACCCTCTAAGCTGTTTCCTGGCTGAAATAAGCCAGTGTGGTGTAGTGGCTAAAGTGTCAGACTGGGAGTTGGGAGTGGAAGTCATGAGATCCAGGTTCTAGTCCCCACTTGGCTATGGAAACCCACTGGGTGACTTTGGTCCAGTCACAGACTCTCAGCCCAACCCACTTCACAGGGTTGTTGTTGTGAGGATAAAATTGAGAGGAGGAGGATTATGTATGCAGCCTTGGGTTCCTTGGAGGAAAAAAGGCAGGATATAAATGCAATAATAATAAAATTGGCCCCAAAACTGTGTTTGTACCATGGGGTAAAACATACATTCATCATATAGGTACTATAATAACTTAGGTAACTTAGGTGATGCATTCTACCTTGGCCTATTCCAATCTGGATCCCAATTTGGTTATAGAAATTAGTTAATGTTAATGGCTTTGAGAGATTATCTACAAGTTGATAACACTCTTTTAAACTGCCTTGAACATCTGGTTGGAGTGTTTGAGCTGGTGCTCTAAATCATTTCTATCTGACTGTGTTCAGAATGCAGGCATGGAGTAGGCCAATTCATCTCTATGATAATGTACTGACAGTGTCCTTCAACACTTGGTGTTGCCACAGATGTACTTTTACATCTATATGGAGCCATTGGCATAGCTTATCTTGCACTTTGGAGATCCCTGTGTCAAATTTTTGATGGCACTTAGCTCTATTTCTTTACCTAAGCCTCAAGGAGTGGTTATTTTCAGTCTTAAGCCACTGGAAAAAATCAAGGAGGTTAAAACAAGTGAAAGTTGAATCTTAGCAAAATGAAGAGGATGCTGGTGGATGATCTTGGGGAAGTTGTTATGCCTGTTAGATGAACGGTACTCCATCAGAGCAGGTTTGAAGTCAGTGTTTCTTCAACCCCCTGATTTTGTCCAGGAAAAGTAGGTCGCAATAGGAGGCAAGGATGCCTTTAATCACCTGCATTAATTATGGAGGCACTGACCCTTTTTGGACTAGAAGGATGTTGTCATGCTTGTGTAATTTTGTAATTTCAAAGACTGTTCTGTACTGTGTTTTATACGGAGCTCCCCATGAAGATGACTTAGAAGCTGCAGTTGAGGCAGGACACAATGGTCCACTTTCAGATCCAGTTCTGGGTGTTGATGCTCACTTTTTAAATTCCTACCAGGATTTAAATCCAAGGCAGTAAGCCTATATGCACCAGTTGCTTGGGTGTGTGTGTGTGTGTGTGTGTGTGTGTGTGTGTGTGTGTGTGTGCACACGCTGTTGCACCTGTGTCCTGTTTGTCAGTTCATGTCTGACAGCTCGTTGGCCACTGTGTAAACAGAGTGCTGGACTAGACGGACCTTTGGTCTGATCCAGCATGGCTCTTCTGATGTTCTTATGTACATTAGGCAGAGTAAGGTGGCCATTTCAGGCAGTTGGGGTGTTATCAAAGGGATAGCAAATGGTTACTTAATTTATTATTAATGCATTTTGACTGCCAAGGAGGGAGATTGGTACTTGTGGGACTTTCTGCCTCAGGTCAGGTGCCAAGTAATGTAGTTGGCCTTGGACCTCTCCCTTTATACGGACTCCTCTTGATTTACATCTTTTGATCAGGCCCTCATTCTCTCACCTTCTTAGATGAGGTAAAATCATTAAAAGCTAGGAGCAAGAATTTTTCTGACAACCTTCCTAGGGAGGTCAGAAGTTCCACCTTTATAAAAAGGCTCTATGAAGGATGGCTTTTGGAAACTGACTTAACTGGATGAGGGGCTAGTCTGAATCACTGTTTTTGGCTGTGGGAAGTGTAACTTAACCATACACTTGCATTGTTTTCTTCCATATATTTTTTTTTTGCAATTTGCCCTTAGACACGTAAGAAGTGGCCCCACATATATGTGTTTCTGTTGCCAAGCAACCCTACACAACACTTAGCATAAATCCTGACATTTAGCTCCTATGGAACAGAGGCATCTTTCATCTGCAAATCTAATCTAATTACATTATTAGAAACTGAATAAAATGTGTCGAAGTGATATTGGCTGGCATGCCTTAGATCCATAGCAGAAATGACAATATTGGGATGCCAGAAGAAACCGCAATGTGCAGTTGTAATAGACGCCAAAGAAAAGCTACACTTTAAAGGAAGAAGAATCTTACATGTACTCTGGTAGTTCCTTAAATGTATTTGAAATGTTGCTGGGCAATATTAATTTATTAATTTAATAGATTTATATACCACTTACCATTTTTAAGAAATATCTCTAAGCTTTTAAAACATGTCTTCAATACTAGGAGGACATACATTCTGCACATGTGGACTTCTGAACATTGTAAGTTTCACACACTTTTCTATAGAGTAAAGCAAGACTGGGGAACCAGTGGTTCTCCAGATGTTGTTGGGCTGAAACTCCCATCATTGCTAACCATTCACCATGCTGACTGGGGATGATGAGAGTTGTTGTCCAACAACATCTGGAAGGCCACAGGTTCCCCACCCCAGCATTAAGTGAAAAGCATGAGTGTGTTTATGTTGCAAGAAGTGATGAGAGGCTTTCTGGCCTTCCACAACTTTGATGGTTCCCTGGTTCCCTGTGCTCTGTGTTTCATCCTTCTTCAATTTTGGTTGAACTTGGAGAATTTCTAAAATTAATCCCTGAATTGTCCATGCACAGTTTGTCTCAACGGCCACTTGCTTCTTTTTCTTTTATCCTCTGAGCTATTGATGTACTCACGTGCATTGATTACATGGTGCAAAAAAGGGATCTTGATTTCATTTCATTTCATTTATTACATTTCTATACCGTCCAATAACCAAAGCTCTTGAGTGGTTTAAAAGATTAAAAAAACTTTAAAATATAATGTTGCACATAATCAAAACTGTTTAACTACAAAGATATAAACAGACAACACACACACACACACACTATTTTTTTAATCATCAACAATAAGAAATCTCACAACCTGTTTAAAAATCTTATCATATGCTGCCAAATGCCTGAGAGTAGAGGAAGGACTTAACCTGGTGTGAAAAGATAACAATGTTGGCACCAGGTCAGCCTCACTGGGGAGATGGTTCCATAATTGGGGAGCCACCACCGAGCAGGCCCTCTCCTTGTTGCCACCTTCAGAGCCTCCCTCGGAGGAGGCATATGGAGGGAGGGTCTTAGATGATAAGTGTAGTGTATGGGTATTTAGTATTGTGGTCTCAAGCCATGTAAGACTTTATAGGTTAAAACCAGCACTTTGAATCAGGTGCCCACTGGTAAAACTTGAGCCGGTCTGATATTTTTGGGACAACTTTCCCCACCAGCAATGTAGGGAGGGTAAAGACCCCCACACCCAAAACTGGGATGGGAAAACTCCACAATCTTTTCATGGTGTGGGTGGGTGGGGGAGGCTTCCTTCCATCCATGAAGTATATATCTGCCTGGACCAAGCACAAGGCATTTCCTGATGCTGATGCATTTTCTGCTGGCAATGTGCTGGAATAGGCTTGGACATTTAAGTACCAGGGAGAGCATGACCTGTGCAGCTGGTGCTCTGCTCTCCCTGACTGGATGGGGAGGGGACTATCCATCCCCGTTAGCACAGGGAGACCGAGACCACTTTGAATGTGTGCATTGTGCTGACTGTCAGCCAGAACAATCCACACTTTCAATGTGGTTTGCTCTCCCTGCCCCGGTAGGGACAGTCTGCCCCTTCCCACCCAAACAGGGACTCCCAGTTGAAGTTGTCAGCCTCACCACTTCTGCATCTTTCTGAATTCCTTCCAACCCTGTCCCTCTTTCTGTGCCAGATCACCATGGAAACAATGCTATATAGCATCATTTCCATGAGAATCTAACTAGCAAAGGAAAAGGAACCTGGCTGGAAGGACATCAGAAGGCTGCAGAAGTGGAGAATCTTACTGGTTGATGATTTCAGCCAGTGAGGCCTTGTATAAAAAGAAAAAGAATAAAGCTACCATTGACTGCCTTGCTTGCAAAGTAAATTAAGCCAACCCCACTTAAAATGTCTTAGAAATGTTCTTGCTCCCAATGAAAACAGCTGATATTCTCTCTCCAGTTATGTATACTTTTGTGTTTTGGGGGAAGGTGAAAATGGAGAGGGAATTCTGTCCACTACACAACAATAAACTTGACACAACTCTGTTTTGATTTGATATTTTTGGTAGTGTTTTTATATCAATGCATATAAGTGCAGACCTTCATTGGTAAAATTCATGTATATGACCGCACCAATATTTCTTTTCATCAATGTTTTATTAACATATGTGGGCACTGGTAGTGTGTGTGTGTATAGGTCATGAAAAAACAGAACGTCCCACCAAATGGTGCAGGCGCAGTGATCTGTACAACATTTGGAAATTAAAATCCCCCTGAATAATTCCTGCTAATTCAGAACTTCAAAATCTGGGGGGAAACTTAGATAATTTTGGAATCATCCTTTGTTGCCTGCAATTTAATTTGTATTTTGAAAAGTTTTTAATATGCATGTTATAACTTATATTGCTCTGTGAATAAAGTTGTTTTGTTTATTTAATATATATATAGTTTTCAATGTTCGCTGGAGCTGTGTATTCTCTCTCTCTCTCTCTCTCTCTGTGTGTGTGTGTGTGTGTGTGTGTTTTTGAAAGGAAGGCCTAAAATTGTCTGTCCCATAAGAGAAGATTAAAATGCTATTTGGTAAAAGCAAGGAAACAAGGGCTGCAATTCTATACCCACTTACCTGAACTCATTTATTTATTTATTTAGATTTATATAACGCCCCACAGCCGAAGCTCTCTGGGTGATTCACAAAAACTCATTGAACTCAATGATACTTATTTCTGAATAGACATGTAGTGGATTTTGGGGGCTGTACAATGCAAGACATAATTCAGTGCTCTGTGAACTAGCAGCAGTGAGCTGTGGGATTTCATGCTCTACCCCTCCTTTCTTCCTGTTTTAAACTAACCAGAGTTTCTCACTATGTTTGGACTCGGTGGAGAATACTACGTGGCTTGTTCCATATGTTTATGATTCTGGCTTATTAATAAACCATTAGCCTAATCCAATGGCTAATTGATAAACCATTGCTTAAAGTAACTATTTGTCCAGTTTGGTCATGATGGGCCTGTTCAGACAACACACAACTTCAGCTGGTTCAAAGAGCTGAAGCCAGAGTGTTGACTGGGGCTGGTTACAGGGAACACACAACTCCCCTGTAAAAACAGCTCCCCTGGCTTCAAGTCTGTTTCTGGGCACAATTCAAAGTGCTGTTATGACCTATAAAGCCCTATATGGCTCGGGTCCAGGTTTTCTGAAAGACTGTATTCTCCCTTATGAGCCTGCCTGTGCTTTGAGATCTTCTGGGGAAGCCCTTCTTTCAGTCCCACCATCTTCACAGGCACACCTGGTGGGAACACGGGAGAAGGCCTTCTTGGTGGCTGCTCCAGTGCTCTGGAACTCTCTTCCCAGAGAAGCTAGACTGGTTCCCTCCTTGATGTGCTTTCGGAGGCAGGCAAAACCCTTTTTGTTCTGGCAGGCCTTTGGCGATTAATCTGGGCCTCTGTCTGTGCTAAGGTCTTGTAAAATTGTCATGTATTTTAAACGTTTTAATATTGGAATATATTTTAAACTTTTGTATATTTCTATTCATAGGTTTTAAAATGTATATGTTTTAAATTTTGTAAGACCACCTTGAGGCCCAGTATTGGGCAAAAGGTGGGATACAAATAAATATAACAACAACCACAACAACCTCTTTACAGTTTAGTTTAAAACTGGAAGTGGCAGCTTCACGGTTTAGTGTTATATGTCCAAGTGATCAATAATTATTTTGCTGGACTGGAAGAGAGGGGCTACAAGAGAGTTTAACTGAGAAAATAGCCTAGCCAATTGAAGAAAAGTTTCTAGCAGCATTGTTGTCTCCATCGGAATAAAATTAGTGATATTTTCATAGAAGTCACTTAAAAATATTATTCACAGATAACTGTTGCTCCCAATGATTTCTAAGAGAGATCCCATATTCAACCTGAAGCATTTATCCATCATGTTCAAGGCAAGGAAAATCTTAGCCCTGTCTATAGTTATCCTATATGAAGTCCACTTTGAGGTGTGTGTTTCCCTCTGAACCAAAATTGGATTAAGGAAAAAGAAGCATCTTTCCTTTTGAAATACCATATCTTGAACAGTTTGCATTTTGCCCAGGCCACCATATGCTTTTTAAGACACACTGGACCAATTCGCATAACACGCCAGACCACTACGGGTTATTTAACAACAATGAGACTGAGGCGTGTGCGGCGCATGTGTGTCCACCATTTTGCGTATCCTAGAATAGGCCATGGGTTATGTGAGAGTTGCATAAGCCACACTCACTGGGTACACATCACACAACTCCTGAATGGGGGTTGGATATGCAAAGTGGTGCCCAGATCAATGCCATCTTGTTTTCAAGCTCTTCTCTAGATCCAAGAAAACCAGAAATTTAATGCACAGTCCAATCCCATGCCTGTTTACTCAGGAATGACTCCCATTAGTTAAGTGTGCCTAGAACTACAAGCCAAGAAAAGTTCCCTTTGGTATGCTAGAATCATTGAATCATTCTGAATAGTTACATTGAGCTTGATAATATTGCTAAAGCATATATGTGTTTGTCTCTGTGTTTCCAAAGCTAAGAAATTCCTGTGGTTGTTCAAAACAAATGTGTAATTTCTTGCTTTGAAAATTGTTTCAGTGATTGACTTTTCAAAATACAGAGCATAGGTACTTTAAGATTTTCCCAGGGATGTCAATTGGTATTATGCTAAACACAGTGAAGCACAATTGTTACAATTTATCTGAGAATTTAATGTTCTCTAGAAATACCCCAGGTAGAGAAATAATCCTGAAAATCTGTGATAAACTAATGACAAAATGTATATCATCTTCTCCTGTGGGACTTAAACAAAAATATGCAGCATCGTTTTGGAAATATTTAGGAATTGAATGATACATTGAATGCTAGCATGTCAGACAATTTATTTATATTGGCGTGTGAGTGGGCAGAGCTAATTCTTTCTTTAGTACCAATGCAGTTCGCTGGAAAGGTATTATATCTGGGAGATTTTTTTCTTACCTTTATTTTCCACCTAAGAGGGGATAACCTACCTATCCTGAACCACATATTTATTTTATTTATTTACAATATTTTTATACCACTCAGTATCAACATATGCCCCCCCCCCAACAAGGCTTTTGTCAAATTCTGAACTGAAGGTGGTGCTTTTCAAGTACTAATAATAGATGAAACAGGAAGAAGAAGTAAGAACAAGAACATTGGGATTGGAGGCCTTGGTGGTCAGCGATCAAGACCTGCATGATGAAAGTAAGAGGTGCTCATGACTATCTAAAGTATCTAGGTTTGTAGGAGCTATTATTGCTTATGGTAATGGTGCTCCTAGGTAATTTTAGACCAGGGCTTAATAGACTTAAGGGGACCTCCTTCAGATGGCATGTATATAACTTCAGTTGTGAAGCACAGTTTGCCAGCAAGAGATCTTGAGGCTGTGGTGGACATCTTGATGAAAATGTCGACTCAGTGTGTAGTTGCTGTAAAAATGGGAAATTACAAAATGAATTAAAAATAAAACTGCTAATATCTTACGATCCTTATACAGATTCACTATGCAACACACTGGGAAAACTGTGTACATTGCACCTACAAAGGGATAATTTAGTGTTGGAAAAACTGCAGAAAATAATCAAGGGGCTGGGGCAACTCCCCAGTGAGGACATCTTGGGGGGGGGGAGCAAGTAAGAGGAAACATGACAGAAGTGTACAAAATTATGCATTGTGTAGACAAAGTGGATAGGGAGGTGTTTTTCTCCCTCTCAGACTACGACAACCCAGGAACATCCCAAGAAGCTGATTGGTGGAACATTCAGGACAGATAAAAGGAAGGAAGTACTTCACACAGTGCATAGCTAAACTATGGAATTTGCTACTATAGGATAAAGTGATGGCTACTTTGGATGGCTTTAAATGGGGATTGGAGAAATTCTTGGAGGATAAAGCTAACTATGGCTACTAGTCCTAATAGGTACCATATTCCTTGGATTCTAAGATACACTCTCCCCCCCCCCCCATATAAACATCTCTAAAAACATCTTAGAATCGCGGGTGTATTTATTATTTCTTAGAACCAAAGCTTTTTTTTTCTGTTGGTGGTACTGAAATTAGTGTGCGTCTTACAATTGATGGCGTCTTAGAATCGAAGAAATACGGTATATGCTACCTTTAGTATCAGCTTCGGCTATTGGGCTGTATAGAAATGCAATAAATTATTATTATTATTATTATTATTATTATTATTATTATTATTATTATTTATTGCATTTTTATACCGCTCAACAGCCAAAGCTCCCTGGGTGGTTCACAAAAACTAAAACCATTCAAAGTATAAAACAGTATAAAAACATGATATAAAATACACATTAAAAACTGATTAAAAACATACCATACATGATTAAAACATTTTAAAAACATCCTTAAAACACCTAAAAACATTCTAAAATTTCACTGGATAGGCCTGCTGGAATAGATCAGTCTTTATTGCTTTTTTTAAATTCTAAAAGACAGTCAAGTTGACGAATCTCCTCCGGCAGGCCATTCCACAGTCTGGGAGACACAGGAGAGAAGGTTCTCTGGGTAACAGTTGTTAATCTAATTTTTGCTAGCTGAAGTAGATTCTTCCCAGACGACCTGAGTGTGTGGGGCGGATTGTATGGGAGAAGGCGATCCTGCAGGTAGCCTAGACCCAAACCATGTAGGGCTTTAAAGGCACTTTGTACTTTGCCCGGAAACTAATTGGCAGCCAGTGAAGAGATTTTAAGACTGGTGTAATGTGGTCACCCCTAGGTGTACCAGTGACCAACCTGGCTGCCATATTTTGGACTAATTGAAGTTTCCAGACTAGGCACAGAGGTAGTCCCATGTAGAGTGCATTTAGAAATATGCATAATCAGTTGCTGATGAACATGAGTGGAGAGGTGCTATTGCATTCATGCCCTACTTCTGGGTTTCCTGTGGGCAGCTGGTTGGCTGTTTTGTGAACAGAATACTGGACTAGATGGACCTTTAGTCTGATCCAGCATGGTTCTTTTCATGTTCTTTAGATTTCTCTTCATTCCACCACCATTCCATGCTTTACAATTGCTTCTACAGTCCCAATATACAAGACCAAAAAACAAATTGAAGTCACTTTGCTAACCCTGAAATGAAAAAAGAATATTCTAAGCATTTGCAGTTTGTATTTTAAGAACACTTAAAGCATTACACAAAGACCTGGAGATAGCATCTAACCTAAATTAAGCAATGTTTACTAGGGAATAAGCAGCATTTCATTATAGAAAGGGACAATTTATTTTAAAGTAAAATATGTATGAAAAAATGAACCTCTATAATTATATAGATGCTTGGTTCTGCTGCACCCCTCCAATTATAAAATGATTTTTTAAAAAATTAGGAGAGAAGATGCTGCAGCAACCAGCATCAGCCATGGTGCTGATGCCAAGATGATTTGCTACTGGCTGATCACTTGGGGTCCAGTCCTAGGTACATTATTGAACCTTGGAAGATGTGAAATTGTTGGATTTTAGCTCACATAATAAATATCTAAAGAATAATATATCAATCACTTAGTACAGAAAGAACTGGGCAATATATGGTGGGTAAAATGAAAGAAACACAAAAAACCCAGCTATCATAATTATAATTATACAGTGCTAAAGAGCTTCTACAGTATTTCTGTACTCTATCTATCTATTTATCGAGGACTGCAATGCTACATTCACATTGATTTTCCTCAAAAAAGATAAATAATGCTTTAATGTTCAACAGTAACTCAAATTGATAAGCAACTCCATTGTCTGTAAGACTCACAGCATAAAACATTGTATGTTTGCATAGTGTATACTTTCTTTGATGATGTGGCAACTGCAAATAGATTACAGTGAACTGGAATATTTTTTTTAGTAATATTCAAATATATACTTAAAACTAGAATGTAGTCCCTTGATTATAAAGACTTATGTAACTAAGGATGCAATCATATATGCAGTTTCCTGGAAGTTGGCCTCATTGAACTCAGTGATACTTACTTTTAATTAGACATTTATAGGTTTTTGCTGTA
The DNA here is from genome assembly GCF_023053635.1 of Elgaria multicarinata webbii. Lineage (NCBI taxonomy): Eukaryota > Metazoa > Chordata > Lepidosauria > Squamata > Anguidae > Elgaria > Elgaria multicarinata. The sequence continues at coordinate 67,306,579 of NC_086180.1, forward strand.
TGTCCAATCCTAAGCATGTTATTCAGAAGCAAGTCCCATTAAACACAGAATTACAGCTTAAGGATCTGTGAAGAAACAGTGTATTTATATTTGTTTGTTTGTCACCGGTACACCTAGGGGTGACCACATTACACCAGTTTTAAAAACTCCTCACTGGCTGCCAATTAGTTTCCTAGCGAAGTATAAAGTGTTGGTTATCACCTTTAAAGCCCTACTTGGTTTGGGTCCGGGCTACCTGCAGGTTTGCCTTCTCCCATACAATCCGCCCCGCACACTCAGGTCCTCTGGGAAAAATCTACTTCAGTTAGCAAAAACTACATTAACAACTGCTACCCAGAGGACCTTCTCTTCTGCTGCACCCAGACTGTGGAATGGCCTGCTGGAGGAGACTCATCAACTTAACAGTCTACTAGCATTCAAGAAAGCTATAAAGACTGATCTCTTCTGGCAGGCCTATCCAGTGGAATTTTAAGATGTTTTTAAAATGTTTTTAGGATTTTTTTTAGGATGTTTTTAACAACGTTTATTATGTTTTAATTGAGTATTATGTATTTTATCGTTTATTGTTGTTCCCCGCCTTGATCAAAATGGAGAGGCGGACAAGAAATAAAATTATTATTATTATTATTATTATTATTATTATTATTATTGTGTTTATATAATTTGAGTGACCCATGAGTGAAGTTATAATGTAACTGAGGGCCAAACTAAACTTTCAGGAATGCATGGAGAGTTGAGCTCTGCGTTCTACCCTTTTCTACTCTCTTGTAAGCATGCACAGCTCTGCTTTGGAGCCAATTGGAGGCTTTGGATCCAATGGAGGCTTTTTTCTTTTTTTTAACTCCTCCCCCTCCATGGGCTGTGGTGTAATTTCAGGAAAAGTGTGTGTGGATTCAACCCCCTCCCTCTTGGAACATCATAGCCAAAATCTGAATTGGTGCTGTGCATGCTTATAGGAGAATATGAAAAGCTAGCACACAGAGCTCCATTATACATGCTTTCTTGAAAATTTAATTTGGCTCATAGTAGGCCAGAAGCCTAACTTGGCTACTCTGAATAGTGTCTAAGTCATGGCTGCCTAGGTTATGGTTGCTATAGGAGATTTCAAGCTGATAGAAAATGACTAGTGGGAGAAGCTGACTTTGTTTCAGTTGTTCAGATAGGTCAATAAAGATTTTTAACAGTTGTAAGTTCCATGGCCAGAATATTAGAAAAAATAATTGCAAAGTCTGTTAGAGATAGAGTTTGCTGGTGAGAGTGGAAAAGGATTAATGTTGTTGGCTGAAGGGTGAATGCTCAAAGGAAGGGGAAAGCCTTTGAGTCAGTCTGAGGGAACCCTACTGGAAGGCGTAAATGCAAATATTTCAACACTACTAATTTATTTAATTATTGTTTCTTTAAATTGGGGGTCAGGAATGTGTTGAACTCCAGATGTTATTGGTCTGTAACTCCTATCAACCCTAGCCAGGATGGCCACTGCTGTGGGTTGATCAGAGTTGCAGTCCAACAACATCTGGAGGGCTTCCATTTCCCATCCCTACTTTAAATAAAAGCTAGGATGTGTGGATAATGTTATTACACAATTTCATAGTTACTAGATAACAACAGACTTAGTTATATCTAGGTGGAGTCTAGACTTTCCAGTTGCCATTTTTGTTGGAGAGAGTCAAATAAACGTATTGTCCAGCTTCCTGACTGGCGTGTTCTTTAAACCTTCAATGACACTCTGTCAGGGCAGCCTTCCCAACCTGGTGTCATCCAGGTGTTTTGGACTACAATACCCAGTATGCTTGCCCATCGGCCATGCTGGCTGGAGCTGATGAGAGTTGAAGTCCAAAATATTTGGAGGGCAGCAGGTTGCAAAGGCCTGTGTTATAGGATGAAGCAGGGCTTTATTAGTTGTAGCCCCAATATTTTGCCCTAACTTGCCCAGGTAGAGCTGCTAGAGACCCAACATTCAAGCTAAATATCTTGGATATTTAGTATTTGATGTTTATTCTTCTGTGTTGTAAAAATGAATGAGGAGAAGAAGGAAAATAAGGACATTGTGTCGAATGCAACTAGAGCTTGCATCTGGGCATCTGTACACTATAGCTATATAGCCTGGATCTGGGGATAAACACTAAAGCACAATTCTGATTGAGATTTTAAAGAAAATTAGCAGTAACAATGTTAGCTAAAGGAATATATGATAAGATGATTTTCCTAAGTCAATAAATAGGAGACAACGACATCTCCCATTCGCTTGGTTTAACTTCAGGAAAGAGCATCTAGGTCTATATATCCCTTTAAAAAACCTTCTGATCCATATATATGATTGGCCTATTTTATCCTACTTTTCTGTGTTGGATAAAATAAATTGCATCTAAGTCTCATTAGAATAATATATCAGCATATTCACATGCATTCAGTTCTAGCTGAGTAGGTTAATCTTGTAACAGATAATGCTTATACAGCATCAGTAGCAGTTTCAGAAAAGCTATAACAAATTGCATTAAAGGTGTTGCAGAAATAAAGTAGGGTTTTTTTTATATGTACCAAGAAGAAAGTGTCATATTAAATCTCATTTTGACTAGTGGTCTGGCCTTTAGCAGAATAGTAATATTATTGGTATTGATGTTGCTCTATGAATCACCCCTCCTTCCACTGCCTTCTGCAGTAGAACGGAACCTTACATAGGAGAAAATAACAACTATTTATTACTAAAAGCCAAATCTTTGAGAAACTCTTAGTGAGAAGGATACTCTGAATTCACACCTTTTCCATTTCAAGATCACAACACACACAGCCAGATCCTTCTTTTCTGCTTGCCTAAAAAGTAGTCTGGGGCCATAGCTAGACCTAAGGTTTATCCCTGGATCGTCCAGGGGTCAAACCTGGGCCAGATCTACACTACTGCTTTAAAGCGCTTTATAACAGTTTTATAGCGCTTTAAAGCAGTTAAAGCGCTTTATAACTGTTATAAAGCGCTTTAAAGCAGTAGTGTAGATCCTGCCCTGTTCATCTAGGTGACACACAGGGCATCCAGCGCTCAGGCAGGGACAAACCCGGGATGCTCCTGGGATAAACCTTAGGTCTAGCTACGGCATAAATGTCCATTATATTCTTCTGAAAGGCAGTGTCTTTCAGAAGAATGTAATGAAGGACATTTAGACTTTAAGAGACATCTGTTCTCTTTGATGGTTTCTTAGGATTTGATGCAGGGCACTAGTCAAGGACATCTTTAGCAACATTAGGGTGACCAACTGTCAGGATTTCCCCGGATTTGTCCTGGTTTTTGTTCTTTCCATGGTGTCAGGGGGGATTTTCTATAATTTTCAATAATGTCCTAGAATGACACACCTTCCCCTTTAAGGCTGCCATTAACATGGCAGGAGGGAATGACATGCGTTCTTGAGGCACATCATTCCCCCACCCCGAGCTCCAATTGAGGTCTTAAAGGGGAAAGTGGGTCATTCGTGGACATTATAGAAAAGGCCCCAATTGGAGTGGATGGTGGTGGTGCAGAATGAAATCCTTTCCCCTCCTCCACTCCAATCAGGTTCTTTAAGGTGGCGGGGGAATAACGTACTTTCTGCAGGACTCAGAAAGCTGCTTCCCCCACACACACACTAGGTGTCCTCCTTTTTGATTTCCCAAATATGGTCACCTAAAGCAACATAAGAAGCTGCCTTATAGTGAGTCAGACCATTGGTCCATCTGGCTCACTGTTGTCTACACTGGCTGGTGCTGGCTGTTCAGGCTTTAAGTTAGGAATCTTTCTCAGCCATGTGTGGAGATGGAAATACTTGAAGCTAGGATCATTTGAATGCAAAGCACGTGCTCCAACTCTGAGCTATGATGAAATATCATAATTGGAACCTTCTGCTGTTGTATGGGGCCTGAACTGACTTACTGCAACACATACTGCACAAGAAACAATGCAAGTGATATAACATTTGGTAACTTAAATCATCTACATTAATACAAACAAGCACGCCTTGGGAGGTTCGACATGACCGCTTTAAAATGGTTTATAACGGTATTGACATCTGTTGGGGCCCATGACACACTCCATATACAGTTTTCAAACTGTTTTCAATGTGTTATATCCTGCTTGGTGTAGATCTGGCCCTGTTGTGGTCATTGTAAGTTGCTGGTTTGATATTTGAAACAGCACAACAGATAATAGGGTCAATTTTCTTTATGTACCTCATGCAGAATGCTGCTGCAATAATTAATGTTAGTGCATGCAAACCGACATCCCAATAGCTGAGCAAAGCTTTAGGCTTGGTATGTTCAAATATATATATATCAGTTTTAAAGTTTTCCTACAGTACTCCATTTGTGGAAGTTCAAGTTATTAACCCTGGCCTTCAGTATTGTTCTGCTTTGTGCATGACTGCATACCTTTGGAAATGTAGCTTTGTGCTACTATTTGCATATCCAAATAGTAGCTGATTTTGCAAAACTTTTGATGATGATGCCTGCTACATACTGTAGGTGATCTCTGAGTTGTGTTGAAGTTTTGTTCCATCTTTTGTCTTGACAAGCAAAATCAGTCTGTGTTGGTGAAGACAACTGGGGGGTGATCAGGAGCCAATGGAAAATGGGGAAGTTATGGCAACAAAAAGACGGAATGTTTATCAGCTATAATATGTATCAAGCCAATCCTTCAGAACAGCTTCTGTGACATCCTATTTACCTAGATGTAACTACTGAAGAAGTATTCTGGTGTAAGCAGTATCTATTTGTGTATCTATTTGCAAGCAAAATAGATGCCAGGGAAGGCGAAAGAAGAAAGAATGCAGAACAGAAATCAAAGAAGATTTGGTAGGAGTGGATGAAAAGGGCAGATATTATATTTTTGAGGACAGTTTATTTCCTTGTGAAAGGACTCTTTTCATCTTCTCCAAATGGTGTAGTACACCATTTCCCCTTTAGTTATGCCTGCTGTGCTGTATTTATTAAATGTGCTAATACGGCTCTCAATATGACACTGCTATATTCATACATTTATGTAATTAACAGAGAAATATTTTATAATAATTATCTGAGTCACCTAAAGCCTAATGGAGCCTTCACCGTCTTAGGCAGGTTAGTGTGAAATTTAATTTGCACTAATCTGCTAGGCTGATGGGTGTATTATAAATCAATGTGCAATGAAGGAAGGTAATGTGGCTGAAACAAAAAAGGCTAGAAATAAACAGACCTTGAATAATATTTTTATAAAGTGTTGAGTAAAGGCCGACTTCCCCTGCAACTTATAGATTGAAAATACATGTGTTGCAGGAAGTGATCTAATTTTTCAAAGTTTGCTTCATCTACATGAGGCCAGAAGTCTGTTGTATGTTATGTTTGAAAACCAGGAAAGATGTATCAATTAGAATTTTATGAGCCAGCTGAAATAGTTTCCCATGACGTAAACCTTCACCAAGGGCATCCTATTCATTTCTAGGTAATTCACTTTTCATCACAATGGGTTTTGATCTCCACCATACAATGTGGATGGATTTTTTTTTTTAGTGTAGGCTAAGGCAGTGGAGGCTGGTGGCTCTGATTTTGGTGTGGCTGTGAATCCACTCTGGGTTACAGTCAGAACCGGCTAGAACTAAAAGAGCTATCCAAGGTGCTGAACCAATTTGGGGGATGGGAGTCAGAACCTCATGTGGCTCCTTTAGAGTTCTGGCTTTTACTGACTGAAACTCGGAGTGCTTTCGCCGCCCCACCAGAAACAGAGCCACCAGATTCCACTAGGCTAAGGATGTCAGCGAATTTCTCCCCCGCCCCCCCCCCCCACAGAAATTTGGTGAAGTGGTCACCCCGATTTTTCTGCCCCCAAATAGGATGAAGAATTTGGAGACGCCACCTGTGCCACAAAACTCTGATTCCTTCCTTTTCCAACTCTGATCTGGGAAGAATACCGAATAGGAGAGCTTAGCAGCAGGTGGCCTTCTCTTCAAGGTGCTCCAGCAGTGATTGAAAACCACTTTACAAGCCACAAATGAAAGGAACAATAGAATAGCCAAGTGCACTTCTTAATAATTTATTTTAAAACCATATACCTTTGATGGACAAAGTCTTGTGTGGGTTGGGTTGTGCACATTTGACAGTATTGACATTATTGTAATTTTCAATTGGTTTTAAAGAGGAGGGGGGATGCAATAGACCAGGGGAGAAACTACATTGGGGTAATTGTTAATAGAACTTGATTTATAGCTGCAGTGCAGTGTACAGCTTCTTAAGACTCATTGCAACTTCCCTTTTGTTTGGACTGATGAATAATTAATACCCAAAGCTTCTTATATTTCTTTATAGCTAACCTTTTGACCAGTGTGTTAGCTAAGCATTAAGTTAGATTACCGATAGAATTTAGAGGAATAATGATAGCAATCATGATTGCTGCTATTGTTCGTATCATAGGGGGGTTATGGGGTTGGAAGCAGAGGCTTTTATTGAAATACCATCGTAGGAAGAGAATTCAAGGTAAATGTACTAATTTACTAGTAACTTTTTTAAAAACGCAGAGAAGTTGGCTAGCTTTCTGTTCTTCATCTCCAGTTTGCTTCCCTGTGTCAAGCAGGGATATTCAAATGAAGGGTGATTTGGATTGGAAAATCACTATACTCCTTCCCTCACTACTTAGGAACCTTAAAAAAAATCCTCCCTGATGAAGTAGCTCAATTGCACACACTGGGGTGTAACATGCAGTTACCCCTTCTACATAAACTGCAAAGTTTCATTTCTGAAAAACAGTGTCACAAAACCTTCCCCCTCCCCCCCGCCCCCGTGATTTGGCTAATTTTGCCAACTCATTCTGGTCTATTTTGCTGTAGTCTCTAGTCCTCATTTGTATCTAACCGTTTCTGTTTTGCCATTCTTAGCATTCAACCTGACAGTGTAGCATTAATCCAGACTCATACACAACAACTACCCCATTCATGCATGAGTTGTGTGTAGGGACACACATAAGGTGAAACAGGGGAAGATCTGTGATGCTCACAGCATTGCACCACCAGCCTAGCCTTGCCCTTTGATGTCTGAGCATGCCCGTCTGCAAAGGAACCCCTACTCATGAGTAGCTGCTCAAGCATAGGGGCCATGCGATTGGGACAGTCAGTTGTGCGGGCATGTCAATAGTGTGGAGCCCCAACCCATGAGCAGCTGCGCACATGAAGTTCCATGCTCAACACATGTTCCACACGCTCAGGACACCTTATCTCATGCATAGGGGTTTCTTTGCAGACATTCATGCCAACACAGAGATGATGAAAGGTGGGGCTAGTCCGAGGACATGATGTTTCACAACATGATTCACATCGTGAGTGCTGTACACAAGAGTAATGTATCACTAAGGCTAATGTCAATAATTAAACAAGTTTATTTTGCAACTTTTCCAGGCATGACTTTTCTGTGTATGTAGGTATGTATGCAAGTATTTATTCATTTTAATTACAACATTTATATATTACTCCATATCTCAGACAGATTCTGGAATGGTGAACAATAAAAGATAGAGATACGAGAATAAAACATCATATTTAAAAAACCATGGCTGGTCAGCATGTGCAGTGTTACTTTTCTCATGCCCTCAAGGACTGAATTACCCACCATTAGAGTGAGCAATGTGAAGCTATCTACAAATCACATGTCTTCATCAATATCCCCAAAACATATCTGCAAAGCCTACTTGTCATATGCCTGGGGCCCAATTTACAGCTTACATTTGCAGTATCACTGCTCCCCTGTGGTCAGCTTTCCTGACAATATGGTAATGTGTAAATCACATAAGTTGGGTTGGGTGGCAGCCCCATTCCCCTCAACAGACATTATCCCCCACCCATTTTCCTTTCTCCATGTGTGTGTGTGGGGAGAGAGAGAGAGAGAGAGAGAGAGAGACTCAGCCAGTGAGATCATTGAAATTATGGGGGTATTTAGAATGGCATTGCAACAAAGCATTCAAGACTGTTAATGTTGGCATGGAAAGAATCCGGGTGATTCAGGCATTGTGGGACGGACGCAAGAAATAAGAGACAACACAAATGTTGGATTTAAACTGGGCCACTTTTATTCAAGATCTGCAAAGGGTTCCCATCGGGCATCCAGCCAGGCCTGCGTACAGGCCTCACTATGCGAAGGGCGAGCTTTCATGGCCCAGCGCATGGCGCTCAGTTTCGCCACCCTGCTGTCCGTCCCCTATATGGGGTAGGGAGACCTTCCCTTGTCACCCCCAACCCATGCCCCCAGGCTCAAGGTGGGTGAGAGAGGTCGGCCTCAAAGGTGGTCCTTATCCCCCAGCCCGGCCACAAGGCTCAACACTGGGAGCCCTCGGGAGACACCTATCACTGTAACAGTGCCTATGAATGCTCGTCATTAAATTCCCTCTGGATGCCCTTCCCTACCTGCCATGAATTAGGTGTGACCAAATTAGCTCGCAGCCAAATCAACCTAGTTATGCTCCTAGACTGTCTTACAGTGTGGAGTAGGTGGAACAATTCAGAACGTGAGCAAAAAATTCCTACTCGGCCCCCTAATGGCAACCAGTAAGCTCACACTGCCTACAGGGAGGGAGGGAGGGAGCCGCAGAAGCAAGAAGGTCTTCGAGGGGTAAGTGGCCGGCTTTTATCCGGCCCAAACCCCTCCCAACCCCAGTGGCGCAAAATCCTGCCCAATGCAGGATGGGCACGTCTCTCCCTTGTCCCGCCCACAACTCCCTCCCCATGCCCAGGCTTTGCCGGGCATGGCAGAATGGGCATTCCAAATAATGCAGAACTCTACTGCCTATTTTCCACAGTGTTGGTATCACAATAAAATTGGAGTGAGAACCATATTCCCCACCTTTGAGGAAAGATGGGATATAACTGTAGGGTGACAATATGGAAAGGAGGACAGGGCTCCTCTATCTTTAACGGTTGTATAGAAAAAGGAATTTCAGCAGGTGTCATTTGTATGCATGCAGTACCTGGTGAAATTCCCTCTTCATCCCAACAGCAAAAGCTGCAGGAGCACTGACCTCTTTGTATCTGGTCACTCTACAAAAGAGGGCAGGGCTCATGCAGCTTTAACTGTTGTGATGAAGAGGGAATTTCACCAGGTGCTGCATGCATACAAATGACACTGGCTGAAATTCTATTTTCTATGCTAGTGTTAAAGATACAGGAGCCCTGCCGTTTTCATATGGTAACACTAATTATAACTGTAATGTACTCACTTCTCTGGAAGTAAATCCCAAAAGTAATGCATAAATTGAACCTAAATTTTATATGGGCCTGCAATACTATCCCTTGATAATCATAAACCAAATTAATCCTCTTCTTTTCTAATGTCAACTGTTCTACTTTTGATTGCCTCACCTCCACACCATAGAACAAAGATATAAGTATAAAGACATGGATTTGAACTAAAGGCCACCATTCTATTAGTAAACTGCAAGGGTCTGCAGTGGAATAGATAGTTAATTATTCTCCTTCCTCCTTGTCTCACTGTGAATTGCCTGTTTCTCACATGGGAGCTAGGAAATGCTGTCTCCTCTGTGACATCAGATCAGTCCTAGAATGGATCTCCGGCCCTTGCTGCCAGCCCTCCTTTAACATGTGCCTAGAAGGCTCCTGAGACTGACATCCACATGGTAGCCAGTGAGCTGTGTGGTCAATGAAACCATCAGTACACAAGGATGATTCCCTTCCCAAGTCCCTTCAAGCTGGTAAGCTACGAGAGGCTGGTTTTGAGAAAGCCTCCCTCCACCACTAGGATATGAGTGTGCTCACCAGGGTATGCTGTCCTTGTCACACTAAACTTGCCCATCGTGGCCTAATTAATTTCCCACCTGACCAAAACAGACTGAATGCCAGTTTATTTCTTTAATTTACTTATTCAAAGTAGGTCTATACCAGTGCCAACTAGCTATTGCCCAGGGAATAGACTTCCTGGGTTTACCTGGCTATTTTACAACATGGAAAAAGATTTATTTATTTATTGCACATATACCGCTCCCATAGCCAGGGCTCTCTGGGCAGTTTACAGAAATTCTAAAATTAAGATAAAAACGAGTATACAAAATTTAAAAAACATTCCCCCACCCTTCAAGACTATGAGAGAAAAGAACCTCCTTCTAATGCCCCCCCCATTTTAATCTGTCCTCAAACATGACTGGTCAATCCTACATGGCTTGGAAATTGGGTGGCTGGGCAGGCAGCCATTTCCTCTCATAACGAGTCCAAGGGGGACATGTGCTCCAGTGAGTAACAACCCCCAACTACCTCTTCAGTCAGCTCCACCCCAGATATACAGTGTGCTGAGGAACATCGTTACAACAGCGCAGGAAAAAGTTAACAAATCAGGAAGACGCTATAGAAACAACATGAGTGGGGTTTTCCTTTGACTTGTGAGTAGGCCCCTCAGTGTTCCATCTACTCCAAAGAAGGGGCAAATTTAGTAAAAGTGGCTCACCCTCAGGTCATTTCTGCCAAGGGAGGCTGGTGGCTACAATTTCAGTGGGCCTGTAAATCCATTCTGGGTTTCAGTCAGAACCAGCCAGAACTCTAAAAGTCCTATCCAACATGCCAAAACCAAAATGGGTTCAGCACACGGGGTAGCTTCTTTAGAGTTCTAGCTGGTTCTGACTGAAACCTAACATGGAATCACAGCCTCACTTAAATTGAAGCCTCTACCCTCCACTGATTTCTGCATTATTGCTTCTGGATGGGGTGGTTACGTATCAGCTATCATTGACCTGCCACAGCCTTGCTACAGCATCTTCGTACAGCTCTAAGCTTCATCCCATGTACCTGTTTCCCTCAGATTATCCCCGTAGCGCTAAGCTTTCACGGTTGTTGCTGTTTTTGCTACCAGGTGACAGCGATCCTTTTCATACCAGGAAGTGATTTTAAGGGGGGAAATCATAAAAATCATAAAAAATCAACGGATGACCCAATTTAATTCAAATTTGGTATGCTTAAAGCTCTCCCTAATATCTATTACTGTGCCAATTTTGGTGTCTTTATTTTTAAAGCTTACGCAGATGTAAGGATTTCTTTAAAATCCTGCTCCTGCGCCCCAGCGGTGGCTCATAAGACACGCTCAAAAAGTAGGGGATAAATACGGTGAATCTTTTTGCTTTATTGCACAATTAAGGCAGGATGCATGGGAGTACTTCACAATCAAAGCAGATTATAAGTTGGAAAACTTCTGAGTCCTTTGCATGCAATTCGCAGTGATTGCACAATATAACGCTGGTGTGATAAAGCTCTTAGACTCACAGGCACCAGGAAGATTCATACTGAGACAGTGTGATTATACTTCCACCCATCTACATCACCTTTATGATTATGTAAAAACACAGGGCCCTTCTGTGTTTTTAAACGTGTCAGACTTTCAAAGAAATGCAGTATGTTCATATTTAAACACTGGAGTAGAGCTCAGTGGTCTTGTTTAAAATGGGTGGGAGGGGAGATAATTTTGCTCTAGAGAAAATTGTAATTATACTCTTATATGAATTGCCCTGAAGAAGGACCTCAAAAGTCCGAAACGCATCGGCAAAAACAATAAATATTTTCTAAGATATACCTTTGGTTTTACCCCTTGCCCTTTGCTTCACCACCACCCCTTGCTATTTGGTGTTTCCTTCTTTTTTGCGGCTCCTGAAAAAGGAAACCCTTCCTCCATTCCCAGCACTCTATTTTAAATATCACAATAAAATCTTTAGGAAGCTTGTTCATTGGTCGTGGAAAAGGAAGCTTCTTTTTTCCTTCTTCACCTGATTTTTCTGTCACTTTATATCCTTAGAACCTTGGAATCCAGTACAATTTATGATTGATAGACTCTGTGAGCTAAAAAGGAGGAGGAACAGGAGACTTGCTCAATACGATTGTCTTTCTCTTCTCTAGAACTAGTTTTTCCCCACCTCCCAGACATTGGCTTCTTCAGTGTACAATAAGTACAATTCTTATTTGTATCTCAGGCAATGCAATCCTAGGCTGAGATTCATACTGCAATGAGCCAGAAAATTAGTCAGTCTGAACTCTGAGCCTGGAAATAGCTCACCCTTCAGAATTCTGCCACACCACAACCAGCACCATCTCCTCCATGTTCGCTTGCTCCTTTAGGTGTTACAGTGCATGGGATTTTGAGTTATATTACTACCACTTTCCTTAATATAGATCCTGTCCCCTGGCAGTCTTTCCAGAGAGAAGGTGTCAATTCCTATATTAGTTGGTCAATCTCTCTTATAAGCTTTCCCTTACTGCCTGTTTACTTTTTATATTCCCATGAAGTAATGGCCCTTGTTCTCCTCAGTGGTTTCTACTCAATTGCTAAGATATATTTAGAATTTACACTTTTCCATCAAGCCAGACAAGATCAATGACCCATTGCACAACAAAGGTGAGCTGAAACGCTTGGTTCCAGACAGAGCTGAAAACTGAACTTTCCAAAAGAGCCACACACACCCTCCTTTCACCATCCATCCATCCATCCATCCATCCATCTTAGTCCAACTCCATAGTTCTGCTGAAAACACCATGGTCCTTCCAGAGAAAGTTAATGCAGAAAGGTGTTGCACATAGCCAGTGGGACGAGACCACTCATGGGTCATCTTCTCAGTACAATGTAGATGGGAATTACATGGGCATTGGATATGAGCACATTTTTTAAAAAAAATCAGCAAGGGAGCATGTATGCGCAAGCCAGCTTCTGCATGTTGATCTTCCTTGCTGGACCGTGGCTCATGTTTTTTAAAATATATGTTATGTTGTCTTTTAGGGAAGGGACCATATTTCAGAGGTAGAGCTCATGATTTACATGCAGAAGGTCCCAGTTTCAATCCCTGGGATTTTCAGTTAAAAGAATCAGGTACAAATAGATTAACCTGGTACAAGCCAGTTTCTTTTGCTTGTTTCCCCCACTGCTGTAGCAAAAGTGAATGTACATCAACACGTACTATTTGAATCTCTCATTCCAGGAAATATAGCAGGAATTGAAATTTACTCTGTAATGAATGACTGAAATGGGTGAGTGTGGGATTGGTTGGAAAACACTGGGATGATTCTCTGCTTCTAATTAAATCTACTGGAAGTCATGCATATTTTTAAAAATCCCAACAATATTTACCTTTATTCTTAATTAAATTTGTGGGTGTTGGGTTTGGAAACTGATCTCTCACAATGAATACGGATTAGAAGTATGTTTCTTGAGTGATTGCACAATTTCAGTATTTGGACCTTGAAGCAGCAAACTGAGATTGTCAATATAATTTTAATGGTTGCAAGAGGACAGTTTTCCTGCCGTTCTGATCTCTTTGCAAGGACTTCTTCCTAGCAGGGAGCTAACTGGTTCATTGGTAATAATGTATCTTTGAGGGTTGTATAATACTTTTCCCCATGGTGAGCCGATTGCAAAGTTCCAGGATTTCTATTTCCTCTGATATGTTTGAAAGACACTTTACATCCCATTGTTTCTTGCACTAGATAGATAAAGCATAATGCCTTCTGCTTTCACTGAAGCTATTCAGCACTGACAACTTTGAGCTATTGTTTCTGTTCTTGCGCCATATAAAAGCATTTGAAGCCTTCACGCCAGCATTGCGTATTACTTGCAGAGTTCCATTTAAAATGCAAGGTCTGTTTGTCCTTGTTGATGTGAATGGGTAATTAAAGTCAGTTAAAGAGAAGCCAAGTGAAATAGAAGGGGTTTGCTAGTAAACTTCAGGAAATGTGGTCCTTTTGAAAATAGTCCATAGAACAGCTTACTGCAATTCCATACTAATCTTTAATCGCATCACAATTGCAAAAAGAGTGGCCTGCCCTTTCTGTGTGTTCTTATATTCAGAACAGAATGGTATATGCAAGAAAAAAATAAATTAAATGGTCACAAATCAGAGAGAGGGAGTGCACCACGTGAACAATTCTACACTTCCAACAGGGCTTTTATCTTTCATTCCTTGGCTATACCACATTAAAATACACTTTAAAACCAAGGGAGCTTCCAAAGAAATGTTGACAGATGTGTGGAAGCACTTCTGCATGCCTAAAGAAACTTTCTGGATTGAAGCCATTTCTTTTAGAATCAATATCAGAGAGTAATTTTTGTATGTGGTTTTCATAACAAGGAAAGATCTGCCATGACAGCATATAGGTAACCATGAATTTTGGTGGGGGGAGACAAAGAAAAGGAGAGAGAGAGAGAAATTCTGGATGTGATCCAGTGAATGAATGCTGCAAGCATAACTGTGGCTTTCTTATTGTCAGCCATGGAATGGCTTACTGTTGCAGTTCTTGGCATTCTTGTGGGACACTGCTGTGTGTATAGTTTTCTGGATCACAGCCAATGAGCATCCATCTTACATCCCCACTGTTTTCCTGTGTACCTCATTCTGTTTGTTTTTAGGCAAGGCCATAATGCTATTTCTGCCATATGAAGAAAGGGAAACAAATTCAGAATTATACAGAGGTTTATAGAACGCCACATTCCAGCTGGTATGTGTGTGTATGTGTGTGTGAGAGAGAGAGACACCCCAAGTTTAAACACGTGACCAAGAGAATTATCTGCTGCATTATCTTAATTGGGCTTTACCTTCACATCACAGATGACGATTCACATCTCTGAATGTTTCTATCTATATCTATATATCTTGATATCTATATATCTATATATCTTTTCTATATGAGTGATTTATTGCACACTCGTGATTGGTCACTCACAGAGATTTGCAGGTCCTGTACACAAAGTCGGAAACCTCCAAGAAATCTCCAGTGCTATCCCCGCTTTATCCCACTTTCAAAAAGATAACCCAATAAACAAGGTTAATCCAATATATTGGCAACAACATTGAGTGGCTGTATATACAAAACATAGAATTTATTGAGCAAGGGCATCCTCGATTCAAAGGACATTGTCAAAGGAGCTGATCTTAATCCCATAAAGTATCCAGAAGGAGAAGCCCTAGTAAGGGTGCAAAATTGTGTCCTGGTGTGGTGAAGCCCTATATTTATAGCTATATCACTGCATATAGAATACAAACACGTCAAGTCAAGTAAGAACCTGTGATTCTACTGAACATGTGTTCCATCTCACAAATACACACACACTGGGGGTGGGGGATATGTTTGGTTGTTTCATTGTTTGTGTAATATCTCACATAAACACAGTTGATTTTTGTTATCCAAGTGTCTAAAATACTTTTTACCAAAGTAGCATGAAATACATGATTTCTGGCATTGTTGTTATTATCCTATGAATAATTTTGAATACACCACTCCATTTCTATATATCCCTGGTCTCCTAAAGTCCCTTGAGATAAATGATGGACCAGGAGATACTAAATATTCATGGACCACTTCTCCAAGTTGTGTGTCCTTCCTAAACTAAGAACTGCACTACATACCCACATATGACTCCTTCTGCTGTCCTTGAAGTAAGGAGTCAAGCAAATGTCCCTTAAGTGGTGGACTCATTGGAAAGATAGAGGAATAGGGTATTTTGTTTATTCATTTCAAAGTATTTATAAACTTTTCAGAGCTTATGCCCTCTCAAGTGATATGCCTTAAAAATAATACACTACAATAGTTATGTAAGCAGTATATACTTCTAAAGAAAGCTTGTCTAAGTCATTACAGCCTTAGTTAAAGGCAGCTGTGAAGATACAGATCTTCATAACTTACTTAAGTGCTTGTACCAAAATAGTGAGGCTTAAGCTAATAGGAATGTAATTCCAGAGCTGTGGGGCCACTACCAATAATGCCCTGTCTCATCTCACCAACTGAACTTGCAGGAGGCAAAGCGCAGTGGAGGTATTGTCGAGCGGTGCCTGGTGGAAGGCGACCAGTCATTGGTCGCCTTCCACCAGGAAGAGGGCAGAGGTGGCTCTGGTCCCTGGATGGTTACCCAGAAACCCTGTGCCCCCTCCTTGGCATCGGAATTCCCTGATGCCACCTGGGGGAAGGAAAGCACGGTGTTTCTGAGGGACATTGCGCCAACCTGGCACCATGAAGATACCCCCCAAGTGGCTGCTGTGTCTAGGAGTGCATTTTATCAGGTTAGGATAGTATGCTAGCTGCAGCCTTATCTGGAGAAGATGGACTTTGCCTCAGTTATCCATGCATTGGTGATGTCGTGGCTGGGCTATTGTAATTAGGGTGACAATATGAAAAGGAGGACAGGGCTCCTGTATCTTTAACAGTTATATTGAAAAGGGAATTTCAGCAGGTGTCATTTGTATATATGGAGAACCTAGTGAAATTTCCTCTTCATCACAACTCTACACTCTGCAAGAGTTATACTAGAGTGACCAGCTTGAAAAGAGGGCAGGGTACCTGCAGCTTTAACTGTTGTGATGAAGAGGAAATTTCACCAGGTTCCCCATATATACAAATGACACCTGCTGAAATTCCCTTTTCAATGCAACTGTTAAAGATACAGGAGCCCTGTCCTGTATGTTCATATGGTCACCCTAATTGTAATGCCTGTATGTGGGGCTGCCTTTGATGATAGTTCAGAAATTTAAGCTGTTGCAGGATGTGGCTCCCTGAATCGGTGAGGGCAAAGCTATGCAATCCTATAGTGCCTATACTGGGCCAGCTGCACTGCATACCAGTGTGTTTCCAAGCCCAATTTAAAATGGTTTGGGGCCAAGTTATTTCAAAGACCACTTTTAATATTTTAACTGTGGTTTTTTGTTTGTTTGTTTGTTTACGTATTTTATTGTTGTCAGCTGCCTTGGGAGGGCTTCCACCCTGAAAGGCAGCCAAGAAATGTTTTAAGTAAGTAAATAAATAATTAAATAAAATTAACCCGATATATATTTATGGGTTAATGTTCCTTGGAATTCTTCTTTAAAAATGTAACTATTGCAACAGTAGACCAATGCAAACAATACACTTTGTGTCCATACAGTGTAATTTCTTGTAGCTTTTCCTTGAATGTCTAAAATGGAAGCCGGGAGAGGGAAATATTGTAGTTTTCCTAGACAACCAAGATGAGCTGCATGGGTGGAGGATGTTTTAGTTTAACATAAATCTGAGGAGTGAAACTCCCTCTAGCAAGGAATTTTCTTTTTATGGCTAGAGGTGTAGAAATAGCTCTGTTTAAAGTGGATGAATACAGTCATTGTCTGAAAAACATAAAATAATTTATACTTTTACAGGTAGCAGTGCATCAAGATGAAAGGCCTCCTTTTATATCTAATTGCACTTGAACGACTGCCAATTAAGTTGAGAGCGTCAACCACAGCGTCCTTATTGCACATTTCAATGTCTAGTAAAAACCAAACCATAGGCAAGGGTGGAGGTGTAATCCTTTGAGACAGTGACCCATGGAAAGGAAATTACAAAAGCCACAACTTCAAATAAGGCTGCAGTTCTGCTGCACTCTTCCAAATCATTTTGCAAGTTTACATGAATGAATATGTATCCGGTTGTTTGCTGTGTTTCCTCTACCACAGGGGTATTGAACCTTTTCACAGCCTGAGGTCCCATTTAACTTTGGAGATGCTGAATTCCAGTGATGGGCAGGGCCAAATACAAGGGAAGGGGCCCAAATACTAAAAACACACCAGCATTTTTAAACTTCTCTACTTTAAGGGAAATCCCATTGCTTATCTGGTACTGTTGTGCTTCCTGTTTCTTTGGTGGGATTGATACAAATTCGATAGGGTGACCATATGAAAAGGAGATCAGGGCTCCTGTATCTTTAACAGTTGTAGAGAAAGGGGAATTTCAGCAGGTGTCATTTGTATGCATGCAGCACCTGGTGAAAGTCCTTCTTCATCACAACAGTTCAAGCAAATTTCAGGAGCTACACTAGGGTGGCCAGATATAAAAGAGGGCAGGACTCCTGCAGCTTTAACTGTTGTGATGAAGTGGGTGTTTCAGCAGGTGCAAATGACGCCTGCTGAAATTCTCTTTCCTATACAACTTTAAAAGATACAGGAACCTTTGTGCTCCTTTCCATATGGTCACCCTAGAATTGGATTACATGGGAAAAGAGGGGCAACATGGCCTCCCTCCTGCCCTCCCTGGCAAATGAGGTGTGTGTGGGGTCTTGTTGTCTGCTTCCTCATAGCCCATAGGAAAGCCAGGACTTGCTTCTGAGTAGAAGTAAGATTTTGCTGTAAGTTTAAAATCCTCATCACACTTGCTTGGGAGAAAGCCCCATTGAACACAATGGGACTTATTTCTGAGTAGATACATGGGAACTGATCTGCCTCCCTTTGTTGCAGGGAGGCATTTTACCCTCTTTTCCATCTGTTCAAAATCCTTCCTCCCTTCCCTGGGAGGTTCATAACTCAATGACAGATTTACACACTGCCAATTTCATGCCTCTAGGGGTTTATTCCCACTTATCTATGACGTATTTTAAAATGGAATCTGGGTGGGGGGGATGGACTACGGGAGACCTCCTGTTTGATTACAGCATCATTAAATTGATCCGGAAACTTCTGTGAGTGGCCAGAAACGAGCATGCTACAAATAGCTCATTTAGAGAACACCAAAGCTCTCTCTGTGTAAGTAACTGATCCTTGGGAAAGGTTGGGCGAAAAACACACCAAATAATTTGGTGAGGGGCAGAGGGGAAAAGCAGAAACCACTTGGTGACATGGGGAAGGGTGTGTGGCAGTTCGGCAAAACCCAGAGGGCTGGACTGAGACCTCGGGAAGGCTGGATTCAGCTCCTGGACCAGAAGGTTCAACACCTCTGTCCTTACAGAATAGTTGCTGACAAAAGATATGCAAAGCTGATTTTTCTTGGGTGTAGGGTATGTGTCCTGCTAAACATGCTCACAAGGCTCTTATTTCCTGTTCTCTTATGGCCAAATATTGTGATTGTTGAAGTAGCAGGGACCAGGGAGGTGTCTTACCAGGGAAACCACTGCCAGCTGCTGCATAGAGAGAAGAATGGAGTTCCCATCCATATCCTTATGCACCAAGAAATGATGGTGGAGCCAGGGCGTCACAGCAAGTGCATCGTTGCTGACTGGATAGTTACCCATGGTGACATCATCAACCTCCATTCATCTTGATGCAACAATGTGTTTACATTTATCCTGACAGCAACCATATCCTTGCAATTACATTGTGCTGCCTGTGGCATGCCTACTGCCGCTGCTACCTCCTGAAGCTTAAGGGTATGGATAGGAAGTCCTCTGCCACACTACCTTAATCTTCAACTAGCAGCTGCTAGTACAAATTGCTTTCGCAACTGTCACTCTTTTAAAGATTACTCAGGTTTAGTACTCTAGCATCCCCATCCATCCAGTCTACATATCCAATTGGGAAATGCTATTTTTCCTTCCAGATTCTATGTCAGATTGAGCCGTGGACAATTTAGGAGTTACATGGGGTGGAATGTTTTCAAAGCAGCAAGGTTTGTGTCAGGCTGTACATTCATAAGAACATAAGAAGATCTATGCTGGATCAGACCAAGGGTCCATCTAGTCCAGAACTCTGTTCACACAGTAGCCAACCAGTTGTTGACCAGGTAGCACATAGCCACAGGACTAGCAGCCATCGTTAGCCTTCTTCTCCAGAAATTGATTCAACACCCCTGTAAAGCCATCCAAATTGGTGGCGATCATTATGTTTTATGATGATTTAACTATGCACTGTGTGAAGAAGAATGTTCTTTTATTTGTTCTGAATCTCCCACTAATCAGCTTCATGGTTTGACCCCAGGTTTTCTCCCGAGAGAGGGAGAAAAATGTCTCCCTATTCACATTTCATATGCCAAAGCTGGGTTTTAGACCAATGCTTCAATACTTTCCAAGGCTTTGTTATGTAATACTATTACACAGCTCAGGGCAAAACCTGCCCAATGACTCCTTGCAAATAAAGATTTTACTACAGGCAACTGGGTTTGTTGCCCTTTTCACATGTAAAGTCTATTTATAGAGCAAGCATGTGGGGATATCTCTCCTGACCTCTGCATTGTTATTCATTTACTAACAATATTTATATACTGCTTCTCATGTGAAACAAAGCCCAAAGGGGTTTACAAAAGAATAAAAACGAACAAACAAAAAAGACCAGGCGCACAAAATAGTATCATGAGGCTGGTACAAACTGTCATCTTGGCCCTGTGGGGAAGAAGAAAGAGCAAAGGGACAGGAGCAGGCAGAGGAAACTTTGGGGCCTGCTCCATTTGGACTCCCCTCCTTCGGGAGCAGGACAATCCCATCAGCCCTGTCCACTTAATTCTCTCTCTCTCTCTCTCTCTCTCTCTCTCTCTCTCTCTCTCTCTCTCTCTCTCTCTCTCTCTCTCTCTCTTCCTCTTCCACTCCCACTCCTTTTCCTTGTGTGTCATGTCTTTATTAGACTGTAAGCCTGAGGGAAGGGACTGTCTTTTTTGCTAACTTATTGTAAGCCGCGCCGAGAGCCTTTTTTTGGCTGAGGAGCGGGGTATAAATATGATAAAGAAAGAAAGAAAGAAAGAAAGAAAGAAAGAAAGAAAGAAAGAAAACTCATGGCTGTGGCAAAGCCAAAGCAATAAAACATGTCAGTGTACCTCAGAGGGAAGATCAAGTCCATTAGACCTCCCCCTCCACCCAGCTTCCTTGCATTCAGTATAAGGTAGGAACAGATCTATGCCTATGAAATTGTATGCATCCCAGCAGGGCCTGCACAAGCTCAATTAGGTTGTATTTTCACACAGCCCATTATCACCTGCTACTATTTCACAGGTTCCTGCACTCCATTCTGGTTCTACATTAATATGCATAGATATTAAGAAGAGCCCATTGCTAAAGCTGGACTTATATATACAGTGGATTGGACTGGAAGAATGCTTAGGTGATTAAGGCCTTAGCTAGACCTAAGTTTTATCCTGGGATCATCCTGGGGTCATCCCTGTGCATCTAAATGACACACAGGGGATCCCGGGAGCAGGCAGGGACGACCCTGGGATGATCCCGGGATAAACCTTGTCTAGCTAAGGCCTAAATGGACTGTATCGCTTCAGACAAAAGTTAGGGAATCACATTTTTGAATGCTCTGAACCTCCCTGTAAGCAGAATGCTAGCATGACAAGGAAAATTTTCTTCCTGGTGTTTCAGTTTTCTACTTGCAGGGAATTTGTATATGGACGAACATTCCAAAATTGTACCTACTACTTTTCATCTGGAGTGATTCTACCACTTCATTTTATTTATTTATTTATTTATTACATTTTTATACCGCCCAATAGCCAAAGCTCTCTGGGTGGTTCACAAACATTAAAGCTATAATAAAACATTCTGCTGAATGTGTGACCAGCCTTATTCTATTGCTATGGGATGAAGTTATTAGCTCTACTTATTTCCCCCACCTCTTCCTAGCATTTTGTCACCATTTTCTGTTTATGGAATTAGGTGGTTTATTCTGTTTTTGTTGTATCAAAAGTTAATTCATAATGAAAACAGTGTTGCTGTTCACATTGGCTTCCATTGAAAGAACAGTTTCCATTACTTTATTGTTTTCAACAAAACATTTTCCTGTCTTTTTGAGGGGGGAAATTTGTTCTTTTTAAATATAGGTTTGAAAGAACTTCTGGCTTGAAATGTTCTATAATATAATTTCTGTGACGAGGAAGAGTGTTTAAAGAAATCAACACTTTATATTTCATTTGAGAAAGTTTCCCCCAATCTGCTTCAAAAAATAGACCCCCCCTCCCACAAATACTGACAAAATGCTGCCGGAGTGCATAAGGCTGATGGGAGCTAGGCATCCTTCTCCAGAGCAATAGCTGATGAAAGGCACTCTTGATAGCCATTGCCACCTATGTATCTAGAGTAAATATTGGTTTCAGGAGTTATTGGTTTCAGGTGCCAAGTTATAATGATATCATGTGGGCATTTTACACATGGAGTTGCTGGACTGAAAGGCTACCTGTGAAGAGATCTGTGCTGCTGCAAGCAGAAATGGTTTTTTTCTAAAGCTCTTAATACTTTAGAAAACCCTGTTCCTGCTTGCAGCAGCATGGACATCTTTGCTGACAGGCTTCATGTCTAGCAGCATTTCCTGGAATGCCCATGTGAACATATGGTGTCATGTGATTTCATGGACATTCCAGGAAGTATTGCTGGACTGAAAGGGAGAGACCCGTACTGCTGTGAGAGAGCACACAGAATTTGAAGTAGGTGGAGGCTGGAGTGGGTGGGAATGAAACAGCCTGGGGTGGCTTACTGGGCAAGGAGGACATAGGAGCTTCAGCAGCAATTTGTATGTGCTATATGCACAACAGGATCTCAGAATAATGGAGAAGTAGTCTTTGAGATTGTAAAGGGAAAGTCATAACCTGATGAGCAATTTATGATTTCTTTGAGGGTAAGTTGAATCGTAACCACTGTTAATGAGTAGTTTAATGACTTGTCCATTTTAGCACAGAACATGCTTTGTCCGAAGTCTGTGTTCCCTTTCATTTGCTATCACTTTTATTCCTATCATGAAAATTTGTTCCCTCCTACTTTTTTAAAAGAAATTTGCAGATACTGTTTGATTTTATAGAATAAGGAATGTTACACACAGCCTCTAGAGAGCAAGAATATTACAGAGTTATACAGTGAAGGCAGCTTTCAGGAGTTGAACAAACCTCAAGGAAAGAACATCCTAGTATTCTTGTATGTCATTATACGCTGACTAATTATAGTGACTGATTATACTGACTGATTATAGCTGACTGATTATACGCTGATGGTTGAGAAATTTGTTTGGAACACATTGTAAAGTTAAAAAAGCAAAATTCATATTATTATTATTATTATTATTATTATTATTATTATTACTACTTATACCCTGCTTCTCAGCCAAAAAAGGCTCTCGAAAATGGAACAGAAATGCAGTTAGTTGCTGAAGTCCATACATTTCTGAAGTTTGTGGTGCAGTTCGCAAAACAAATTCATACACAAATGTGTACATTTGAAACAGTCTGTACACAAAATGTGTGTGCTTGGAAAAATACACATGGAAATGTATAGGAATTTTCATGCAGACTATGGAAACAAATTCACAATCGATTGTAGAAATGGGTTAGAGCAAACATAGCCACGAAAAAATGGGGACATGAGTGAAATTGAGATTGACAGTTTCTTCCATCCCTTACAATGTCTTGAGGTTGGATTTTATTGATGCAATAATTTCATGTTCTTCCTGTATACAGCACAATCGGTTACCTCTCTTGATGCTAGGTCCCTTAACACCATCAAGAGCCAGGATGGGTTTACATGGCAGAGCCTACCTTGATATATGTAACCTTACTCATTGTGTTATGTGTATTTGAAGAAGTAAAGAAAAATGTTGTAGCTGTAGGAAAATTTTACTTCCATGAAGGAGACATTGTGCCCAAAGTGAGTTAAACAGGGAGAAAGAAACATTTCTCAAGTTATTTATTTATTTGATTTATACCTCAACTTTCTACCAAAAAATGGTGTTCAAGGTCACTTACAGTAACCCCCCCCCCACCAAGATTAAAATCAATTTAGTGAATTCTTAAAAACAAATAGATTTAAAAGCATAACAATAACAGAAATAAAATCAGCACCCAACCCAATAAAATTCACTTCATCAACATACCAGCTTACATGTCAAAGGCCTGGTTGAATGAAAATATCTTTGCCTGCTGGCAGAAGAACATCAGAGAGGGTGTCAATCTAGCTTCCCTTGGAGCAGTCACTGAGGGCTGGCTCTACCATTAGCCAGCGTGAAGCACTAACCTCAAGTGGCAGATGCTGGGAGAAGGCAGCAAGGTGTTAGAGGAGAGAGCTGTGGGCCATGCATCTTGCACTGGAACCCCTAAGTTAGCCCTACAGCCTTCAGGAACGATGGAGGATACTGTCCCATTATCAGTGTTGAAGACAGATCCATCTGCAAGTCCAGTTGACTTTTGTACTTCGAATGGGAGTGGGCACAATCCTGTCCTTCATCTTAGACAGCAAAAGGTCTTGGGCTACCACTGGAAGGCCCTCTCCCACATCCCTGCCAAATGTGCCCCTGATGATGGCAGAACCGAGAGAAGGGCCTCCCTGGAAGATCTTAAAACCCGGATAGGTTCATTTGGGAAAATGTGGTCTTTCAGTTTGTCTTCTTCCAAGTCATATAGTGTTTTATAGTCCATAACTAGGACTTTGAATTCTGCCTGGAAACAGACAGGGAGCCAGTGAAGCTGTTGCATCAAGGGAGTCATGTGCTCCCTGAAATTGGCCCTGGTCAACAGTCCGGCAACTGCATTCTGGACCAGCTGAAGTTTCCAAAAAATTTCCAAGGCAGCCTCCATGTTGTGTGCACTACAATAGTCCAAATAGGATTTAACTAACGTATGTATCACAATGGCAAGATCAGATATCTCTAGAAATGGACAGAGTTTATTTATTCATTACATTTCTGTACTACTCATTGGCAAAAGACTTGGTGCTAGCTTTAACTGTGCAAGTGCGCTCCTGGACAGCACCGAAACCTGGGCATCCAGGTTAAGGAATGAATCCAGTAGTATACCCAAATGAGGAACCTGAGTCTGCAAGGTAAAAGTAACCTCATTCAGCAGAGGTTGAATCCTGTTTCCCTGATTCACCTTTTGACTAACCAGGACACCCCTGTCATGTCTGGATTAAGCTTCAATTTATTTGCAACTCATCCAGTTGAATGTATGAAGCAAGTTTTCTGAGTTCAGTCGTAATTTGAGTTTAATCTGCATTTTCTACAGAGTTTGAATTCATGTTAAAATTATTTCCAAATATCAGCATCTGCAGCATATTATATACATCTCTGATCAACCTGGTGAATTAAGTGGATATTTTTCTGTTTTAAAACACTAGATCATAAACATGCAGAGAATTTCAGATTGTCTCTGCTCCTTGCATGTAGTTATCCATTACTGAAAGAGCTATAGTGCAAAACATTTGAAATAGTGCAACTTCAGTTAATGTTCCAGTCTGTTTTATTTGCCCAGGACAACTTTGATAAAAGACAAAAGGAGGTTTAATTTCTGCATTTTTAGCTATAAATTACCAGGATTTCTATATTTGGACCTCTGTATTCTTCCTAAATGTATACTTTCTAGGCATAACTTCAGAACGCTGGCAAAGAATAATAATCACCTTGTATCTATTTTAATATTTAATAAAAATGATTAGTGCCCTTGATCCAGAGAGATTTGTTATCTGCATGTAATTGTGTGCACTTTCAGAGAGTTTTCATTTCCTAACTATGGATTCCAGGAAATACATAACGTTTTTAAAAACTCATTACCCATTTTTTCTTGTATCCCCCCTCCTCCGCATGTAAAATGTAATCACCAAAGGTTGCGCACTGGGACTTGTCTCCTCCTAAAGACTCCTGAAGCCATTTCCCCTTCAACTGACAACCTGGCCAGAAGCGTCTTTGTGGAATTGCTGCTGGAGTCTTCATCTACCAGTAGATTTGTATAGTTTATGACTTCTGTGATTTCAGCCAAGCCTTTCACTTAGGTTCTCCTGCTGCCAACCTTTACCTCAGGCTCTCTTCTGTCTGATCCTCTAAACTGACCTGGACTGTTTTTTTTTTAGGTCTGCTCTTTTATATTTTTCAGGCAGACTCTTTTGACTAACAATATTTTAATCCCTTGCTAACTGTCAGTTCATTAGCCTACACTTAAGAGCTAATGAGCGTAAACAGAATTACCATAGCCTGGCCTCTTTATTTTCCCCTTCCTCTTTTCAATCTACTGTCTAGTATAAAACTACTGGACCTAAATGTAAACCTACTAAGGGATCTGATCACTGTAGTGTAAATGCAGTGTAAAACTACTCAATTTTGGCTGGAACATACTCCATGTTTTTACCACTGATGCCATTATTGTCCTATTTATTTATTTATTTATTTATTTATTACATTTTTATACCGCCCAATAGCTGAAGCTCTCTGGGTGGTTTACAAAAGTTAAAACCATGAAGAGCATAAAAAACAACCAGCAATCTAAAAACACAAATACAAAATACAATATAAAAATCAAGAAGCCCTCCCTGCCAAACTTCATTTATTTACATATTTAGTTCTTTAAAAACAGGATATCTAAAATCACTGAAAAAAATGGAATGTTTCTTTCTTTATTTACATATTTAGTTCTTTAAAAACAATTTTTAAAATCACTCTGAAATGGAATATTTTTCCCCACAAGCACATGAAAACGATTTACATTATTCTTAATAATCCCTTCACCATACCTCTTGTTCTATTGAGTAGTAAATGTCATGTTTTAGCCCAGTGAGAATTATAATTACTTCCTGAGAACTGGTGTTTTAAAATGAAAGACACTGAGAGACAGCTAAGTGTATAGTTGTCAATGTGAAAATATAATTTGATATAATAACATATCTGATTATGAACAACTGTAGTGTTCCCAGAGGGAAGTCTGTGTTTATATGCTCCAATGTAATCAAGATAAAATTATTATGTGTCCAAGTGACAGGTAATCCTATTTTTTAAAAAAGCAATAATGCCTTGATTTTAATAACCTATTGTATGCCTTATAATAGAGGCCAGGGGTCTTCAATAGCATTAGGTGTGTGGTAGTTATAATAAGTAACTGACATTTGTGAGTCTATAAGGATGGGGTGGTGGCATGTCATATTTGTTAGACACCTGAACAAGATGTAGAAGCTAAAGAAACACTAGTGAAGTTATTAACCATGAAAGTCTCATGACTGTGGGTAGATCTGTCCAAGGCTTCAAATTTATTATGGATTTGCCAGACCAAAATTTGATGTGTCTAAGGCCAAGTTCACACAGATAGTAGGTGAGGTTCTGGATAGTGCTATTTTTGGACTGTTCCACTACATAGTGCTGATAGCATATGGAATTATTGATTGTTCCACTGTATTTAAACTACTGTTGGATGAAGTGACCCCATTAGAATTCATAATTTCTTCACCAAGTTACGAATCCAATGGTTTCAGTTTGGACAAAAGTTCTCTCTTTCTTCAAGGTTTCGAACTATATTCAATTTCAAACTTACAGCAATATAAAGTAGTCCAAGGACTTCTAAAATATTTTCTCATTTATTTCTTTTAACTTTTATAAAGGTAAAAGCTTCCCTAAGAGCCTAGGAAGTACAACTCCTGCTGCACACTTTCAACTACACACTTTCAAAATGAGTCCAGAATTGCCACTGGAAATAGTACTACATGATCATGTAGCATCATTTCCAGGGACAATTCTTACCATGTTTTGAAAATGCATGGCAGGAACATTATCTAGGAGAGACTTGAAAAGTAAGGGCTTTTTTTACATGAGGCTGTTAAATTGCTACTTTACCAAGTCTTCTGGTTCCAAATTCTTTTCAGGATTAAGATCAGCTCCTTCACATACATGTTTTTTTCCTGGTTTTTTCTTTCTCTTCATTTCTTTATGTTCCATTGTACAAAAAATAGGTAGTGCTATGGTATAATGGAATTGTGCAATTACACTAGGCTTTATACCACCATTCACAAGTAATATCTGACTTTCCTCATTGCTAAAATGGTTGCAAAGAATGGGAGGATGATGAGATCATGTAAAGGACCTGGAAACTACTGTGAGTGCACAATAAATGCCTCTAAGTGTAGAAAGGCTCTAAAAGTGTTAAAGGAAATAAAGGCAAAATTGGTTTAAAAGCCATTTCATTACTGTACGTTTACTAAGACCACCACCACCATGCAAAGCAGGTGCAGGGGAAAAAAAAAAGGTAAATTCAATTAGTTTGAATGATGAACATGTTTAAAGTGTGTTGGATCTATGCCAGGGCTTGTTATACATTTAAGAATTATGAACATGTTTAGCTTGGAGAAGATAAGATTGAGGGGAGACATGGGCCTTTGCTAGACCAGAGGTTATCCTGGGCTGATACCCAGGATTGTCCCTGTGCATCCAGATGATGCACAGGGGATCCCGGGCTCAGGCAGGGATCAACCCTGCCTGGCCCCAGAATACAGCCCTACAATTTGGGCCTGGTTTTTCCCACGGGAGACCGCGAGTGTGTGGCCCGTTTCCATGGCTTTTCCTGGCTCTTCACAATTACTCGCACGTAGCCGGGAGCTGCACTGGGGGGGGGGGAAGGGGGGGGAGCGGGGGAATCTGTTTTTTTTTTAAAAATAAACTTACCGTTTCACTTGTGCGCAACCGGCCCTCTAAGGGAAAAAAACAAAATGCCGGGCAAAATGGGTCTCTTCTTGACCTCATCACGCCTGACGTATAGACTAGCGTGACAGCCCACGATAGTTGCATCGCGGGCTCTCTCCTCCGTCGCGCATTTACTGGTAGGTCTAGCAAAGGCATGATCTGGTGAACTCAGACCATTCACAGAATCCAACTAAATAAACATTAGTTTTTTCCAGAAAGCCTAAGATGCTTTAGAAGTAAGGATCCGTGTACACCTATATCCCATCTTCAACATCTGATAACACCCTTTGAACCATATCATTTATGTACCAAATCTCTACAATGAAAGTACTCTGAATTTTCCATAATCAAACTCCTTGTTGAAGTTTTTCCAAGCTTCGAGAAGGAATGTTAGAAAATATTTGGGCTGGTTGTTTTAAATGGATATTGTCTGTTTTTGTTTGTATTTTATGCTTTTTATGGTTTAAAATGTTCTACATTTGTTTTTAATGTTCATTGTTTTAAACTTTTGTAAACTGCCCAGAGAGCTTTAGCTATGGAGCGGTATATAAATGTAATAATAATAATAAATAATAATAATAATAATAATAATAATAATAATAATAATAATAATTTATTTATTTATTTATTTATTACATTTTTATACCGAAGCTCTCTGGGCGGTTCACAAAAATTAAAACCATAATAAAACAACAAACAGGTTAAAAGCACAAATACAAAATACAGTATAAAAAGCACAACCAGGATAAAACCACACAGCAAAATTGATATAAAATTAAAATACAGAGTTAAAACAGTAAAATTTAAATTTAAGTTAAAATTAAGTGTTAAAATACTGAGAGAATAAAAAGGTCTTCAGCTGGCGACGAAAGGAGTACAGTGTAGGCGCCAGGCGGACCTCTCTGGGGAGCTCATTCCACAACCGGGGTGCCACAGCGGAGAAAGCCCTCCTCCTAGTAGCCACCTAGTTGTTGTTGTTGTTGTTGTTGTTATTATTATTATTATTATTATTATTATTATTATTATTATATAATAAATAGCACTCTTCAAATACTTGAAAGGTTGTCACACAGAGGAGGGCCAGGATCACTTCTCGATCATCCCAGACTGCAGGTCACAGAATAATAGGCTCAAGTTACAGGAAGCCAGATTCTGGCTGGACATCAGGAAAAACTTCCAGACTGTTAGAGCAGTACGACAATGGGACTAGTTACCTAGGGAGGTTGTGGTCTCTCCCACACTAGAAGCATTCAAGAGGCAGCTGGACAACCATCTGTCGGGGAGGCTTTAGGGTGGATTCCTGCCTTGAGCAGGGGGTTGGACTCGATGGCCTTATAGGCCCCTTCCAACTCTACTATTCTATAATTCTATGAACATGCCAGATTCAGTTTAAAAACTAATTTTGGGTTCCAGTGCCACCCCAAATCCTTACCTTGGCAAGGGGAGGAGGGGGCCACAAGTGGCAGAGAGCTCTGTCCCAACAGGAGCAGACTTCTGGTGTGTTTCTTAGACTGGACACAATTCCTTCTCCCTTTTAAGTATGCTTTGTCTTTAGGGATGACTGGGATTCAGAGCAGGAATTGGAGATTCATGTCTTCGATACGGATATATCCCATATTGTTATTGCTACTGGGAATTCCACACAACACAATGTTGTTAAGGTTTTGTACGTAGTACATGTTTTTCAGACAGTATTTCAGACCAGTCTCCGCATGACCCTTAAGTTGCTATCAGGGACAAAATGCCTTTTAGAGACAATTCTACATTCAACAGCACATGCAAGACAATTCCTCTATTTTCCATCCCTGCTAAAGATCAATGCGGTCAAGGCTTCAGCTTTAAATTCTGGGAATATTTCTTTTTTCTGGCCAGATCAGCTGTGGAAATAAATGCTCCTTTGTTGGCATAAGGATAGACTTCGGGTCCATAGTGATGGTTTCTTGCAGAGGACCCCATAAAAATTTAGCTTCTATGGCTTTAAGAAGTATTTGAATCACACAAGCATCTAGCAAACAGAACGGTAGACAAATGGGCCCATTAGGTCTAATCCAGCAGATCTAGGTCTATTATTATGTTCTTTACCTGCAAACTACAACCAGAGGAATGACAGAGGAGAAGATTGTAAATGGGGAGTAAAATAATTATAAAAGCAAATGCTCATTATTCAATTAGTAGCATGCCATGAGTGTTGTGAATCAATCATTATTTATAATTACCAGCAACAGTTTTGCATTGCATATAAAAACTTTCTATTTCAGCTGTTCAGTGTTATTGCTGTAAGAACATAAGAAGAACTCTGCTGGATGAGACCAACAGCCATACCTACACTTGACACTTGCTGTGAAGTGTAGGTATGGTTGGGCACCGTCAAACGCTTACATCCCACCCATGGACAAGAGCCCATTGAATTTGCTCTGCCTCTTTGCCATTGTAACCTGCTTGTTCACCTGCCTCATTCTGACCCAGATGATGGTGGTGGTGGTGAGAAGCAGCAGATGCCCTGATCCTTCTTGCTCACTGTCTGTCTGTCTGTTGAGCAAGCAAGTGGTAGCAATGATAAGAAAGAAGATGAACAACAACAGCTAGTGATAATGGTGCTGAAATGGTAGACTCACTGAGGCAGGGAGTCCATTGATGGTGTCACGCCCAAGGGCCGTCACAAGCATGGAGCCAACACTGCATCAGATCAAAGGTTTTTCTAGCATTTTGAGCCACTGTGGTTAACCAGATGCCTCTGGAAAGCCCACAAAAACAATAGCACCCTCCCCTTCCTGTTCCCCACCAACTGGTATTGAAGGACATACTGCCTCAGATACTGAAGATAATATTTTGCCATCCGAACTAGCAGTCGTTGATAGCCTTATCTTCCATGAATTTGTCTAGTCCTCCTTTAAAGCCACCAAAGTTGGTGGCCATCACTAATCTTCTGCAAGTGAATTTCACAATTTAACTGTGTGCTCTGTGAAGAAGTTCTTTCTTTTGCCTGACCTGAATCTCCTACCGCTTAGCTGTGTTGGATGATCCCAAGTTCTAGTATTATGAGGGAGAAACCAGCAGCAGCAGCAACAACAACAACAACAACATTTATCTATCCAATTGCTCCATGTCATGCAATAATATATACCCCTCTACTACATGCCCACTTACTTGCTCCAAATTGTGAACCTTTCTTTATAGGGGAATTGCTCTTTTATACACATTTTACATCTCTATAATATCTTTTTAAAGGTGTGGTGATCAAAACTATGCACAGGATTCTAAGTGTGTTCACACCATAGATTTGTATAAAGGCTGTATGAATTTGGCATATTCATTTTTGATTTCTCTTCTAATGATCTCGAACACAGAATCTGCCAAAGCTTTTGACAAAGCCCCTCGCCAAAGACTGTTGAGCGAACGTAACTGTCATGGGTTAAGAGAAGTCTTCTTATGGTCTGGTAACTCGTTAATGAACAGGAAACAGAATAAGAATAAATGGATAGTCTTTGCAGTGAAGGGATGTAAACATGAGGTTCCCTGAGAGATTGAGTTTCATGCCATAGTGACACTATTTCCAATCATTGAACAACAATTACATCCCCCACTATGTAGTGGACATCTCTTAGGATTAAATCCATGGCAGTGGAGGCTGGTGAATCTATTCTGGGTTTCAGTCAGAACGAGCCAGAACTCTAAAGGAACTGTCCAAGGCACCTAAGCCTATCTCCAAAATAGTTTGGCACATTAGATAGCGCCTTCAGAGTTCTGTCTGGCTCTGCCTGAAACCTAGAGTGGATTCACAGCCCCACCAAAAATTGGAGCTGCCAGCCTCCACTGGTCCAGGGTCTTTGGTTCCGAGATCAATTATTCTAGGACACAAGATTTTTTTTTTACAATATCTAGAACTGTTACTTCTTTGTCTTGAACAGGACCTCCATTTATCCAGACTGTTTGAGGCTAATTGAAGTTATGCAACACTACCACACTTTGTCCTTTGGATGGCTACCCAACTGCATTTTCTATCTCAAGTTCACTGTGAGTATTTTGGTCAGAGGGACAATAGCATGTCCCCAGCACTGAATTACTTTTGGGATCCAATATTATAATCCACAGCAATTCTGTGAAGGAGATGAGCTATATCTTCCCATTTTAACATTTCAGGTAAGTTTCAAGTTATGCCCTTTTTGGATGTACAGAATGACACAGCTTCCAGTATTTCTTTCCCTGTTCTTCCTAAAAGAGATGCATCCAGAGATGACTATGGGCTCATATACACCAAGCAGGATATTCCAATATGAAAGCGGCATATAAAATGCAGGAGCCACACTTATAGTGGTATTGAAGTGCACTGGCAACTGTTGGGGCTCATGACACAGACCAAATACCAGTTTCATACCAGTTTCATAGTGTTATATCCTACTTGGTGTAGATGTGTCATGGGTCCCAGCAGATGCCAGTGCACTTCAGTACCACTATAAAGCAGTAGTGTAGATCCTGCAGTGCACTTCAATACCACTATAAAGCAGCAGTGTGGCTCCTGCCTTTATATACCGCTCTCATACTGCTTTCATAGTGGAATATCCTGCTTGGTGTAGATGAGCCCTATATCCCATTGTAAGTAACCTGAGGACTGCATTTCCACTGCACTTTGGGCTCATCTACACCAAGCAGATATTCCACTATGAAAGTGGTATGAAAGCAGAATGTAAAAGGCAGGAGCCACAGTACTGCTTTAGTGATATTGAAGTGCACTGCAGAATCTGCACTACTGCCTTATAGTGGTAATTAAGTGCACTGAGAACTGTTGGGGCCCATGACACAGCTACACCAAGCAGGATATAATACTATGAAAGCAGTATGAAAACAGTATATGGTATGTGTCAATGGCCCCCCCAACAGTTGTCAGTGCACTTCAATACAGCTATAAAGCAGTAGTGTGGCTCCTGCCTTTTATTTACCGCTTTCATACCACTTTCATAGGGGGATATCTGCTTGGTCTAGATGAGCCCCTAGTCTCCATTTCACCAGGTTTACCCACTAGATCTATGTTTTCCTTTAAAACTAAGTGCTCCAACTATCCCATTGTGGCTCAGAGGCTTCTAGCTTTAGCACAGAAATCAAATACCACACAGTGTCCCTTTCCAAATGTCTCTGGTATGTGCATTTGCCTCTTTGGCCTCTTTGGTAGTGATTTGATTGAATTCCATGTTGATTGATTGGAATTGCCTGTTGTATGGAGCTCCTGTTTCTCTTGTGGAGGAGCAATAATGGTGTCATTTGATCACAAAGCCACATAGACTAAGCTATCTTTTGTGCATTTACTGCACTGTCCAAAACCTGAAGATCCATAAGAATTTTTCTTCAACCTTTTGAGTGTTGGAGTTCCAACCATAGATATATTTCTCAGCATGTTCTTGTGGAAGCTTCAACAGAGAAGTTGTTTCCTACCCTTCTCTTTTTAAAAAAATACTGTGAACTTTCTATCACAACAGATTAACTTCACCGAGAGTGACTTGGCTTTATAATTTTTATTTATTTGAAGGAAGCATTTTTCTTCATGCTGAGATGTGTGACAAACAGCAAATGTTTCGCTTGTGATGAAGTGAAGATATTTATCGGGTACAAAATTGTTCTGATCTGAGCTGGCTGAACAGGACAAAAATTTTAGCATTGAAAAGTACTGTACTATTTTCAGTTTCCGAGAATTCTTCAGGTGGGTTTAAGCTTTGAAAATCTGGAATGCAGAAATTTGTTTTTAATTACTACTTCTGTACGTTAAAAAAAACTCATATCTGTAAGTTGAAATTGACATTTTGGAACTGTAGTTACTTTTGAAACTGGAATGTTGCTTTTCCTGGCTGAAGCACAGATTTTATTGAGATGTGAAAATATGTATTCAAAATGTAGGTTTCGAAATAAGATTTTAAGATGTGAATTTCAATCATTTGGATTCAAAATGCTCATTCTGCTTCCATGTGGTCATGACTCCATGTGAAGCTGGAATATGTAGTGTGGCTTATTAATCATATATATCACATCATCATCTAGATGCTGTGCCACCTGGGTTTTCCGGATTTTTCTAAAGCAATTTCTTATATCAGTGTCACACATTCTTTGTAGCAAATAATTTGTCATGGAGAATCTCCAGACAATGCAGAAGATTTGTAAGGTAAACTACTTTACATGTTATGAATCTTGCATGGAGCTGCTGCCCTGCTAAACCATTTTTGGTAATCCCCAGACAGACATCTTCCTAACAGGTAAATCAGCTCTAAGACTTCTTCAAATTTCAATTGTTAATGTAAGGAAATATTGATATAATTACTGCAGAAACAGTAGGGGAAATGAGGTAATTATATTTTTCTTGCTACTATTGCATGTCATCAGACTAGTGTTTTTATCACATGCTCATTACTGGGCACTCATGTTTTTTTGCGGGTCCATTAGACAACGACGTCCGCATGCCATGCATCTCCCGCCCCTTCTGCTCATCTTCCCAGTGAAAGAAGACCCGGGAAATCTGACTTTTTCAGATGTAGCGAAACATGCCACCATTTCCTGCTGTGTACAGGAGAAGCAGCGGATAAAAATAACCACTGAATGGGCCATGTGGTCATTGTTTACGTCCTTTTTCTTCCCCATGTAAAGAAAGAGTAAGTATTGTGGGAAAGAAGTGGGGGGAAACAATGGTAAGATAATGAGATCCCCCCCCATTTGATGATGCTCATAGTATTGAAGTGGTTAATTAAGTTCAACCAGGTAAACAACCAAAAATTACTTCAGAATAACAACTCACATGTCAACATATAAAGAATCCTGGGTTACTGTCACTACATGCTTCTAAGTTACATTCATCCATTTTGTTGTAGGTTTAGCTACCATTGTATTGCCTCTGCCTCCAATTCCTGCTCCCCTTTTCACCTGAGTTAAGGTTCACAAAATTGGCTTGGTGTTCGGTCTCTTAATGGCATCCTAATCCTTTGGAAAAGCAACTCCATCACAACAAATGAGACAGATAAATTTCAAGTTCTTTTCTATGAACAAGTAATTACCAGTTCATTCCCTATTGAATTCCCTCTGTTCCCTTTCTGTTGTCCTTTTCTTTAGCTTTCTGTCCTTGTCCACGTAGAATACGCTGACAAAACTAAATGTAACAGCCACATAATCACCAGATTGCAGGAGGTACAGAAAAGAATAAGAAAAGAACCCAGTACTAGATAATTATGCATTGACTCTCTTCCACCTTTTTTTAAAAAAGAAAAAAACACCCCAGGAAAATATCTTGAGGGTGGTGGTGGGGAGAGAATGGGAACAATGTAACAATGGATGATTTTAGTGTAAAATGTAATTTCTGCCAATGTGTTGTGTGCAACAACAAACAAAAACAGCTGCCCTACTAAAAACAATGCATTGAGATTTTGTAACATAGAGCAGCGCAATTGGTTTCAATTAGGGATGTGCACGGACCCCCCGATCCTCTTCGCGGCCGATCCGCAAATTGTGGATTGGGCCCATTCTGCCCCGCCTCGATCCGCCTAGGGTCCGCTCCGCTGTGGAGCTCCAGCTCCGAATCGGAGCTCTGCAGCGGCGGGGAGTGGCACCAGGTAAAGCCCCCCTCCCTCCTGCCCCGTGTCCATCCCGGCCCATCCCAGCTTCACTAGAGCCCGCAGCTCAACCAGGAAGTGTAGGCCCCAATTGCAGCCTACACTTCCTGGTTGAGCCGCGGGCTCTAGTGAAGATGGCGACATGCCGCAACGGACGCAGTTAAGACCCCCTCCCCCTTACCTGCCTCTGCCACTGTAGCCACACAGGCAGCGGCGGCTGCAGGGCCAGGTAAACCCCCTCCCTCTTCCCCCTTACCTGCGCCCGTCCGCGGACCCACGGCTGCTTCAACTGAGCCCAAGGACACAAACAGGAAGACCAGGCCGCAGTTGCAGCCTGGTCTTCCTGTTTGAGTCCTCAGGCTCAGTTGAAGCAGCCGCGGGACCGTGGATGGAAGCAGGTAAGATCCCCCTCCCCCTTGCCCCCTTACCTGGCTCTGCTGCTGTCGCTGCATGGGCAGCAGCGACAGCAGCAGGGCCAAGTAAACCCCCCTTACCTTTTTTGTGGAGCTCCGGATCGAGGCTAAGGATCTGTCTTCACCTCGATCCACTCCGTAACGCTCTGCTGCTCCCCTGAACCTCTTTGCCTCCACCTTAAGGGGAGGTGAAGCCCCCCGATCTGCTTCTGCTTCTCCGGTCTGAGGAGAAGCGGAGCACATTCCTAGTTTCAATCACTTGGTGGGGAGTTTAGCAGCAGAAGATTTAAAAAACAAATTTAAAAAACAGAAGTTTGTTTATATGAGGTCTTATTTACATGCTTCTACATGAGAGATATAAAATTAGTTCAGAAGATCAGGGATTTGATTAATGATAGAATGGTGGTGGTGTTCTCTTGAACCAGTTGTACTACTACACAATTTCCCAGAAGCAGGGTTAAGTTAATGTTACACTGTCAAAAACCTTAAAGACTAACATATTTATTGTGGTGCAAGCGTTTGTGGACTAGAATCCATTTCAATATATGCACACACAAATACACATGTGTAGGTGGTGAACTGTAAGTAATGAAGTTGCAGGTAATGAAATGCAACAAGTGTGGGCAGTGACAATACAACTGTAGCACATTGTTAGAGCAACATCTGTGCAAATTTGATCCTGCACATCTGTAGGAAATTCCTTCATCAAGTTATGTAAGAACCTGATGACTTATTCATTTATTTAAAATATTTATAGGCTGGCTTTCAGGAGATATAATCACCACCTTATATCAGAAGCCTAGTGCAATGGAGGTGGACGTTTAAATGAATTACCACAGTAATACGGGTGATGTTAAAGGTTTTGGCTAGTGCTAAGGCTGGATAGGATTCAAAACAACAACGGGACAGTCCCAGCTGAATTTGTGTAATTGGCCTGGCCCACTTTCTGATGTCACAAAGCTCCTCCTCTAACCACACTAAGCTACAATTCCTGAATCAAAACTTGGCACATCATCTGTTTTATTTATTCTAAGGGCTCATCTAGACCAAGCAGGATATTCCACTATGAAAGCGGTATATGAAAGGCAGGAGCCACACTACTGCTTTATAGCAGTATTGAAGTGCACTGACAACTGTTGGGGCCCATGACATATACCATATACTGCTTTCATACCACTTTCATAGTGTTATATCCTGCTTGGTGTAGTTGTGTCCTGGGCCCCAGCAGTTGTCAGTACACTTCATTACCACTATAAAGCAGTAGTGTAGATCCTGCAGTGCACTTCAATATCGCTATAAAGCAGTAGTGTGGCTCCTGCCTTTTATATACCGCTTTCATAGTGGAATATCTTGCTTGGTCTAGATGAGCCCTGAGCCACATAATATGGTTTGCTTTGAATCTGGTTAGTAATGTTATTTTTTTTTAAAGTTACTAAATAGGCCAAGGATGCAAATCCAGATTAGATTGTATTAGTTTTGTTTGAGTGGGAATGCTTCCCCTCTTTTCTTCTACACTGTGGACTGGATTTGTCCATGCCCACAATCCATCCATATGTCTGTTTGTTTAATGTGTAAAGATGGGGGAAGAGATGGAGTTGCAGTCAGAGTCTGCCAGCCAAAGTTGGCCAGCAGGAACAGTTTTCGCCTAGGTGTTGCATGAGCACTAAATAACTTTTCAGAGTGAAAATGAACATACTGCCAGCAGTATTCAATTTTCACATAAACAGTATCAGTACAGGAAACAAATATCTAAATAATAATGAACTTAAGCCACCGTCAGACTGAAGAAAGTCACAGCGGGTCACTGCTCATACCAGCTTCTTGACTTCTTCATCCTGTGGCTCACAGCATCAAGTCAGCCAGGTGCTCTTGCTCAAACAAGTCTCTCTGGCAATAGTCTAGGTCAACCTCGGGTCATTATTATCTCCACCTGTCCCAAAGTTTAAATTAAATGTAAATGTGTATCTCTAGCAACTGATAATGCACATTATTAGCAGTTAAATTGCTTGCCCAACACACACACACAAAATGGCATATGTCAAAATTGGCAGTAGTAATAGCAATTACTAGTATTCAGGTTGCAAGACATGCCAGTATGCACATCGCCCATGGATTGCACATTAAGTCCATCTTCTTTCATTGCATGTATATCCTTTTTATCTCACCCACCCACACTGCCCTACTTGCCATCAGCCATTATGCACTGTTTGTTTTTCAAATCTGGTTGTAGGCTGCCGGAGTAGTCTCAAACATTGCATTCCAGAACACACTAACAGTGCAATCCTGTACAAGTCTACTCAGAAGTAAGTCCTGCTCAGTTCAGCTGGGCTCGCTCCCACTTAAGTGTGTATATGATTGCAGCTTGAATAAGAAGGATGGAAGGAGCAACTCATTACAGGTGCCAGCACTGGTTCCTGCTATTTGAGGGCCCTTGGGTAAAATACCTTCAATAGGCTCGCTTCTCAGTAATTTTGTTTTATTTATGTATTTAAAATTTTCTTGGCTGTCTTTCAGGGCAGAAGCTCTCACAAGACAATGAAAAAATACATAAAAAATAGCAATTAAAAACAATAAAACCAACAACAAAAGCCAGCAAAAACAACAATAGCAGCAATAACAGTACTCATCATGGGAAGGCCATGGTCAAATAAAATGTTTTTAAGGCCCCCTTAAAAGCCTGCAAGGATGGTGCATGGTGGATCTCAGATGGAAGTTTATTTGGGGCCACGGCAGAGAAAGCCCTCTCCCATGTAGACACCAACTTAATTGCTTTCATAGGGGGGCAAATGAGAAGGGCCTTTCTTTCTGATCTTAAAGTGCAGGTAGGCTGCTATGGGTGAAGGTGGTCTTTCAAGTAACTAGGTCCCAAACCTTCTCTCCCCCATTGTCACCAGCTGTTAATGCTCTTCCTCCTCTTTCTCATCACTGCTACCACTTGCTTGCTTGACAGACAGAGAGCAAGTAGGCATCTGCTGCTCCTTCTTCTCACCACCGCTTTTGTTTGGCAGGTGAACAAGTAGGTTGCAATGGTGAAGAGGAAGCACTGTTGTTGTTTCCCAAAACCTTCTGCCTTATTGGGAGACAAAAAAAGAGGTCTACTATGTAATCCACAAAGCTTTATTTAAGCAATAAACACCTCTTCTTACCTGAAGAGAGTCCAACCTCTAGGAACTTCCCGCTAGGCAAAACTATGCAAACTAAGCGAGACAATTGTCCTTTCAAGAAGAATACACTTCAGGGTGACTGGTTCTGAAGAAGCTTTTGGTGAGAAGCTAGCTGGGCCAACCTTCTTTCACCTTCCTTTAGCTCCGCCTGTTTTAGTCTGTGGCATACTCTAGGATCAGCTAGACTTTCAGTACCCCACCCCCACCCCCCGGAAGAATACTGATTTCCCAAAGACTGCATGTTGTCAACGTTCTCAGAGACAAGGTCTGGTGAAGGTTCATTCCTAGCTGGTGAAGAGCCCATGAGAGTCACCTCCCCCACTCCCCATATAGGCTGGTCTGTTTCTGGCACCATCTCTTCTGTTTCAGAATCTGATTCTGATTGATCACCTGAAACTAATTCCCCCAGCCTAAAGGGAACAGGCCTAGTCAAGATGGGCACAAGTCCAGGGGTCTTGCTAGTGGGCCCCTGCTTGTGTAGGCCCCATGTCTACCTTGGATCCTGCAGGAACCTGTCCGTAGTAGGCATGGACATGGGTGATGGCATCCTGTTTGTAATGGGATAGACCCCTTCAACCCCAATTTGAGAGACATTCCCTGCTTCTGTTCTGCTTCTGTTTTGGTGCATTCATGATTTTTACTGGTGCTTTGGTGGTCGAGCACCTTTTGACATAGTGGTTTTGACAAGCCTGGATGCAGGACTGATATGGTAGTTTGGCTGCTTTGGGGACTTACAGCTCCTGTGCCACTTTGTAATAATGATTTAGCTAAGGTAGTAAAAGGCCTGTATATAACAGCTGCAAATCAATCGGGGTAGGGAAACTAAAAATACATCTCAGCAAGGTCTCCAAAACAGCAGACATTAATTTTATTGCACATTATTTGGTGTGTGTAAATAAAGCTAAATGATAAGCAGCCCCATGTTTTAATTAATTTTAGGCTGACAAAATGAACTAGAAAAGCAGCAATTAGCATGCGAGCGTATTTAGGCATAAGGTTAACTATGGGAATGAGCTGTCTAATGCAATATGCCTAAAAGAAAAACTTTGGTTTGTCTAAAATTAATTTTATATTTTCAAAATAATAATGACAATGTTTTGTAATGCATGCCAACAAATACCAAGACTAGAATGAGCCATACTGAAAAGCTGGCATTGATGGTTTATAAGGAATGGGAGGATTGTGGAAGGCTAGTGTTCAGTCATGACCAGGGCTCAAATATCTTGGGTCATTTTTCTATATCTCAGCCTAACCTGGGGCTTGTCTATATGGTTTGT
Source organism: Elgaria multicarinata webbii (assembly GCF_023053635.1). Taxonomy (NCBI): domain Eukaryota; kingdom Metazoa; phylum Chordata; class Lepidosauria; order Squamata; family Anguidae; genus Elgaria; species Elgaria multicarinata. Next base: position 67,347,085 of record NC_086180.1, read on the forward strand.
TTACCCTGACCTAAATGCGCATATTCACATTTCAGGACACATGACACAGCTGTCCATTCACCGTAGCACCAGTTTTTTTATGCAATAATGCGCATATTCGCATTTGCGATTTACTGCGACTTTTGATCAACGTCCAAGTTTGCATCTCATCATAGTTATGTGTCCTTGGGAGATTTAAATTGCATTTTGACATGTGGGCATAACTTTGAGGGTAGGACAAAGTGATTGGCTGATTTCCCACCTTCCCACCTATCGCGTCCTCTGGCTCCCTCATTCTTTCATGCCATTTTAACGTTGAATTAAGATGGAGCTTTTCAAATGAAAACAAAGAGGGGAGAATGGGCAGCGAGAGAGAGGAGACCTGTCAGTCCCCCGCTCGCATCCTCCTCTGCTTCCTCATTCCTTTCCCCACTTGCTTTTCCTCTTCTATGAATCTGCGGATCTGCGCAAATAAAATTTATAGCTTGCCTCGTCTATAATCTATAGCTTCATATGTGCATATTTATTTATTTATTACATTTATATACCGCCCCATACCCGAAGCTCTCTGGGCGGTTTACAAAAGTTAAAAACAGTGAACATTAAAAATGTGCACATATGCACATTAATAACTGCACTACAATAAATAAATAAATTCAGGAGATAAATTGCTGTTGCTGCTGCAGTGTGACACTCATTGGCTAGATTTGAATCAACTAAAATTTAGGTTAAAATTAAATGAGAAGCAATCCCTCTGTCGAATAGACGGGGCCCTGGTTTTACAGGGTTGATATGAGGATAAAATGGTAGTGGTGGTGTGGAAGAGACCTATATACCACCCTGAGCTCCTTGAAGGACGTGTGGGAGGGGTCAAAAATGTGAGAATTAAAAATAATAAAACTACTGTATCAGCCAGAATGTTAACAGCCTGTTTATGGACAGTTAGATCACACAAATCTTATTTTGGAAGAGGAAAGTATACCACAACAACTATGATTGCAATATTGCAAACTCATAATATTCCAGTGTTATGGTAGCACCAGATAAATAATAGCGAACATCTTTAGGGCTTGCTCACTGCTTCATCTGGCTCCTGCCCTCTGCTCACTCAGACAAATACTGTAATGCAGCAGTGTTAGGGTGACCATATGAAAAGGAGGACAGGGCTCCTGTATCTTTAACAGTTGTATTGAAAAGGAAATTTCAGCAGTTGTCATTTGTATATATGGAGAACCTGGTGAAATTCCCTCTTCGTCACAACAGTTAAAGCTGCAGGTGCCCTGCCCTCTTTTAAATTTGGTCACTCTAGTATAGCTCCTGCAGCTTTAACTGTGGTGATGAAGAGGGAAAGATTCTGTTAAAGATACAGGAGCCCTTGTCCTCCTTTTCATATGGTCACCCTAAGCAGTGTTAACTCTAGTGTGAAATGCTTGATGGAGTGCATGGCCTAGGCTGGCTGCCTCTCTGCCTGCTTGTTCAGTCAAGGGACCTTTCCCAATGGCACTATGCGATGCATTGGGAGAAGACAACTAAGTAAGGCAAGCTGTCAGCCAATCAACAACAAGTAAGCATTGTCACTTCTAGGACACACATTCAGGAGGATGAGAACAGGTGGGGGTTCAGGGAGAACAGCTTGAGTGGGGGAGGCTTGAAAGGAACTGCTGGATAGGGTCTGAAACTGCCACTTTCCCCTCTCAGCCCCAGTAACCATTGCCTGAGGTGGCTTCCTCACTCTGCCTAATGGTAGAGCTGGCCCTGAAACAGTAGGGTCACCATATGAAAAGTAAGACAGGGCTCCTGTATCTTTAACAATTGTATAGAAAAGGGAATTTCAGCAGGAGGGAATCTACACTTGTCTAGATGAAACGTAACAAGTTGGCAGAGACGACGTCAGCAATCATGTGATGCTGTTGTTGTTACGTTTCTTCTGACTTTTAAAACCGTTCCACTTTCCATTAAAATCGTTTTAATACTAACAATGTGCCCCAACCTTTCGTTGTTTTCAACGCCGTCTTTCAAAGTCTTTCAAGTGAGGGCTTTGCTAGACGAGGGGAGGGAGAGCTGGCACAACGCGACGAGGGGGAGGGGGAGGGAGGGCGGTGAAAGAGGGGACAGAGGCTTAATTTTTTAAAAAAACCGCTTATCTTTCGGGTCGCACATGGCCCCTTTAAGATGCTGCAGGGCTTCCCTCGTCCCTCCGCGTCGCCCCGCCTCCCTGCCGGCTTATCCAGGCAGGTCTAGCAAAGCTCAGAGTCACAGGAAGAAGGAGGTTTACTTCAGAGACGGAATAATGAGCATAATGAAGAATGTTCTAAAGAAGAGTGTGCCGGGGTAAAACGATAGAAGAAAAGGTATTTCGGTTGAGTGGGCTCAAGTTGCATTTCGTAACGTAGCAAGGAAGGACACAACAATGCACTTAAACAACAGTGTAATGAATAGTGTAGATCCCTTCCAGGTGTCATTTGTATGCATGCAGCACCTGGTGAAATGCCCTCTTCATCACAACAGTTAAAGTTGCAGGAGCCCTGCCCTCTTGACCAGATACAAAAGAGGGCAGGGCTCCTGCCATTTTAACTGTTGTGGTGATGAAGAGGGAATTTCCCCAGGTGCTGCATGCAAACAAATGACACCTGCTGAAATTCCCTTTTCTATGCAACTGTTACAGATGCAGGAGCCCTGTCCTCGTTTCTATAGGGTCACCCTAGCCCTGAAAGGCTTGCACACTGCCTTCTGCTGTCAGTGAGCACTAGGAGGAGAAAACAGCCCTCGGCTGCCAGTTCTTACCTCTGAGAGCTGGCAGCTCGGCTGAAGGGAAGGAAATACCCTGCCAGTACCTCTGTCCTTAGCTGAGTCTGAGGATACCCATTGAAGCAACTCTGTTGAAACTGGCTTTTTCCCAGTTCAAACAGCGCTGCTGCAGCCACAGTGCCAGAGCCAGCAGTGTGGCACCGGGGAGCAGGGGTTGGTGGAGTGAAGACAGAAGGCAAAAGGGAGAACACTCTTTCCTTTGCCCTGCCAGTCCTCTCTTCCGCTCCCTCTGAGCAAGCTTTGTTGTTCATCCACACATTGTTCACCATAATGAGGCTGCGAAATGGCCGTAGCTCAGTTTTTCTTTCAGATTCTAATAACAGCAACAGAAATGTGCCCTTTGATCCAAGCACAGTGGGAACTACACCGGGGCTGCTGGTTGCGCTTTACAAAATATATGCTTTTCCCGGTGTGACGATGATCCTTCGTGGCCCTCACTGATTGAGAAACTATGCGATGTAACGAGTGAAAATTCAAGTTACAGGGGAGCCGCATTACACAGGGCATCAGGGTAAGTGGTGCGGTGTGATGAATGGAAAACATCCAAGTTTAACGGATCTCCAGATGGAGGATAGGCTTCAGCACGTGCGAGGATGGCAGGGCTTCTGAGGTCTGTGTGGAGCAGATGGTCTGGACTATATCATTGTGCCCCTCGTGTTCCTTGGGAGACTCTGCTGCTACCTCCAGCAGGGCTGCCAATTACATGGCCAGTTGTTGATTTTTAACACCTGGGCCAGTTGCCAGAAGGGTTTGTATAAATACCAGAAATTTGTCCTGCTTGTAATATTTTTTCAAGGAAAGCTGGACATTTTTTTAAAAAAGTAAACATTGTTAGCATAGGGATGGGTGGACTTCTTCGCATCCTGTTCACACTCTGCTTGCTGGTCTCTCGCTGGTTGCCTGACCCTGGCGTGTGAGCGAGGTGAGCCACCAGATGGTCCATGGGCACCTGGTGAGACCTCACATCTTCTTTCTTTTGTCCACAAGCAATGATTTGTGCAAAATTGTGGCTGGGACTATTTATGGAAATTGGGAATTGCGCAAAATGGCAACCATCAATAGCTCAGTTTGCCTAAAATTGCAGGCATAAAGGACCATTTATGCAAATTGTAGGCAAATTTACTCCAGGAAAACTTACCAGCCTCTACCTCCAAACCAGATTCCTCTGACATCCCTAGAAATAAGCTGTGCCGCCACCTCAGGTGCAACAGAGAAACAGATTCTTGAGCTCAGCTCCAGCACATTTTTTCACACACTACTGCAGGTAAGGCAGGGTGCATGTGTGTGCTTCTTCCATTCCCGCCCTACACAGGCTCTGTTGAACTGTGAGAGATAGGGTGGATGGTGGAGATCAACAAGGTGATGTGGCTGTCACAGCTGTCCAGATTGCTAGGAATCCCCATCTGTCATGGTCCCAGGTGTCATGCTGTCACTGGAGTCTATGCAACTATTAGCGATATAGGAGCCCTGTCCTCCTTTTCATATGGTCATCTTAAACTCAGTTGGGCCCTCTGGAGATGATGAATCTGCCTTCTAGAGAGGCAGAGAGCTCAGCTTGTGATGCAGAGGGAGATGCTAGACCATCATCTAGTCCCTGAGAACCCTGGTGCCTTAAGAGCCATGAGAAGACGGTGGCCAAGCGAAGGAGTGCTTGCTTACTACTCATGAGTTGGGTTCTCCTCACCAGGAGGACTGACAAGCCTCTAATGGGATGTAGCTGAGCACTGGGTGGGGCTTTAGTACCTCTAACTATATCAGATCTCAGTGGTAACTTGAAAGCTGCTGGAAACAATACCTTGGTCAGCTCCAGGGGCCCCTGTTTAATGTGACTGATGCTCTGTGCTATTGACCCTTGGACTGCTTCTTGACCCTACTTCTGGTCTGTGTAATGCATCTGCCTGCCTGTGCTTTGATCTCTGCCTGTTGTCTCAACCACTCCTCCTTTAGCCTGACCCCAGGTATCTTGCTGCTTGCTTGTGCTCTGACTTGTACCTGCTATCTTGACCACTCCTGCCTTAGCCCCACTGGACTGAAGCCTGTGTGTTTGACTATTTGTAAACAGTAGTCCTGCTCCTTTCCCACTTTTTGCCTTGCACTCACCTCACCACAGAGGGGCTCATGAATAATGGAAACATGGCTCATGCATAGTGAATGCCCCCCGAAATTTGCATGCAGCATGGCCCCACCTCTCCCTCACATGTCCTGATTAACCACTTCCATCCCCTTTCCCCTCCTCATTGGTGGTGATAGCCTAACTGTGCAGTTGTAAGGCTGATTGGCCAAGCATCCCACTTGCCGATAGGCAGCCCTGCCTCTTTGGCACTGAGGAAATTAATTGCTATTAAAGCTCAAGCTTTATATGTTTTCTAACTTTCAAAAATTTCCTGCATGTCTATGCTGCTCAAGCTTCAGTTTAAAACAAAAAAGAGTAAAACTTGAGTAATAAGCCTCACACTACTGTATTCTTATATAGATATCTCCCTACTCAAGGGAGATATCTCCCTACCCCACTCAAGCATGCAAAGAGCAAGGGCTCAGTCTAGAGCAGGACACCATCAGTGTCATGACCCAAGCTTTACACCTTGGCAGAATGGAGCAGAGTGTTGAAACTCAGGCTGCTTCCACACTGTGGAATTGCAGTACTGTGGAATTTCACTCACTCAGGCCCAGGGTCCACTGCCAACATGGGAGGGCAAACCATGGTCTCTCTCTCTCTTAAGTTTTTTTAGTCACCCAGTGCTACAAATCTCCAATCCCTCTGGGCCTCCCTTCAGATATACATGTAGGGGAGTGACAGGCTGGAGCCACTGAAGATAAGGCAGAAGGTGATAGTGGCAGTGGCTGTGTAGATATCTCACCTAACGTTTCTCTTTACAGCATTGAACTGAGGGTGTATTGGGTGGCTGGAAGTGCACTGCTTTCAAGGCCAACACTCATGCCTTCTGCTGCCTGACACTGCCATCCATCCACCACTGTCTGCATCCCACTGCCTGGGAAGCTTTGGAGTGATCCACCAGGGAGGTGCTGGGCAATCCAATAGAGGCCACCTTCTCTGCATTCCAATGAACATGGGTCCAACTCTGAATGGAGAAGCAGGTGTTGTTTCCAAACCGTTAATTTACAGTGTTTTCTGAGTTCCACTACTATGTTTTCTCAAAACTGATTTGTGGTTATTTTCTTTAAAAAAATAATAAAATGCACTTGCAGCTTCAGCCTGTCTAATGTTGACGAAGATCTATTAAGGCTTCTCATGACTACTGTGCCTTTAAATGAAACACTTCCTCTTTGTAGATTCAACTAGTTTTCACCATTCTTCCAGACTGGTGATTAATGAGAAATTTCCCTTGAATTGCCCTGGGTGGGGGCAGAGTCTTTTAGTTATTATTTATTATTTATTTATCATACTTATACCCCGCTCCTCAGCCAAAAAAGGCTCTCTTTTTTTAGTCTTTTGTGACTACTTTCTCATATATTTTTTTCTTATCTTTTTAAAAATAATGAAATTGCACTTTTAAAATTTGTGCTAGGAAAGAAAGAAAGAAAAAATATGTACATACCGGAGAAAGATACTGACTTGGGGCAATTCACAGAGAGGCCATTAAAGGGGAAATTACTCACTAATCCCTCAGCTGCAATCAATAGGAAGCAATAAAACTGCCCGAATAGGGAAGCAATAAACTTTTATTTGTAGTTGTCAAGGTCCTTTCTTGAATTGAAATTACTTGTGAGTAGACATGATAGAAGGGTCTCGGCCATGAAGGAAAGGTATTGGTAGTAAATATCATACTCTATTAAATGCTGTGCGGAAACCCCATTTTAAGTATGCTTCCAGCTAATTGTAGAAAAGCAATGTCTCACAGTGCTAAACGGCTCCTTTGTGGAAGTACCGCCAAAGCTGGCTATTGTAAAACTTACAAGCAACCATCCAACAAATTGGGAACTGTTGCAATAGAGAACATGTCAACATAGATATCACAGATGTCCAAAAGAAAGCCTCCATACCATATAAAATTTGCATGAATATGTAATCTATGAACAAACCAAGTGTAAAAACTTGTGGTGAAAGCAGTATGTTTTGGCAATGATTCAGAGGGTAAAGATTAAAGATCTTGTATAACGGATGCCTGAGACACTTACTTCACTGAGAAAGTTATGAATAATAGAATGGTTGATCCATAATTCATTTGCAAATAGACTTTCTGCGCTTTTCCCCTTTCACTTACGCTAGTGTAAATGGGAAGTATTGCAATGGTGGAAGGCTGAGGTGAGATCAGTATAAGGAACAATCCTTTTGTATGTTTTAGAAAATCTGTGAGGATTTTTATTTCTTTTTCATTATCTCACTCTTGCTTGTTAGTTGTAATTATATCTTTTAATTCTCAGTAATCACAGAATTTGGTTGTGCTGAATTTAAGTTCTTTATCTTTTGAATTACCATTCTCCCCCCCCCCCCTTGTGTGGACAAGAAAGGCTCTTAAATTTTAAATATTATGAAGGGTGGAAATCAAAGGGAAGTAACAAAGTCAGATATCAAAAGGAAGTCATCATCGTTTGAAAATAAGATGTTTCTTGTTTTAAAAGACAGTTGCAGAGTGTCAGCTTCCTTGAACTTATTAGCATTTCAGTAGTGAGCCTGTTCTTAGGAGGACAGGAAACGCAACAGTAGGAAATGTATTTTAATGTGATATGTTTAATTTTGATTTAGTATTTACATCAGTATGCACTATGCAATCATTCCTAAACTTCAAAGCAAGGAAGTTCAAATTTAATTTGCACTTGAGACAAATGCACATGAAGGATTTCAGTCAATATCGTGAGCTTCATTGTATTTCTGAGCTTGGCATTTGATATTCCTTTCTGACAATTTAGTCACACACAGTATTTGCATGAAGAGTTTCTCTTAAATGTCAGAACTGAGACATCATGATAGGTGTTCACTTCTATTAACACTTTGAAGAATTTCTTGACTTTTAAATGAAAACGTGCAATTGTATTTTTGGCTTCTGAGATTCAGATTATGTCTTTTAAACCTGAAACCTTATCTATGAAGATGTTACCTTAGGGTGCAATCCTATGCATGTTTAGGTTACAACCCTACACATATTTAGACAGAAATAAGTCCTACAATTACCAGCATGCCCCAGCCACAATGGCAGGCTGAAGAGATGCTGGGAGTAGTAATAGTAGTAGTAGTAGTTTCTCTCTATAGAGATCAGTGTTCACACATCCATGCCTGATTTCTGACTTCATGTGCTGTTGTCTGCCTGCTTCCTTTCCCAATAACTGGGACTTCTTTTCTTTCAGTGTCTGGTCTTTCCTTATTAGATAAGGCCTGCTGATCATTCACCCTAACTGGCACATGCGTCTTAAACATATTGAGCTATATCCAGAGAAAGTTAATTTCTCTTACATCTCACTGAAGTCAATGGGATATTGTAGCTGGGCCATAGCTCAGTGGTAGAGCAGCTGGTTTACACACAAAAGGTCGCAGTTTCAATCCCTGGTATCTCCAGGTAGAGCTAGGAAAGAATCCTTCCTGAAACCTTCCCCGGAGTGCTGCTGCCAGTCAGTGTTGATGATATTGGGCTAGATGGACCAATGGTCTGACTCTAATAATAATAATAATAATAATAATAATAATAATAATAATAATAATAATAATATTTCTTACCTTCCTCTCCATCTGGATCGAGGCGGGGAACAACAATAAATACAAAATACATAAAACTGGATTAAAATATAGTATACATTATTAAAACATCCTAAAAACATCCTTAAAAAACATCCTAAAATTCCACTGGATAGACCTGCCGGAATAGATCAGTCTCTATAGCTTTCTTAAATGCTAAAAGACTGTTAAGTTGACGAGTCTCCTCCAGCAGGCCATTCCACAGTCTGGGAGCAGCAGAAGAGAAGGTCCTCTGGGTAATACTTGTCAGCCTAATTTTGGCAGACTGAAGTAGGCTCTTCCTGGAGGACCTGAGTGTGCAGGGCAGATTGTACAGGAGTAGGCGATTCTGCAGGTAGACTGGACCCAAACCATGTAGGGCTTTAAAGGTAATAGCCAACACTTTATACCTCACCTGGAAACTAATTGGCAGCCAGTGAAGAGATTTTAAAACTGGTGTAATGTGGTTTCCCCCCGCCCCAGGTGTACTGGTGACCAACCTGGCTTCCTATGTTCCTATGATGTAAGCCATGACTCACTTGTACCATTGATTTCAATGTGAGTTAAGTGCAACTAACTTACTCTGGATCCAATCCATTATTTAGAGATTTTACTGAGATCAATAGGACTTTCTTACAAGTATAATGATTTGCATCGGGCATAAGATAGCTCACAGTTGAGAAAATCTCCATCGGTTGTAGCAGCAAACATCCCACCTCCTACAAACAAAGCACTCTGCTAGTAATCTGCAATGAGCTACCTTGTGGTCAGGGCAACCTGAACCACCCTGTTGTTGGATTCTCTTTGCATTAAACACAAGTTTGAAGTTTGGTTGATAAATTATTTGCTAAGAATAATTGGCCTTGCTTTGGTTAGTGCAAACAGTTTTCCTCTGACATTTAGCTCAGCACTTCTGGCCGTTGTAACCAAATGAAAAGTTGTCCACAGCTGATGCAAATTGTTGGAAGCTGAAACAGCTTAATTGAGAGCGAATAATAAAATCTAAAGAGGTCACAGTCCTTTTAGTGAATGAAGCTTTTCCATGGAGATTTATAGCACTGCATCAAAGCTCAGGAGGCATCATGCTATCTTCTTCATTAATCGGAAGCGTGCCTCAGCCCTCTTCCTTGTTTATTCAGTTGTTATCAGAGCTCAGCTATTTGTTGCAGGTAAAGCATGATTTAATACACTTGAAAACAACAAAATTAATAATGCATATGCTCAATCTGTTTGAAGGTGTGCTTCATTTCCTCAGTGCCCCAATGCATTTCTTAGGCTTGGTGCCAGGTTTTACAGGGGAAATGGGTCTTCAATCAGACATTATCCAGAGGGGACACTAAGGGGACCAAGAGAGGAGGAGAAAGAAGAACTGAGACATAAAAGAGGAAGGCATGCCAAGAGTTTCTAGCGAGCCAAACAAGAAGGTACAGAGTATGCAAAAGATTGCCACTAATAGCTGTGATTGTTCTTTGGGCTTGTATATTCAGACATGCAACAGGTTGAATTAGTCCCTTTATTTACCAAACTTCTGCCAGTGAGGGCTGAGTGTTTTTCAGGATGCATACTATCTCATTACCCAATGGGAAAGAAGTCTTTCAATAGAAGTATATAAGGATGGCACAGTGTCTCTGACCATGTGTAGAGTACATTTCTTTGGTGAAGGGAATGCTTCTTCACTGGTCTGGAGAATATGAAGGACAAAACATCCCACCCCCTTGATTTGGTCCAAGCCTGGTTTAATTGCTAATATTAAGTTCGTGTGTGTGTGTGTGTGTGTGTGTGTGTGTGTGTGTGAGAGAGAGAGAGAGAGAGAGAGAGAGAGAGAGAGAGAAAGAAAGAAAGAAAGAGAAATAAAAAAATCAAAAAGTTTATTGAATAAGTCTTCAGACCATTCCACACAGAGGAAACACATTAAAAACAAACAATAAGTACATGAATCTTAAAACATTACTTTTAAAAAGGCTAAAATTGAGGTAATAAAATATTTTAAAAGATAGAAGTACATATACCTTTTGATAAAATGAGTGTTTATGCTTCTATTGAGGCCTTACAAGATTTAAAAACTGTTACATGGCGAGTCACACTCCTCAGTTTTATGTAGAGGTTCAAAAGTGTGGGAGCAAGATCCTTGCAGTAGCCCACAAGCGAAAGACCACAGGCTGGAAGAGCAATGCCTCACTATCCCTTCTGGAACAGACTTGGCATTAAGGACTGAATCCACCACAGCATCCCAGCCAGGTGGTCCAGAAGAATATCATGGCTGAGAGTGTAGCTGAAAGATCCAGACAAATTGTCACAGTTTAATTCTCCTTATCCATCTCCCAGCGTAGGTCATCTGCTAGGGTGACTAAGGCAGTTTTGGTCACCAAACTGTGCCAGAAACTAAACTGGATGTTCAATTTATCATGGTTTTGCCATTCTAATGAGCCAACATGGGCAAGGGTCCAAAGCACACATGGCAGGCCATGCTTTGTCCACATCTTTAGGTTGCATGAGCTTAAAATAATCTATACAAAATGTGACTAATGGAAACTCCTCTCTGCTACTGTAATATCTCATTAATTATGGGAATAGCAAGGATTCAAAGGAGAGGGGGTGAGTGGCATTGGGAGTTTCAGACCTATAACATTCAATATCCCCCTTTTTAGTAATCCATGAAGCTTTGTAGGCAAGAACTGATCATATGTCTGTTCTCAGCCAACAACTCAAGTCAATATGTGTTGCCTGATTGCTTGAGAAAACTGTCCCTTAGTCAACCATAGCAACTCATTGCTAGAGAGGTATGAAAAATTTGTTTAAGTTCATTTTTGACCAGAATTTACCTAGTGTGCACCTCCTGGAAACGACCATGAATACAATCTGCAGTCGAATTTGGTACATTTCAGAGGCTATGATGCATTCCAAAAATGTATACATTTGAGAAATGCTCATGAAAAAATGCACACAAACATGTTTCAGTCAAAGGGAGGAAAATGTGTTCATGTCAAACATGTGCTCAATGTATGTGAAAATATGCACACATGTCAGACAAAGAAAACAATCAAGCTTGCAAACTGATATAGACATCAATTGGAATGAGTGTTGAAGTGGAATTTGGAGAACATCAATGAGCTCAAATTTTGATGACTTGCTGAGTCAGTCCTTATTTTCCCAGCTCCTCTGCCCCAGCTAATGTTCTATTCTGGACTAGATCCCTTATATCAATTGTGGCTTAGCGTTAATTTTTCTAATGAAAACTGAATGTAATGCACATTTTCATGTTTCCTGTAGCAATTCTGTTTTAGCCATGGTTGCATTATCAATCTTTGGTTATGCCTCAAGAAAGAATTACTGATCATTCCCATTCAATACACTGTTGACATTTTTACTATCTACTTATTTAGGTAGTTTTAAAAATCACATTTTTGATGTGCAGTTGCTAGTGGTGTTTTATTTATTTATTTTATACTTTTCAGATTGTGAGGTCTTAGTGGTTTACATTCCATTTTTCAGATCATCGTGCATGTTTGTAGAATCTGCTTTGCCTGGATATATATGCCACTGTAATTAGTCCAGTAGCCAAATTCTGTTTAACAAGCATGTTGTATGCAGAAGTGAAAAAGTAAAGGACAACATGTTAAGACAATTCCTTTGGGATACTGCTATGCAAACCCTGTTAATAGTAATGAAAGTCAAGCAGTTAATCCCGGGGCATTGAACTGAAAAAACATCCCCCTAAGTGTCTGAAGCAATGTCATTTTCATATCAAGTAGTTGCGAGTGTATTGATGTTGTTCCATAAAACTTAACATCCAAGGAAGAAATTCCTAGATGTGTAGCAAAGGTGATCACGGCGAATTGTTCACCGGGGAACTTCACCATTTGCTGTACATAATTTTTATTGATGAGAAAGATGTCAGGAGCGCAAGATTGGTACAAAGGTGGCAGATCCTTGAGTTGCTTCCAATTCATTTTCAAATTACTTCTAAATATTTAATTAGCCATAAATTTTTCAGGTTAGGATTTTTGATCAAGAATGTGTTTTCCGTGCATTGTCTTTTAACTTCATTTTCAAAGGTATGAGTACAGATCTCTTGGTGGTGCAGCTGTGTCAGGCAGACAGTTGGGGAAAAAAGGCAGTCCTAAATTGATGTAAAGTACGACAGACTCAATTGCAGTGGCTTCACTGACTGGTGTTACATTGGTGTTATCAATGGCTACTAGCCCTGATGGTTATGTGCTACCTCCAGTATCCGAGGCAGTAAGCCTGTGTGCACCTGTTGCTGGGGAACATGGGTGGGAGGGTGCTGTTGCACCATGTCCTGCTTTGTTGGTCCCTGGTCGGCAGCTGGTTGGCCACTGTGTGAACAGAGTGCTGTGCAGGATCTACACTACTGCTTTAAAGTGCTTTAAAACAGTTTTGACAACTGTTGGGTCCCAGGACACATTCCATACTGTATATAGTTGTCAAAACTGTTATAAAGCGCTGTAAAGTAGTAGTGTAGATCCGCCCCTCGGCCTGATTCAGCATAGCACTTCTTATGTTCTTACGGTGTTTCCCATGCCAAACACCTTCAAATGGATAATATACTTACATCTTCAAACCCATGTGTACACGTCCCTGGGAATCCTCACTGGGCTTGGAGGTTCCCCGACATATGCCTACTGGAGTGAATATGTTGACTGCACCAAGGACAATGTATGTGAACCAATGGTGGTATCCGCAATAACGGTGTCTACTGTGCAAAGTATGTAACCACACTAACTCTTGGTTATTTTTTAAAATTTTATATTTCGAGAACAAGCCCATGTTCGATTTTCCCCCTCCCTGCGAACGAATGCCAAAGAAAGCCCCAGGAATGCATTAAATATAGGCTACTGCTAAGAGGAGAGGTTATCAGAAGATAAAATTAGCAGATCTGAATTACTTACAGTGGTGTAGTACCAGTAACTCTTCCTCCTAATTTGCTTACACACATGCATGCACCTGCACTGATGACTGAATAGACTAACTATCCATCCAGGCTTGGTGTCAGGGGTCAGCATAAGCAGGCAGCTATTGAGGGCTCAGAGGCTCAGAAGGGACCCTTCCTACCACTGAGGCTGCTGCAGCTGTTCCTCCTTACCCACCTGGCCAGCCCCGCTAGCAAAACAAAGCACCATAGTTGAGCCCGCAGGCCCCATGTTGCCCCATTTTAAAAGAACCCTTTTTAGCTTACATTGTGAATAGCAGCGTTCTGAACCAATCAGATGCAGCCTTTGTGGGGTGGGGGCACAGTCAATGAGGGCAAAGAGTGCTCTTTATGTTGCTCCTTCGGCCTTGGTCTCCCACAAAGGAAGCATCTGATTGGTTTAGATAGCTGCTACTCAAAGTTTAAGTTAAAATACGTCTTTCGTTGTGTGCCGCAGCGCACACAATCTGTGGCTCTTTGCCAGTGGGGCCAGCCATGAGGAGAAGTAACAGCTGCTGCCCCTGCTAGGTAAAAATAAAAATGGAGGGAGGGTGGGTTGGCTGGCAGGTGGGGATTGAGGAGTGGGCACTTTGGCAGGAGACTTTGGCTTTGAGGGCAGGCAGTGGGCCTTTAGGGGTGGGGAGTGAGCAGGCTGGCAGCTTTGGAATTGTGGGCTTTGGCGGCTTCAGCAACGGGTGTGTGGGCTGGTTATTTTTGTGGGGGGCTTGGGCAGGTAGGGGATCTGTGTTGGAAGTGGGGGGGGGTAAGGCGATGAGTGCCTTGGTGGTGGATGAATGGTTTGGGTGGGCAGCCTTGGTGGTGGGTGTGTTGGTGCACCCATCTATTCATCCATAGTGACTTCTCAGTTTTCATATGACTGTACATTCCTTTACCCCCAGACTGTGGAATGGCCTGCTGGAGGAGACTCATCAACTTAACAGTCTCCTAGCATTCAAGAAAGCTATAAAGACTGATCTCTTCTAGCACGCCTATGCAGTGGGATTTTAAGATGTTTTAAAAATATTTTTAGGATGTTTTTTAGGATGTTTTTAACAATGTATGTTATGTTTTAATTCACTTTTATGTATTTTATTGTTTATTGTTGTTCCCCGCCTTGATCAAAATAGAGAGGCGGGTAAGAAATAAATTGATGATGATGATGATGATTAAATAAAGAAGGCAATCCTGTGTGATTATCATCCAAATCCCAAAACAATATACCTTTGTCAACTCCTAGCCCTCATTAAAAGTTGAAAAAAATATGGTTAGTAATGGATAACTTGCATAAACCATTACAATATCCTATCAAATATTCCAAATATACAAACAGGGAGAAGCTAGTGACAAGGCATGGATGTAATATAGGTAGGACAAGCATTATGTTTGGCAATCCAAATAATGTAATTGCTTTTCTACAGCAGCTTGCATGAAAGTGAGACATAAATATATGACTATGCATGGAAATGCTACTGCTACTGCATTGAAAAGCTACTGTAATGCTTGATCAACTTTTTACACTGTTGAAGCATTTTTAATTGTTCTTCTGCAGATACTTCACATTTGAACCCTTCTCCAACCTTAGTCTGGTCAATACCACCAGTCATTCATCCTCCAAGTCCCCATAGTTTCTGATTTTTTTATTTTATCAAAAGTCTTTAATATTGATCCTTATGAGACTACATTTCTGGTGCCTTCTATTGTGGGTGCATAAGAAACTGCCCTATGCTAAATGATTTATCCATCTAACCCAGAATTGTGTTCTCTGATTGGCAATGGCGCTCCAAAATCGTAGCCAAAAGTCTTCCACAATACATACAACCTATTTTAAAATTGGAGATGCCATGGATTGAACCCTGGAACCTTCTGCATGGATAGAAAGTGTTCTACCACTAGCTATGATCCCTCAGAGGTAAATCTCTGTGCCTACTTCCTGTCCTGGAATTTAACTTTCTGAATCCAGAGCTAAAACCCATACGTATGACAACTGTGATGTGAAAGTGATGGGAAGTAGAGACAGGCGAACATGTCAAATTTGATACTGCTCAGTTTCTCATTTTCTCATCCCCCCCACCTTATCCATCCCTAATGGGAAGAACATGTATTCATTTCATGGAAAAGAGACAGAGGCATGCTTGATAAGTTACATTTTCTATAGTGCCCTTGTAATACCAGAATGGGTTGAAGAATGATTGTCAGCAGAGGCCAGAATGGAATGATGAGTAGTGTCAGTTGATGAAGTCAGATTGAAGTAGAAGCTGGTGGAATCAATTGGGCAATGATCAGTAAGAGTGTTGTGTTAGGAAGGGGGAGGGGAGAGAGGGAGAGAGAGAAATTAGGAGACAGAGTTTTAACTTTAGGAGAAGAGAAGACAGTGGAATGTGTGGGGTTAGGGGAAGAGAAATAAGAAGTATAAATGTGATAGTGAGCTTTTCTACACAAGGCATTTATTGTGTGCTTGTTATTCCTTTGTCACGGTTGTTCTTTAATTGAGATTCTGACCCTTGTGTTTCATTTCTGTTTTATAAGAGCACTTTCCTGATTTATTTTTTAAAATTTTAGTGCAGGGAAAATGAAGTATTTGAAAAAGCAAAATAAAATATATTTTACCACTTGCATAATTGCATTATTCTGCTACAACAGAGTGCCATCTAGAGGGTATGTAGCAGAAATGCAGGAAAGGAAACACTCCTCTTGTACACCTTAGATCTCAATTCTGTGACAAAACCAAAAGCAGGAAAAGGAATAGTCCTCATGTAGTGCTTGTGTAACCTCTATAAACTATATGATTTAGTCCCTTGGGTTGAGTCATCACGGAAGACCCACAGATCAGTTAGATATGAGCTCACTAATATTCCTAATGAATATGCAGTGGAAGTGAAGAACAGATTTAAGGGACTAGATTTAGTAGATAGGGTCCTGGAAGAACTATGGACAGAAGTTCGCAACATTGTCCAAGAGGTGGCAACAAAAAACATCCCAAAGAAAAGGAAACCAAGAAGGCAAGATGGCTGTCTGCTGAGACACTGGAAGTAGCCCAAGAAAGAAGGAAAGCAAAAGGCAACAGTGATAGGGTTGGGCAAACAGTGATTGCCCAATTAAATGCAAAATTCCAGAGGTTAGCCAGAAGAGATAAGGAATTATTTTTAAACAAGCAATGTGCAGAAGTGGAAGAGGACAATAGAATAGGAAGGACAAGAGACCTCTTCCAGAAAATTAGAAACATCGGAGGTAAATTCCAGGCAAAAATGGGTATGATCAAAAACAAAGATGGCAAGGACCTAACAGAAACAGAAGAGATCAAGAAAAGGTGGCAAGAATATAGGAAGATCTGTATAGGAAGGATAATAATATCGGGGATAGCTCAGACGGTGTGGTCAGTGAGTTAGAGCCAGACATCCTGAAGAGTGAGGTCGAATGGGCCTTAATCTTATAATCAACTTTGCTGTGTGGTTTTATCCTGGTTGCGCTTTTTATACTTTATTTCGTAATTGTGTTTTTAACCTGTTGGATGTTTTTTGTGGTTTTAATTTTTGTGAACCGCCCAGAGAGCTTCGGCTACTGGGCGGTATAAAAATGTAATAAATAAATAAATAAATAAATAAATAAGAAGCATTGCTAATAACAAGTCAGCAGGAGATGACGGTATCCCAGCTGAACTGTTTAAAATATTGCAAGATGATGCTGTCAAGGTGATGCATGCCATATGCCAGCAAATCTGGAAAACACAAGAATGGCCATCAGACTGGAAAAAATCAACTTATATCCCCATACCAAAAAAGGGAAACACTAAAGAATGTTCCAACTATCGGACAGTGGCACTTATTTCACATGCCAGCAAGGTAATGCTCAAGATCCTGCAAGGTAGACTCCAGCAATTCATGGAGCGAAAATTGCCAGATGTACAAGCTGGGTTTAGAAAAGGCAGAGGAACTAGAGACCAAATTGCCAATATCCGCTGGATAATGGAGAAAGCCAGGGAGCTCCAGAAAAACATCTATTTCTGTTTTATCGACTATTCTAAAGCCTTTGACTGTGTGGATCATAACAAACTGTGGCAAGTTCTTGGTGGTATGGGGATACCAAGTCATCTTGTCCGCCTCCTGAGGAATCTGTATAACGAACAAGTAGCAACGGTAAGAACAGACCACGGAACAACGGACTGATTTAAGATTGGAAAAGGAGTACGGCAGGCTTGTATACTCTCACTTTATCTATTTAACTGGTATGCAGAACACATCATGCGACATGCTGGGCTTGACGAATCCAAGGCTGGAGTTAAAATTGCAGGAAGAAACATTAACAACCTCAGATATGCAGATGACACCACTTTGATGGCTGAAAGCGAGGAGGAGCTGAGGAGCCTTATGACAAAGGTGAAAGAAGAAAGTGCAAAAGCCGGGTTGCAGTTAAACCTCAAAAAAACCAAAATTATGGCAACTAGCTTGATTGATAACTGGCAAATAGAGGGAGAAAACGTGGAGGCAGTGACAGACTTTGTATTTCTGGGCGCAAAGATTACTGCAGACGCTGACTGCAGCCAGGAAATCAGAAGACGTTTACTTCTTGGGAGGAGAGCAATGACAAATCTTGATAAAATAGTTAAGAGCAGAGACACCACACTGACAACTAAGGTCCGCATAGTTAAAGCAATGGTATTCCCCGTAGTAACCTATGGCTGCGAGAGCTGGACCATAAGGAAGGCTGAGTGAAGGAAGATAGATGCTTTTGAACTGTGGTGTTGGAGGAAAATTCTGAGAGTGCCGTGGACTGCAAGAAGATCAAACCAGTCCATACTCCAGGAAATAAAGCCAGACTGCTCACTTGAGGGAATGGTATTAAAGGCAAAACTGAAGTACTTTGGCTACATAATGAGAAGACAGGATACCCTGGAGAAGAGGCTGATGCTAGGGAAAGTGGAAGGCAAAAGGAAGAGGGGCCGACCAAGGGCAAGACGAATGGATGATATTCTGGAGGTGACAGACTTGACCTTGGGGAAGCTGGGGGTGGCGACAGCCGACAGAAAGCTCTGGCGTGGGCTGGTCCATGAAGTCACGAAGAGTGGGAAATGACTGAACAAATAAACAACAACAAGAGAAGTAACAACAAAAAAAGTCAGTTTGTTCTGCTGGGAAGCTGAATGATAGAGAATTGATTGTTGATCTATGGGGTCTTATCACCTCATATAGGGTGAACTGAATTGATATTTGTGTACAGCAGAATTGTAAGGGGATGGAGAATCATTTTTTTATCTTTGATATTTGTTATAATTAAATTATTATTGCAGGGCTAATACCTTGAACTACAATGTTCATTGTTTAATTACTAATTGTGGATTGTCCTATGGGCTAAATTTAAAGAATCTAAAAAAGGGACTACTGAAGTATCCTACTACTACTACTACTATTATTATTATTATTATTATTATTATTATTATTATTTGGTTCTGGTTACACAAGTCAAATATTACATCATATATATACATTTGATTTCAACACAGATTCCTGCCTGGATTTAATATTATTAATCATTAACTTACTTAAGACATTTTGTTTCCTTACTCCCCCCTCATAAACCCTGGATCACTCTTTTGCAGACCATATTTTCTTTCATCTTTGTATAGAATGGGGCTTCCATTCTTTAAACCTATGCTCTCCATAACTCTGTGTATGCTGATGGAGGCATTCTGCCATCTTCTTTATTTACGAAATCAATAAATTTCCTCCACACCCCTTCAAATTTGCCTTCACTTAGTTTTCTCCGCACTATCCTAAGTTTCCAGCATCTTGAGAAACCAAAGACACTTTGGGACTGGCCTACTGCCAAAGTTGCAAGCAAGAGGGATTAATTGTTACATTTATTTGTATTGGGAAAATTGTTGCATGTTTTGTGTAATTTAATTCTTACTAAAGACATGTTTGTTCAGTTATATCTTTGCAAGTTTTATTCTGATTAAGCCCCATGGGACCTTCACAAGTAGAGATTATACTTGGATCTCAATTCTGCGACAAAACTAAAAGTAGATACAGCAGATTAACAGCCAATTTTCTAGACGAGGATTCTAGACATCCTCGTCTAGAAAAGACCTAGAACTCCTATAACCTCCAGCTAGCATCTAGATGTAAGTGGTGGAGGCAGCCTACCTTGCTGGGCTGGCATTCAATCCGAGGAATCTTTTGTCACTGCCTACACTGCTGGGAGTTGGGGCAGCCCTGCTTCCCCCCTTCACAAAGCAACTTCTAAGGATTCACAGGAGGACAGGTTCATCTTTCCCCCCCTGCACATATCGTTGAGCCTGTGCAAGACGTTGTGCATCAAACTGCATCTGTTTTTCCCCTCTGAGCAGCACGTGCAACAGTGCGTACATTCAGTCACTGCTGTATTTTTTTTTTCTGTTGGCAATTAAATTAGCTAGAATAAGTTATAATGAGGGTTCAGGATAATGTCTGTATCAGCAAAACTACAGCATCTACTCTGAAATTGAATCTGGTGGATTAACACGGCATCTCTATAAATTCTAATAAACAAACAAACGAACTGCAATGTAAAACTGTTGTGTAATAATGCAGAGATGTCAGCTGTTAACTTTTTCAAATTACTCCTAAATGCTGTGTAGCTGACAGAGGTTGTTTCTGCATTAGAGCCCTATATGATATTTGAGCCATTGCTTTCCGTATTGATCAGAAAAAAAGATTTGAAATGGAGACTCCACATAGCAATTAATATGCAGCTATATTATGCATCAACCCTCTTCTGTGTGACCGAGACCCTTCTATAATGTTTGCTCACAAGTAAGCCCTGTTCAGCAAATGTCCTTTCCGATGTTGATTAAAAGTTTCCTGTTTCTAGGTCCTGCCTATTTCATTGCTGCTTCTTGACAAAGGATGGCAATTCCAGGAAAAAAAATGCTAGTGTTGAAGCAACCACTTTCATTTATACTTTTCAGTGGTTATGCACAGAGAAAATGTTTCTATACTCATTTTATTCTTAAGCACTTAGCAAAGTGATGATTTAAGTACTCGCCGTACTTTCATTCTGTTTAGGCAGATTATTCACTTAACAATAAATCATATTCAAATTATGGGGCAAGCAGCTACTTGGATTTCAGTGAGATCTGCTTCATTATCATAGATTGAACACCAATTAGAACAATGCCTTTCCTTTTCTGATTTTTGGAAGGAAGCTTTTATGTTCAGCTCAGGTGGGCAAAACTTGATGACTTTCTGTAAAGAAAGCTCTTTTCCCACATAACTTTGGCCCAATCTTGGTTTGCATTTTCATCAAAGGACACAGAGGGGCACATCTATCATTTTAATTTATTACATTACATGTATATCCTGCTTTTTCCATCCTGCAAGGAACCCAATGTGTCTTACATGTTTCTCCTCACAGCAGCCTTGTGAGGTAGGCTGAGATTCAGTGACTGGCCCCAAATGACCCAGTGAGCTACATGGCTGAGTGGGAACTAGAACCCAGGTCTCCCGGGTCCCAGGCCAACACTCTAACTACTACATTACACTGGTTCTCACACTTCCCTCCCATCGTTCACAGATGGTTCAGAACTGTTGCTATATATTCCATAGGATTCAAGTTCCTGCTTGTTTATTTCTTGATCACCTCAATGTCATGGGCCCAATCCTTCAAGCACAAACTCTGGCAATCTGACACAGGACAGCCCAAATCAGTGAGACTTCCTTTGTTGCAGCAAATCCCAGATTAGAAGTTTAATGGTTACTCAGTTCAGAAATCATATTTCTGATGATAATAAGCTATAGGCACCATACATAATTCCACAACAATCCAAGACTAATAATTATAACTGTGTCAGAGATCTAGACATCTTGGTTTCCCCATTGCGATCTCTACATCTCAAGATGAAAAATGATTCCTGGCATAAACCTTCCCAGGTCATCAAAGAGAAGAGTTTCCAAATACAGGGCAAGGGACTCAGAAGATTCTTGGCATAATCCATGACAGGCAATCTAAGACAAGGATTCTAGAAAAAGGCCTAAACAAATCCACATACCCAGAGTTTAATACAACCTTGAAATCTTCATTGGAACCTCAGCACTACAAATCCAAGAATCAAGACAGGTTCAAGTGTAAATCCAGATTAAACCCACATGCTCAGAGACTTTGATGACCATAGCTTTTACTTTGGTATCTCCATGTTACATGCGTCCAGGCATAGAAAAGTCCCAGAGTCAGGATCACTTCAAGCCAGCAAGCGCTTTGTCTAATTCATGCTGCACATACATAATCCATAGCAAAAACAGAGCTCAAGTTCTATGAAGAGCATAGCTATAGTTTGCATGGCATTACAAAGTTTAAAGAGACAAGAATCCTAACTAGATGAAGAATCTATGTGAAGAGTGCCTCAAGAGGCTCAGACAGTCATAAGTCCAAACAGGGAGGATTTCGGGCGGAGAAGATGACAACGTTCTTAGCAAAGGCTCCAAGCCTGGGCATTGGCTTAAAAGTGAAGGTGTGGCTGTGATAGCCTTTCTCCTAAGCAACTAGCTGACAAGGAATTTTAGTGCATCAACAAGGCCCCTGCTGAAACAGGGCATTTCCATTCAGCTCTCTGGAGTTGATGCTTCAACTTGTGAGACACCTGCGAAATCTTCCGACTTTTCTGTTTGGTTCTCACAGAGAGGCTGCCAAGGCCAAAGCTACCGGCTAGATGGGAGCAACTTAACTCCTGGCTGCTTTTCTCTGAGAACACTGACAGAGATTCTACATTCCACATGCTGAATAGGCCCAAACCCTTCCAAGCCACTTCTGATCAGATTCTGGGTATAAACTACAAGGCCCATTGAAGTGCTGGAGCTGGACCACAACACTCAAATGCAATATTTGTTCTAGGAGTTCACATATTTAGCTCAAGCCATCAAATGCTGAGTAAGCAAGTGATGAGGGATAATGTGATAATATGTATGCATGTGTGAACTGGGACAAAGTATATGACTTGGATACTAAGAACACGGGGATGCTTTGGCTGTCAGAAGAAACTTACCTCTTGGTTCAGCTGTATCATTGGGTCCAGTAGTACACATATTCTCTGGTACAGCACCCCAGGGCCCATAGGACAGATCAGAATTCTTCCTCCAACGTTGACAATAGAGCTATGATCTTAGATTCCTACTCTCTACCTCCTGGAATAATCCATATCCCTCAACTCTTCAATATGAGCCTCTGATGTCACAGAGGATGAAAAGGGGGAGGATCAGGAATATCGTGTTGAGTGGATCTAAAGTAGGGATGTGCTCCGATTAGAATCGGAGAATCAGAAGCGAATTGGCCTGCTCCGCCTTGACCAGAGGCGGAGTAGAAGCAGACCATGGACCCTTAGAAGCGCGGCGAAGAGAAGCGGCCATAGGCAGAGCGCTTCTCTTTTCGCGGAGCGTGCCGACCGCCATTTTGGAAAATTTCGCCCATAGGATTGCATTGCGGAAAACAAGAGGGGATAACTGTGTTGTTTTTAAAGCTATCTTTCTGAAAGTTCGTGTGCTTAGAGAGTCGTGGCTGGGGGGTCATTTTGAGCCTACTCTCAGCTCTCTGCGTGGTGCGGTTTGCTTGCTATAATTTTTTTTAAAATCAGGTAAAAAAAGCGGGAGAGGTACCTTTTTGAAGTGCTGAGAGGCAGAGTCATGATCACATTATCCCAAAGTTGGAGGAGGGGATAGGCAAAATGGGATACTAGTAACTTGGGATACTGGGAAACTTCTCTTTCTTAGTCTGAATGGACTTTTCCCAGTGTTTTTTAAAACAGTAGCCCCACCAAATGCACAAACACAACCTGAAATTATATACTAAGCAAATAAATAACAGATAGGAAACACAGCACTGCTACCCACCCTAACCTTGGTGAACAACTGAATAGATGTGGTGCAAGGGGATGAGGTCCCCTAGGGCATGTGGACATGCCCAGTGCTCACACACTGTGTCCTGCCCTTGGAGGGTCATCAGAGCCCTCCAAAGAGTAACCAGTGGAGAGAGACTAATGCCTATCATGAGTTGAAGTGTTAGTTTGCTTCTTAAAGACTGGTCCCTAGACAAGGTCAGTCAAATTGGCATATCCCCCTCCCCCTGGGCACGTCCACTTTCCTCTTACTGGTAAAAGACAGATATAGACTTTTTTTAAAAAATCTTCCTGTTGTTTATTCAGCAACACTGCTGCTTTTAATTCTACCCCTCCTTTGTTAATTTATTTATTTATTCCATTTTATATTTACACCCCATAGCCCAAGCTCTCCTAGCTTTCCTCTTCAGTGAGGTCAGGCAGGCTTTCATTGTGGTTCAACTCCTTATTGTTGTTGTTGTTATTATTATTGCTATTAATATTAATTAGTACTGCTATTATTAACATTACTGTTGTTGTTTTTGTTGTTTAATAATGGCTGTGATCACAGTGCAGTCAATCAACTCTGAAGCAAGGATCACAAAGCTTTACTCCTCCTAACCTCCTAGTTATGGGATGCAAAAGAAAAGGCATCTCTCTGTGCTGCTCCCGCCTCACAGGGATGGTTTGCATTATTGGCTTTGAAACTATCCTTGGCTCACTTCCTTGTGCCCCCAGAAATGTCTGCTGCCTGCCTGCCTGCCTGCCTTCCCCCACCCAGGGTGCTACTGTGGTGGGGCATCTGCCAGGACTGACTCCCCCATACTAGATCTATGGCATATCTCTGCCTGGCTCTCTGCCTGCCTGTCCTCCTCCTTCTCTGTGACTGCCTCGCAGGGATGGTTTGCACTTTGCAATGCATGACTTTACTGCTGGCTTTGAAACAAACCATCCTTTCCGTACTTCCTTATGTCCCCAGAAATGTCTGCTGCCTGCCTGCCTGCCCTCCCTCCCTCCCCTGCCCGCCTCGCAGGGATGGTTTGTGTGTGTCTTGCTTTGAATCAGGGGATAAGTCCTTCCTGCGCTCACTTAGACTTTTTGAAGTTCCAAATAAATTTTTCAAGTGTGGAAGAAGATTCATATAGGTTTATCTCTACTCCCCAATTCATGGCATGTTGGGATTTCCTTTGAAATGGGCCCATTGAGCTGTCTGCAGCTTTAAATCCCTGAGATACTGGGGTGTCTGATTTTCAAAATTTCCCCCAAAATCAGGGGATAATGGGATTTGCTTGAATCTTGGCATGCATGTGTATACATACATGAGGTGTCATGGTGCCTAATTTGACATTTCTAACGTGAAAATTGACATAGTTCTAGCATGGGACTTGATTTGGGGTGAGTTAAAAGGTTAAAGCCCCGCCAAAAATCAGGGGATGATGGGATTTGCTTGAAACTTGCCATGAATGTGGATCTAGATGGCAACTCTGAGGTTGCCCAATTTTTTTTATATGTCAAAATGTCAGAGCAAATCCCATGTTTGAAAATGGGGTGTCCGATTTTCAAAAATTCCCCGAAAATCAGGGGATGCTTCGATTGGCTTGAGTCTTGGCATGCATGTGTATCCATGGATAAGCTATCATGGTGCCAAGTTTGATGTTTCTAACATGAAAATTGACGGAGATATTGAAAGGGGTGTGAATTGGGGTTATGGGTGGTGCGTTAGAGGTTAAAGCCCCACCAAAAATCAGGGGATGATGGGATTTGCTTGAAACTTGTGGATCTAGATAAATGTGGATCTAGATGGCATCTGTGAGGGTGCCTGCTTCCAAGTTTTTATCTGTTAAAATGTCAGAGTAAATCCCATGTCTGAAAATGGGGTGTCCGATTTTCAAAAATTCCCAAAAATCAGGGGATGCTTGGATTTTCTTATTTATTTATTTATTTATTTATTTATTACATTTTTATACCGCCCAATAGCCGAAGCTCTCTGAGACTCATTTTCTTGAGTCTTGGCATGCGTGTGTATATTTCCATGAGGTGTCATGGTGCCAAACTTGAGGTTTCTAACTTTAACAGAAAAAAAGTTGTAGACTTTTTTGGATTTCAATGCAAGCCTATGGGGGGGGGGGGGAAAGCGGAGCTCCGATCCGGATCCGGAGCTTCGCAGAGGAGCGGAGCGGACTATAGGCGGAGCGGAGTGGACCGATCCACAATTTGCGGATCTGGAAGAGAAGCGGAGCGGGGGGTCCGTGCACACCCCTAAACTAAAGCTGTCCCAGTCCCAACCATGTCCTCAAGATAGGGAAACATTAAGAGCAGCCCTGGCGCTGGTCTAAATGATTTCCTTCCCATTGCTCGAAGATGATACAATATGCAAAAATCCAGCTCTCTACCTCCACCCCCCTAGGCAAACAGTACCTAAAATCCTGGGATGAGCCTTGTGCTCATGAAAATGTATCAGTAAAAACAGGAATTTTTAGAGCAAAATCAGAGAGACTTCTGCACCAGGATCTCAAATGTAATACTTAAAAGCAAAGCATTTTTCTTATTTAATCTGTATTTTTTTTAATTTGAATTGATTCCATTTTTATGATTTATGTATGATAGATATTGCACTTCAGAGTTTTAGCCAAAGTTTTTTGATTTATGTTTAATCGTGTAGTATAGCTGCTTTTGCATATGCTCTTCCACATTCCATTTTGTCTTCTTGGAGTTGTGTCAGTGATCTATGAGGCAACTTATCTGAATACCTTACAACTACAACAAAAATGAAGAATCCATTTATGGAGGTAAAGCAATATGTTATGTCCCTGATGTGTTCATATTCATGCTAATGTTTGGCTACACTCTACGCATTTCCCATGTACTGCTTTATGTATCTATGCAATCATGATGTGCTACTTCAGATTGACAAATTAATTTCTTTCTTTCTTTTCTAGAGCATTGCTTGGAACACATATCAGACTTTATCACAAATGGGCCAGAAAGTTTCACATTTATGCATGTAATCCCCATTAAATAAAATGGGGACATTAATTTTTAATTTTAAATTGTCCTTTTAAAAACTGGTTTACATGTATAAACGGATTTAAGAGTATGAAGCAGAAAAGGTAATGGTGCAAATCATATCCAACTGAGCCTGGATTTTTAAGATATAAATTAGCAGAGGTGCACATGGGCAGAAATCTGTGTGCTTTGACACCTAAACCACTTTAAGGACACTTAAAAAAAAGAAACAAAAACTTAATAATTCAGAGAGGGAAGCATTGCTCTGTCTGGAAAATCTCACTTATTGGAGGTGACATTTTGGTTGTGTACACATGATAATTTCTGAAAAGTACGTGTGTCTATGTCAAGTGTACATCTTTTCATGCCTCTTTACATATATATAACAAAGACTTTAAAAACTGCTCTAATGCTTTACTCCAATGTCTTACATATCATTGGCACTAATAGGTATAAGCCACAGTAATGCTGAACTCAGTAAATTCTTATTTAGAGTGCAGGTGAGCAGGGGCTCATTTAGCCTTTTCTCAGATACCCCCTGAATCCTAATCTCTGATTGATCAGACGCTTTGGGAGGCCAGAATGCCCTCCCCCAAATAATGCTTAGCTTTTATTTAATTCTTTACAGTGCTGTCCTATACAAGTATACTCAAAAGTAATCCCCATGGAATTCAATGGGCAGAATCCAATGGGGGTGCTTATGCCCCCATGGATTCTTTTCTTTTCTACTGATTCTGTACCACAGGCAGTGAATCTCATCAAATCTTGCATATGTGCACCACTTATGCAAGGGGGATTTAGCGCTTCCCAGGGGAAGCCCCAAAATGAGCGGAAATGCTCATTTCTGGAAGGAGGCAGGTCAGCAGACCTCCCTTTTGAGAGCTCCAAGAACCTTCCCCCTTCCAGAAACTAGTATTACCCTATTTCTTTGATTCTAAGACACACTTTTTTCCCCATATAAACATCTCTAAAAATGGGGTGCGTCTTAGAATCGCGGGTGTCTTAGGTTCCCCCCCCCCCCGTTGGTGGTACTGAAATTAGTGTGCATTTACAATCGATGGCGTCTTACAATCGAAGAAATACGGTACTACTCTTTTGGGGTTCCCTGAAAAATATCAACATTGCACAAGTGGTGGTAGCCACTTGCACAATCGAATTGGCAGGGCATATAAGAATCAGTGGGGGTGTAAGAACCTTTTGGATTCTGCCCAATGGCAAGTGAGTATAGGATTATAGCCTCAGAGTATTGAATGAAAACAGTATTTTGTAATTATTACAATTTTTTTATGAAGTAGTTCAGTCATTATCCCCATAATGCAGATATTCCCCGAGTGTGTTTTATTTTCTCTTGCAGCTCTTATAATTGCAATGACCTCTCATCCAATATTCAGTTCTTATCCTCAATTGCTACACTTAAGTGCCTCCTTAGATCCATCTTTTCAGCCTATATTTTCCTGATTAATCCTTTCCCTTCCCTCTTTAAAGAAAGAAGGGCCATAGCTCAGTGGTAGAGTGCATGATTTGTATACAGAAGGTCCTTGGTTTAATCTCTGGCATCTTCAGTTACAAGGATCAGGTCGTGAGTGATGAAAGATCTTTGTATGAGATCCTGGACAGCTGTTGCTGTTTCAAGTCGACAACCGTGTGCTGGATGGGCAAAGAGTCTGACCTTGTATAAGGCAGCTTCCATGTTCTGGAGAGGGACTGTAAGTCAATGGTAGAGCACATGCTTAGCATACAGAATGTCATAGAGCCAGCATGATGCAGTGGTTAGAGTGCTGGACTGAGATCTGGGAGATCCCGGTTCTAATCCCCACTTGGCCATGAACCTTCACTGGGTGACTTTGGGCCAATCACTGACTCTCAGCCTAACCTACCACACAGGTTTGTTGTGAAAATTAATGGAGAGGAGGAGGACCATGTAAGCTGGGTTTTTTTTTGGGGGGGGGAGGTGGAATATAAATGTAATAATAAATATGTTCAATCTCCACCATCTGTAGCAGTCTGTGAAGGAACTCTTGTCTGAAACCTTGGAGTTCTGCTGCCATGCCGTGTAGACAAAGCTGAAACATTATAAGCAACTTATTATATATTCTTACCTCTGTCTGGCTATATAAATGTGGTGTCCAGAAGGTTTGGTTTGGACCCTAATTTGGGTTGGGCCAATTTGGATATTGCTTGCTTTGACACAGATCTGAATCTGTATCTTAATTCACAAATCCAATCTCTTTGTGTTCAGGGGCATGTTCAAGAGCATGTTCAGAGGAGGGCAACGAGGATGATCAGGGATCTGGAAACAAAGCCCTATGAAGAGATACTGAAAGAACTGGGCATGTTTATCCTGGAGAAGAGAAGATTGAGGGGAGACATGATAGCACTCTTCAAATATTTGAAAGGTTGTCACACAGAGGAGGGCCAGGATTTCTTCTCGATCATCCCAGAGTGCAGAACACAGAATAATGGGCTCAAGTTACAGAAAGCCAGATTCCGGCTGGACATCAGGAAAAACTTCCTGACTGTTAGAGCAGTACGACAATGGAATCAGTTACCTAGGGAGGTTGTGGGCTCTCCCACACTAGAGGCCTTTAAGAAGCAGCTGGACAACCAGCTGTCAGGTATGCTTTAAGGTGCATTCCTGCATTGAGCAGGGGGTTGGACTCGATGGCCTTATAGGCCCCTTCCAACTCTACTATTCTATGATTCTATAATTCATGCTTCCCATTGACTGTCATTGGAAATCAACAAGTGGCTATCATTTTTTTCTGTTTCTCAAAATTGAATGCATTTTGAGGCACAGTAATTCCTTATGATGGAATTAATCCTGCCAAATTAGATGGAACAGTTTTTATGCTACATGCCTTTAAATTTTAATATATTTTTTTTTAAAAAAGGGGAACTGTTGACAACATCTTATTTCATGGTTGAACTGGATGATATTTCCAAAGTGGTGGATCAAGACTGCCAAGTTTCAGACGAATAGGTGCTAGGAGCTTTGTGCAAGAGCAGCTGTTATGGTCTGGGGCTTTCCAAAAAGGGGTTGTGCTCATCCTTCTATGTTTTTTGTGGCAGTACTTATGAAAATGACATGCAGCATAGAGGTGGTCCTGGTTAAGAAACCTGAAAAACTTTAGATGGACAGGTAGAAGGGGAGTGTTCAAATTGGGGTGGGTGCGGGTTAAGTGATCCACTTCCCTTTATCCATTGGGTGATTTCTTTTGGTACTTTGTATGCAAATAGCATATGTCATAGTGGTAGCTATAGGCAAAAAACTTGCAAAGTTGCAGAAGGATAGATGCAGGGAGTGGGGAGTTATGATGAATGCAAAACAGTTTGAGACATGTTTGTTTTGTGCTGAATTGGTACCAAAGTCACAAAGTGCAACAGGACAGGGATGGATGATGGATGTGGAGCATACAGTGGAAGAGGCAGAAGGACTTAACATCCTACATTTTCCTAGAATGTGCACAACGTTACACCCTTCCAGGTCACACAAACTCCACCATGCCTCTTTTAACATTTGTGAGAGAGGGAGGACGCATGAAAGAAGACACAGACACCAGAGCTTTGGGTATAACTAGGGCCTCTTTATTAAATAACCATGTTAATCCAACCCTCCCTGGATCTGAGTGTGACAGTGCGGGAATCACTCTGCTACTCAGGCCTACTGCCTGTCAAAGGGCGAGCTACTCTTCAAAGCAAGAAGACATTTCACCGGCTCCCTGCTTATGCGACACTCTGAGAGTGTGGGGAGACCCTGCCACTGCACCCCCGCCCGCTGCCATAAGGGACAGCGGGTAGATGCAGCCAGCATGGTCTCCAACTGCACACCATAGCCTGACTCATGAGTCGCACAACCCAGAGGAGCAGGACCTCTGGCTATGCAGCTCACCGCCAAGGGTGCCAGTGTGCTCACCGTCCCTGTCCTATGTTTACATTCCTGCACCTTCCTGCCACAAAAGGAGACCAAGCCTCAGCTTAGGTCTCCTTTCCCCCACCGACCCGGGAAGAAATCCCACAGTCCCACACTCAGATCCTGCAGGAAAATGTCATTTCCTGCATCGGAAAGGTGGACCCCATCTGCCCTATATAACTCTGGCCTGTTTGGCGAAATATCAGGGTGAGGGATGACCCATCCCCGCTTTCCCCATAAAAAAGCTCCAATTTCTCTGTTCACTTTGTGAACTGCCTTATTTAAACCTTTAATATTGTGTCCCTTGCGCCAATGGCGCCGAGGCAACATAGAGGACCAGACGATCCACGTCAGTGGCCGTCGTCTCCAAATATACTCAAAATCCTGCCTAGCCTGCAGAATCAGTGCCCTTCCTTTTAGAAGGTCCAAATCGTTGCCTCCCAGGTGAATAACCAACACCTGCGGAGGGGCAAACTTAAACTCGAACTGTGATAAAGTGTAAAAGAGACCTCCCCATCTCAACCTCGCCGTCCAAGCCAGTGTACGGCAGCTTCAAATCCAAGCCTCAACTGCGAGCCCATGCTTGTCCAAGACGCTCTGCGACTGGCCCAAAAACCATACTGTGCCCGCATAAGAGAATCAAGGGGAGGTCCGACTTGTCTCAACAACTGGTGAAGAAAGAAACGATTAACTGCAAAGTCAAATGCTTAGCGAACATAAGTCTTAAAGGCTCTGGAACGCCATCTTCCGATGGTCCTAATCCTTGTTTCAGGCATCCCGGCCATTGCTGCAGTAGAAGCAGCTCCAATACGGAAAGAGTGTGTTCCAAATTGGCAATGATCCAAACCCATTGCCTGTAACGCTTTCTTGGCTACTGACCAAAACTGGAATTCGGTTAACGGAGATTTGTCACTATGACGGAATAGGTAGCCTTGCCCTAATCCACTTGTGAACAAAAAGGCTCTCAATGCAGCCACCGGGCAAATCTCTGGATATATAGAAGAAGCTAATACTATACTGGTGCCTCTTGCCCTCAGATACCTCTTGGATTGTCTGAGGGAAATCCTAATCTCGTCTCCATTGAATGATATATCCCTAATTAGAAATGCTTTATTGGAAACATCCTTCTTAGAGGATGCTAGCACCTCGCTGATGCGAAACACCCCCAAAAACATCAAGGCGCCAGCGTGAAACAAGTCCTGTTCATATGGTGATGAACAAAGAGCTGCCCACTGCGGCCGCAGTCCCAAGAGTATCTCCGGAGTAATAGGTTTACGTTTGTCCGGAGGGGCTGGGGCAATTCTAGCCCAACCCTCCAGCGTATGTCTGATTCTAGGGTCAGAGGTTGTATCTTTAAACCCCTTTATCATGGCCTCAAAGGTCAGTCCTGCCAATTTCCCCTTTAAAGTTTAATAGCTATACCTCTATTGTGAGAAACTACACAGAACTGCATTAAGTGTTCTATGGGAATGGGCCACTGGGCCACTAAACCTAAGGACATCCTAAAGGCGTGGAATTCCCTACCTGCGCGCTCATATAGAACTCTGGTACCTGGGGCCACAGATCTCCTCATGGCTTTCAATACTTCGTCCCTACAAGATCCCAAAATTGTTTGGGCATGGGATCTGGATACTGCCGAGCTGCAGGGGCCAACTCCCGGAACCTGGACATCTGGTTGCGTGACAAAGCATCAGCGATTCCATTATCCAGTCCGGGAACGTGCCGTGCATAAAATAAAATATTAAATTGGAGACACCGGTAGCGTCAGCGCTCTGACCAGTCTCATTACCCGCTTATTCTTGGAGGACAAAGAAATGACTACCTGTATCTTGGCCTGGTTGTCACTCCAGAAGTGTATGGATGAATTGGAAAGGAGATCTGCCCACAACTATACTGCCAAGACAATTGGAAAAATTCCAAAAAGGTTAAATCACGGCAGATGCCCCCTACTTTCCAATGCATTGGCCACTGCTGGGCACACTAGCGGTCCATAAGGATTACTCAAAGCCATATGACATAGATGCATCGGAATGCACCTGTAGCTGTGCCCCCGAAAGTAAGTCAGCCCTCCAAAGGAAACACCGTTGTACTGGTTTAGGAAAGAAATCCCTACCTCAAGGTCCGCCCTCATCTTGGCAGATACTCGGATGCGGTGAAGGGGTCACTTGACGCCCTTCATCGCATCACATAGACATCTGGAAAATGCTCTGTCATGAGCTATCACTCTACAGGCAACTAGCTCCTGAACTAGCTCCAACTGGCCCACTAGCTCCTGAAGTTGCCTGGGAGTGATCTTATGGGCCTTGGATATAGCTCCGATAAGCTCTCTAAGAGATTCAAGTTTATCTCTCGGGAGGCTACCAGTCTGATTATGGGAATAAAACTGTATGCCCGAAATGTTAAAGAAATAAAGCCTAGTCACGGTATAGCTAATTTCGCAATGACAATGATAGTTCCTGAATCCTAATTGGGCTGGGGTCCGTTTGTAGAAGGGCCCGAGCCACTAGGCTTGCCACCTGGGCGGAATTCCCTTCCACCTTTAGAACCTTTGATCTTAGGACATCCTGAATGCGGGTGTGCCCCCCCACAAATGGAGCACTCATGCTTAAACTTGCATTGTGTGCGCATACACGTGCCTTTGGAGCTAAACTCACAACATAGTAACCGGGGTTGAACCAATTGCCCGGCTAGCCCCCGAATCTGTGAGGGCCCCGCCGGGTGAGAAAGGATATGTCCACTGTCCGCCCTCTCACCAGAAACTGGTTTGGCAGGGGTCATGAATTGCAGCCATAGCTCTGGCTCCTTCACGTCCCATTTGACCTTTGGGTTGAACTGGGCTTTCAATTTGAAAGCCTTGTCATATCCTAACCATGCAGGACCTAGGTATTCAGTGTAGCATCTGAAAATTATATCTAAATATTTAACTAGCACTGTTGCCTTTTTGGGGTGCTTCAGTAAAGCTACCCCAAAGAATATAATGTATCCGGCCAACCAGTTGGCCCAAGTTCTCTCCACCTTCTTCTTTTTACTACGTTCCTGGTCCCTTTCTTTGTTATTATCCTTGTCTTTCTGCTCCTCCTCTCTGAATAGGAGAGAGAACAGATCAACAAATTTGCCCTTCCAGATCCTCTCTTTAGTGGCAGGTAACAGATGATACCCCACTGGCGTAGAAATTGCTCCATAAGGGATATTGGATCCTTTGGCTGAGGAATAGGGGTCATCCTTTGCTTCCTCCATACTAGTTTCAGCTTCGGTTTGAGTTGTTTGTGAAGCCACCAGAGTAGACGGACTAGGTTCAATGCTAGGGGCTGTTGTTGTCTGCGTCTCAGCTACAGCTCTCACAGGGGTACTATTCGTGGGTTGCCAAATGGGCACAGAGGCTTCTGGGGTTGCCCGCTGAGGGCTTTCCATTTCCTGAGTTTCCTCAAGCTCAATGGGTCTAGAAAAAGGCCAGAATGGGCTAATAGCCCAAGGAGGCATGCCCCAGTGTGAGAATGGTGAAGGTGGAAGACCTGCTGTGGTGCAATGATACTCACTGTGTGTGGAACTGCCCGATGCCACTGGCGTAGCCCTAGACACAGGTGAAGTAGACACTGCCGCTTGAGAAGCCTCAGCAGTTTGCATAAGAGACGAAGCATCTTGCTCTGCACCTGTTGCTTGCCCTTCAGGAGATTGTTCTGCAAAAGGAACTACTGGTGAATTATTTGCTCTTTTACTCTTATGCCTCTTACTTCTAGTATTTAAATCCTTGGCTTTCAATTGTTGCTTAAGAGCTGCATTGTCACGCTCCAAGGCTGCAATGCGCTGTAAGACCAAGGACATTGAAGAATCCTCTTCATCAGATGAAGAGGCCAATGGTGTTTGCATACGGCGCTTAGAAAGCTGGCGGGGTGCCCTACCCTTTCCTTTACTCCCCCCAAGACTTTTCTTGGAAGGCATGGTGAAAGCTGGAAACAACCAAGGTATAGAAATATAATGAAGCGGGTAGCGCAGTAGAACTAACACAGTCAAAATAGCACAAAACGTACAGCTTGCAAAATCAGGTGACTGAATAATTCTAGGCTAGTAAATATAAACCCTAGCTAACCCCACCTATTGACTAAGCAACATGATGCAGAGCTAATATAACAACTGAAAGAATAAGTGATCTAAGCAGAATAAAGATAAGTAAAATGAGAACAACTAAACAAACAGTTTAAAGAAACTCTTAAATTTGGTCTCCCATCTAAACCCTGACCAGACCAACCCTGCTTAGCTTCAGCAAAGTGGCTGGTTCATATACACTCAGGCTGTTCCCTGGAACCTAAAATAAGAATGCTTCCAAGCCAACTAAATAAATGAAAATGCTAAGGCCTGGGTTGCGTGTGGAGCCCACGTGGAAAGAAATGAGAGCGGGAAATAATAGCTGTGAGATAAGATGAATGAAGAAATCCAATAGGGAATAGTGAGAAAAGCAGCACCAAAAACACACAGCCCAAAAATAAAAGACAAAATAATTCCAGGCAAGAAACGTCCAAAGCCCAAAATTACTAGCCTATAATTAGGCCAGAGAGATGAAAACCAAAAGTAAACGCTAAGAAAATGAATAAAGCAGATAAAATAGGAAACGAGTCAAAAGCGAAACTAAAACTTTTTAAAATTGGTCTCACCTCAACTAAGACTAGACCCCGCCCTTCTTAGCTTCAGCAAAGTGGATGGCCCATACGCATTCAGAAACCCCCCAAAATAGTACAATACTGTAAGGCAAACCGCCTGAATGTACAAAAGGGTCTGGGCCGCGTGGGCCGCACACGTGGCAGAAGGCCAGAAGCAGGGACTAAATACGATGCCCAGAGAATGGTAAGGGGGGAAACCATGGAAAAAAAGGGGGCGTGTTGGCAGATCAGGGCTGGGACCGGGAACGCGTGGGACGAGAAAAGGGGTAAGTTTGTCCCTCAAGGTGATCCACCGTCCCTACTGTGGATGGCAAAGGCCGGGCCGAGAACCCACCCGAAGGCAGCCCCAACAAGTTTGACCCGAAAGGTGACCAACTGTCCCGACTGTGGGTGGAAAAGGCCGGGCAAAAAGCCCACCCGAAGGCAGCCCCAAGACCCACTAGTCCTCTTAAACCTCCCCCCCTTGCTCCAAACCACAGAAAAATTAAAGAAGAACGCTGTCGTCGCTGCCTGCCAAAGCCGCCACACCGCCGAGATTTAAAGAAAAGCCTCGCTGCCGCAGTCAAGCCGCCAGGCCGCCGATTTGTCGCCAATTTGCCGCCGTGCCGCAGAAGACGAAGAGCCTCTCCCATCCGTGCTGTCCGATCGACAGCTAAAAACCGAAAGAGGCCGAGCCTTGGGCGGTGCGGCTTTTATAGCCACAGCCCCGCCCCTGACTCACGAGGCTCACACTCAGAGCCACGTGAGTCCTCTCCTTTCCAGCCCCTCCCAACTCCCAACTGTTGCTTTCCCGCCCAAACTTAGGTTGGGCGGGAAACATATTTTTGCTCCTGGGATAAAGAACAAGGAAAGAGCTGCAATATATTAGTTCAACATCCCTCCTACAAAGCACTGGGGTTGGAAAGCCTTAGTAAAAACATTCAGAGCTTTCAGTCACAAAATTAAACCTCCTCTGTCCTCCCTGGTATTTTCTTAACACAATAAGCCATAGCCACCGCCTACCTTGGCTTGAATATTAAAAATGGGCACTGGTACTCACTGTAATCCACAGCCCAGACATGGTGGGCTGTGGTGATCATGCAAATTGGCCCTTTGTTTTTGTGTGCCTACAAATCCCAAATTTTCACCAGTGTTCAGATCTGGTCCACTTTGAAGTAGCCCTGCTTTGATTCTGACAACTCCTGAATCTGTCCGGGTCAGCTTGATTCAGTTTGGGATTCAGGATTTACCTGAATTCTAAGCACACTCCTGAGATATAGACAAAAAGTTAGACACACACATACACATAGTTGGAAGGGGGAGAGAAAATGTATACAGATTGAGCTTTTTTATATTTAACTTTTGCACAACTCCTAACAGAGTTTAGGCAGTTTAGGACCTTCTCTTCTGCTGCTCCCAGACCGTGGAATGGCCTGCCGAGGGGACTCATCAACTTAATAGTCTTTTAGCATTTAAGAAAGCTATAGAGACTGATCCAGCAGGCCTATCTAGTGGAATTTTAGGATGTTTTTAGAATGTTTTAATAATGTGTACTACGTTTTAAATTCAATTTCATGTATTTTATACTTATTGTTGTTCTCTGCCTCCATCCAAATGGAGAGGCGGGTAAGAAATGAATTTATTATTATTATTATTATTATTATTATTATTATTAAAAATAAAACCTATCATACTAATGATTACCTTATATCTCATGATTTATGACGTAAACCTGATTTATCATAGAAATTAAAAGCATCTCTAAAACTAAAATTATAGCATACATACTAAATGTATAAAGAATGGTGATAGCAGCAGCAGCACATACTGGAAATGTGTAAAGCCAATCATCCCCTGGAAGATATTATCTCCATTAGGGATGCAGGAGGCATTTCCAAGGTTTGATGTCCAACACGAACCTGTTGCAGTTTCAAAGCATTTGAAATGTGCTGTGAATGTGCATCAGGTCTACCAGCAGTGGGATCTCTTGAGTAGGTTCTCTCAGTGGAGGGTCTGTTCCCTTGCTTCTCGCCTGGTGCTTCTGCCTCTGTAGAATTCCTTTGAAGTTTTGCTGGCGTGCATGCGAAGTGAAACTTTGAACTTCCAACTTTGAAATCAGGAGGGTTGTATTAACAGCATTTCTCTCCCAAATGCTTTTAAAAGGACCTTTAAAAGGCCACCCCCCAACGTATCAAAACTTTCTTCTCCATCCGTTCCTTCCCAAAAGTCTTAGTGAAGTGTAAGAATTTAATACATACACAAATTTTACAGACCATAGGCTTTAGAGCAACACGGAATTGAAGGCCCTGATGTAGGGAGCCACTTATGCATTGTCCCGAAAGAGCAAATGTATCACCAGAAATGAGGACAAAAGAGAGCGCCAGTTTGTCTTAGCTGAGGCTGGTGGCTCTGATTTTGGTGGGACTTTGAATCCGTTCTGGGTTTCAGTCAGAACCAACCAGAAATCTAAAAGAGCTTTCCAAATGCTCAATGCTATCCCCCAAAATAGGTTCAGTACCCTGGATAGCTCCTTTAGTGTTCTGGCTGGTTCTGAGAGAAATCCAGAATGGATTTACAGCCTCACTAAAATCGGAGCCACCAGCCTCTTCTGTTTTGTGTAAAATATGCATATGCTAATTTATACATGTAGATGCAAATTTTGAAATGTTACTATAACTTAGAGAGGCACTACATCTCACCAGAGCGAGGAAGACTGTGACCAGCTGAACATTGTTCCTGCTCAGTCTGCAGTCCATGGGCTCTGGGTGCTTTAGCTTTCAACTAGATCTGGACAGGACAGTCCTTCAACTAGAGGATGCCTTCTGTAAAGTAGGACACATGGCCACTTTATCCTGATGAACTGACCTTTTGAGGGGAATATTGTAGGAGAACACCATCAAGCCTTTCCCTTAGGCACGGTACTTTCAGAAATCAGAGCTACAGTAACAATAAGGTAGTTCTAAGACCAGATGCCTGAAACAGATGGTCAAAAGGGCTAAAATGAATGCATGTGGGGGGGGGGGCATGTGTGGATTCTGTGGAAGCAGTCTAGTGTTAGGAAACTACTCGACTTTCACATGTTCATTAGAAACTGCGTAGAGAATGCCACTTCTCACACCATTGTATGGACTGCAAATGATTACGAACTCTACCATGGCAATCTTCTAATTCCTGGATGGAACTGTGCTAAGCTCTTCACACAGGGGCTCTCTTCACACAGTGAATGCATGCGTGGTAAAGATGAACAAATCTGTCAATTGTGCTTCTTTTAGTTTTGCATTTCTCCAGTCTTAAGTTCAGTTCACATTGAACTTTGAGAATTTCTCCAGTCCTTATGTTAGGGTGATCCCAAACCTGGAGTATTTTTTTTAAAAAAAAGTTTGTGTGAAAATTCATAAGCATTTTGTGCACATTTGTTCTAATACATACATTTTTGTACGTATTGTTTTGCAAGCAATTTTCTTAACATAATGTGTTTTTGAGTGCTGTTTTCTCTAATATATACATTTCGTATACTGTTTTTGGCTGGAGAGCTCCATTGCAAAATTCAGAGAAGTGCAAGTTTT
Organism: Elgaria multicarinata webbii; assembly: GCF_023053635.1. Taxonomy (NCBI): domain Eukaryota; kingdom Metazoa; phylum Chordata; class Lepidosauria; order Squamata; family Anguidae; genus Elgaria; species Elgaria multicarinata. Next base: position 67,385,424 of record NC_086180.1, read on the forward strand.
CAAGGATAATGGAATTTTGGGGTGCATGGTGGGCCCAAAGTGTGAAATTAGGTAGATTTGCATTAAAATTAATTTATCTTCCATCGCTAATGCAGGGCAAGGAGTGCTGCTCCCTTCCCCCTTGCACTTTAAACGAAGCTCTGAAGAGGCCTGAAAAGGCCTAGTGTTCCCTAGGAAACTAATGGCAGAACCAATTGTAGTGGTGCTAGTTGCTTGAGCCTGGAAAAAATGGCAAAGTATTCTGACTGGGAACTGAGATGCCTGCTTGTTATAGATGGGGAGTGCTTAGGTGGAAAACACAGAGAAAGGGAACGTTAGAAGTACAAAGGCCATGTTTCAGCTTGATCTTTGGAAAGCTGTAGAAACAAGGTGAGTGGCAGTTAACACCATTTCCCCCGTGTTAGAATGGCAGCACAGAGCTGTGGTTCTGTTAAGTCTTAACCCTGAGACTCACTCATGTCACCGAGATCAACACTATGTATTTACATACTTAAGCCATTTGACAGATCTGGGCCCTAATGAGCACAAAATGATATTTTAGTTGTGCTGCAAACAGGGAAAGCTGTAGGAAAGTGAAGACCTTATTTGGTTAGCATTTGCAAAGCACACACTTAAATGACTTGTAATGCATACGACTCAAAAAAATCTGGAAAACATGGAGGATTTCCTTCCCCCTTCCTACCTGCTCTTTATGAATGTATTATTTTTGAAATCTGCTCAAGCTATTTGAAAAATAATAATAACCTTTTAGCATTAGGGGGTGTGAGTGATACATTTTGGTTTCCGAGTTAGGAAATGTGTTTTTCGGCAAATGTTATAAAAGCAAAGCTTCAAAAACAGTAGCATATCACTACTGCCTTAGAGAGGGTACATTGGCTTCATCCCACATTTTGAGATTCAAGGAAGGGCAACTTATTCAGCATTAAGTACTGAATTGGGAATATACCATCAGCTAGAATGTGCCAGCTAATCTGACATGTTGCGCTATATATAACTTGCATATACACAGACATATGGTAGACACATTAGTCTTAGCAAGGCTGCATTGGTCATAGGCTTGTTTTAGAAGAATACAAATTTTAGGTTTCTCACTTGCAATGTTGCAAAGAGTAATATGGAAATGTGATTAGAATATCTGATTAGATCATCTAGAAGTGTAAATTAATATTTCAAGCTGAGTACAAATAGCCTTTCAAAACTCTCTACCCTATTTGTGGGCATAAAATTGGGGCATTCCAAACTATAGATTTAATGTAGGGTGACCATATGGAAAGGAGGACAGGGCTCCTATATCTTTAACAGTTGCATAGAAAAGGGATTTTCAACAGGTGTCATTTGTATATATGGAGAACCTGGTGAAATTACCTCTTCATCACAACAGTTGAAGCTGCAGGAGCTATACTAGAGTGACCAGATACAAAAGACGGCAGGGCTCCTAAAGCTTTAACTGTTGTGATGAAGAGGAAATTTCACCAGGTGCTGCATGCATACAAATGTCACCTGCTGAAATGCCCTTTTCTATGTAACTGTTAAAGATACCGGAGCCCTGTCCTCCTTTCTATATGGTCACCCTATTTAACAGCTGAATACTTTGGATGCAGTGGAAGTTTAGGAAATTAAAAGATGGATAGTAATAGCTTGGATTTAAACAAGCCACAACTTTATTAAAGAAACCTGGCATAATAAACCAGCTATTCCAATCAGTGTAGAGGGGATTGTTATCCTGCTTTCTGTTTTGCTGCTCAGGAGATGGTCATGGAGAATTAGTTGAGATGTGTTCCTGCATCTAGTCATCACACCCAAGAGCAACATCAGATAAGATACCTATTCACCTTCTGAGAAGAGTGTTCCAGGTTTCATGACAGAGACCACTACAACCTCCAAAGGTTGTACTGTGCCTTTACCAACATAGACAGATGGTTGACTCATGGGCTGCTCTTTCTTGCAAGTGTCCTGTGTCATGGCATTTGTAAGCAATACCTGTACTTTCCTTCATGGTTTTCCACATCCATACTGGAATTCTTTCATCACAACCATTGGGGGAAGAAGCAGATTAGTCAAAGAGAAAACAACAACAACCAAATAACTTATTTCAATTTAACTTGGGAACACCCAAGGGCAATCCCCCAATGTGTCCAACCAAGAGCAATGTATAAAACACTTACTATTGTTTTTACCCTTCTCCACCCCCATATAAGGTTTGCTCCCACTTTAAGGAGTGGCTTGGCGAGAATGCTCCATGCTACGTCATATGGTAGCATCATCCCCAGGAGCATTCTGAAGAAAAATATGGCTATTCTCATGATGTGGCATTATTGCCATTGGGGGCATTCTTAGTATTTTTGGAGGGGGGTTCAAGCAAATTGAATTCCTCAAAGATTAAGGGCAGTTCTACATGAAGCTTTTATCCCACACCTTTATTGAGGCTTCTGCTTCCAGATTCTTTGCAGGATTAAGTTCAACTCCTTTACATGTTTTTTTTTCTGGGTTGCTCTTTCTCTGCCTTTCTATATGTTTCACTATACAACCACTTGATGGTGCTGTAGTATAGCAGAATTGTGCAATTAAATGGAGAGTTCCATGACACAATTCAGGATATACCAGGCTTTCCTCATTAGGACCTCCCCCCGCCCCCACAATAATGGTTGCAAAGCATGAGAGAAGCCCCAGAGGATGAAGATGTCATGTAAAGGAACTGTAAATTACCATGAGTGAGAAATCATGAGTGCACAATAAAAGCCTCATGTAAGAAAGCTCTAATTCAATCTTCAGAGAGGGGAACTGGGTGAATGTCTCAGTTACACTACCTCCAGCATTAATTTGTTTTAAATATCAAGTTCTTTCCATCCTGAATAGGAAGATATTTGTGATATTTGGTTAATTCTGATCACACGTGAACTGAACTGAAATTCTCATCCATCTTCACTGGCCAAAATCAATAGGAACAGTTATTCCCGTCATTGACTTGCTTGTCATATAGCTGTTAAAGATGAGGAACATGGCAGAAAAAAGAGAGGGGTGGCAACAGGGATTTAAAACCCAAGTTTTAAGAGTGAAGTACTCAAAGCCCTTTGCCTGGATGGATGGATCTGCTACATTAAAAACAAACAAACAACTCAAGTCCTTTGCATCACAAATATGAAGACATTTTCATGTTTTCATGAATCCCTTTTTCATAAAAAGAACTGAAATGAAACAGGGCTGTTTTGACTCATGCCCAGCTGTTAACAAATCTGAGCTGATGTTTCTAGCACAGCATGAACCTCCATAGTTCATGTTAAGTTTATGGCTTAACATCCTGGCTAATCAGCTTGTTGGGGAACCTAATACATCTCTCTCTCTTCTCAAAAGCTGAATAGGTAACTTATCTGGTGTAGCTCCTGGGTGAGATGAGCTGTAGCAGGAAGACATCTCAACTAGCTCCCTGTGACCATCTCCAAAACAGAAAGTGTTATAACAATCTCCTTTACATTGGTTTGAATAGTTGGTTTGTTATGCCATGTTTAACGTTCTGACTTTCTTAATCCAAGGTATTATTATCCACCTTTTTATTTCCTAAACATATACTGCATCTGAAACATTCATCTGTAAAGTCTATAGCTGGAATCTCAACTATCTCAGCTTTGAGAGAATCCCAAAGCAATGGAGACAGTCAATATGTGGTAAACCTATTCCATACTGCACCACCTGCAAAAAATAGATGGCACACTGCGGGATCATAGAAGGCTCAGTTTTAATTCCTAGTCCATATTCCTCCACCCATGAGCATTTTAATGTGTTAAATTGGTATCTCAAGCAAAAGAGAACCATCTGGCAGAGATAAGATGCAGTTAAGATGATCTCTTAAGGGAAGTCTGTGCTCAATCCTCTTTGGATGGGCAGGTAGGAGCTGTGACATGCTTCATAGTTAGAGACTTAAATCATGGCTCAAAGTCTAGAAAGCTGCTCATGTAATTTTCTCTTTGGCTTCAGCAGGTGGGGTTGGGAATTTGTAGTGTGTTTGATGAGCAGTTGCATTTGCTTTTTTAAAGTGACATTAAAAACCTTTACATGTGAAGCGTAATTAATTCCCTGAGTTGGTATTTGTTGGAATTTAAATTACTGTTATTTATTGGAGCGATATCACATCTTCCAGTTAATGTGTTGGGGTGGATTCTTTAACAGTTTGTATAATCTGATTTATGTGAGGATGTTGGTACTTGAACATGGCATCAGTGCAACACAAATCTTTCCTTGGGCTCATTTTGAGATGATTCTCAATATCGGTGACTGTGAGCTTCGGCTATTGGGCGGTATAAAAATATAATAAATAAATAAATAAATAAATAAATAAATAAAGTAGACATAGGGCTCAAGTACACTAAGCAGATATCCACTATGAAAGTGGTATGAAAGAGGTATATAAAAGGCAGGAGCCACACTACTACTTTATAGTGGTACTGAAGTGCACTGACAACTGTTGGGGCTCATTGACACATACCATATACCACTTTCATAGTGTTATATCCTGCTTGGTGTAGATGTGTCAATGGGCCCCAACAGTTGTCAGTGCACTTCGTACTGCTATAAAGCAGTAGTGTAGATCCTGCAGTGCACTTCAGTATCACTATAAAGCAGTAGTGTGGCTCCTGACTTTTATATACTGCTTTCATAGTGGAATATCCTGCTTGGTGTAGATGAGCCCATAGTGGTATAGTGGTAATATTGTTTAGTGCTGTGCTGAATCCTGTCCCCTATTTTCTTGAACCTTTTCCTTTCCCTGTGAAAGAGGCATTGGTTTTTTTCTGCCTCTTTCACAGGGAGAGGGAGGAATTCAGATAATTTTCCACTTGGGGAGTGGGAGGACAGGTTTTCTACATACCTTCTTAAGTGTAGCCACTTGTTGAGGAGTCTTCTTTCTTTTATATTTTAAAAAAACACCCCTGGCACTTGAAGGAGCTTGGTGGTTCTTCCTGAATGCCTGTTGGAGACCATGTGACCTCACCCTTTCTTAGGCATTCAGGAAGAACTCCTGTGCTTCTGCAAGTGCTGGGGGTGGGGTTTTTTAAAGTAAAAAATGGAAAGAGGATGCTTCAAGAACTGCCTACACTTGAAAATTCAGTTCCCTGTAGCTGCTGTGACAATTGCAGCTCAATTCACCAGGAACAGGGTATTTTGAAGGAGGCGGCAGGTGATGTCAGCATCCTTGCTAATGAAAAAAAGGTGTCAGTGCCCCATCCGTGGCTCCATGATTCCACTGCATATGATAGGGCATGAGAATTACATATACTCTTCCACAAGGCACGAGCTTTTACATTGATTTGCACATTAGGTCATACATGGAATGGATGTTGTGCCCAGTTGCAATGCTCCATCACAATTTTTTGTCCTAGGCTCATCTGAACTGGCATTTTGTCAGCAGAGTGGCATGCTGGGAAATTGTGCTTATAGGATTCTAGTAGCTAGGCACATGATCTGTCATTCCAAAAGGCAGTTTACTTGCCAGGAGATTGCTTTATAAAACATTTTGCATTTTCATACAGGAGGGTATGACCTTCATAATTTACTTGGAGCTTCTCTTCTCATTACCTATGAGATACTCAATCAGAGAGAGAAATAAATTATATTGTTCAACTGCTTTTTCTTATGTATTCTGTTTGTAAAATGGGTATTTTCCATTGACCCGAGGTATTTGTAACAATGATGTGTTCTCCAGTTATAAATATTGATAGAGCAAAGATGAAAACATTTACACTTGGAATATTTGATTAGCTTCTCAAACACTTATGGAATAAACATTAGCACCTCAACAAAAAGGAATTATTTGTGTATTTAGAGAAAAAAACACAAAAGCAACAACAAATCACGCTCCAGGGTTGTTGTTTTTAATTAAATTGCTTCTTCCACCTATTGCTTTATTTTTATTTCTTTCTCAAAGGTTGAACTTTATGCTCAGTGTTATGGAGCAATATTCAGCATATGTAACTGTGTGGATTACAGCTCAGTGGGGAATGAAACGGAGGCCGGCCAAAATGAATCGTTTATTGTACAGGAATGTCAGCTAGCCAATGTCAGCATCCCCCATTAGAGTCCATAAATCTACTCCGCTTTTCAAAATATCAGGATGTCTAATATTTAAGGGACAAGAGCAGCACTCGCTCAGAACCAGTTCTAATTAGCGTAAGCCGCTGTGTGAGGTTTGACAAGACACTTGACCTGCCTGTGCCTCAGTTAACCCAGCTGTGAAATTGATAAAAGCTATTGTGTAAAGGCAAGAGCTGCTTAAAAATAAATCAGGCTGAGGAGCAACATGTAAGAGTGAGGATGTTGTGGGGAAAGGATGAGAAACCACAACTATACACATTATTTTCTATGAAGATTGTGTGTGGTGTGTGTGTGGGGGTGAGAGACAGAGAAAAATTCTGTTTGTAACTTTGGAATCGCTTCAATCTGTACTGCTCAAAACTATTGCAAATCATGCAAAGATGCTTTGATAATCGAGATAGGAGCAGCGTGGGCAGCAGTCTCACATGACTGGATTTAGTGAGCCTTGGTAGTATCATTACCCTATCTGGGAACAGTGTTTCAGATTTCAGGGGTAGAAAGACATGTCAGCGGAGATGCAAAACTTGCTTTCTTTGAAGAGGATGAAGGCATTTTGTTGTCACTATTCTCTGTATTTTAATATATTCCAATAACAGCAGTAAAATGACCTAAGCAAAGCAGTTGGTCTGATAGTTATGGATGGAAAGTTTTGGTTCACGTTAACTCTGATTGGTTTTTCCCCATAATTAGAACATAAGACATTACACCAACAGACCCTCTAGTCCAGCACTCTGTTTATACTGGCCAACCAGCTGTTGAGGAATCCACAATCAGGATACGGGTGCTTCTGTTCTGTTTCCGCACAAATCTGCTTTTTTAAAAGAATCAAAATGCATTTTATATACAGAGAGCAACCCTAACATTCCTTGAACGCATCAGAGGGGCCATTGGGTGCAGTGGACATAAACACCTCTTCCAAGAGGAGATGCCAATTTGAAAAGTGAGGAAATAGATATGTTAGGAGTAGAACAGTGTTATGGGAGGGGAGAGGCCATGGATCTGCTGGATCCCACAGCTTTTCAGCCCTTGTTCCTGCCAGAGAGGCATGCATTAGATGGATCAGAGACCCATTTAGTGTAAATAGCATTAGCGGAGCACAGATAGGCAAACATACCCTCTGGTATGCCTTCCACCCTGCCAACAAGAGCTCAGCAGGGCTTAGGGTGAATGGTTCTCCCCCGCTCATATCAGATCCCTCCATTATTTGTGCTAGAAATGTGCTCAGTTATTCAAGCATCAGTTTAGACTGTCCTCAGCAGCCTGTGACATTCGCTTCTAATCTGGGACAGAAGGCCCTTGAGAATAATGCTGCACTAAGTTATAATGGCCTAGTTCAGACAACACGCTAAACCATGCTGCTTAATCACAAAATGGTTAATGGTATGCATTAAGGTTAATGCATTCCCTTAACCATTTTGTGGTTAAGCAACATGATTTAGCATGTTGTCTGAACCAGGCCAGTATTGCTTTCAGGGGCATTATGTCTCAGGTTAGAAGGGGATGGTGTCAGGCAGCAAGGACAGCTTTGCTGATGCTTGACATGGAAGCAAAGTTTTTCTTCCCCTATTTTTTTTTTAAATGGGGGAGCAAGGAGAGAAACCCTTGGCCACCTTGTAATTAATATTAAGCCACCCCACCCAAAAGTTCTGAGAATTTGCTCATGCCCTGAAAGCCACTGATGTTCTGTATACACATTTGGGTGGAGGAACAAATGGTCCCATGAAAGTAGGGAAGGAGGAATAGTTGAAGCTGTTGAGATGTGCATTGCAACGTTTGGAGAAGTGTGAAATCTGATGCGGGGCTAAAATCCAATCTGCACATTAGTCAGAGACATGTGGCGAAATCTGCAGACACTGAATTCCTCTTGTATCACTAGTAAGAATGAATGGTCCCACTCATCTAAACACACTACCCCATTCAGGTATTCAACTTGAACACATGGGGGGTGCAAAGTGTGTAGTCAACTCTGCCCTATCCACTTCTGACCTTCATGCATTCAGTGCAAATGTATGATGGGAGAATGCACTTAGAAGCCTCCCTATGATCAGGAACCCTAAAAATACCCTGGCCTCTTGCACACTTCATGCCTCTGCTGAAAATTTGACCTGTGCATGATGAGGGAGTTGCTGACCTCCATCCATAGATTGCTGTCATCCTGTCCAGCAGAAAATAAGCAGGGATTGTGACCTGTAGAGTAAGTGGGACCAAATTTCAATTGAGGAAGACCTATGATTTCCATAGAGACCATGAATTTCTGAGTAGGGACAGACAAATTTGTCAATTTCACTTTTTCCTTGCCCTTGAATTTTGTTAAATCTCAAGTTCTTACTATCCCAAATATGAAGACATTTGCAAATTTTGGTCAATTCTTATCAAAACTGAACTGAAACAAAATTCTCACCCGTCTGCACTGGCCAAATTGAATGTGTACAGCTATTTCCACCATGGAGAGGACTGTATTGAGTCTACCTGCCAAACAGCTGTTAAAGTTGGCAGAAGAAAGAGGTGGCAACCCCAGTTCACAACTAGTATGGTTGGATATCCGAGGATTCAACACAAGTCTTTTACAAGCTAAGCACTCAAAGCTCTGGGCCTAGATTGATGAATCTGTTAGTTTGGGTTTCTCCTACATTTGAATGTTTAAAACCTCATCTCAGCTATTGAATACTTTGTGAATGTTGGTAAATTCCTATCCCAAAATGAAATGAAACAAAATTCTCATTAATCCCTACTCCTGACTCACTTCACATGAACCGCCCAGAGAGCTTCGGGTATTGGGCGGTATAAAAATCTAATAAATAGATAAATATAAAGGGCACTCAGCAAGAATGTTGAAATTCCACCAAATAATCAGTCTCAGGCACTCTTGAGATCATCTCCACTCACAAAGTCAGGGAGACTATTGGGTGGATGGTTCACCAACATAATCTCTATTCTGTGTCAGGTTTATCAACTGAAAACTAGGTGATTGTTGGACAGGGCACTTGGATAGGGCTGGGATCACACTTGAACACTGGGACAACTGCTCCTTACCCCCATGTCTGCTCACCCCAGCACCCAGAGCCCTGGCCAACTCCACCTAATGAACCCCCAAGGCTCATAGGCAAACCCCAATTTCAACCACAAAACAATGTGGGAGTGGATTGCAGAATAATCTCAAAGCACAAGTCAAATTTCTCTTATAGGCACCTGATTTTCATTCTCAGTTTGGGCTGGGAAGGAAAGTTTGACAACTCTGAAATGGCTGCTGGATGGAATGGAAATTCCATGGGTGGAACTGCTCCAGTGAGATCTCGACAGGGCAAATCCTACTCATTGGCAGCAGGAGATCCTTTGCAAGAAGGCACAGTTACCATCCGGACACTTAAACATGCACACCTGGCCCATTGAACATATTCTGTTTTTCTACTTTTGACTCATGTGTCAGTAACACAGTCCTGTCTCTTTCGAAAGGACCTCAGCAAGTTCATTCCAATCACACACACAAAACCCAGAACCCTCAGAAGTAAGTCCCACTGCATCTGATGGGGCTTACTCCCAAGTAAATGCCCATAGGTTTGCGGTCCAAATTATTTTTCTGTTTGATCATTTTGTATAAAAATAAGCTGGTGGTATAATTGGGAAGCATTTGCTGAGGAATTCATGTGAGCAAGTTCCAGCTTGTGCATTTGTTCACAAACTGCTCATTTAAAATATTCATCTTGTTTTATTTTGTGCGTGAGATTGCTTCCCTGGATGATTGCAGTGTTTAATAGAAATGAATAATAAATACCGGTCTAAAACTCCGAGTCAGTCAAACACAAGTTGTTGAATAATTCCTGCTAAAAATGTAACGGTTTCTCCCTGTTAGGAATGAGCTTGTAATCACCTGAATAGTCTGAAAATGATAATTCTTTGGCCCAGATTAACAGATGTAAAAATTCTTCACACATCCTGTAAAGTTTGGTGAAGGTGTTTTGCCTTCGTTGCATCCAGCTGGCACAAAACTCGGCTCTAAGCCATCTCACTCGTAAAAATGCAGTGCTCAGTAGCAAAAGTTTCCAGTTTCCTTACAGACATTTCCAGCTAATTAATGCAATCTTCATAGTAATGAGGGTAGCTACTGCAGAAGAAGATCTTTGATAAAAGAAAAAAAAACCCAAGCCTTTTTAAATGCCAGCACAATGTGTCATGTATTTACCATTATGTGATAATGTCACCATCTCAGCTTTATAACCTTTTATAAAATCCCAGCTATATATAGTCAGAACTAGCTGTTTCACTTACACCAATTTATTAAATGCTGGGGGTATCAAATATTTTTGTAGGAAAGTTCAAAAATTGGCAGTGACAAGGAGTCTGGCCTCTATTATCAACAGTGTGTCAAAATATGCCTACACCAGGGATATGTTTCCACCAGCTAGTGTCATCCCATGCTCCATCTTGGTTCACCCTCTACTTCAGAATTGTTTCATGCAAGATCTGGACCTATTTAAAGAGGTCTCATAATTTCTAATCTGTTCGATGAGCTAGAATATCATATTTCACATATTAGACAAAACAGAGTTAACTCTAGCTCTTCATCCTCTAAAAATATTAAGAGGGGGAAATAAAATTCAGTTGGATCCAGTCTTGGTTATACTTAGATTAGACTCACTGAAATCAATGGGCTTTAAGTTAGTCATGACTAACTTAAGTTCCACCAATGTTAATGGGTTTAGACCCATTGGATATGATGACTAAACCTCAATCCAATCTACACTGTCTGCCTGCTCTACTAGCTATGTGGTACATTAATTAAAGGGAAGGCATTGTGATTTTTGGTGGCGAGGAAAAGCGCAACTATCTTCCACCCATCACACAAGTATGGGACATTCACAGGGCCCTAACCACAGGAAGAATACTGGAAGAACAAGTGAAAGTACATAAGACGTTTGCTTGTGCAACTGGAACCCGGTTCATGTGTTTATTCAAAAGGTAGTAGGGTTGTTGCTTAAAACAATACCATATAGATGCAAAGCCAGCCATTGGTGTTAAGCAGCTGCTATGACATTGTGACCTTAGTGTAAAGCCACATCACTCCGAGAATTTAATCCACAGCTCTGTGACATTGTGCTTTTGGTTCAAACAGAGGGCACCCCATTTTTGCATGCATTAATCGGGTCCTGTGGATGAAGCCAGAGTACAAGTCAAGGCAGTGTGTCTGTGTTAGAGGATGTGATCCGGGCCTGGTGGCATCTGGGAAGATGAATCAGTAACATGAAACACTTCCTTCCATCTTCCTAACTAGGCTCCATATACAGGTCTACCCATTTCTGCTTGCTACTATTTCTGGTGCACACCCAGCCCCTGGTTCTCTCTCATTTTCTCTCACACGTAATCCCATTTCTCATGCTTAGGGAATGAGATCTGCAAGCACAGGAAGTTGTTTTTCTCCTGCTCAATTTATAATGTAAAATAAGTCAGTGACATGACACTAATTCAAGTAGTGTCAGTTTGAAATTAAATGTGGTGCTAAGATCTGGAACTTTGTTCTTTCATCTGCTTTGAAATGGGAAGAACCTAGCTTGTGCTGTGCGTCTAGAAACAAACACTTAAGACGATTTCAATGGGAGGTTTCTTCACAGAGTTATTATGATTAAAATGGAAAGAAAGAACAGTTTGAACCAATGCTGCATTGCTGAAATATTCAAATGTATGCATATATTTATGCATATATTTTATTCTGGTTGTGCTTTTTATATTGTATTTTGTATGTGTGTTTTAAATTTGTTAGCTGTTTTTGTGCTCTTCATGGTTTTGATTTTTGTGAACTGCCCAGAGAGCTTCGGCTGTTGGGTGGTATAAAAATGTAATAAATAAATAAAATATTGCTTAGTAATAGTCAGGTGCAGCACCATGTGTTTTGAGATCCTGGATCTCAGGCAATGGAAATAAATAAACCCAACTCCCAAGTTCATTTCAAATGTGTGGGGTTTGATGTTTAGTATATGCTAGTATATTGCACATATATAATTCTCTCCCCCCCCCCCTTTGGATAATAGAGCAAACTCTGCTAGGGTTTTTAGAGCTGATAAAATATTAATCGTAACACTTTGTAAAACTTGTGATGTGATCTGGATCTACATTGTGTTATTTGAGACCATTGCTTATTCTCCTTAAGAATGAGTCAAAGCAATAACAGCAGTGGTATGATACTAGCTCTTCTCCTGTCCTTGTTCTTCTAATGTAATGTTAAAACAACTCTGATGTATCATTTATAGATATCGCTGGCAGTCCAGTTGTTCTCTAACATATCAGACTATAGGGAATGAGAAACCGGGCAGAATTTCTGCATGGCATATTAAAAGCTCCATTTGCTGTCATGGTGAATTGCATGAAAACGATTCAGATGACGTCGACCATATCCTGCTGTGATTGCGGTCCTTCATCCCCTCTTAGCAATGTATTTTGGTGTGCAGTAAGTCTGGTTCTTCTGGTAATGCAAACGCACACTGCTCAAACTTCGATGTGTGTTTTCATCCATTGTTTTCAATCCGATGTTCTGTGGGTGTGTTTTCAAGGGGCAGTATTGCTGATGAAAGAGAGGGGCGTGCCTTTTCTCTAGCGGGCTGCATAGCTTCTCTCCCCTCCCCTTTCCCTCTCTCCTTTTCAATAAAAGGGAGTTTTAGTTGATTAATCAATTAATCTATGGATTAAATTTGCATGTGGGTTATAAACAGTCCTTCTGGAACAAGAAGAGGTCCCATTGAACTCTATGTTCTTACTCCTCAGTAGGCATTTTCATTTTAAAAGAAAAGTGGAAAATGCACCCTCCTTGCCAGCAGTGCCCTCATTTTTAAAGATAAAGAGATACAAATTGGCACAGTTATAGCTCTTAAGGAGGGCTTTCAGCACACCAGACTTGAATACGATTGTTTCATTCCTTGATTTTTTATGATTTTTTAAATTCCCCTCTTAAATTCTTTTCTTCTGTTTTGCACCAATGCGAAGGATCATAGGATCGCTCTTCCATTCCTTTGATCATGTGAAGCTGTGCATCTTCAAGTTCATAAACTACAGATCTGCTGGTTTCCTTACTCAAAAGTAAATCCCACTGATTTCAACTGCTAAAGTCACATGCAGGCTTACCTTTGAGTAAATCCCATTGAACAGAGAAAGTCTTACTTCTGAGTAAACACATATTCCAGTTCTAGAGGGCCACAGAGGCCTTGTGTGTGGGTGCGTTTGACTAATGGAGCGTGTATGAGAGGTGCAGCGTGCGAGGCGGGAAGAGGAAGGGGGTGAGGGGAACCAGGTTTGCCTGGTGCCCTTTTCACAAGGCTTGGACACCAGCTATCTCCGCAGTTGGCTGAGGATACCAATCCCAGGAGGGCTGCAGCAGTGGCAGCTTCTTTTCTTATTCCAGGCCCCCCCCTCTGTTTTGCATCAAGGGAAGGTGGAGAGGCAACCTTGAGTCAAGCAGTGGGGAAGTGAGAGCCCCGTATCTCTTTCCATCCAGGTGGGCACTTTACTGAAGTGGGATTCTCTCTCTCTCTCTCTCCCACACCCTCTTTCTTTCTTTCTTTCTTTCTTTCTTTCTTTCTTTCTTTCTTTCTTTCTTTCTTTCTTTCTTTCTTTCTTTCTTTCTTTCTTTCTACCAGCCTGATCCCAGGCAGTGTTCAGTGCTCCTAATCGGGACTTACTTCCAAGTAAAGATGTGTAGGAGGGTGCTTACAGGGGACATCCACAAAACTACTTAGGGGAGAGAAGTCCTTGTTTTCCCCAAACCTGTTCAGCAACAAGAGAAGCTACTGCCAAGGAAAAAGCAGAGCAACACCCTAGCAGCCCTATGTCCATCACAGTCAGTACAGGGGTGGGGGGGGGAGGGAGTCGTCCAACCACCACCAACCAATAAAGTGAAGGGGTAGATACGAAGGAGATCTGCGGGTGGATGCAATAGCCGATTCGCAGGTGTGCAAGGGAGGAGAGGTGTAAAGATGCATGGACCCTAAAAGTGCACAGGTGTAAGTGATCAGGGCTTCACATGCTATGGAAATGAAGAGGGATAATACAAGGGCAAAAGTGTAGGTGTGATGGAGCTTTTAGAGGTAAGAAAAGTCACCCCTAGATTAAAATACAGACACTACATTGCCAGCAAATCTAGCATTCCTAGGGAAGGGACTGTATAACTTAGTGGTAGGTGTGTGCTGTGCATTCAGAAGGTCCCGGGTTCAATCTTTTTCATCACCATTTAAAAGGGTCAGGTAGTAGATGGTGGGAAAGACCCTGCCAGAGTAAACTTCACTAGGCTATATGGACAACTAATTTGACCTAGCAGCTGCTGATGCCTGCCCCTTTTTGTCCCTAGATCAAGTAAAAATATTTGTGTTTTGTGCAGGTCGCACATGGCCTGTAGTAGCCAAGTTATCTTTTCTACTCTCAGAACAATTTAAAGCCTTCATTGTTTAAGTAATAAGCTGATCTTTCTATGCATGTTTCCTTAGAAACAAACCCCAGTGAAATCAATGGGGCTTATTCTACAGTAAGCATGCATAGGGGTGCATGACGATGGTAAGTTTGCCTACTGTAAATTAAGTTTCACTGAGTTCAGTGGGGCTTACCTTCAAGTAAGTGTAAATAAGACTGCAACCTAGTTTTTTTTTTAGCAACTCAATTACAGAAATAAAATTGAAAATATGGCAATCGGTGCTAAAAGCTCAGAATCAAGATGCCAATAAAAATACACCCGAACTCAGTGGTGTCTATTTCTTTGTGAAATTGATATTTAATTCAAGTATGGCTCAGAATATTTTATAAAACTTACATGGAAAGTTCTGGTTTGCAAAATAAGTTATATTTGACAAGGGGAAGTAAATGTTTGCTATCCGGAAATATATCATTTAGTGATGGGATATTTACCTATGTTATTTGGGAAGGGGCAAAATTAGTTGTGTTGGGCAGGCTGAAATGTTTCCCAAATTCCCAAAAATTTCTTAATTTTACCTTTATTGCAACTACCAGTGGCTGTTCTGTGCAAGCCATCTGTCTGTAGCTACTTTAGCATCTTCCCTCATGTCACTGAGAGCAAGTGAGAATGAGGGCAATTCTTCTTACATTGCATGCCCTTACTTCAAATAGGGGAACTTCTGTTTCCCCTTTCAGTGGTGCCTCCCAACCACTGGGCACTTTTTGCTATTCTTACAATGTTCACAATTTTCACAATTTTCCCCAGCTTTCTGCTCAGCCCTAGTTACTCTACGTAGGTTTCCAAAATGTTAATTAATTTAGATCCTATATCCTTTGTGTCTAGAGATGAATCTCCAACTGGACCTTATCTTCAAAAAAGTTTAATAGCAGTATATAGGCAGAATCCAATGGAACATTTATGTCCCAGCTGATTCTCTTACACCCCACAAATTCTGTTGTACAAGCATCCTCCATCACTTGTACAACATCAATTTAGCACTTCTGGGGCAATCAGAAATACCAGTCTCTGGACGGCGGCAGGTCAGCGGAGCTCACATAAGGGAGCTCTGCTGGCCGGCCTCCTTCAAAAAACAAGCATTTCTGCTTTTTTCACAGTTCCTTAGGAACCACTATGGAATTGGTGGATCTCACCGCTGTGGAAAGGAATTGCATGATGGAAGGGAATTGTTGGAAGTGTAAACACCCCATAGGATTCTATATCTCTACTATTTGTAGAACAGCAGTCACACTGCTATCTTATATATTATATATTATACTCCACTTGCACCTAAGAAATACATATGATAGCAACCAGTCCAAGCCTGTTTTGTAAGCATATTTAGAGGCTCAGATACAAGATTTGAAGTCGTCCAATATGAACTGGAGTGAATTAGAGATGTGTCCCCCGGTTTTCAAAAGTAGGCATTCTTCTGACACTTAAAAGATTATTGTGATGGTTGAATGTCAAGGAAAAATGTGCTCTAGACATGTAGGTGGATAAACTTCCCTTTAAACAACTAGCATTGACAAATAATGCAAAGAAGATTTATGAAATTATCATATTTTATGTAAGATACTGTAGGAATCTAACATGTGATTGCACTAAAATATGTATGTGTTGGCTAGTAGAATAGAATTAAAAACAGAATGACAGACAATTTTTTTTAATTTGACTGCTTCCACCAGTTCGTTTTAGCTTCTTCAGTGCACAGCAGTTCTATTAAGTTTATAATGGAAGTTGTAAATGTGCATTAACTGAAAAATAAACTTATTTCTCATTTTCTATCCAGGTTTAATGGATTAGCAAATATATTTTGTTTCCTTGAAAACAACAACACAATTTTGCATTCAGATTTCACTACCATAGATGAGGCTATTTCTGAATATGTTTTCTTGTTTTCATTATAAGTTCAAAACAGCAGGAAGAGATGTTACAATCGTAAGATTGATCATTAAAGTCACAGAGAATAAATCAATAAATATTTCACCTGGCTTGAATTAGTCCGTGGTTGTATTATGTATTATGAGCATTGGAAAGAATGCGAGCTACATGAAACTAACTATGTGTGAGTACATTGCAGGAAGAAAGGTAAGGTACATAGAGCTGCGTTTATGCAGCATTAGCATTGCCTACCTATGCTTTATTAAGCAGAACACATTCCTATGTAAAGGTGCAATGCCTCTGAACAGTCAATACAATCTAATTGTTCCACTGATGACACTTGAACTAATCCCAAAGCCAAGTGTGGCAGCATCAATTTGGTCAGATCTGTAGAAACATCCTATTCAGAGAGAAAGCTAGATGCAATCACCATGAACCCCAGGCAATATTTCATTGCAAGGTAGGAGTATGTTAGCGTAATATGACAATGTGCATGTTGTTGTTGTTTAAAATTAGTTATTGAATAGAATGAGGATCAGGCCACTGCAGGCAATTAAATAAACAATTATTAAGATATATGCATGTATTAATTAGTTTTGAGTGAAGGTACATTAAGAGAAAAATTATGCAGGCTGATCTATTTATGCATTTGACTTCACCTGCCTTTCTACCAAAGCTACATATGTGTGAATGAGTAAAGTACTAACATAATGAAGCAAACTAGCGGGGGAACCCGGTAGTGGAGTGGGAGAGTATATTCCTGTTAGGAACATGTAAAGAGAAAGTGGATTGTTTTCATGTGAAATAACTTACGCAGGATTTTTACTGTCACTGTTCCTGTACTGTTAAGAGCTATATAACATAAGCAGAAATTAACAGGCAGGCTTTTCCTGCCCCTTCATTGCCACCCCAGGAAACATTTTGTTGGCTAACTTCTGGCTGTCATTCAACTGTTGCTGTGCCCTGCCAGAAAAAGACATTGGCAATGCTAGAGAAAAGGAATACTTCTGCTAGTGGCACAGGAAATTATATCTGCACTGCCGACCTAAACTAGGAAACTAGGGGAAAATCTCTGTCAAATTCTTAATACCATGAAATGTTAAAATCCCAGGATGCTTTACAAGGAGCTGGGAAAATTAAAATATAAACAGTAGCTGTCATGCTCGACCCAGAATTGGAGGCATGAAGCATCTGCACTGTGCAAAATTCTTCTTGATTTTTTTTAATTTGCACTATGAGGAACATTTAAAAATATCAGAGTGTCTTTTCCCCACAAGTTTATGCACTGCTTCAAATACTAAGGGGGAGTCTACACCAGCCATTTATTGCAGGATTGTATCGGAGTCATCACTTATGGGGCACATAACATTCACCTGCTCCCGTGATGATCTCATCTCCACATCTCAGTTTTCCTGGAATATCCCTGACTGCTTTTGCCTCAATTTTGCCGGCTCTCTCAAGTCCATTCCGAAGAATGTTTGCGGTGCGTCCCCTCCCCTTTGTGAGATTGTTGCTGTTCACTGTGAGTTCCGGGCTCAGCAACCAGCCTATCAGTTGTGAGGGGTGTGTGCATGGGTAATGGAGGCGTGCAGGAGTGGACCTGTCTGCCATTTCCGCCACATGTTTTGGATGGGTATCGGCATGTTTCACTGATGATTGTGTTTTTTTAATACAAACATATCTCCGCAGGAGCGCATATTCGACAGAGTTCCTATCCCCACATGTGTTGCTGCACATCTGTGCTTGTGCAAATACCTAAAGGGTCATTAAAAAAACCCTGTGCTCCGTAGCCATCTGCCTAGCTCTGCCCACTTGAACTGATACACATGTGGAATTCCTGTAATGGGGCACAAAAGTTCCTGGAGGGGCATTCCTGTAATTGCGGGAAAGATCAGTCGCATGTGCCCCATGATTGCCTATTGCGGAAGTGGGGAGCATTCAGAAGCATCCCTTTTCTGCAGCGAAAGGGCTGCAGGTGTAGATAAGCCCTAAGATGCAGCTATCCACTGTAAAACTGTAAATGCATATGTTACAGCATTTAGCATAGACTGGTAATGATTGAGTTAAAACGATAGAGAAAACAGGCACCATACAGAAAGGAAGAGCAAACTGGAAATGCAGATTACTGAAAGCTCCTAAAAAGCAAATAGGGAGAGAGGAGTAAGTTAGATAGGCAAGAGGAAAGTGAAACTTGTCGAGGGAAGAGACCAGGATGCAAAAATTATGTATATAAAAATTCTAATTATGGATTAAGGTTCATATAAATACAGTACATGTTGTTGTTGTTTATTCGTTCAGTCGTTTCCGACTATGAAATTCGATTTGGAAGCTGCAAGCCAGACAGAAATGGAAAAATAGAAATTTATCCACCCCTAATTCAGAGTTGCCTTTGAAATAGAGCACAAATATGTCATTGCAAGTAAAATACATTGTAAGCAGCAGGGTATGGGTGACTTTCCTTTGTGGCTTTCCTCTCAACAGGGTTTCAAGTGTTTTATTGAGAGGCAAGCATACATTTGAAGCCTCCACATGGGGAAAAGCCACCTGGGGGAGATCTGAAGTAGTAAAGGGTGCAAGGTAGAAAGGTTAAACACACACACACACACACACACACACACACACACACACACACACACACACATTTTCCTGTTCTTTCTCCACTTGAAATGACTCTTTCTTGGATAAAAAGAAGCTGTGGGCTACTGTACATATATTTGCCTGCAATATATAGTTTGGCTGTAAGATTTTTCCATACTTACTAGAATACATTGTCCATTGTCCCTGCATAGTATCAAATAAGATACTCCATGTGCCTTGAATTTCAAAATGCCTCCTTTCTTGTGGCCACTGTCTGACGTTTTGACTTCATAGTCGGAATGACTTTATTCAGCACAATAGAAAGGTATTTGTACAAAAATATTTCTATGGAAAAAGAACTAGAACAGTGAGCTGATTCTTTCAGAACCTGCTTCCCCTCCCCCCCTTTCTTGAAGAAGAACTGTCAGCAGGGAAAAGATGTAACTCTCTTAAAGTGCCAGGGGATTTTACTTTCTTTCACATATAAGACAAAAGACTTGCTTTTCGTGAATTGATCATGCCTTGGATATGATTTTATCCTTGAATTCTTAACCACTCAAGACAATGTTAGAAGAGAACAACACAAGGCATATGGAGGATGTGAAGGATGCCAGGATCATGGACATGACACTGCTCTACTTGTATATTTGCAAATAAACCAAACATTCCAGAACATTGTAAGGCTACGGTGAACTCTCTTCTCAAAGGAACTTGCATTATACTTGACTGATGTCCTGTGCATTTGACCTTGGCCACATCTCTGACTTCTTTCTGGAAAACCTATGTTTGCCTGGTAAACTGTGTTTGACTATTGGCTTGCCTTGACTTCTCTACTGCAATTAGCTTTGTATTTGCATAACAAAGACCTGGATTTAGTTGAGATAGGACAGAGAATAATAAAAAAATAGATTTGGTGACCATTCTAACTAGGGGTGTGCACGGACCCCCCGCTCCGCTTCTCTTCCAGATCCACGATTTGCAGATCGGGCCGCTTCGCTCTGCCCCCGCTCCGCCTATGTCCGCTCCGCTCCGCTCGGAGCTCCGGATCCGGATCGGAGCTCCGTTTCCCCCCCCATAGGCTTGCATTAAGCTAAAAAAGTATACAACTTTTTTTCTGTTAAAGTTAGAAACCTCAAGTTTGGCACCATGACACCTCATGGAGGTATGCACACGCACGCCAATACTCAAGGCAATCCTTTCATCCCCTGATTTTTGGGGAATTTATGAAAATCGGGCACCCCATTCACACCCCTTTCGATAGCTCCGTCAATTTGCACGATAGAAACCTCAAACACACCACCATGACAGCTTATCCAGGTATACACATGCACGCCCAGACTCAAGGCAGTCCCATCATCCCCTGATTTTTGGGGAATTTATGAAAATCGGGTACCCCATTTGCAGACGTGGACTATTCTCTGACATTTGGACAGATAAAAAAAGGGAAGTGGGTACACTCACAGATGCCATCTAGACCCACAATCATGCCAAGGTACAAGGCAATCCCATCATCCCCTGATTTTTGGCGGGGCTTAAACCTGCAGACAGCTCAATGGGGCCATTTCAAAGGAAATCCCAACATGCCATGAATTGGGGAGTAGAGAACAACTTAAATGAATCTTCTTCCACACTTGAAAAATGGGTTTGGAACTTCCAAATCTCTAAGTGAGCGCAGGAAGGACTTCTCCCCTGAGTCAAAGCCAGACACAAACCATCCCTGCGAGGCGGGCAGGGGAGGAGGGAGGGAAGGCAGGCAGGCAGCAGACATTTCTGGGGGCATAAGGAAGTGAGCCAAGGATAAGCCAGTAATGCATATAAAATGGAATAAATAAATAAATAAATAAACAAAGGAGGGGTGGAATTAAAAGCAGCAGTGTTGCTGAATAAACAACAAGAAGAACTTTTTAAAAAAGGCTATATCTGTCTTTTACCAGTAAGAGGGGGGTGGTGGATGTGCCCAGATGGGGAATCATCGGCCAATTTAACTGGTCCTGTCTAAGAACCAGTCTTTTAAGAAGCAAAGCTCTCACTTCAACTCATGATAGGCGTTGCTCCACTGGGTTACTCTCTTTGGAGGGCTCTGATGGCCCTCCAAGTACAGGAGAGAGTGAGGGCATGTCCACATGCCCTAGGGGAGCTCATCCCCTTGCACCACATCTTTTCAGTTGTTCCCCAAAGTTAGGGTAGGTAGCAGTGCTGTGTTTCTATCTCTTATTCTTGGCTTAGTATATGATTTCAGGTTGTGTTTGTGCATTTGGTGGGGCTACTGTTTTAAAAAACACTGGGAAAAGTCCGTTCAGACTAAGAAAGAGAAGTTCCCAGAATCCCAAGTTACCCATTTTGCCTATCCCCTCCTCCAACTTTGGGATCATGTGATCATGACCGGAAGTTGACTCTGCCCCTCAGCAATCGAAAAGGTAATCTTTTTCCCGCCTTTATCCTACTTTTTAAAAAATTCTAGCAAGCGAACCGCAGCACGCAGAGAGCTGAGAGTAGGCTCAAAATGACCCCCAGCCATGACTCTCTAAGCACAAGAAGTTTCAGAAAGATAGCTTCAAAAACAACATAGTTATCCCCTTTTCTTTTCCACAATGCAATCCTATGGGCGAAATGTTTCAAAATGGCGATCGGATCGGTCCCAAAAATGGGTGCTTCTCTTCGCCTTGCTTCTAGGGGTTGCCAGTCCACTTCTACTCCGCCTCTGGGCAAGGCGGAGCAGGCCAATTCGCTTCTGCTTCTACACTTCTAATCGGAGCACATCTCTAATTCTAACTACTACTGTTGTTGCTGATTCTACTACTTGCTGGTGCTGCTACTACATTAAAAATTATCCAGCACCCGGAGTCTGTAGCCTATACTACACAGACAAAATAAGGAAGTGGGGAGATGCTATGGAATGAGTTGAAGGAGGGCTAAACTACACTGGCTGTTAAAACTGTGCTCCCCCTCCCAAAGTTTAAATTGTGGCCAAAGAGGATTTAAGATTGGGCCCATGGCTCAGGAGAGTAGGTTTAACCCTTTCCCCACACAAATGAACTTCCCACCCACCTGATATTAATCCTTGGAGGAAACAGCAGAGAAGGAAATCAAGGCAAGTTTCATTTTTTTTTCTGGAGAAAGGTTTTTTTCTGTCTTTTTACAGCCATTAAGTAGGAAGAAGTAGCTGGACAAATAGTGGTGGCATTGTGGCAGAGGACACAGAGATGGGAACTGACAGAAGGAAATAAAAGTGTGAAGGCAGTAGATGACCTTGCTTTTATATGAGTAAGATGCACACGATGAGGTTAACTTGATGAGAGAATCATTGTTGCTGCTTCTGCAAGGTTAGCACCAAGAAATAAAGAGGATTAGGCTCAGCTGCAGGTCACTATTTGGATCACAGGGAATATCCAACACGCAGGTGTCTATGAGGCTTGTGCAGCCATACTTCACAAGACAGTCACAATAGCAATTGATGTGTTATCTGGGAAAGGAACGACATTGCACTAAGTACAAAATGTGCTTTCCCTTATGCTTTCAGAAAATATGCCATTTCTCAATAGCAGCACAACCTAAAGTGCAGACACAGGGAGTGCGCATAACCAATGAACGGCAAATGTGTATTTTTGTACACACACACAAACAGACACAACTTGATCCTGCCTAAGGGACAAAACCTGTGACACTCATGCAACCACATGCCACACAGTAATCCTAAAACTGATTGTCCTAGTTTTCTAGACACATAATAATGCTCCCCCAACACTTGTTAAAAAGTGATATCCCCATCTCAGAAAGGTAACCTTCATGAAAGACATGTGGACTCTTAACAATAAATGAGTTAGGACTGTACATTTATTGCACATGTACACACAAATGGATCATGCTTTGAACAGAGTGTGATAACAGCCATCAACTTTCAGTCTCTGATTAGCCTGCCTGCAGCCATACCAGGCATAATGACAGCCAGGGAGGGAGGTAGATCCAATCACGCAGGAAATATAATAATTCATTATCTCTCCAGGGCCCTCCGTGGCTGAGATCCAAAGCATTACTTTCAACATGCCCAATGGCTTGAGTATTCCCAGTGGACTTTAATGTTTCTACCTTCAAATCACACAAACACCCACCCACACACCCACACCCACCCCAAGCCATATAACAAACTGCTTCTGAAATGCCCCACAGTTTCAAACAGGAATATGTCGTGAGGCATGTGGTGGTACTATTTTATAAGTCCAAATCTCCTTTGGGAATGTGGTATTTGTTGTACAGTTCTTTGCATCCAATACTTAATTTGCAAGGTCTCCATTTAGATCCTAATCTGCTTGCTATGTATGCCAGGGATGGGGGAGAAATTTCTTAAGTTTGCAGTTATATAAGCTTTCCAAATTTCACACTTTCAAAGGGTAGCAAGTGGTATGTCAACCTAAGCTGATATTCTGTTCTTTTAATTGTGTTGGGCATGTGAATATAAGGCCATTATTAATACCAGATCGTGGAAAGCACACACACTAGGAATAGACAGATCAGACTATTTCACTTCCTATGTCACTGTCATGTGTGTTCTGTCCTACATTTGTTACGATCTGTCCTTCCCCCCCCCCCCCAAATGTTGTCTTTAAAAAGGTGGTACTAAGTTTTTGCATGTACATACTTAACTTACTTTACTCCCTTTAAAGTCTTTCTTTTTAAAACCACCACCGGTAATAGCTACTCTAAGCATTTAGAAAGCCCAACTGCCTCTGTGACCATGTTCAAAACGGGGCTGCAAATACCCATGAGAGTGATGGGATGGGATCATGTGTCATCCCTCCCAGGGGTGGTTATGGAAAAAAAATATGGGGCTTCCCCCTTCTTCCCCCTGTACAATATCCCTGGGAATGATAGCACATGCATGGCGGTGGAGTCCCAGAGCTGCTCCTCTTCCCTTCAAATAAAGTCTGTAAATGGTTTGTTTTTCAAGGCTGTGGATCAATTATACGGAACCGGCATGTGTTGGGGCGCTTGAGCATACACCTCTGCGCACGTGCCACCAGTGTGTGTAAGTCATGCACACCGAGGGAGGAGCCAGCAGGTGTGATCCCAAGGGCTCCCCCCTCCATTCCTACAGCTATATGACCATCCACAAAAGCCGTTTAGCTCAGAAGAAGAAAGGCTTTGGAGCCTTATTTTCAGACTGTGCACTGACCTCTAGCATTATGAAATAATTGGAAGGAATCTGTGTTCTTTGGAAGTAACTTGGGGTCAAACATGAGATCTTCTAAATCAACAATTCACACCATCTCCCAGGTAGACCATAAATGATGTGGAGGGATTCCTTCTTTTCTTCCTCCATCTCATTCCCATTTGGTTCTTCAATCAATCCCTTAACCTCACTTTCCCATCTTAATTCTAAGTCATACAAACATTCCTGACCTTACCTGGGGCATTGTGTGGTTGGAAAAAGAAACAATGTAGAAGCTTTTCAAAATGCCTGTGCAACAAGCACGTTCCCCCCCTTTCCCTCATAGCATGGCTGCAACAGGGTTCAGCTCGACCTGCAAATCACATACAGGCTTTGTGTTCTGTCAAAGCAAAAGCCACTGTTGCAGCTGTGATCAAACTGCTTTTCAGATGTGTCTCTTGACCCAGCACTGTTCATACCTGTGGCTGTGAATCTTGTCAGAGCCAACTGGGAATTTGAGGTCTTATCAAAGTAAATGTCTAAATGTAATACTATTTGGAATACTCTCCTTCAAAATCCTGAAGGTATAGATGCAGAGAGACAGCACATCCTCTTTCCTTCAGATATTTAATAGCATTCCAGGAGTCTTTACGTTTGGCCAGACGAACTAGGAATAGAGGTGGTAACACTTACAAACAAGAGCTTCTCACTTTCTATGAAAGCATATCCATTCACTTTTGGACAATATAGTCAAGAACATATATGTGTAATTGGTAAGAACTTAGTTTAAACAGAATGTATAGCTTAATTAATCTCTTCGGGAAGTGATCAGCAAAATCTGAAGTAAGCCAAGAGGAACTGTGTATTTTTAAGAGCACTGCTGCAAAAAAAATCAGATATAGATCTCTTCCTGCTTGCTGCTCTACAATTCAATAGTTGAAAAGAAAACATAAGATTTACCGTCTCCCACAAAAACCAGTTGCCTAGCGCTGTCCAATGAGCCGTCATTATATGACCCATATTAATTGCATTTTGTGATCCCATCCAGGTTGGACTTCGGGCAGATATGTCTGATTTATTTATTTATTTATTTATTGCATTTTTATACCACCCAATAGCCGAAACTCTCTGGGTGGTTTACAAAAATTAAAACCGTTCAAAGTATAAAACAAACAGTATAAAAACATGGTATAAAATACAATATAAAAGCACAACCAGATAAAATCAGCAGCAATGCAGAAATACAAACTTAAAATACAAATTTAAAACAGCCAAGATAAAATTAAATTTATAGACTGTTAAAATACAGAGAGAATAAAAAGGTCTTCACCTGGCATCTTAAAGAATATAGTGTAGGTGCTAGGCGAACCACCTTAGGGAGCTCATTCCACAGCCGGGGTGCCACAACAGAGAAGGCCCTCCTCCTGGTAGCCACGTGCCTCACTTCCTTTGGCAGGGGCTGTTTCCTTATTGCATCTCAGGAGTGGCCAACTGTGGGAGATCCAGGGACCATTTTCACACACACACACACACACACGCACGGAATCACTATTGGCTGTAAACTGTGGTCAAAGTACATACATTTCCAAACTTGCAATGTGATTTTTGCATTCAACAGCATGTGTACATTTGAAAAATGCACACAAATACACTTTAATGAATGGGAGAAGAATGCATACATTTCAAAGACGCACATAACTGATGCATAAATTTAGAAAAATGCACATGAAAATATTCACAGATTTTCATATAAGAAAAAAGAATGCTCATCATCTGATAGAGACTTGAGTCAGAATAATTGTAGGTTTCTGAATATGCTGTTTCACTATTTAAATCAGGGGTGATGAACTTCAGCCCATGAGCCATATATGGCCCACTTGGGGTCTCAGTCTGGCCCTCTGAGGCTCACTAGATGGCCCCACTCCTTTTCCATGGACACACACTTTTTCCTCGAGTACAAACATTGACTGGTTTCCTAGTTGACCTTGGCAGGTTCTGCACTACTGCTTTATAATGATTTATAACAGTTTGGCAAGTGTTTAGGCCCCAAACACATTATATATACCATTTTCAAAGTGTTATATCCTGCTTGGTGTAGATCTGGCTCTCCTAAGGCTTAGTTACTGGCATTAAGAACTTGAAATTAAAACTTGCTGGTATTTTGGGGATTTTGGCCCCACCCCTTTTGCTTGAGAACCCACTTACCACTGGAATGCAGCTCCAGAGCGCTTCTCCAACATTGAATTCAGCTCTCCAGCTGAATGTTGTAGTGTTGCAAAGGTATATTCTCTAGCCTTCTCCTCAGCTAAGACTCTCATTCTAGAGCAGGAACTGTAAACAAGGGGCTGCCACCCTCATCGGTATTTGCATTTGCAAAGCCATCTGAAAGATCAACTCCTTAGCATGAACCATGCTAGTTTCAGATGAATCCAAGGCCCGATCTACACCAAGCAGGATATAACACTTTTAAAACGATATGAAAACGGTATATGTAATGTGACCTGGGCCTGAACAGTTGTCATAACCATTATAAACCCTTTTAAGCAGTAGTGTAGATCCTGCCCTAGTATGCATCAATTTTTAATCTTACCTGTTGCATCCTTAGTTTACAGTTTTCCAGTCAAATCTCTGGTATTCTATTAACCCCGTTCATGTTATTTGCAACTAAATAAATACAGACACCCATATGCCTCCGTAAGCTGCCTCCTTAAAAGCGACCATTGCTAATGCGGTCTTTGGTTATGCATAAACCATGTTATTCCAGTGATTTATTCATCCTTCTCATTCTCGGATGTACGACAACATTAGGATCCAGATGCCAAGCTGTGTAAATATTCTTCTAGCAGTAACATATGGCTTCTTGGCAAGGTTATCAAGCATCTGTACAGAAGACTTAGTTTCCTTTGAGTATGTAATACTGTTGGCTGGTAAGAGGCTATACGCGCTGCTTTTATCTCCTTGAGATATATTTTCTCCTCTGAAATACCACACCTCTGCTTCTTGGGCTTTTTCTGTACCTTCCCCCCTTGGGGATCAGTTATATACATGAAGATTTTCTTTTAAACTAGGCAGAAGTCCAAGAGCTTTCAATCTTCAAACATGACAGGGAGGAGTTGGCACTAATACAAATTGGTTTAAAAGCTATAAGAGTTTATTTTGCTATCTTGCCTGACAACATTTGCAAACATACATCTTCATAATAAAACCTAATGTTTGCCTTCATTGATATAAATATTAGTAATTGTACTTAGGTCAACAAAAATAATGTTATACCCACATTACGGCAGCATCTATTAGAGACAACAGAGCCATCATGTACCATTCCAGGTTGAACGAAAAGTTGAGGTAATGCTTTTAATATATCTACCGCTAGCCAAGCAGAATTTAGTACAACACATGAAACATTAAAATAGGAATAACAGTAGGGGGATATATTCTTCTTTTACAGCACTCACGTAACTCTTACTGACATTGATAAGAGTTCTAGGGGACGGTAGTTATTGTTTTCTAGGCACTTGACAAGCAAAGAGATACACTTTGTATTTATCAAAACTGTTAGACTTTTATTCACGTGGGGGAACATGAGAAGCCGACTATTTGTAAAGTACAAATTATGCATAAAAATATGGGAAGTGGGATGTTTATGCCTGGGGGTTGGCTGTAGGATTCATAAAAAATAAGGAGGAACTACAGTGGATAACAAAAGACTGTGGGGAATGAACAAAATGCAGACAGGCAGGATAAAAGAGAAGGTGGGAACAGAGAGTGAGAAGTAAAGAAATTAAGGAGTAAGTGTAATCAACTGGGAATATCCACAATGGCTAAATGCTAGAAGTGATAATTGCATGAAACAGAAATAAACATGTAGGAAAGACCAGCTTATGCATCTCCAGAGGCATAGAACGAGGGATTATGGCAGTTTTAGGTTCATAATACATTCCTCCCAAGGCAGACTTACGTACACTATCTGTCAAAATGTCCGTGTTTTTCAAACTAACACTGTAGCTAGAGTCAAGCACTTGAACAACTGGGACTTTTTCTCAGCGATGCTACATGCAAACCCAATGCAGGATTTGTCCACGTATATTTAAAGGACTGGTAAGTACCATAATGATGCTCATGAAATGTACTAATTGAAGGGGCTACTAATAGTGTCCTCTGAAGTGTTCCCATGTACCAAACCACGTTGCATTGAACTAAAATTGCATTCTTTTTAAAGTGAATGCATGACACCTTCAATATTTGCATTCAGCTACAACATTGGACTGGGGGCATGGCCTCAGGTAAACAAAAACAACACATCTGTCTTGCCCATGGCTATGTTCATTACATTTGGCTGAAATTTAAAATGTGATATATACGTATAGGGTTAAAGGTTGCACTATAATGCCATAGTGCCACATGCTGCCACTTATTAAAAGAGAGGTGGTACTGTGCATCCCTACCTCTCCTTTGCTAAAGAAAACACAAGCAGTGATTAATAACGACTAATCAAAGACCGTTCCTTCTCTTTATCACCTGGAGAAGAGAAAAGTGTGTAAGAGGATCAGAATAAAGAGTGTTTTGCACACACCCAGTGATTTGGCATTACAAACCTTTTATAAAACATGACCTTCAAAAAATAAAAAAAATAAAAAAAATCTCAGACTATTGTGCAGAGCGGAAACACCCTGCTGAGATCTAAAGCCTTAGTCCAATAATGTGGGAGCTGCACACGTTAAAACTTTCATCTGGTAGAAAATGCATTTAGCATAAGAGAGAGCCAAGGGGTTTTTCCGGATGACTTGTAAAAGAACACCCCAAATGGAATGGATGAGGAAGGTGCCTTTATGCAGGGAAAATGGCCTAAGGGATGCAATTAGGACTGCTTTTTGAAAAAAGAAAGAAAGAAAGAAATCCACTGTATACTTCAGCAGTGGAGCACACAGACTACGAAGAACAATAAAATAAATGAAAATAACATAAAAATTAGTTCTTTGAATTGGCAGGCTTTTGTACCAGGGA
Organism: Elgaria multicarinata webbii; assembly: GCF_023053635.1. Taxonomy (NCBI): domain Eukaryota; kingdom Metazoa; phylum Chordata; class Lepidosauria; order Squamata; family Anguidae; genus Elgaria; species Elgaria multicarinata. Next base: position 67,414,544 of record NC_086180.1, read on the forward strand.
AAAGAATTGCCACACTGTTGTTTGCAGACTTTTAATTATTTGGCTACTCCTGTGCTTTTACACTTCAGCGGAAGAGAGCTGAGCCTCTCCAGAAGTTTACTCACAACATACACGCACAGCTCTTGAATTGGTCTGATCATGGAGATGAAGTAAGCATAGATGTCTTCAGTAAGCTGACATTACACTCATCCTATGGCTACATTCATGCCGCAATTAGAACATGTGATCTGAGTGATGCATATTTCATGGATGTGATGGAAGCAGTTGAAAAAAAATGTAAATGTGCAGTAAATAAAGGTGCAGTCAAAAAAAAAGGCTCGCAAAACTATTGCTTTAATGCAATATTTCTTTTTTATAGCCAAATCTTTCTTAAGAAGCTGAAATATACAAAGTTTAATAGCTCAAGGTGAAGGACCATTTCATCTGGTTAAAATAATTGTTGAGAAAATAATGTAAAAGTGCTTATAGATGCCCTATCTGGCCTTTCAGATTGGTTAAATGCTACAGCATATTCATGCTAGGAAAATCATACCAATGCTACTCAGAGATCTCTATGTCAGACCCATAGGAACTTTCCATGTTGCAACCATTTGCAAAGCATCTTTACACATTATATGCATTAACCTTGTTCTGATCTTGGATATGTAGCTGTAAAAATATACTTAGGGAGTGATAATTGGAAAACATGAATTTTTAGATAGATGTAGCTATAAAAATATTTTTTCCCTGAGGCAGAGCCAAGGGCTAATTTATCCCATATAGTTAGCAACAAGGATGGTAGACTATGCCTGTCATTGTTGTTCAGCTGTCCAAAAAAGAACAAAGTACGATTTAATATATAAAAATGTCTTTTTGCTTTACTTATTCTGTGGAAGAAACAGATTGGGAAAGTTTAGTGCAATCATCTGCTTCATTAACTAGGTCACACACATACACACACAGTCCAACTAGGCATACGTAACATCAACAGAACCTCTTGCTTCATTTCCTGTATGGTTGCTATACTGGCTGGTATCTGTACCTAAGAGCATAAGAAGAGCCATGCTGCTGGATCAGTCCAAGGGTCCATCTTGTCCAGCATTCTGTTCACACAGTGGCCAACCAGCTGCCTATGGGAAACCCGCAAGAAGGATACAAGTGCAATAACATCACCCCCTTCTGTTTGCTAGCAACTGATACTGGAGGTAGCATATAGCTACCAGGATCTGTAGCCTTATGTTAGTCCAGTTCCCTTTTAAAGTCTAATCCCCTATTAAAGCCATCCCAATTGGTAGCCATCACTACATCTTGTGGTAGCAAATTCCATAGTTTAACAATGCGCTGTGAGAAGAAGTACTTCCATTATCTGTCCTGAATCTCCCAGCATTCAGCTTCATGGATTGATCCCATTGTGTTTATCATGGGAGAGGGAGAAAAATGTCTCCTTATTGAATTTCCCTACAGTGTGGATAGTTTTGTACTTCTAACACTGTGCATCATTTTGTACATCTGAAGAGCGCTGCTGGACCATGTCAAACATCATTCTAGTACAGAAGCCTGTTTCCCGTAGTGGGGAGACATATGCTTCCTTGAAGCTCACAACCAGGATATGTTGGCAATAGCCCGTCTCATCAACAGGTATTCTGAGTCATACTGCCACTTCATCTGGAGATTACATTTAGCTGCAATGGGTAAATAACAGCCACTCTTAGGCCATAGCTAGATGGGGCTACTATCCTGGTGTTTGCCCCGGGATCGTCCCTGTGTGTCCAAATGATACAAAGGGCATCCCAGGAGCACGGAAGGATGATCCCTTCCTTGATCACGATATCGCCCTACAGTTGTAGCCCGCTTTTTCTGCAGTCTTGGGATGATCCCGAGACTATGGAACATGTGGCCCGGCATTGTGGTTTGGCCCAGCTCCTCACAAGCAACCATGAGCCGGGAGCCGGGCATGGGGCACAAAGTTCCTTAGGAGCTCTGTGCCCATTGGGGGTGGGTTGGGTTGAGTGGGGAAAAATAGTTTTTTTTAAAAAAAATACTATTTGGGTACGATCACTCGTGCGCTCCGTCCCCTTTAACAAAAAACACAAAATGGCGGGCGTGATGTTGTGCCTGGCGTGTGAACCAGGGCGATCATAAAATTGCAAGATCACTTCCCTCATCTAGCTGAGACCTTAGATTTAACCTGCATGAATGCAAGATGAATGCAAATCTAACGTTATCCCTTTTGAAGTCATTTCAGCCTGTCGCTATCACTACATCTTGTTGCAATGAATTCTGTTAATTAACTGTGTGAAGAATGACTTCAGTTTTTCTCTCTGGTGAATCTACTGCCATTCAGTTTCATGTGGTGTCATGAACTACTAGTATTCTGAGAGAGGGACAGGGAGGGAAATCTATGTCTATCCAGTTTCTCCACATTGTGTATAATTTTATAAACTTTAGTCACCTTCTTTAATTCCTATTTTTCTAAATTGAAAAGCCCACAAAGATGCCTTTCCTTTGTAGGAGGGTGTTCCAACACTTTGATAATTTTGGTTCTGGTTTTGTGCACATTTTCCAGCTCTATAATACCTATAAAAAGATGCGAGATGTTATGTGATGTATTATTTCTTTTGATTCTAGCCATTATGTCCAGCTTCTGGAATGCCAACTATATCTATGTTGTCTGTTAGCACCAAGTGCTCCAGTTTCCCTATCTTGGCTTGGCAATGTTTAGTATTAGCATATAAACACCTATTTGACTGAGTCCCTCTCGAAATGTGTGCCATTTCTGTTACAACTATTGGGTCTCTTTAAACAGCTGTCATTTCTTTCTCTATGGCTGTTGCTAAATGCTACACTATCCCCTTTAGATGGCCTGAAACATTTACACCATCATCTGTAAGGCTGAGTTGTCCTGAACCAGATGGTCCCCCAGCTCCTGTTGGCTGTCTCCCCACAAGTCAGCTTAAATGTTGCTCTACAACCTTTTTGATGTTTAGTGCCAGTAGACTAATTCTGATGCAGTTCAAGTGGAGCCTGTCTCTTTTGTACAGGCTCAGCTTGTCCCAAAATGCTCCCCGGTGCCTAACAAATCTGAACCCTTCCTTCCAAAACCACCATTCTGCTTCTGTGAAATCCCAATAACACAGCACAGTTTCATTCTCCAATGAAGACAGATTTGCTTTTCACCTCTCTCTCTCTCTCTCTTTCTTTCCTCAAAATAATAATGGGGGTTACTAGCCAGCTATACGTGTTCCGTTTCTAGCACAGTAACTTACCTGGCAACTAGATGGCTTATTCAATCTTACTCAGTTTGGAAATGCTGAAAGTGTAAGTACTTTGGAAGAGAAAATGAATATATACATGTTTATGGCACCTAAATGTGATGAGATGCTTAGAGTAGAAGTCTATATTCAGAAGGAAAAAATATTTTTAATGTGTTTGTTTTAAAAAAAGACCTTCCATCAGACCACATGGGAATAGTAGCTTGCTCACTTCTTTCTATAGTGAGAAAATCTAGGCATGTATTTTCCCTTGTCAAATATTTGAAGGTGGGAACTGTGTTATACCACGACACACCCTCGGTCCTTCTACCCAATATTGTCTACACTGACTGGCAGCATCTCTCCAGGTTTTCAGATAGAAGTCATTCTGGCCCTACCTGGAGGCACCAAGAATTGAAATTTTGCATGCAGATAATATACTCTACATCTGTCTATCTATCTATTTCTGGTTGACATTTATATCCCACCTCATAATATACAATTTTCTGGGCAGTTTATAATAGACAAACATATTCTTCAGATGAGCGTTTTATTGCACTCTTGCAACTGGCCACTCATGGTTCTTCGCGGGACATATCCCACACCTTCTGCTCTTTTTTCCATCACAAATTGAGCCTTATCAACTCTGATTTTTGGTCTATAACAAAACTTGCTGCCATTTCCTGATGCATGATAAAAACACCCACTGAGTGGGCCATGTGCTTGTTTCTTCTTTGCTCTTTCTTCCCCATGTGAAGAAAGAGGAAGCTGCTCATCCCTATTGTGGGACAGAAGCAGGAGGCAAAGCGATGGTAGGGAAATCCTGTCTGATGATCCTGATAGATTTTCCCCATCTGATGATCCTCATAGAATAATTTAAATACAGAATAAAACAGAAAACAATAAAATCAAAAGCAGCATAAAATACAACAAAACAAGAAGCACAGCACCCAAAAACAAAAATTTAAAGCTGATTTTAAAACCATGAGGCCCAGGAAAGAAAGAGAATAGAAAGGTCTTCATGTGGCACCTAAAAGATGAAGGGATGGTGCCAGGTGAAGCTCTTTGGAAAGGATGTTCCATCACTGGGACATCGCTACTGAAAAGGCCCTCTTCCTGGTAGTTGCACACTTCATTTCATTCAACAGGGCACTTGGAGTAGGGCCTCTGAGGAAGATCTTAAAGTTTGGGTAGGTACATTTGGGAGAAAGCAGCCTTTCAGGTAACATGGGGCCTTGCTAGACCTGCCGGGATAAGCCGGCAGGGAGGCGGGGCGACGGCGTGCAAACTTTAACGCGCGCCGCCCAGCCTCCTAGACGCACAACGCGCAGGGACGACGGAAGCCCTGCAGCGCCGGCCATTTTTTAAAAAGTTTAAAGGGGCCACGTGCGCCCGAAGACTGCGGAGAAGGTAAGGGTTTTTTATTAGTTAACCCCCCCATCCGCTCCTGATCCCTTCCTGATCTTTCTCTCCCTCCATGTCCCGTGTGTCGTCTCCCCTCCTTTTCCCTCCGTGTGTGTGTGTGTGTGTCCTGTGTCATCTCCCCTCCTTTTCCCTCCGTGTGTGTGTGTGTGTCCTGTGTCATCTCCCCTCCTTTTCCCTCCGTGTGTGTGTGTGTGTCCTGTGTCATCTCCCCTCCTTTTCCCTCCGTGTGTGTGTGTGTGTGTCCTGTGTCATCTCCCCTCCTTTTCCCTCCGTGTGTGTGTGTGTGTGTCCTGTGTCATCTCCCCTCCTTTTCCCTCCGTGTGTGTGTGTGTGTCCTGTGTCATCTCCCCTCCTTTTCCCTCCGTGTGTGTGTGTGTGTGTGTGTGTGTCCTGTGTCATCTCCCCTCCTTTTCCCTCCGTGTGTGTGTGTGTCCTGTGTCATCTCCCCTCCTTTTCCCTCCGTGTGTGTGTGTGTGTCCTGTGTCATCTCCCCTCCTTTTCCCTCCGTGTGTGTGTGTGTGTGTCCTGTGTCATCTCCCCTCCTTTTCCCTCCGTGTGTGTGTGTGTCCTGTGTCATCTCCCCTCCTTTTCCCTCCGTGTGTGTGTGTGTGTCCTGTGTCATCTCCCCTCCTTTTCCCTCCGTGTGTGTGTGTGTGTGTGTGTCCTGTGTCGTCTCCCCTCCTTTTCCCTCCCGGGATCTCCCCGGCCGATGGGCACAGCGCTCAGCGCTGTGGCCAGTCCGCGGCTTTTTGTGGCTACTCGTGAGTAAGCGATTAGCCGCAAAAAGCCACGGAAGTCCCTAGACCTTCCCCAGCTCCGGCCTGAGGCCGGAGCTGGGGAAAAGGCGCGCCATAAGCGAATTCGCTTATGGTGCGTTGGAGAAGGCCTCAGCGCGGCCTGTCTCCGGATTCCCCTGTGCGTCATCTGGATGCACAGCAGGGAAGCCGGGACAGAAGGCGCGCTAAGGCCTCGTCTAGGAAGGCCCATGGTCTCAAGCTGTTTAGGACTTTAAAGGATAAAGCCAGAGGTTTAAATTGGGCCTGGAAATGAATTGGGAGCCAGTGCAGCTGACAAAGCACAGGCATAACATTGTCAGACTGCTCAGTCAGTTAGGCCGGATCTGCACTATTGCTTTAAAGTGCTGTATAACAGTTTTATACAGCGCTTTATAACTGTTATAAAGCGCTTTAAAGCAGTAGTGTAGATCTGGCCTTAGTAATCTAAAATCCTATTTTGTACTAATTGCAGTTTCCAAACTATGTTTATAGGCAGCCCCATGTAAAACACATTGCAACAGGAGGTTGCTGGAGCATGTGAGACTGTATGGCATAGCTATCTCTGTTCAGGTAAATGGCAGCTGGCATATCAGCCAAAACTGATGAAAGGGTAGGTTGAGCCACAGAGGTCATTTGACTCCTGATCAATAAGCACCCTCCAACTGTGAACCTGATCCTTGGGAAGTAGTGTGATCCCATCTAGCACAAGCTGAACACAATTCACCCATGTGGATGAAGAACCAACAATACCTCTATCTTGTCTGGATTGAATCTCACGTTATTCACCCTCATGCAGTCCATTACCACATCCAAGCATTTATTCAGTACAGCTACATCTTCATTGCACTAGTGAAATTAGGAAATAAAGTGAACTGGTGACACTGCAAATGAAATATTCAAATGACTGCTACCAGTGGTTTCATATAGGGGGCTGGCAACTTTGGGAAGTAAAGGGGCCATTTTTGCTCTCCCACTCCAACCACAGTCTAAAAATAAATAAATAGGGAAAATGGCATCTGTAGCTGCTACAGAGTGCCAAATTTGACATGGGCTAAACAGGGAGCAGTGTGGCTCTCATGCAGTGTTTGGGCTGCATGTGGCTCAACTCTCATATAGATGTTAATAGCCTGGGAGAAAGAATAGAGCTCAATGGAATCCCAAAGTATGACTGCAAAGGTGTTGAGCAGTAATCCCCCAGCACCTTCTGGAAACAGCCAATGAAATCATGCCTCCAATACCCAACCTGGACAGCCTATTGAGAAGGGTACTATGGTTAATGGATATAACTGAAACTCATCCAACAAAACTGGATCAGATGGTGCTCTAGATACCTCTACCGACATTGGATTAATTGTGGAGTCTAAGTCATGATGTGTATCCTGAAACGTCTTGCAAATATGTCACAAAATTCTATCAATGGTTCTACTACATCTCTCCCCAGGCCTGATACAAAAGGCCCCACAGCACGTCGAAATCTCTGCTGGACTAAAGGGTGAGGATGCAATGATGGAGGAGAACAACCTTTTCTTTGCTATTCTTCTGCAAGCAAAGCACATGCAATAGATATGTAACACTAAACAGATTTCTCCTTTTACATTTTTAAGGATTTTATTTATTTATTTATTTATTTATTTGTGTATTTAACTGCATGTTAAGTTTGAGTCATATCGTATGGACCTTTAGCCATTAGCAGCACCCTTTAGATAGCAGGAGAGACTGCAGATCAATTTCTGGCCCGTTAACATACTGCTATCAAACTCTCTGCTTCAGATGAAAACATCTATGCAGCAAGAGACTTGCAAATATTCTAGGCTAATTTGTTAGGAGCTTGATTTAGTGAAATGCCAGTGGACTTTACCTAACAAGACTATTACAGCAAATGACTCTTGTGTTTCATTCACTGGGTGTACAGAAAAAAAGAAAGCCGCAGAGGCTGCCTTTGGCATGATGAAGCTGCCACTGACTCATAACTCTCCAAAGGGTAATGATATCAGCACAATCCACAAGAGGATTCTTGTCTGTAATAAAGCCCTGATTCAGAAACCATTAATAACTTTTTATTGATCATAAGAAAATCTTCATCTGAATTCTGCCTTGGTGAAATCCCAATAACATGGTACCGTCGCATTCTCTGATGGAGACAGAGTGAACAGGTTGCTGTTTACTCCCCCACCCCCTTCTCCCTTGCCTACGAAGATGCACAGTCACTTCCACCAGAAAATGAAGTTGGCCGCTGCGAGCATTAACCCTGGCTTCTTCAAACCGCCGCATATCCCCTAGAGGCATGTTACACTTTCAGCATTTAATAGTCACTTAATAAAGTTAGCCTAGGAAGGGGAATAGAATACTTTTGTTATAGATGAGTGTTGGAAAAGTTTACGGAACTTAGAATGTTAACGATCCTATTTTTCTCTGGCAACAATATTGCTACTATCTGGTTTGGCCCCAAGTGATACTGGAGCCACTATCATCCTCTACAGCAGTGGTGGGTAACTTGTGGCCCTCCAGATGTTTGGGCCTTTGTAGAGTATCGTGCCTTCCTTGGGGCAATCACACTGTTACTGCCACCACATTCAGGAAGATCATCTCACATAGTTTATCCCACCATTCACTTCTGCTTCCACCATAAAGCTACATGGCTGTATTTAATATACCTCTTTTTACTCAGGAATCTGGATATTAGGTGTGAAACAAACAGATCAGAGACATAAGAATAGTGAACAAAGTCTTGGAATGTTTTATTAAAGAAATGAAACAAGAAAACATATACTTTATTATGACTATTACTTTGAAAACATGACATTTATATTGTAACTGTTACCACCTATCAGGTTATAGAAGCTACAGTTCCTACCAATAATCAAACCTAAGCCAATTCTTCCACCACAATTAACTCACAGGCCTGGCGATGAAGGCTTGGTATGTAGTTTTCCTTCTGGTAAGGTTTGACTACCACCTGGGATCTTTAAAGCAGTTTATCAGACTTCCCTTGAAGTCTTCAATCTGGTCCAGCAATCTCTCTGACATTGTCAGGCCTCCGCTGTCATTGAAGGTAGCTCCTGGAGCCTTCCTCTCTGTACGTGCTAGCCTTCTTCTCACTCTGCCTTGCCTGCTTCTGGCTTGACTTTCCAGTTCACCAGTTGCTGCTGTTCTGTTTTTTTTCTCCAGACTTTCAGTCTGTCTTGAAGACACTCCTCTTCTCCTGGTGACAATCCTAGACCAACTCCTCTGATGAACCTCCCCAGATGCCTCTCAACATCTCCTTATATTTGCTCCAATCAGAACTCTTCAGCCAATCAGCTTTGGTGTTGCCAAAATTCTATCATACTCCCTCTGTTCAAACTCAGGACCACTACATATCTTTAGAATGTTTCACTATCTTCTAATCAGATGTTACCAACTGGGATTCAACTTTCCCATAACCAGGAACTAGCTTCACATTACCCTCTTAATTGTAACAGCAACTATTTTATTTTATATCACCCACTAACTGAAGTTCTCCTGGTGGTGTACAATACATTAAAACACACATCACAGAGTTTATTGTATTAGTACCAGCACATTATGTTTACAATATATCATCCCCAAGGCACAAGCCCCAAGTAAAAGATACATTTTCCCTTTGTATGTTAACTCCTTCATCTTCAGCCCTGGTTTTATATACAGCCCTGGTTTTATACACAAAACATATAACCACATGTTTTTTACCTCAATAAAAATCAGTTTCTTCATACACACCCACCCAGAAACAATTGGAACACTGCGAACCTTTGCAGGTCAACCATGTACAGCCTAAGGGTGCCATAAGTGTTAGGGAAATCTTCAACAACCAGAAAACCTTTTCATTTTAGTTTCTGAGGAACATCTGGTCTAAATATTACTAAATATGTCTAGGGACATATTTGGTTTCCAACTTAAATTCTGGTAACAACCAAAACCATTGTCAAAACTTTGTATCTGCATGAAATATGGTTTGTAACCATATCAGCGTAGGGCAGATCTACACCAAGCAGGATATAGCATAGGGTGATCATATGAAAAGGAGGACAGGGCTCCTGTATCTTTAACAGTTGTATTGGAAAGGAAATTTCAGCAGTTGTCATTTGTATATATGGAGAACCTGGTGAAATTCCCTCTTCGTCACAACAGTTAAAGCTGCAGGTACCCTGCCCTCTTTTAAATTTGGTCACTCTAGTATAGCTCCTGCAGCTTTAATTGTGGTGACGAAGAGGGAATTTCACCAGGTTCTCCATATATACACATGACACCTGCAGAAATTCCCTTTTCTATGCAACTGTTAAAGATACAGGAGCCCTGTCCTCCTTTTCATATGGTCACCCTAAATATAGCACTATGAAAGCAGTATATAAGAGGCAGGAGCCACGCTACTGCTTTATAGTGGTATTGAAGTGCACTGACCACTTTTGGGGCCCATGACACATACCATATACTGCTTTCATACCGTTCATAGTGCTATATCCTTCTTGGCCATAGAATAACTAGTTACTACCGCTGACATCTGTCCTCACACATAGGATTCCCATTTGCCTAGTCTCCAAACTATTGTTCCCAGTGTGAAGAAGACATTTACAGCACAATCCTATGCATGTTTAGACAGAAAAAAATCCTACAACTCCCAGGATTTCCTAGCCGACCACACCAAAGTTATAGGGCATTTTTTTCTGTCTAAACACACATAGAATTGTGCTCTTAAAGTTTCTGCAAGTACAATGTTCTCAGCTGAAACTTTATTCAAAGGGTCATTTTCTTTCTGAACACACGGCATCTTTAATACAATTTTGTAAGTTTAACACCAACCCTGAATCATTGATTTGGTACTAGGGGTGTGCACGGACCCCCCGCTCCGCTTCACTTCCAGATCTGCGGTTTGCAGATCAGGCCGCTTCGCTCTACCCCCGCTCCGCCCATGCCCGCTCTGCTGCGGAGCTCTGGATCTGGATCGGAGCTCCGTTCCCCCCCCCCCCATAGGCTTGCATTAAGCTTAAAAAGTATACAACTTTTTTCTGTGAAAGTTAGAAACCTCATGTTTGGCACCATGACACCTCATGGAGGTATACACACACACGCCAAGACTCAAGGCAATCCCATCATCCCCTGATTTTGGGGGAATTTATGAAAATTGGGCACCCTATTCACACCCCTTTCGATAGCTCCGTCAATTTGCATGTTAAAAACCTCAAACTCGCCACCATGATAGCTTATCCAGGGACACAAACGCATGCCCAGACTCAAGGCAGTCCCATCATCCCCTGATTTTTGGGGAATTTATGAAAATCCAACACCCCATTTACACCCCTTTCGATAGCTCTGTCAATTTTCATGTTAAAAACCTCAAACTCGCCACCATGATAGCTTATCCTGGGACACACACACACGCCCTGACTCAAGGCAGTCCCATCATCCCCTGATTTTTGGGGAATTTATGAAAATCCAACACCCCATCCACACCCCTTTCGATAGCTCCATCAATTTGCATGTTAAAATCCTCAAACTCGCCACCATGATAGCTTATCCAGGGATACACAAGCACGCCCAGACTCAAAGCAGTCCCATCATCCCCTGATTTTTGGCGGGGCTTAAACCTGCAGACATCTCAATGGGGCCATTTCAAAGGAAATCCCAACATGCCATGAATTGGGGAGTAGAGATAAACCTATATGAATCTTCTTCCACACTTGAAAAATGGATTTGGAACTTCCAAAACTCCAAGTGAGCGCAGGAAGGACTTCTCCCCTGAGTCAAAGCCAGACACACACAACATCCCTGCGAGGCGGGCAGGGGAGGAGAGAGGGAAGGCAGGCAGGCAGCAGACATTTCTGGGGGCACAAGGAAGTGAGCCAAGGATAGTTTCAAAGCCAGTAATGCATATAAAATGGAATAAATAAATAAATAAATAAACAAAGGAGGGGTGGAATTAAAAGCAGCAGTGTTGCTGAATAAACAACAAGAAGAACCTTTTTTAAAAAGACTATATCTGTCTTTTACTAGCAATAGGGGGACGTGACCAGGGGAGGGGGAAGCAGCTGCCAGTTCAACTTATGAAAGCCATTGCTTCACCACGAGAGCTGAGGAGTAGAACTCTCACTTCAACTCATGATAGGCATTGCTCCACCGGGTTACTCTCTTTGGAAGGCTCTGATTGCCCTCCAAGTACAGGAGAGAGTGGGGGCACGTCCACATGTGATGCCCTAGGGGAGCTCATCCCCTTGCACCACATCTTTTCAGTTGTTCCCCAAAGTTAGGGTGGGTAGCAGTGCTGTGTTTCTATCTCTTATTCTTGGCTTAGTATATGATTTCAGGTTGTGTTTGTGCATTTGGTGGGACTACTGTTTTAAAAAACACTGGGAAAAGTCTGTTCAGACTAAGAAAGAGAAGTTCCCAGAATCCCAAGTTACCCGTTTTGCCTATCCCCTCCTCCAACTTTGGGATCATGTGATCATGACCGGGAGTGGACTCTGCCCCTCAGCCCTTTGGAAAAGGTATTTTCCCGCCGGTTTTTTTAAAAATTCTAGCACTCAAACCGCAGCACGCAGAGAGCTGAGAGTAGTCTCAAAATGACCCCCATCCACGACTCTCCAAGCACAAGAATTTTTAGAAAGATAGCTTCAAAAACAACACAGTTATCCCCCTTTCTTTTCTGCAATGCAATCCTATGGGTGAAATGTTTCAAGATGGCGATCGGATCGGACCGCGGAAACCGGAGCACTCCGAAAATGGGCGCTTCTCTTTGCCTTGCTTCTAGGGGTCCTCAGTCCGCTTCTACTCCGCCTCTGGGCAAGGCGGAGCAGGCCAATTCGCTCCTGCTTCTGCGCTTCTAATCGGAGCGGAGCACATGCCTATTTGGTACCTTGAGTAGGGTGACCATATGAAAAGGAGGACAGGGCTCCTGTATCTTTAACAGTTGTATTGAAAAGGGAATTTCAGCAGGTGTCATTTGTATATATGGAGAACCTGGTGAAATTCCCTCTTCAGCACAACAGTTAAAGCTGCAGGTGCCCTGCCCTCTTTTAAATCTGGTCACAGTATAGCTGCAGTATAGAGCTTTAACTGTTGTGATGAAGAGGAAATTTCACCAGTTGTGACATGCATACAAATGACACCTGCTAAATTTCCCTTTTCTGTGCAACTGTTAAAGATACAGGAGCCCTGTCCTCCTTTTCATATGGCCACCCTAACCTTGAGGATGCATTTTTTTTTGGTGGGGTGGAATCTTATCACAAACAAGAACCAATTAAAGACTTTTTTTATCAATAAACAAAGTCTTAAACAATGCATAAAATATCTACCTCTAAATGATATTGGGTAGATAATTTATGAAGACCTCCTCATGGACACCCCATGAGCACCCCAACAGCACCCCAGCTGCTGCTTCAAAAAGTGGGCAGTAATTGCTGTGGAACTTTCTCTGGTGTGACCTCTGTGGGGTGAACTCCCTAGGTCTGCTGTTGTTTTTGCTGAGCCCTCTCCTTGGGCACGTCTACACCAGCCCTATATCCCGGGATCATTCCTGTGCATCATAATGCCACACAGGGGATCCCAGGAGCAGACAGGGATGATCCCTCCATTTTCCTGGGATAACCCTTAGGTGTAGAAAGGGCCCTTGTGTTTCCCCTGAGCTTCTTACTGATCATATTCTAGCATTGGGATTTTTTTCTCTATCTCAAACTGGAACTCTTCCTCCTCTAATACTCATCGTCCAGCTTTCTGCTCAACATCATTGATACTTCCTCTCCCACAGACCCCGTTTGGAAGGTGCATTTTGTAGTAACAATCCTCTCAATTTATCTGGGTTGTTATCCTCATATGATATTTTTTTTCTTCCTCATCCATTTCTAGATAATATGAGCATTTCCCCCCAATTTCTCCTCTAACCTTGTGGTGTTAGAGGAGCTTGATGATGGAGCTTCAGCAACTGGGTGGTATAAAATGCAATAAAGAAATAAAAAAATAAAAAACTCTTCAATTTGGATCTATTACTGTATAAATTGTCTGTCCCCCACCCCCAATTTATACCCCTCTGATATTGCTACCATTAGCTTTTGCACTATGCTGATGGTGGGAGTGGTACATCTTCTGAAGGGCCCCAACTTGTCCATCCCTGCTTAATAATCCACCTAGCTTAATGCTGGGACATTTGCCTCTGCTGAATCTATCACTGGATGTGCTCCCTACCACTATACAGCTTGCACTTGAAAATACAGCAGTAGGCTACTGCTCTTTCCCCTGGAATGCTTGAAAGAAACAGTGTAATCCCTGCTCCCCCCTCCCCAAGCAGAATCATTTCCCTCCTTCCCTTCTAGGCTGAAATAGTGTACAGTACCCCTCTTCAAAAGCAGTAGCTTTCATGTTCTTTTACTGAGTACCAGGATAAATGAACTAAGTGGTCGAGCAGATGCTTTCCATATGTACGTTCCTGATTTAGTCCCCAGAACCTGCAGTGAAAGGGTCTCAGATGAGATAACCGAGCTAGGAAATTTATCTCCTTAAAGCCACAGAGAACCGCTGCTCACCAGTAGATAGAAAGACCAAATGGTCTGACTCTGAATAAAGCAGTTTCATACTGAAGCTTCATACGTTCATGCTTGTATGGGAAAGTTGCATGGGACACAAACAAACAGCTATGCTCTGTCCAGTGAAATGGGAGTTGAATGGGTGATATATTTTATTGCTGGATGGAGTGAGTGAATGCACTTGTATATTAGTGATCTTGATGCTCTCTGAATTCATTACAGTGATCTTTTAAAGAGAACCTTCAGTTATTTTATTTATGTATTTAGTTTTATTTCGGACCAGTTTCACCAAAATTAGTTGCACAGGCATTCCCTGAACCAGAGCTAAAACCATCTCATAATCCACAGCCTTCTACTTTTATACTAAAACATGCAGTAAGAAAAGAGTAGGTAATAGAGATTTTGCTGTATGCTACCACCTCAGAATTCAAGTAGGGAATTGTATGTCAGTCATATATCATATATAGTTGCCATCCATTTGAAATCAAATGAAAATATTTTCATTTGGGGATGAAATATCTCAGGGAATCTCAGGGGTTACAATCGAGTTCCTAATTCTATTTATGTAGCCTATTTCTCCTTGAACTTTTAGTTGCTGAAAAGTGATTGTGGTGAACTGGGGAGTTCAGAAAGGAATATCTCAAGTTTCTAGGAGTTCCTCAGCCAGAACTCCCAAATAATCTCTCCCACAAATGGAGGATAGCTTCTACAGGAGCTCATGATATGGCATGGCATGATACCCTGATGTTCACAGTAAAAATATTTTTTTTAAAAAAATGCAAATAGTAAGTCTTTAGATCTCAAAATATACTGGCCCATATATAGTATATGCTGTGGCTTGTGTATGTGTAAGATAAATTATTTATTTTAAAATAAATTTAGAGCTAAATGTTCTGGTTTCTGCCCTCATCAATAACAAAAGTGGCAGTTCAGAATGCTTGGAGATGGAAATTCCTAAGGAGAAAAAACACGTAGGTATCACCCAATTGTCCTCCAGATTAAGGCCATATTGACTAAGGCCTTAGCTAGACCTAAGGTTTCTCCCAGGATCATCCCAGGGTTGTCCCTGCCTGCTCCCGGGATCTCCTGTGTGTCGTTTACATGAACAGGGATGACCCAGGCACGATCCCGGGATAAACCTTAAGTCTAGCTAAGGCCTAAGAGTTCTGAGTCTGTAGATCCAGAAGTTTTCCTTTTCGCCAAGCATGTCAGTATCCTTTGTTTGTTCAAATGGAAGCAATTGCAAATCTGAAAGACTATGTGCCAGTGAGTTAAAATATCTGGGAACAGACTGAATCACAGACTTGTGGTTATGAATCTTGTTCTTAGGCAGTTTTACCTATAAATTGCATTTGACATCAGGTAATGTGATACACTGATTTATATCGGTGTGATGCTGGGTTACAAATATCTTTCTTAAGAGCTGCTTTAACTAGTAATTTTCATAAATTTGGTGGATTTTTCCATGTGATGTATGCTGGAGAATTAATTGTTTCCATTAAATGAGCATATTAGGCTATAACTATTTTTCATTTACAGGTGGTAATTAAAGGGCACAGGATGGTAGTCCACAATAAATGGAATGTGATTTTCTTTTGAAAAGTTAGCATTTGCTTCATAAAGTGGGGCGGGGTATCCCTGGATATTAGGGATGCTTAATTGATATTGGAGCCAATAATGTGACTAAGGAATCCACATTATTGGAGATGTTCTTTAAGTTCATTACATCTTCTTGAGGAGTTTCCTTCATTATTGAAAATGTGTTTTATCCTAAGAGCCAAACTATGTAAAATGTTCTTTAGGTGGTTAGGATGGAATTACTTGTAGTTAAGGTACAAGTGGGAATCTGTAGGTTTACAGTATAGGTCTGTGGCAATTTGATGTTTTTCAGTGGTTAAGAGGACATTGTAGTGTTACTGGTAAACTTTGTTCTTGGGTAGATAGTCTGATAGTAAAAAATATTTCAAGTTATATTTTCCATAGTCTTAGATGAAAAAAGAGACCTGCATGTAATGTAATGCCATTACATGCTGAGCTTGTAGGTGGAGGTTCTGCTGATAGTTTAGTTGTCCCATAAATATATTGCCATATGATATGTTCCATTGCATGGAGTTGAAATTGTTGCAGGTGACGTTAACTTAGCCAGGGAGGTTAAGACTACAGAACTGGTTACATTAGAGGTTCTGCTGTTTAAGAAGTATGAGAAGGTGGAAAGGTATATTAGTGTATAAAGAAGTAACGCTGAAGATAGCAATGATGGTATCATTGTTAAATTCATGTTTCTGATTTAGTCTTTCAATCTTCATATGGAAATTTATAGTATCCTTAATATATGAAGGAAGTTTATGAACTAGTGGATGAATGATGGAGTCAATATATAGTGAAATTCTTTCAATGACAGCATTGTTGCATGAAACAATAGGTCGTCCTGGGTTGTTGATTTTATGGATCTTTGATAGCATGTAAAATCTTCCTGCTGTAGGGGAGGGGTTAATTAAAAAGTCAGCAATTTTTCTGTCCAGTAATTTTTCTTTGTCCAGGAATTTATAGATTATATTGCCATTTCTTTATTTAGGTCAGCTGTGATGTTACAGTTGAGGTGTCCGTATGTACTGCTGTCATTTGTTTGACTGAGACCTTCAGAAATGTAATCCTCGGTCTTCTTTATCACAGCAACAGTTCCTCATTTATTAACTGGTTTTATGACTATGTTCTTTCTGATTCAAAGTTGTTTGAGGGCTCTCTTTCTTCTCTTGTCAGATTGTAAAACACTCTTCCAGGTTTTTGTTCATGAATTCTTTTTTTAACTGATCTAAGGAAGGTTTCTAATACTGGATTTCTATTTTGGTTTGGTGTCCAGATTTTTTGGGACAGAAATTGTGAGAGAGCATTATGTCATGGGTTGAAAATATGCGGTTTCTTATCATTATAGAAATGTTCTTTTAATCTGCATCTTTTCTCAAATACCTTAACATCAGCATTCATTTGGGCCAGGTTATGCTCTCTAGGTGTAAGGCACAAGTTAAGATAGCAGGTTAATTTCTGTAGGGGAAATTCTATCACTTGTTAGCTCCACTAAAAGACTCTCTGAATTCATGAAGTTTTGGTGTGCAGTCTCACTGCGTTGAAGGCTTTTAAATCTTCTGAGTTCTTTCTTCTTCTTCTTTACATTTCTTAGGATTTATTATCTTCAGTGTGCATATAGAAATGTGTTTAAGGATGGATTTCCTAATCTTGATGTTGTTAGGGAGTATAGGAAGTTTGTAACATAAGATCTCCATTTTGAGTCTCTTACTTTTTGTTTTCTCTGTATGATCTCAGAAAAGTAATTTGTTTGGTTGTGAATTTGTTTTTGTATTTTTTTTAGCTAAGGTCTAGCAGGTTTAGCCTCATTTCCTGGTTTTGAAATTCTTGTTGTTACTTTGTTTTTAGGATATCCACTTTATGTACCTAGTGGTCAATAAAGAATGACAAAAGGCAAATATTTTTTTCATGTCTCTTGATCTGACAGTTTAAAGAGGAAGACATCCTTTCAGATTCAGGTTATGAGTGTGAGTAGGGTGACCATATTTTGGAAACCAAAAAGGAGGACAAAATGGCCGCCCTCAGGAGGCGTGGCCACCCCAACATGCCCACCCCCAAGGCGGAGCCAACTCAACATGTCCGGCCACCAAGGGGGTGTGGCCTCGGTCACATTTATTTATTTATTACATTTTTATACTGCCCAATAGCCGAAGCTCTCTGGGTGGTTCACAAAAAGTAAATGATAGCAACTAATGAGGTTATATTAGGGCGTGGAAAAGTAAAGGATAACTGGCATTATTAATATCATATTATCAGCATCAACAGCAAGAGACGGAGCCTTATTAATATTAAAATCACCATGCATTACAACACCGGCAAGAGACGCAGCCTTATTAATATTAAAATCACCATGCAAGAGACGGAGCCTTATTATAGCATCACCACCCATTATCAACAGCAAGATTATTATTATTATTATTGTTTATTTATATAGCACCATCAATGTGGTGCTGTACAGAGTAAACAGTAAATAGCAAGACTCTGCCGCATAGGCTTACAATCTAATGATTGTAAGGAGCATTTTTAACATTATCACCACCCATTATCACATCACCAGCAGAAGGAGTTTTATTAGCATCACCACCCATTATCTGGACACGTAGATACTGGGAAATAAGTTTGCATGGTCTTGCAACCCGGGCTAGTTTCCCTGGACCCCAAGCCTTGGTCAAATGTACCTGTTTCCCCACACATCCAGCATGGGAGCCCAGCCATCTAGCATGGGGAAAAGTCCTGCAATAATAATAATAATAATGGAAACACACTCTGTGTACACTCAGAGGAGCTTTAATATACTTCATTGTATTTAGCACTTTAAAAATATGGACAAATGGAAGAGAAGGAGCATTTACATCACCATTTCCATTTTTCAGGGACAAAACTTGTAAAAAATAGCCATTTTAAAGTGGTTAAAGCAATGAAGCCCCTCTCTCAAGCTCTAGTCTCCCCCCCGCCTTTCCCTAGCCCTGCATCCCAGCCTCTCCCCCCTCCACCTCACCATTATTATTATTATTATTATTATTATTATTATTATTATTATATATTATTATTATTATTATTATTATTATTATTATTATTATTATCACCACCCCCATGCCAAATTAGGGAGGATGGTGGCCTTGCCTTGTCCTACCTTTTCCCACGTTGTCGTTGCAGAGTTGCCTCCTCCCTCCTCACCTCGTGTCCTGCTGCTGCCTGGTGCGTGGCTGGTGGATGTCCTCCACCTTCCTTCCGCTTCCGCTTGACCGGCCCACGCCTTGCTCTGCCAGGTTGTCCCCGGCTTCCCTTGTCCTCCTGATGACCACCTTGGTCCGCCACCAGGCTGCTTCCCCCCCCCACTGCTTGTTCTGCCCCCCCCGTTGCCTTGCCACAAGCGGTGGCGGGCGGGTGGCACAAGCGGCGGCACTTGCACCGTACCAGGCCGCACCGGGTCGGGCTGCGCCAGGCCATGCCGGGCCGCCCGCCTCGCTGCTGCTTCTCCTCGCCGCCTGCGGCCGGGCCGCACCAGGCCGCACCGCCCGCGCCCTCGATGGCTGCTGCGGCCGCCTACGAGGCTGCGCCGGGCCGCGCCGGCCGCCTCAATGCCTGCTTGCTGCGGTCGCGCCGGGCCGGGCCGCGCCAGGCCGCGCCGGCGCCGCCCGCCTCGATGGTTCCGGCGCTGGCTTGCTGCTGCGGCCGGGCCGCGCCAGGCCACGCCGGGCCCGCGCCGCCCGCGCCCTCGATGGCTGCTGTGGCCGCCTACGACCAGGCCGCGCCGGGCTGCGCCGGCCGCCTCGATGCCTGCTTGCTGCGGCCGCGCCGGCACCGCCCGCCTCGATGGTTCCGGCGCTGGCTTGCTGCTGCGGCCGGGCCGCGCCAGGCAGGCCGCGCCGCCCGCGCCCTTGATGGTTCCGCTGCTGCGGCCGCCTGCGACCAGGCCGCGCCGGGCCGCTCGCCGCCTCCGCCCACCTCTGCCTTGCTTGCCTTGGATTAAGAAGACGGCCACCGAAAATGCTGCAGGCAGGTAAGGGCGGCCGCGGCCGAGTCCCCCCCCCCCCGCCCCGGTGTTTCAGCGGCCCACTCCGGATCCTCCGGATCGTGTGGTTTCCCCGGTGGTTACCGGAGTAATCCGGTGCCTATAGTCACCCTAAGTGTGAGGATCTTGAGGCCTAAAGGGATGACAGAAAGGGATGTATGGATTCTAAAGGCACAGTTCTATGTGATTTATATATATGTATATAAGGTATGATACTTGATACTCATAAGCCTCCAAACTCTGAGGCTTACAAGTATCCAGTGGTATAGTGAAGATGATCCTCTCCACCACTGCGTCTCCTGCTCTGCATTTCAGCTAGATGGCCCTTTTTACCCATGTAGCTGAGCCTTTGTGGAGGGGGAAGGAAGGAGGCTGGAGCGACCTCAGGATATGATGTAAGCTGGCTTCTCCAGTCTCCTCTCCTTCCCATCTGTGGGGAATGTCCCCTTTACCTCCTCCCTGAGGTTGCTTTTTTGACTTTGGAGAAGCAGCCAGTGTGTTTCTTTCTGTTTCGGCTACAAGGGGGAGACGGAAGCTTGAATTTCTGGGTCTGAGGTCGGAGTGCTGTCTCCTACCTCTGATGCAGGAATCTGAAATATCCAATCCCTCCCTCCCACAAGATTTGTCTAGGGGCCATATGATTGCTCCCTAAGATGTTCGATAGTAAGCATACCTTATATACACACATATAAATGTACAGGCCAAATATGTATATTTACTTCACAAAACCAATAGATATGTAAAGCTTTAATTTTTCTCTTTTCTGTTTCACTTTGGGGGTACAAATATGGGAGTCTATGAGCAATTATTTGTATACTTTAAGTATACTGGTGCCTTACTCTATAATTGTGTTGCATTGCATAAGTCAATTTCAGATAGTTCATTTATCTACAGATGTTTAGATGTTTGTTCAAAAAGAAGAATTAGTGGAGGAAATGCAATATAAAACCATAGTTGCTTGTGCATTAATTCTACTTGTTACACTAACTTGTTTGAGTTAGACTACCAAAACCAGAATGCTGAAAATGGGTTGGCTGTTAGACTGTTTTCTCTGGTACTAATGAGGTTAAAACTGTGTGAAATGTGCTGTATGGATGAGTTGTATTCTGAGCTTTTATTGAGACTTAGTTGGAAAATATGCTGGATTTCTGCCACAAGGAAAAGGGGGAGAAAGTAATTTAGCTTAAGCCTATAAGCCCATTTTGAGTGAATTAGGTGTTTAAATTGTAAAATCACAATCAGGGAATTATCAAGCAGTGCACTTTTCTGCAACTGTAATAGTATCAGATGTGGTTAACTTTACAGCACAGAAGCAAAAATAAAGCTGCCCCGACCAGAATTTCAATAACATGAATCTATTAAAGGTTTCCCCCCATTCCAGAATGAGCTTGCAGTTTACAATACTGCATGTAGAGTTTCATGAAGTCCAATTTGTGAATATGCTTCTGCCTCCCTATAATTTTCTTTCCTGATCAGGCTATAATGACAATCCCATGTCTATGAAACAGGTGTAATAATAACACCACTGAAATCAATAGGAATTATGCATGTCTAATTGTCACAGGAGTTTAGCCTAGATGCACAAAGCATTTTAATCCACCGGTATTTCTCCTCACCCCCTGCTTCCATCCCAATGCTTGAAAATGCAGCTATAAATGGTTCCTGTTTGCTTTTGTGGATGTTCAATATTGCCGTGTATAGAGGTCTCCAACGTCTCTAGGGGTTTATTTTTCTAGAAAACATATCTATTTTATGGGGGAAACATAGATTCAAGAATCCAGTGAACCTGTTAAAGAGTCCTTTAGATGACTCAAACTGCTCTGCACGGTGTTCTCTTTAGCACGGGTATACGATTAAATTCTTGCTATCCATTGAACACAGTATGAATATTTTCTGCAGATCAGCACAAAGTTATCCGGCACAGGTGTTTCTGTAATTATGATATATGGTGAAAATTCACGGTGTTCAATGGCCCTCACAATCACACTTCCACCTCATCAGTCACATGTCAGTTTAACCCCACCCTATGTCCTAAATCTTCATTCCGTTAAGGAAATGCAGATTGGGAGAAAGCAGTTTGCAGCTGTGGCTTCTCGCGCAGAACCATTATTCCAAAATGCATGAATATTAAAAACAAACAAACAAAAAAGATTTCTTTAATGTTTATTTTATTTGCAGCTAATTACCTTTAATTTAACCATGATTGTTGTGCAGAAAATATGAAAACATTGCTTTCTCTTCCTCTCAAAGAAAATCTTGTACCTTTCAATGAACATTGTTTTGAATTTCTTGTATGAGGAAAGATAACCTTGAAGGGAACTGTTCCCGATCCTGTACATACCTCTTTCATCTTGTAGAAGTCCCCTCACTGAAACAAGGTGCCTGTGTGCAGTCATATCGGTGAGAGGGCTATGCTGCCCCAAATGAATCACTTCTGAATCACATACCTAGCTATGCTGCCCCAAATGAATCACTTCCTCCATGATGCAGAATGATTAAAGGGCAGGTTACAAGGCTTAGAAAATTTCATTTACAAGACAGCAACAGCATGGGTGACCATCAGCACTTTTTTGAATGAAGATGGCAAGGACCAATATTGAACCATTTAGCGAGCAATCCTATGGTTCCTGGGTGAGCATTCCAGGGAGCATAAGTTATGGCAGATTTTCCCCTCCTATGGCTGCAGACCCTGCTATGACTCAGGAGGAGGGCAACTGACGATCAGACTGCTCCTTTCCCCAGCTTCACCTCTCGCAGCTGCCACGGAAAGCAGCATGGCAACTAGGGATGTGCTCCGCTCCGATTAGAAGTGGAGAATCAGAAGCGAATTGGCCTGCTCCGCCTTGCCCAGAGGCAGAGTAGAAGCGGACCGGGGATTCGTAGAAGCACGGCGAAGAGAAGCGGCCATATGCGGAGCGCTTCTCTTTTCGCGGACCGATCCGATCGCCATTTTGAAAAATTTTGCCCATAGGATTGCATTGCGGAAAAGAATAGGGGATAACTGTGTTGTTTTTTAAGCTATCTTTCTGAAAGTTCGTGTACTTAGAGAGTCATGGCTGGGGGTCATTTTGAGCCTACTCTCAGCTCTCTGCGTGCTGCGGTTCGCTTGCTAGAATTTTTGGAAAAATCAGGTAAAACAGTGGGAAAATACCTTTTTCGAAGGGCTGAGGGGCAGAGTCAACTTCCGGTCATGATCACATTATCCCAAAGTTGGAGGAGAGGATAGGCAAAATGGGTAACTTGGAATTCTGGGAACTTCTCTTTCTTAGTCTGAACGGACTTTTCCCAGTGTTTTTTAAAACAGTAGCCCCACCAAATGCACAAACGCAACCTGGAATCATATACTAAGCCAATTATAAGAAATTGATAGAAAAAGCACAGCACTGCTACCCACCCTAACTTTGGGGAACAACTGAATAGATGTGGTGCAAGGGGATGAGCTCCCCTAGGGCATGGATGTGCCCTGTGCACTCTCCTGTCCTTGGAGGGCCATCAGAGCCCTCCAAAGGTAAATCACTGGAGTGAATGCCTATCATGAGTTGAAGTGATCGTTTGCTTCTTAAAGACTGGTACCTAGACAGGACCAGTCAAATTGGCAGATGATTCCCCCTTCTCTTGGGCACGTCCACTCCCCTCTTACTGGTAAAAGACAGATATAGCCTTTTTTTAAAAATTCTTCTTGTTTATTCAGCAACACTGCTGCTTTTAATTCCATCCCTCCTTTATTTATTTATTTATTTATTTATTTATTCCATTTTATATGCATTACTGGCTTTGAAACTATCCTTGGCTCACTTCCCTGTGCCCCCAGAAATGTCTGCTGCCTGCCTGCCTCCCCTCTCTCCTCCCCTACCCACCTCGCAGGGATGTTTTTTGTGTGTCTTGCTTTGACTCAGGGGAGAAGTCCTTCCTGTGTTCATGTACCAAATCAATTTTTCAAGTGTGGAAGAAGATTCATATTTAGGTTTATCTCTACTCCCCAATTCATGGCATGTTGGGATTTCTTTTGAAATGGGCCCATTGAGCTGTCTGCAGATACTGGGGTGTCTGACTTTCACAAATTCCCCAAAAATCCAGGGATGATGGGATTGGCTTGAAACTTGGCATCCATGTGGACACATGGGTAAGCTGCCATGGGACCGAAGGTGAGGTTTCTGACATGCAAATTGACATAGTTGTAAAATTGGACTTGATTTGGGGTGAGTTAAAAGGTTAGAGCCCTGCCAAAAATCAGGGGATGATGGGATTGCCTTGAGTCTTGGCATGCATGTGTATCCCTGGATAAGCTATCATGGTGCCAAGTTTGAGGTTTCTAACATGCAAATTGATGGAGCTATCGAAAGGAGTGTGAATGGGGTGCCCAATTTTCAAAAATTCCCCAAAAATCAGGGGATGATGGGATTGGCTTGAAACTTGGCGTCCATGTGGACACATGGATAAGCTATCATGGTAGCGATTTTGAGGTTTCTGACATGCAAATTGACGGAGCTATCAAAAGGGGTGTGAATTGGGGTTATGGGTGGTGCGTTAGAGGTTAGAGCCCCACCAAAAATCAGGGGATGATAGGATTGCCTTGAGTCTTGGCGTGCATGTGTATCCCTGGATAAGTTATCATGGTGCTGAGTTTGAGGTTTCTAACGTGCAAATTGATGGAGCTATCAAAGGGGGTGTGAATGGGGTGCCCAATTTTCAAAAATTCCCCAAAAATCAGGGGATGATGGGATTGGCTTGAAACTTGGCATGCTTGTGTATACCTCCATGAGGTGTCATGGTGCCAAACTTGAGGTTTCTAACTTTAACAGAAAAAAAGTTGTATACTTTTTTAGCTTTCAATGCAAGCCTATGGAGGAAAAAAACGGAGCTCCAATCTGGATCCGGAGCTCTGCAGCGGAGCGGACATAGGCGGAGGGGGGGTGGAGCAGAGTGGCCCGATCTGCAAATCGCGGATCTGGAAGAGAAGCGGAGCGGGGCGTCCGTGCACACCCCTAATGGCAACTACACTCTGAGGTCACAACAGTGACTTCTGAGGTTGCAACAGTGACAGGGAGAAGGAAAAATGTGGGCAGGCAGGCAGGCAGAATGAGAAGTCAGGACCCACAGAATCCTAAAGTCTCTCTATCACCCATCCCAGCACGGTAGGTAAATAACAGAGCAAAGAAAAGGAGAAATGGGCAGTGTTTTCACCCAGCAGGGCGTAGAAGACAGAGGGCTCCGATTTTTGGAGCCTTCTGTCTATCAAGCAGCAGTCTCTTTTGATTATACTCTTAACTGACATTAGGTAGACTTACCTGAATATCATATATGGTTCCCCCCTTATTTCCATCATTTCTTGTATGGCTTAATAGCATAGATTTTTCTCTAAGCATGATTGTCTCTTTCCTTGGTTCATAAACTAAAATTATTTTGGAAGTTACGTGACATACTACTACATCTACTACTATTACTGCTACTAGAACCAGGATGGATAGACTACTAGGCAATTTGTGATGGAAGTAACCATGACAGTTACTAGTTCTGACTTATTCCTCCCCCCCGTATATGTCCAGGAAGTTGTCTGTTAGGAGTAGCTACTCTGCAGGGATGAACCCAACAAGATTGAATTTGCCGCTACAGCGCACACAGGACTGGCATCGGTGTGGGCCATTGGGTCATCACTGAAAGGCCGCACACCTTTGGCTTTTTTCTGGCTGTTCCTTTCCTACCTGCCCAGCCCATGATCTGTCTGCTCCAAGGAACACTGGGGCATATGCAGCAGGATTGGCTGGGCTAGAAGCTGCCAGAAGATGATGGATGGTGCCAGCAGTTGCTGTAGGCATACAGAGTGAAGCCAGCAGCTTCGGTGGCTTACTGCCAAGCAGCAGTAACACATGTGTGAAGTGGGATTGGTTGTGTAGGAAGTAGTGAATTTGCAAAGGGAAGTTCTGCCTCACCCATCTTCTGGAGTTCTTTGAGAGTGCTGGCTAGCATGTACATGGGGTTGATGCAGTAGACTTCATATGCTTTGGCTTCCTTATTTTCCCTTTCCCTCCCCCCCCCCACTTTTTTTTATACCAAATC
Organism: Elgaria multicarinata webbii; assembly: GCF_023053635.1. NCBI lineage: Eukaryota > Metazoa > Chordata > Lepidosauria > Squamata > Anguidae > Elgaria > Elgaria multicarinata. The sequence goes on from NC_086180.1 coordinate 67,440,162, forward strand.
TCTAACTAAAGTTCTCCAGGAAATTTAGCACTTATGCAATAAGAAAATGGATCCTCATGTAAATCAGTAACTGGAATCTGACAGTAGCAAGAATCAGACGGTAGCAATAGATGAAAAGTTCTCAAAATGGATGTAAATAAGCAACTACAATGGCTTCCCTAATGGTTTGTATTCAGATTGGTATTATTAAACATTTATAAATTACCTGGAGTCAGATTTACATGTAGATGAATTTAGCTGGAGAGCAGATGTTTTGAAAGCCATTTTTCCTTAAACACTTGAACATACCATACCACAATTTCCCTTTTGTTTCCGAAATAGCTTGCAATGTGGCACACAGGTGCAGAGCAAATATAGGGTGACCATATGAAAAGGAGGACAGGGCTCCTGTATCTTTAAAATTGTATAGGAAAGGGAATTTCAGCAAGTGTCATTTGAATGCATGCAGAAAAATGTATAAACAGAGAAGAGAAATAGTAGGGGAAAAGAACGAACAACTAAAAAATACAATATTTTGTGTGAGCTATAGAGACTTGAGAATTGTAGCTGACTGAAGGCACATCAAATGAAAGACTGCACTTATTTTTTTTTAAGCATCAATTCCTTAGAAACACCCCCCCCCCCCGAGCTAGGCCTTTTAAAAAATAATAATAATCCCCAAACCCTGGAGTAACCCCTATGGAGATAAAGGGCATTCTGCATTCCTTGTTGATGGGTGTCTTATTTGGGTTCTGTAAGCAAGTCTGCTTTACAAAAGATAAGCATGTTCCATGCACTGCTTTTTCTTTGGCTCGTTCTCCCACCTGTGCTATTTTGTGAAGAAATAAATCCCAGCTCTTTCACTAAAAAGCAGGCCTGTTTTACTGGCAGAGTTTCAGTTTCCTGCTTCCCACAAGTAGCATTCATTGCAGGTGTTTTTTTTTCCTTTTTTTCTTAAAAAAAATAGATCTACCAGAAATCCTGAAAGAATAGAGTAACTGTTGGATATGTAAATAAGCAGAGTCCTAGCTGGGTTTTTTATTTTATTTTATGAACAACATTACCTTTCATGTCCTTTTGTTACCTTTGAATAACTAATGGCCAACTTGTATGTTTCTTAGGAGCCACGTTTTTCTCCATCCTGCACTAATCTGTGGGCCAGAACAATATGTTTTCCGTTGAGAATGGTGAAGCTCTTTAGTAAAATTAGTATCACCTAGCAGAAATCTTCAAGTTTAGACCATAAGTGCCTGGATGTATGAGTTCCCTGAGTGGGTGGAGGGAGGGGAAAATAATCTTTCTGGAACGTTCTCTTTCAGAGGCAGATTGGCAGTGGTCCTTTGGCTTCCCAGAAATCACATGAAAGCATAATCCAATACAATTTATCCAAAGAGTCTTATTGCTTTTTTTCTGACAAGAAAGGCTGTGCGTAAAAACTTTTACCACACCACTTGATCAAATTTTGGTAGAGCTTACAGTTATCAGGCCCAGCTAGATGAATGTGGCTAAAGCTTTTACACAGAGACAACATTTCTTAAACTGTGGTGTAGGGTGACAGTAGCAGAAGGCACATCTGATGGTTTTCTCAGAGCAAACAGTGGCAATGCCAGAGTGACATGGAGTATGTGGGAACATAGTAAGGCTCACCTATTATATAACAGCACTTCCTCTTTCCCTTTATGCCATGTGTTCTGACTTTGCAACTACTTTATTACAAACCTAAATGAAGTTTTGTACATTTTTTTTTTTTATTGTAGCCTGTAATGTCAAGCAGGCCAGACGTTGACAATTATAACTAATCTGAGTGATGAGGAATACTTCTGTTAAGGTCCCAACCAGTGAGCTAGCCAGCTAGCCAGTCACACTTTCCTCCAACTGGCCATTCCATCACCAACCCCCCCCCCCAGTCTCCATTTTTGTTTTTCAACTGTCAGTCAACATTCCATGGTTCCTGAGCATGCTCAATTCTGATTGGGGGTGGAATAATACCCCTTAGATGCTTTTTAAAATATTTTGTGTACTCAGCCTCAGGATTTAACAAGAATGCAAATACCTGCTTCTTGTCTCCCAGTGGCTACAATGATGAGTTATCTATTAAAGGGAGTTAAAGGTTCATGTTCATTGTACTGGATTGGAGTCAATGGTTCTCTCTTCTTCCTACAAAAAGAGCTGTTGGTAGAAAAGAGCCTTGGATCTTTCTAAGTGCTGGTATTAACATTTAAAGCCCTAAATGGCTTGGGGCCAGGCTATCTGAAGGAACGCCTCCACCCGTATGTACCCTCAGGGGTCCTTCTCCGCGAGCCCCTGCCAAAGGAAGTGAGGCAGGTGGCTACCAGGAGGAGGGCCTTCTCTGCTGTGGCACCCCGGCTGTGGAATGAGCTCCCTAAGGAGGTTCGCTTGGCACCTACATTATATGCTTTTAGACGCCAGGTGAAGACCTTTTTATTCTCCCAGCATTTTAACAGTCTATAAATAAATTTTAACTTGGTGTTTTAAATTTGTAATTTTGCATTGCTGCTGTTTTTATATGGTTGAGCTTTTATATTGTATTTTATAGTATGATTTTATACTGTTGTTTTATACTTTGAATGTTTTTAATTTTTGTGAACCGCCCAGAGAGCTCTGGCTATTGGGCGGTATAGAAATGTAATAAATAAATAAATAAATAAATAAATCTTACCTACTGCTTGGTGAGCTTTTTGACTCTCTCTCTCTCTTTTTTTTAAAGAACATACTCCTGGGTGGCATGGCATGGAAAATGTTGTTTGGCATTCATGGGGGGTTCAAAAGCAGTTTGTGATGCATCATGGGAAGAAGCTGTTCAAAGGGGGGGAGTCTTGCTGAGTGCCTAGAAGGCTGTGGGTATGCCTGAAAGAGTTCTCTGGGTCGTGATCAATATAGTTAAGGTTAAGCATGTGTTCACATTCAACTAAGATTCGAAGGCTTCCCTCTGTTGACATAAACTTGGGCAAACTATAAAGTGCCCTACAAAACAACAATGATTTGTTGAATCCCAATCTCATATATATTTAATCCCTTTAAATTCAGCCTAATTAATTTTCTGGTTGTGGAGTTCATTGTTGTTTCAAAATTATAAGATGACATTTTATCATTGCTACTTGTTTTAAGATTAAAAGATAGTATGGTTTTAGAAATCAATATTGCTTTGGGGGTTTTAGACATGCTTTCATAATAACTTGCTGCACAGAATATATGAGGATGGTCACAGAAGAACTCTCTTTAATCTTCACACTAGGTTATGTCTTTGATCATCTATTAACTGAGACTATAGTATATTAACTTTCAGCTGAGTCAAGATAAAAGGTTTCTGCGTGAGAAAAGTTTTCTTCTTTGCTATTCAGCACTCTTGGATATTAATAACAAGCAATATATGAACTGTCTCTACATATAAACAGTGTAAGCTACAGAGAACAAACTTTCGAATACATTTTTCTCCATAGTTTTATCATGTCTTTTAATAGAGCTTCACATCATGTATCGAGTAATGAAAAAATAAACCAACCAACCCCACCCCAATGCTAAAGAGGAAAAGAAGGAGCTGTAACAGGTGAGAGGTTTTCAGAAATATCGGAACAGGTGCCATTACAGATTCTTATCAAAGAACGGCATTGCATTTGTAGTCTGGAGATTCTAGGTTATCTTCAGTAATTTTTTGGGATGAGAGGCAGGGTGATTTCACTGTTTTGAGGCAAGGGCTATAACCCAGTTAAACTGAGGCCAGATCTACACCAAGCAGGATCTAGCACTATGAAAGTGGTATGAAAGTGGTGTATGGGGGCATGATCTACGCTACTACTTTATAGTGGTATTGAAGTACATTGACAACTGTTGGGGCCCATGACACATGCCGTATACTGCTTTCATAATGCTTTCATAGTGTTATATCCTGCTTGGTGTAGATGTATCCCAACAGTTGTCGGTGTACTTCAGTATAAAGCAGTAGTGTGGCTCCTAGGCACAAAGGACCAGTGAAAAATACTACAATATCCAGGATGGGCTGTACAAAGTTGTGGCAAAATTAGCTAGGCATTCTTAATATTTATTACATATAGCCTAAACAGTACAAATACATATGGGGAGTAAACATTAAACATAGTGAGAATCTTGCATTCTTGTACAAAAGTCCATTTTACTGTACAAACGCAAGCCAATGCACAGAATAAAACAACAACTCTGGATTATATTGATGGGTTCATTACTTCATCAGTCAAACTCTACATGGTGACACTTTGAAATTTCAATAACTGTGGTGCTCTTCACTCTCATTATATGTTGCAAGTAAGCTACAAGTACAAAGGTGACAATAATGAATAAAGGTAAATGTTCCTGCAAAACTTACTGGAAATTTTCTTAATGTTATTTAATAAGGGAATCCGAACATGGTACCTTCCTATATCAGGCCTTTATATCTTTTAATTTCTTAGAAAATGCCTCCAGTATGTTCTGCAGGACCTCACCTATAACAACATTTAAAAGGTGAGAGAAAATGCTTAAAAATTTAAGCCATATTAGTAATCAAATGAATATCAAATTACTTGCCTGTAAAAATCCATCTTGTGCTGAGCTTATCTTGAAAAGCAATGTGAGGACATGTGGCCGGACGTCACGGTTTGTCCCTGCTCCTCACAAGTAACCGCAAGGAGCCAGGGTTGGGCTGGGGGAGTGGGAGCGGGTGTGGGTTTTTTTTAAAAAAAAACTTACATTTTTTTAGGAGTGCTGCTGTACTTTTTCTCGATTAAAAAAGATGGTGGGCATGATGTCCTCTTCCTTCCTGGACATTGTGCATGGGAGGATCTCGTGACCATTTATTTATTTATTTATTACATTTTTATACCACCCAATAGCCGAAGATCTCTGGGTGGTTCACAAAAATTAAAACCATAATAAAACAACCAACAGGTTAAAAACACAAATACAAAATACAGTATAAAAAGCACAACCAGGATAAAACCATGCAGCAAAATTGATATAAGATTAAAATACAGAGTTAAAACAGTAAAATTTAAATTTAAGTTAAAATTAAGTGTTAAAATACTGAGAGAATAAAAAGGTCTTCAGCTGGCGATGAAAGGAGTACAGTGTAGGCGCCAGGCGGACCTCTCTGGGGAGCTCATTCCACAACCGGGGTGCCACAGCGGAGAAAGCCCTCCTCCTAGTGACCATCATATCACGATATCCTCTCCTTCCACCCCTCTCATCTAGCCATGCCCCAAATGACACATAGCTGATCCTGGGGTCAGCCAGTTGCACTTATAAATAGCACTGCACTTATCCCAATTTCCCCCCGCAGTCCCGGGACAACCCCGAGATCTGTAGGGAGTATGCCGCTCACTCCTGGGTCCTCCCTCCTCCCTGTGAGTAGCAGAGCTCACCAAATGGGTATGGAGCTCTGCACGGGGAGTCCCTGCCCATCAGGGGTGGGGACCATTTTCGCCATCCCTGGGATGGCTCTCAGTGGTTTCTGGCACTAAGTCTCCAGAGATGATGATGATGATGATTGATGATGATGATGATTTAAAAAATACTTTTGGCACAGGATCATGCCCATACAATTGCACAACATCTCCTTCTGTTTTTTAAAAAATGCCCCACTGGAATATCCCACTTCACTTCCAGGATGATGTGTTGGTGTTTGCACCCTGGGAGATGATCCTGGAAACTGGAAAACTTGAGATCCTCCCCACCTTGTCCCGGAAGGCCTGCAGGTGTAGATTAGGCCTTTGAGTCTTAAGATTCTTCTTCAGGAGTAATTACTACTGACTCAGTCTCTTCTTGTGATAGCTAAAGTATCTAGTATGTTACCTGATAGAGTAAATCAACTCTTTCATATACTCTGTCAGGAAACATACCAGATTGTTTTAGCTATTCCTTGAAAGACTTAGACAGTTGGCACTGAAGAAGAATTTTATACTCAAAATGTGTTGGCCCTTGATACATAGTTCTCAATATACCTTTGATGTCTCCTCTTTATTTTCGTTCCTGGAGATAATATGTTTTCCTATAGTACTGCCTCAAGATGAAAAATATGTTTGGGTCACATCTAAGGATGGGTGAATTTGTCAGTTTCAGTTCCATTCAGTTTCTCATTTTTTGACCTTAAATTCAGTTTGGCCCAATTTCACATCAATATACAATTTCTGTTTTTAAAGTTTCTCTTAATATATACATTTAGGTATGCACTTTTCCCAAATGTATGCATTCTTGTGCATACTTTTTGTTAATGTATGCATTTTTTTTTACAAACTACTTTCCTTATATTGCCACATCCCTGTGCATTATTTTCACTATTGTGTATATTTTTGTTTTCACATTTTCACAGCGTATGTATTTGTGTGTGCCATTTTTACTAATATGAACTTTATTAAGAGAAAAGAAAACCGTAGCACTAAATTTGGAAATGTGTGAATGTCAGTGTGCAGCTCTGTTCCTGGGCAGGATCTACACGACTGTTTAAAGTGCTTTAAAGTGCTTTATAACATTTTTGACAACTGTTGGGGCCCAGGAAACACTCCATGTACCGTTTTCAAAACTTTTATAAAGCACTTTAAAGCAGTGCAAATCTGGTAAATTTGCATAAAAATTCAGATGGAACAAATTTCTCAGCCATCCATAGTCATATCAGGTGTGCACTTAACACATTTCCAGCTGATGCTTTCTCTATATGTGTAAGATTGACATCTGATCCAATGTTGCATAGAGGTGCACAAATATTGCCCCAAACATCCAAAGCACTATACCCCTAAAGGTTTTTGGTGATACTATGTGACATGATTATGTTTTAGAATCAGATGTGCACCTGGCCATGTGTTGGCCATTGCCAGCCTTTGATATTACAAAAGCAAAATCACTTCTGGAGACGTAACTGCATAAGTGTGGTGGTACTCAGTTAAGAGCCACAATCCAAGAAGAGACAAGGAAGTATGCACAAGGGAAACTGCACACACTTAGCTTTTATTGCTTAGTTTCCTCCAAATAGCTCACATTACTGAAAGGCTAAACCACATTCTAATCTAATTTGGAGTGTTTTGAGTTTTGGTGTAGTGATTTACTGTGTACGAAACTAAGCAGAAAGAGCTGAGTGCATGCACTGATCTCTTGGGCATTCTTCATTAGCTCTTCTGGATTGTGGCCAACTATGTGTAGGGTTGGTGCACCAGGCAGCAACGTTAAGCATCACATTGCATTTGGAATTATTCTGTGCTGAAATCAATGGGACTTAAGTTGTTTCTGCTACCTGTTACAAAGAGCCCTACAGCCAAAAATCTCAGGCTACCAGGCACACACCATCAAGCTCAAAACAAAAACTAATACTCACTCAGGTACCTTTATTCCATTTACAATGTTGCAGTGTCCAGGGATAAGGAGATCTGGTCTCTTAAACTGTCTGTGTCACTGTAAACTCTGTTAGTCCCCTGATAAAAATGATTTAGAATCTTGACGAAGGGCAACCAATAGAAATAAGCTTCAGGGTAGCATTGCATCAATTGCTAGTCAGCCTAGACACAATCGTGTAACAACTTAGGTTCCTAAGACTATTCTTGAGTGAACCAAGAAATTGTAACAGCATGGTCTACCTTGCCAATGGCTCAACATTGCTGAAATTAGCTCATTTCTCTATTCACGCACTGATGATATTTCTAGATCAACTTGTCTATTATAGGTTATTATCTATAATACCAATAATATACCTTACATACAGCGTGCCATAAAATAGTTTAAATTACTGAAGAAGGAACAAAGCTAACCACATTAACAGTCTTTATGGAAAGATCATAGTTCTTTCCAGAAAGAACGGCATTTCATGGTCATAAACAGCTATTTAAATTAGTTCGTTCTCGTGAATATGAGTTCATTCTACACTGATGGTAATAGAGTCTGCATTTTAAGTACAAATAAAGAAAATACCCTGAGAAAATTCTTGATAGCTGAGACTAGAGACATTTTCAAGCAATTGTACTTAAATTCTTTTTTAACATATAATCACAAATTCTCTTACTTTAAACTCAGCAGTGGCTAAGAATTAAAGAGACAATTAAAAACCAAACATGATCACAAACAGCATGGTAGGAAAAATACAAAATTAACACAGTGTACAAAGTACTTTTTATTACTACAACATTACATTCCTTCTGGGAATGTATGTTAATGAAAAGTCTTCCTAGATATACAGTGCTTTGAAAATCTGTGTTCCCCCTCTAAAATACGAACTATCTGAGTAGTAGTATGTATGATTCCTTATTAATGGATTTGAAGTGGCAGGTGAAAAATATTGGTAAAATTGACACAGACAAGGAGAAATTACAGATTGACAGTAAAGTACGTCTTAGGCATTATAATAATTATAAGGACATTTGAATAGATTCTAATGCTGCAATCCTAGGAGTAAGTCCCATTGAAGTCAGTATGGTTTATTTCTGAGTAGGGATGTCCATATCTAGGAAATCCAGCTCTTTTTGGGCTCGCTGGAGTTCCCCAGTGTGCCCAACTTGGCTTGCATTTTTGGGTTTTTCCCAAAATCTCTGCATTTTTTAAATTTATGCAAGTAGAGATTTTCACAAATTTGACTTCAATTTGAATAATTTGTGCAAATTGCAGTTGCAATTCGTGTAGTTTGCACAACTTATGCAAATTGTAGCCAAACTTTGGGCAAATCTCTATCTGTGCAAACAAAATATCAATTATGAAAAATCTGTAAGCTGGCCTTCCTGGCTGCAGACTGTGTCAGTTCAGCTAGCAGAAGCCTGGATGGGGAGGGGGGAGCCAATGAAAGCTCACCAAGTTGCACCCCACAACTCAATTCCTCCAACATCCCTACTTCTGAGTAGACATGTATAGGATTGCATTGAAAGGATGCAATGGTACCACAAATAAATGCTATAGTCACACATTCTGAAGACTAGAAGTATATATGTATGTTTGCTGAATAGGTAATGATGTCAGACCTATTCCTTTACTCCCATCTAGCTATACTACTACATAATAATGTAATAAACGCCATACACATGAAGTGGTCATCCCAGCAATCTACATATCAAGTTCTGTATCTTCTGCAAAAAGATATGTACTGAAGAAAACACCGTATTATGTTATCTTTTCATGTCGCTCAAAAAATGCATTTTATTATCCGTTTGTCAGCTTTTGCTGCTAGCGACCATGGAATTTGTTCCTGGCTTTTAGCAGCGCACTCCAGAATTGAACACAGGTAATTTTCCTTAGCTTCCAAAGTGGTGATGATGCTCTAATAATTGACTAGAATTGCTTCTTCTTTATTCTAATGGCTTCTAAAGCCCTTAAAGAGCCTTTGGATGGAGACATAAAGATATGGATTTGGTGTAATTGGCACAATGGTGACCAGAACTGATTATTAAAAATATTTGGGACACCAACTGGATAAACAGGGGAAATAATATCATCACAGGAAAATAGTCTGCTCTTCACTCAGCAAATGCACACTGAAGCAATGCCTGATTCCAAATATTACTGGAAAAGGCTGCTTTTACATGTGCACACAGTTGATACCTGTATGTGCAAGAGTAGCTATTGTGATTCCCCCCCCCACACAGCAGATCTTGTTGCTGTTAATTTTAACAATGGTTTACCTTTTCTGATGCCTCGTGTGGCGCAGAGCGGTAAAACAGCAGTTTCTGCAGCTGAAACTCTCCCCACGGCCTGAGTTCGATCCCGGCGGAAGCTGGTTTCAGGCAGCCGGCTCAGGTCGACTCAGCCTTCCATCCTCCTGAGGTCGGTAAAATGAGTACCCAGATAGCTGGGGGAAAGGTAATAACGGCTGGGGAAGGCAATGGCAAACCACCCCGCTATAAGGCCTGCCAAGAAAATGTCAGCGAAAGCTGGCATCCCTCCAAGAGTCAGTAATGACTCAGTGCTTGCACAAGAGGTTCCTTTCCTTTCCTTACATTTTCTGCTGTTTAAGCTTCAGTTCTGAAAGCTTCAAAGGAAGCTCTAGTTACATATTTGGGACATATCCACTTGTGCATGAAGCTTCTTTGGATCTCTGATGAATATTTTGCCCAGTTGTCAGAGTATCCGATTTGTGAATAATGATTTTTTTATGCATAATAATGTTATTTTATAATATTACTTTCTAATAGCAATAGTTGTCAGTGATGGCATTAATCAGGATCAATGGAAGTATTGATGAGTTTTCAACCCTTCATTTCAAAATATTTGGATTTGTACAAAATCCTATCCAGTTGAAGCGTATATCCCTATTCTCCACAAAGATTAAACAATTCAAAAGTTAAGTAAACATTTAGAGCACCATGGGGAAAAAATTAGCAGCATGCCAGAACCCTGATATTCTCCATCCCTTTGGAATATAGTGCTCAGTACATAGTCTAGGGTGCCCCACAAGTTTTATTTGAGTCCTTCTTTTAAACAAGTACAAAGAAAAGATCAATGGTGGAGATGACTAGTGACATAACAGAAATAATTCCAAATGTATTATAGAAGACTTGTGGATTGCTAAATATTTCCACTACCTGTGGTTGGATCTCAGCCTGTGACTCATGGTGGTTTTCAGATAAATTTCAAAAGTGAGGATCCTGTCAAAAAGAACACAATTTTGAGTATTTTTCCAAAATGACTATGAAAAACAAAGCAGCACAAATGCTTTGTTAACTCCGCTGTACTTTGTTCAACTGTGATCTCCATATACTGTAAGGAAAGCTGATGAAATTAACTTGGAAAAATAATCTTTACTTTGGATCTAGTATTCCAATTAGGTAATATTATCATTAGCTCCAGTTCAACAGCACATTTATTCATTTCTTCAGTGTTACTGTAACAGATACACTATCAAAGATGTATTAATTCTTGCCTTTAAGGCACACTATCTTCATCATTTCCTCCAGAATGATTAAAATAAATTTGAAAGTATTATTGAGTGTTGAGAGTCATCTACAGTTGGTGTTAACATCAGTTGAAATTAAGGTTATACAGGGAACTATAAATCTGTTCTAAAACTATCTTCTGATTTCTATTATTGTGTGTAATACAGAAGTTGAAAATCGTGAGGATCAGAGTATGGTCCTGAGCTGTGGAGTTGACATTTTGAAAAATAGACAAGGCCTGGGTACACTGCAGGAGCAATCCACATAAATTTTCCCATACTTTTAATGGATCAGGATTGTATTCTAAATCTGTATTCTAACAGTGACATCATGAAGGAGCTGGATTTCTGCTAGCAATCCTATATACAATTGACTTCAGTGAGGATTATGCAAGTGTAACTATGTGTGTGCAGGATCTCAGCATCATACAGTAGGTTTATAAGGAGCTTATTGATTCAAGCACACCAAGAAAAGGAAACTTAAATGTGAATTGTCAGGGAAGCTGTTGTCCATTACCTGAACAGGGTTTTATAAGGCATCAAAGAATGTAAGAACAAAACAATCTTCTATAATCTAGTAGAGTACATCCTTCCCTCCACAGGCTTGACATATTTGACAGTTGTTGGAGCTGCAAGATCTATAGAACTATTTGCTGCAAAAGTTTAGGGAGGATAAAAAGAAGTGGGTAAGTTTGAAGAAAAAAGATTGTAGAATAACATTCTAGTAGGTTTTTTTTAAACAATCAAGATAGACTTTCCAGAAAATCCTTCCTTCTATTGTGATCGTATAGCAGAGAAAATGTAGTTATAGTTGATCTCACATTAAACTGATAAAAGTAGAAAAGAAAGCTCAATAACCTCTGCAGTACACAATTTCTTAAAAAAAAAAACCTGAAGGATGCTTTGAAGTTGTTTTGTTCAGCAGTGTCTTTACATGCACTTTGAGTTTCTTTGAGTGACTTCGGATATGATAGAATGCAAGTGTTTGTACGTGCTGCTGCCCCACCCCAACTCCATAGAACTTTCAGCTCCCTATGTGGAAACATGGAGGGAGATATGAGAGGCCTTAGCTATACCTAAGGTTTAGGTATAGCTAAATGATCCCGGGGCCATCCCTGTTCATGTAAATGACACACAGGATATCCCGAGAGCAGGCAGGGACGATCCCGGGATAAACCTTAGGTCTAGGTAAAGCCATAGTTCTAGCTTGGATGAACAGATATACAGCACTTGCATTTCCTGTTCCCCAGCAAATGAATTAAGACTGCTAATGATACAAACAGGCAGAGGGGGTTGAGTCATTTTTTGAGGGCAATCTCTGGATCTCTAAAGATGGAAAATGGATAACAGGTACACCTGCTATCACTACATTTTCAGAAGGTAATATTTTCCAAATGCAATAGAAGGTGGTGTCCCTGTATCAACAGTCAGCACAAAAACCAAAACACTGTATTGGGTAAGTCAGGGTATTCAAATGAAGAAAACTCGCCTGTGTAACTTGTGGTAGTTGAGAGCCAGTGTGGTGTAATGCCTAAACTGTTGGACTGAGAGTCTGAAGATCCAGGTTCTAGTCCCCACTCAGCCATGGAAACCCACTGGGTGATTTTGGGCCAGTCACAGACTGTCAGCCCAGCCTACAGTGTATGTTGTGAGGATAAAATGGAGAGGAGGAGGGTTATGTACACCACTTTGGTTTCCTTGGAGGAAAAAAGGTGGGATATAAATGCAAAAATAAATAAATAAATAAATAAATAAATAAATAAATAAATAAAAGATTTTGTGAGCATCAACTTTGCACACTCAAAACTGAGCTGAAAGTTATTCTCTGATGATATGTAACACTTGCCAGCCTTGGCTTGTATCCAATGTTACAATTTAAGTCCCATTTGTTTCAATGGCTTTACTCTAAGGAGGACTAACATTGGATAAAATCTCTGCTTTTGGAAACTCTTGTCTGCCCCAAGTATGTATGAAGCTGTGCCATAGTGGGGGGAGAGGTCTGAGATATTGCAAAGAGTTCTTGAGTTACACAAAAGGGTTTGGATAGAGCTCTGTGTGTAGCCATTCTATGACCGAATAGAAAATATCCAGGCTTCTTAAATTAAGTTGTACAAAAGCACGTCCTATGCCTATCCAGTATGAACATAGCAATTCACTATTCAGCAGACCTTTACAGAAAGGAGGGCTGGAATACTGGTAAATCACCTGCTACTAAATAAATACGCTTCCAAAATGCCAGCTTACCTACATCCTGCATTGAATTCTGAAAATCCTAAATCACTGTATTTTACTACTGGTTTCATTTCTCCTGCATGACGGACTCCTCTGCTTACCTTGCATTTACTTGATTGAAACATTTTTCCTGATGTTTAAATAAGAAGAGCTGAACTGTATCTTATGGATTTTCTTGATGCTTCATTTGCACTGTATAACTCTAAGAGTGGCATGTCCCTGAAGTGTAATGCTGAGAGAACAATTAGCCTCCACAGTGTAATCAATGCTAATATGAGCCATAATACGAACTTCAGGTTCTGTACACTGCATTCTACTGCTTCTAATATTGGTTTACATACTATTCTCTTTTTATTGCTCATTCTTCAACTGTGAGGTCTCTTCAAGTTAACCTTGTAAATAACTCAAAATCTGACCTTATGTTCTCTTCATGGCGAATGCCTGAGACACATTTTTTCTTGGTGTAAATAAGTAAGAACTGAAACATACTCATGCATACCAGTAGTTAATTTGATTCATTTATTGGTGTCTTACACATGCAAAGCATTTAGTCTACCAGAACTGCAAGCTGCTTCTTTGGACAGCTGGCAGAATGCACCAGTTTGACGTCCTGGAGAATACACAAGCTCCCTAGGGTTCTGGGGCTAGATTATTGGGTCTTCTGGGTTTCCACAGCCATTGTTGCCCTGCTGAGTGGCTGGGAGTGTTGCCAAATGGAGTGTAATTAAACTTTGCCAGGGGAGGAAAAGAGAGGACAGAATTTGTGGGTGCTTACATAATGTGGCACTGATCTGAGATAACCAGCTATTCAGTACAATGCTGGGTTGGGGCAGTTATAGCTCCACTGCAACATCTGTTGATCACTGTGTTTTCTGTCATAGTTTCAGGATCAGGAACAGTCTCCTTGGCATGTATCCTGAAATGAACCCCGAGCCTGAAGAAGAATGAAAAGTAGACCAGCCAAGACAGGAAGCAGGGAAGGAATTTTTTCAAGCCTCTCCAGGAGTCAATGAGGAATCTTCCCAGGAGCTTATCAAGGAGGCCCAGTTCTCAGAGATCATCCTTCCTGTACCTGGGAACTCAGTCTTTCTCTAAGGAGGGAGGGAATATTGGAATTGACAGATCTCAGAGTCCACCATTGGTTCAAGCCGGCAGAGTTGAGCGGTGGTTGGAGGTGATCCTCTTGGTTAATCACTTGCCGTAGGTTACAACTTGAAGGAGGGATTCAGTAAAAGACTGTCGGGCACTATGGAAAACTGTCTATTTAGTTGATATGCAACAGCCTTGCTTTGTTGGGCCAATTGATCTTAGATGATAGCTCCAAGCATGCACACTCCCTTTAGGTGTGAAGAGATGTCTATTTACAGATGTCTTTATTATCTTACATCTTGGCAGGAGGGCTTAGAATAATGAAATAGTGACACTGTTAAAACATCTCTGTAAGCAATTCCTTTCTGATAAAGCATGTTGTAGGTTAAAATGGTCAGTCACTTTCTATTTCCCAAAATCTAATTTCTAACCAGTTTCCAGATCAGATTATGGAACCATTGGAATAGCTCCCTAGTTCAAATTAACTTTCTTTTTTGGTGATACATTGTTATAAACCCTCATACCCTGGTTGTACTGAGGATAGGACATTTATTAATAAGAAATCTGATATGGGGAATTTTATTGGTGAAAGGTATAACTTGACCAAATTTCAGAAATGTATGATGAAGAAGGGATGAATTGTAGCAGTTTGCATTGAATGATGAAGGTCTTTTTTCTTTGGGATGTGCCAATCAGCAAAAAGTGAACTTGCTGAAGTTCTCAAAATTCAAAGTTTAACATAATTTTAACTCTAGTTCTTGTCAAAATTGTAAACTCATTTTTTCTTAATTTCTCATGAAAATGGTACATATTTTTGTGTGTATTTTCTTCAGACTTGCACATAAATAAGTGTCTCCAATAGAAAGAAGACTATGAAGCTGTAAAAACAAGAGGAACAAACCTATATTCTAACAAATGTTGTAAATGCAACTATTTTCATTCAGTCATAACAGGCAAGTCATATTTGGCATGTAAGGGCAGAGATTGACAAAAACTCACCATCAGCACTAGTTGATCCAAGGTAAAAATAATCAAACTGTCCATCACAGAAACATTTTCTTACCAATTTATAAACCTAGGTTTTCCCATAGAGTTAATTTAGCATGATAACATGTAATTGATAAGGCATGATATGCTGTGCACCTCTAAAAGCCATAACTGTGGGAGGAATCCTATTCATTTGAATGTGCTGAGAACCTAATACCATCCATTTGGAGAGAGGATTCCAAAACTGACCAAGATTTAAAAAAATCTGAACT
Organism: Elgaria multicarinata webbii; assembly: GCF_023053635.1. Classification (NCBI taxonomy): domain Eukaryota; kingdom Metazoa; phylum Chordata; class Lepidosauria; order Squamata; family Anguidae; genus Elgaria; species Elgaria multicarinata. The sequence continues at coordinate 67,455,591 of NC_086180.1, forward strand.
AAGTGGAAAAGACCATCAACAGTACAGGTCAACAAGTAGTCCTGATGATATAAGGCAAGATCCAGAAAGCCAAACCCACCCCCTTTAATTGGAAGTTGCATCCTTTCAGGGATATTCATGGTGGGGAGGATTCCCCCTCCAAATTATGAAACAAAGCATTAAAAATATTTTCCAGTTATAGATAAAGGAATCCCACACATAACATAAACAATTCAAGATAAAATATTCATCTTGATTGTATTTACCTTACCCTACAAACTCAACTTTAAAGATACTCATGTATCTAAATCCCTAGATATCTTATTAATCGACTTATTTAAATTGAGCTTGATCATTTGAAATATATCGCTGGGAATGAGTATACACAAATAAGTAATATCACCACCAAAAATGCCAGTTATCTAATATACTACGGATATAGTATGTGCAATCAGCATCAATTCAGACTCTGACCAGTTAATTGAACAGCCAGACGAGTTACCAAAAATATAATCATCTGCATCAAAGCCAAAACAGATGATTGAAGTTTTAAGATAAACAAGAAGGGATCATCAGCATAAACAATACTTTTAAATTCTAAACCAAATGTACAAAGCCATGAATACTACTATTCTGTCTAATAGTACATGCCAAGGATTCCAAACGTAGGTCAAATATCAATAGAGAAAGTAGACATCCCTGTTTGTTATCTCTCCTGTGTAAAAAGAAAGCTGAGAGAAGACTATTCATCATAACTGTAGCTCTTGGGATAAATGTTTCAGCCATTTCAAAATTCTATCGGAAAACTTAAATTACTCAGTGTAGCAAAAATAAATTTCTAATGAATTTTGCCAAATCCTTTTCAGTGTCCAAAGAAACAATAACTGCCTGGTCTGTTCTATTAGTGTTTAAAAGCACAATCCTATGCATCTTTAGACAGAAAAAAGGCTTACAACTCCCAGTATGTTCCAGTCAGCATTGCTGTCTGGGGCATGCTGGGAGTTGTAGGCTTTTTTTTGTCTAAATATGCATAGGATTGTGCCCAAAAGCTATTAGATCCATAATTAATATGAGGTTGTCAGCCCCCTGTCTATGTTTGAGAAATCCCACCTGATTTATTCAAAACAATGTTGTGATTACATCTTCCAATCTATCTGCCAGAATTGCAGTTAATATTTTAATATCTATGTTAATGAAATATGATGACTTTTCTTATCTTTTATGTCCTTAATGTCCTGGCAGCAGAGTTAACCCAACAATTGTCCATAGTTTGTTTTGGGTTAACTCTGTATTGTTTAAGCCCTAAACAACCCAAAGTTCCAGGGTTCAGACAGCACAACATCTCAGAATGTGGTGAGTGTATGGTAGGCAGTTTAATCACCCATTCCCATGCAGCTGTGTCAATTCCTGTGTTGTTTAATCTAAAAATTGAGCATGATTTACAAACTGGGTCATTGTATCTCTGATGGAATGAAGGAACTGTGCGTGTGTGTTTGTGTGTGTATGATAGGAGAGAGATATTTCTGTGCATTTGTGTGTATGCACGTGAGAATTGTTACATGCATGTGTGTGAAAGAAAATTCATTTCCCTCTTGTCATTCCAGTCTGGATTCCATTTGTATAATACTTATAATCCATTTTATTTTACTTATAATCTATATTTTGACTTCATTTGTAATGCTTAGTTTGGCTTGCTTCATAGGGATGGGGGAGAAATTCATTCAGTTTGCATTACCTTGTGAACTTATGTAATTCATACCTCCTGAACCAATACACAAACCACAATGCAGTTATATTTTGATATTTACACTTTTCCAAATTTAGTGATGCAATTCTCCAATCAAATACCATGTACAAAAATGTATATATATATAAGTGTGCACAAAGATGCATGTATTTGTGAAAATAATATACAAAAAAGTATTATATTATCGCTTACAGAAAATACATATAAGGCAAAAGCACATACAAAAATGCAGGTATTAGATGAGATGTGCAAGAAAATAATACACATTTTTGTGAGGATTAAAAAATATCCACAAACTAGGGGTGTGCATGGACCCCCCGCTCCACTTCTCTTCCAGATCTGCGATTTGTGGATCGGGCCTCTTCGCTCTGCCCCCACTCCGCCTATGTCCGCTCCGCTCCTCTGCGGAGCTCCGGATCTGGATTGGAGCTCCGTTTCCCCCCCCATAGGCTTGCATTGAAAGCTAAAAAAGTATACAACTTTTTTTCTGTTAAAGTTAGAAACCTCAAGTTTGGCACCATGACACCTCATGGACGTATACACACGCACGCCACGTTTCAAGCCAATCCCGTCATCCTCTGATTTTTGGGGAATTTTTGAAATTTGGGCACCCCATTCACACCCCTTTCGATAGCTCCGTCAATTTGCATGTTAGAAACCTCAAACTCGGCACCATGATAGCTTATCCAGGGATACACATGGACGCCAAGACTCAAAACAATCCCATCATCCCCTGATTTTTGGCGGGGCTCTAACCTCTAACGCACCACCAATAACCCCAATTCAACCCCCTTTTGATAGCTCCGTCAATTTGCACGTTAGAAACCTCAAGATCACTACCATGATAGCTTATCCATGTGTCCACATGGACGCCAAGTTTCAAGCCAATCCCATCATCCCCTGATTTTTAGGGAATTTTTGAAAATCGGGCACCCCATTCAAACCCCTTTCGATAGCTCCGTCAATTTGCATGTTAGAAACCTCAAACTCGGCACCATGATAGCTTATCAAGGGATACATATGCACGCCAAGACGCAAGCCAATCCCATCATCCCCTGATTTTTCGCAGGGCTCTAACCTTTTAACTCACCCCAAATCAAGTCCCATTTTACAACTACGTCAATTTGCATGTCAGAAACCTCACCTTTGGTCCCATGACAGCTTACCCATGTGTCCACATGGATGCCAAGTTTCAAGCCAATCCCATCATCCCCGGATTTTTGGGGAATTTATGAAAGTCGGACACCCCAGTATCTGCAGACAGCTCAATGGGCCCATTTCAAAGGAAATCCCAACATGCCATGAATTTGGGAGTAGAGATAAAATCTAAAAATGAATCTTCTTCCACACTTGAAAAATGGATTTGGAACTTCCAAAACTCCAAGTGAGCGCAGGAAGGACTTCTCCCCTGAGTCAAAGCAAGACACACACAAACCAAACCATCCCTGCGAGGTGGGCAGGGGAGGAGGGAGGGAAGACAGGCAGGCAGCAGACATTTCTGGGGGCACAAGGAAGTGAGCCAAGGATAGTTTCAAAGCCAGTAATGCATATAAAATGGAATAAATAAATAAATAAATAAACAAACAAACAAAGGAGGGGTGGAATTAAAAGCAGCAGTGTTGCTGAATAAACAACAAAAAGAATTTTTTACAAAAGGCTATATCTGTCTTTTACCAGTAAGAGGGGAGTGGACGTGCACAAGAGGAGGGGGAATCATCTGCCAATTTGACTGGTCCTCTCTAGGTACCAGTCTTTAAGAAGCAAACGATCACTTCAACTCATGATAGGCATTCACTCCAGTGATTTACCTTTGGAGGGCTCTGATGGCCCTCCAAGGACAGGAGAGTGTACAGGGCACGTCCTTGCCCTAGGGGAGCTCATCCCTTTGCACCACATCTATTCAGTTGTTCCCCAAAGTTAGGGTGGGTAGCAGTGCTGTGCTTTTTCTATCTCTTATTATTGGCTTAATATATGATTTCAGGTTGTGTTTGTGCATTTGGTGGGGCTACTGTTTTAAAAAACACTGGGAAAAGTCCGTTCAGACTAAGAAAGAGAAGTTCCCAGAATCCCAAGTTACCCATTTTGTCTATCCCCTCCTCCAACTTTGGGATCATGTGATCATGACCGGGAGTTGATTCTGCCCCTCAGCCCTTTGAAAAAGGTATTTTCCCACTGTTTTACCCGATTTTTCCAAAAAATCTAGCAAGCGAACCGCAACACGCAGAGAGCTGAGAGTAGGCTCAAAATGACCCCCAGCCATGACTCTCTAAGCACACGAACTTTCAGAAAGATAGCTTTAAAAACAACACAGTTATCCCCTATTCTTTTCTGCAATGCAATCCTATGGGCGAAATTTTTCAAAATGGTGATCGGATCGGTCCGCGAAAAGAGAAGCGCTCCGCGTATGGCTGCTTCTCTTCGCCATGCTTCTACGGGTCCCCGGTCCGCTTCTACTCCGCCTCTGGGCAAGGCGGAGCAGGCCAATTCGCTTCTGATTCTCCGCTTCTAATCGGAGTAGAGCACATCCCTACCACAAACTGATACAGAAATGGGACAAAATGAAGGACAAATGAGAAACTGAGCGAAATTGGAATTGACAAGTTTTTCCCATTCTTGCCTCTGCATGTGTGTTAACTTTAAGGTGCTTAAGAATCCCCTCATACATCAAAAGCATGGACATTGTAAGTTTAGGTACTTAGCGGCTTAAATTGTAAGATAAGGCGCCATGGGATGAGGATCTCATCATGCATTTTTAAATATAACTTACAACTCATTGCAGTTTTGCTCTTTTTTTCTTTCACTGTAACAAAAAGGGAGAGATTTGGGGAAGAAGAAAAACACATTTCCCAGTGTCCTTGAGGCTTGGAATGTAGCCATAGCAGAGGTGGGAGGACAGAGGTAGGTAGGCAGGGTCAGGCCTCCCTCTCGCCTTGCTTTTCTGTTGCTGCCAAGGCCAGGTGAGTAGATAGAAATTATTTTATTTTATTTATTTATTTATTGCATTTCTATACTGCCCATTAGCCGAGGTGCTCTGGGCAGTGCACAATTAAAATCATAAAATACAACAAGTAATGAGATGGTCAACCCATTACCTCTCCATAGCTTTTGTTCAGCTTGGATTGTAATCTGAACTAGAAAAGGCGAATCCTGGGTGCAGGATGAAAGGCGAACAGTATGAGCATGCCAAATTTGTATTTTAAACAAAGTAATTACAACACCCTTTGACATCAGTATTGTCTAGTAGTGGCCAGAAACATATCTATGCTTGCACAATGCAAGCTCTATTGATTAATATGTACTGTATGTGTAAACATCTTTCCAAAAAAGCTATGGATGTTGACAGGGTTTTGAATTTATATTTGTATTATTGTGGGGATTTGCTTTTTCCATTGTTCTCCAGTGCAGAAATGTGACAATATGATTCTGCCAGTGCAATAGGCACATAGGAACTTCTGCCACTCTTAGAACTCTTATAGGTGCTGCCATGCCATGTTTGATTCGTGTAGAGGTCAACTCTGGTACAGTCCCAGAAAGCCACTGGTAAGTACGGGTCTGGCAATATGGTACCTCTTGGGTCATAGGTAACAAAACTCTAAATATCAGCTTCTGGGCATCAACAGGAGTCTGCTGTTGCCTTCATGTCCTGCTTTTGGGCTTTCCACAGGCACTATGGGAAACAAGACTCTGAACTAAGGAGGCTTTTTGTTCAGTGATGATGCAGTTTGGTAATGTTAGACTCTGGACTTCAAGGTCTTGTAGGGCAGTGTGGACTCTTTAGATAGCAATATGGATGGTAAGCCATCCTTCCTGCGTTTGGGGCCTACTTATTCTGTTGGGTGAGACGCTGGACCTCTGTCCCAAAGCCCTGTCCTGATGGCACTACTGTTTTCGTCTGATCCAGTAAAACTCTTTTTATTTCTTATGGAGGATTAGGACTTGCCAGCAGTTTGGTTCTGATTGTGCTTAAAGTAGATCCACTTAGATCACTGGGACCTAAAGAAGTCATGACTAATTCATCTCATTGGTTTCAGTTGGTCTACTACTTGTAAATCTTATCTGTGGAGCTCTGCAGACTAATAACACACTAATAACACACAAACGGAGTGGGGCAGGGAGGAAGGAGGCTACAGAGGGAAAAGAAGGAGGCTGGCTGCCTGTTTCCTGCTTTGTTCCCATAGCTGTTTCTATCACATCATTGCTCCCTGTAAGGAAATTCAAAGAAACAGCCTCCATGAACTGGGAGCGGGTGTGGGGGACGAGGCTACAGAGGGAAAGGTAGGAGGCAGCAGACCATGTGTCCTCGTCTGGCTGCCCGTTTCCCCCTCTTTCTTTTTGTGAACTGCCCAGACAGCTTCGCATATTGGGTGGTACAGAATATATATATATATATATATATATATATATATATATATATATATATATATGAATAAATTTGTTTTAAGAAGCTTTCTCTGTGGAGCTCCACAGAGAGACTTTAAACTAAAACTGGTGTGAACGAAGGAGGCAGCGGATTGGTGCAAAATCAGAAAATGGCCCAATCACATTATCCTACCCTCAAAGCTCTGCCCACATGTCAAAATCTGACATAACTCCCCCAAAGACACATAGCCATAATGTGGTGCAAACTTGGACCCAATCTAAAAGTTGCGAATATGTGCATTATTTCAGTTAAAGCCCGGCACTGAGGCAAATGGACTGCTGTGTCGTGTAACCTAAAATGTGAATATGTGCATTTAGGTTGGGGTAAAGAAGCTGTATAGACAAGCCACTGGTTGTAATGCCATGGTCTGAACATGAGGCAGGCCCTGATCAGATCTGAACATAAGGCAGGCCCTGAGTGGCACCCACATCCATGTCTATACACACTGCTGCTGAGAGTCGATGGGACTACAGCCACTGTCAAATTGGAAAGTCTGTGCTGCCAAGGATACCACCCTTCCCCTCCTGAATCCCCTCACTCAACTGTCATGTATGCCCCTACTGCTCCGGTTTTGGGACCAGGTGACACAGAGAATCCATCAGAAACAGATTCTGATTCAGAAGATGCCAAGCCAGTGGGGGAGGAAGTTCACACCGAACAGCCTCCAGCTGTGAATGCGCCCCTCCCAGAGTCTGTCTCCTCAAGGCCAGATCCTATGCTCTCAGGAGACAGGGAGTCAGCTTCTGGGGGTGAACATTCCAAAACATTACTAGATGCTAGGAATTGCCGGAAGTTAAAATGTTCAGCAAGATTAGCGCCAAAGAGACAGTCGAAGAGGTTGCGTGAGAAGGCGGCTATGCTCCCTCCCCCACCTTGAAGCTTAGGACATTTGAATAGTCTTTTCTCTCCTTTGAACAGTCAATTATTTTGCTTAGTTGCATAGAGTTGCCTAGGGGGGATTTTCCCATAAAGGTGCCTAGTTTGTTACAGAAGTGTTAATTGTTTGCAATAAAGTTTTGTAAATTGGCCCAAGAACTTTCCTTAATTTTGACTCCTTAAATACACTTGAGCAGCTACAGCCCATGACAGCAACTAAGGGTGATTCTGGTCGTATGAGTTTATTCAGGAGGAGGAGTTTTGTAACATTTGAGTGATCAGATTTATTATAATTTCAATACTTCATATAAAAGAACTTTTTATTTACTAACCTACAAAAAACAGAATGGTGAAAACAGGCATAATTTAGGCTGGCAGGTTTCTTCATTAAAGTGGCATTTTAGTTTGGAACAAATGGCAAAAGTAAATGTACTACCTAAGAAATAATGTGTCATCTTTCAGCATGGTAAGTGTGTAAAGTGGTTTTCCTTTAGAGTACTTCTCTTGATTTATAAAACACACTGTAAGAGTCTAAATCTATTTTGAGGAATGTGCATGGCAGTGCTAAATAATGAGTCAGCCACGAATAATAAAAGTAAGCACTATGTGGTGACGTTGTGGTGGTAGCTGTTGCAAAGCCATCAACAGATATATTCTTAGGGATTGTAAATCATTCTGTAAAAAAATAAAATAATGCATTTCTAATCTTGATAACTACTGTATTTTCTGGCATATAAGACTACTTTTTAACCCAGGAAAATCTTCTCAAAAGTTGGGGGCCGTCTTATACGCCCAGTATAAGATGACTTTTTAACCCAGGAAGATCTTCTCAAAAGTTGGGGGTCGTCTTATATGCCCAGTCGTCTTATACGCCGGAAAATAGTACTAACTACCAATGCTATCATAAAGTGTAAGCAAACAAGCAATTTTATATATGAGAGATGTTACAGCATACTGGAATAGCATATTGTGTATCTATGAGCATCATGAGCCAAGCGTTTTATCGCACGCTAGCTACTGCCCACTTACAGCTGTTCGCGTGTCCTTTAGATGAATTCCGACTCCCACTCCTTCCACTCATTTTTCCAACATATATTAGACCCCTTTTAAACTGTCTTTTTTAAAAAATGGAATGTGCTGCCATTTCCTGCTGTGTGCACACATGAATGAATCCAGCTGATCTTTAAAAGCACACAGAAAATAAAGGATGTGATCCAAACCAAATGAAGCACCTGTAATACCATTTTTTTTTAATGAGTGTTAAACGGGAGATTGTGGGCACATCTACACAAAGGGTTTGTCTCGTGGTTGCTTCGCCATAGCGGCACATCATCTACGTGGTGCAGCCGCCATTGTGAAGCTATCCGGTGGCAAACCCTGGAAACTCTGCTCCAAAAAAGTCAGCTGCTTACCCTGACATTTTTGGCAGCAGAGCTCATGGTGCCCCCTGATTGGTCGCCATGAGTGGCCCCGTGCCACTGGAAAAGTAAAAATAAAATAAAAACAGGGGGAGAGAAGAGGAATGGGCCATTCCTCGCACCTTTTAAAATTTTATTATCTATATCTTTGGAGCTGAGCAGATACAGATAATAAAAAGAAAAAGAAATGGGGGTGGGTGGGGAGGAACGGGCAGCCAGAGGGAGGAGATGTGGTTCACCCAATCCCTCTCGCATCCACCTCTGGCTGCCTCATTCTCCCCCCTTTTTAATTTTTATTATCTGTATCTGCGAAGCTTCGCAGATACAGATGATAAAATTTTAAAAGGGGGGAGGAACAGCCCTGTTCCTCTCCTTACCCCTCCATTTTATTTTATTTTACTTTTCAGAGGCGAGGGGCCGGAAAATTTGCACTCACCTCCCTTCCCGTGCAGATGCCGGAAAGGAATGCACGTGCAGGTGCAAGGTTCCACCGTAAAGATGGGTGCTGTGTTCAAGTTGCAAACAAGAACAGATTGAAAGGAAGTGAGTCCACTGAACCCACAAGTCTCTCCATTCCTGCCCTTGTCCACTACCAGGTAAGCAAGCTAGAGAAGCTCAGAGGGTACAAAGGAGGTTGGACGAACTGTAAACGCCGCTGCTCCTCCTCCTGCCATGTCTGGCTCTTACCCTGGATACCAAGACTGAAGCCCTCTATCTATTGAACAACTGCTCCTTTAGGACCGTGCTCTTAGTTATTGCAGTAATTTTAAAGGGGGGGGGGAATGTAGAGGACTGGGAAATACAAACTTCAGTGGATTTCATTACAATCTTTGGTAATTCAGAAGTTATGACAGTATACACACCTACCTTTTGCAAGTAGAAATATGATTGTAACACCTTATTATTACATGAATGGCTACTGCCTCAGCACCCTCATTAGACATTGGGATGGGAGGCTATTCTTCCTGTTTTATACTGTATTTCTTTATTAAATTGGGGAAGGGGGGGAAGAGTGAAGTTGACTGGGCCTCAGCCTCAACACACTTCAGTGTTGCTCAGTTGTTCTCCCTCCCTCTGTAGATGGGTGTGGATTCTGTTTCAATTAATTTCTTATATGAATTTACCAAAATTCACAAAGTTCTTGATATTTGGGAGCAAAAGAATGTGAAATTAACAACAACAACAACAATAATAATAATAATAATAATAATAATAATAAATGAAAAGTTGGAGAAAATGAAAGTGGCAAATTTGTCCACCCCTAACAAAGATGACAGTTGTTAGATGTGTACTAATATCAGAGAGATTGTAAGAATTATTCTACCTGGGATCACCTGCTCAGCTTCCAAGGCTATCTTCAGTATGAGACAAAGTTCGCTGGCCCCAAGACTAAGAATTGCATTGTGAATATGATGTCATTGTCATCTCTTCTTCAGCTCACAAAGCTGGAAATGCACTCAAGAGATTGACCAGCTGTTTTAATTAACAGTGACAGAACAGAAGGCAGAATGCATTTTTTTCCGCAAACAGAAAGTAGTTTACATGCAAACTAGAAATTGGTGGCCCTCTGTGGACATAATAAATTAAATGTTAAATAGTTCATCATCATGGCTAAATCCAAGTTTAAAAATAACAACAGCGCATACAAAACTGCAGCTGCTAAAACAAAGACTAAAAAGAACAAATTCTGTGGATGTCATAGCTAGTGAATAGAAATTTAACAGAAGTTTATGAAGTTCAAGAAAGAATCTGAACTTGCTAATGGAGATGAAGTAATCACATGAATGGTACAGATGTAGCCAGAAAAGAAAAGTTTGCTGTGAAGACTGAAAAGTAAAATGGTAGAATACAGTGAAATTGGAGGGAACAGTGAAAAAAAGAAACTTGGAACACTTGTTAAAGGGACAAACAATGCAATCCTATATATGTTTATGCAGATATAAGCCATGTTGAGTTTAGTGGGACATGTTCCCACATAGGATTGCAGCAAAAAGTCTGTTTGAACTCAATATAATTTACTTCTGAGTAGATAATATGCATAGGATTGCACTATGAATGGAGAATATGTAGTTTAATTATGGTTCTTTGACAAGTGTACACTCCATGGAAAACCTTGGTATTTCCTGTGGATAATGTGTGAAACTTGAACTATTTATATACCTGATTTAAACTTTATATTTATTTAACGAAACATCTTAATATGTCTGAGTTATTGAAAGCTGAGTAACTGTGTGCATGCGTCCACGTAGTTATTTACTACTCATACAGGTATTTGTCTTTATAACAGGAGTGAGCAGAAAGTAGATATCCAGATGTTTTGAATTTCAGTTATTATTATTATTATTATTATTATTATTTATTTATTTATATAGCACCATCAATGTACATGGTGCTGTACAGAGTAAAACAGTAAATAGCAAGACTCTGCCGCATAGTTCCCAGCATTCCAGACTACTGTCCATTAGCTACTGGGACCTGAAGTCAAAAACATCAGGAGATCTTCCTTCTGTCCACCCCATCAGAGAATATGTAGTAGAGCAAACCAATAATGAATGTTAGTTTGTTTTCATGTTTCCTTAAACATTTATCCAAGTATTTAGAAGGAATATTCTTTGTCCTGCCCAGTTGAGACTTGCTGAATATTTAAATGTTTGCTTAATCTGAAACATATGGTTCCACTGAACAGTTTTGAGGCTATTATGTGCACCAGGTTGAGAGGTGGTGGGCAGGAGAAAACCTTATAAATATTTATTCACTCAGACTGTTCAAATCCCATATATCAATTGCCTCAAACCTTGAGGCTCAACATCTGACTAGACAGATTCCATAGTCCTTCCTGGGTCATATATGTTTGACAATTACAAGTTGTTGATATTAAATATGTGGTGTTTTTTTTTAAAAAAAATCAAGCCTCATGGAAGTCAATACAGTTTAAAAATACATTGAGGATCAAAGTCATAACAGAGGACTATGTTCATCCCAGTGAGCACAGGTTCATTGACTTAGGTCAACTCGAATGTGCTTATGTGAACTGGTCTTGGTTAGGATAGCAATTATACAAACTAAACCATTGAGCTACATTACTTTTTGTTATTATCACGAATGAAAGAAAAATGTTTTATTAAGATTTCAATTTGTATTTACAATCTGTATTATACAAACAGTACTGTAATAACAGAATTAATAATTCAATGCTAGTAATCTGCCAGGATAGATCACATTTTCACAAAAGAAAATCAACTGTTTTCTTGATATTTAAAGGCTATTGGTTTATATAATACAACTTCCAGAGGCTCCTTTCCACTTCAGTAACCATGCTTTTGTATTATCATTATTCTACCATTATCTTTGATACATAAGAGAAGCTATGCATCTTCCATTGGGATGCATTGTATAAGAAGCAAAAGGAACTTTAGGAAGAAATTGCTCACTATCTAAGTAAACTTGGCTTATACCTGCAGCCAGTCTAACATAAATTGACACAATATCAAGTATTCTTGGAAATACAGTATGTGTATGTATCTTCTCCTCTTCTTACCAACTACATTTAAAAGAAAAGCTAGGATTACCATTACATTCCTTGGGGCAAAATGGAAAATAATTGCTTCATTTAAGAGTCGAAGATACAACTGATTCAGCAAGGCTTCATATACATTGCTGGGGGGACTTGACCCTTCATTGAATGGCAGAAGCTTAGTGTAAATAAATCTAGGATCAAAACTACTTTGTCCCAAGTTATGTGGAAAGTTCCAGGAAGGAAGACAGAAAGATCAGCGTGGCTCTGTCTATTTGCGGATAGAGGAAGAAGAGAGGAAATCATGACTTAGATGCCAGAGCTTGGGTAAACTATGGACTCTTTTTTAAAGATTGGGTAATTCACTCCTCCCTGGACCTGCATATGAAAGTGCAGGAATCTAATCGCTCTGTCTCCAGGCAACTAATCTGGGTAATGAGTGAGCCAGTCGGCTAAGCCAGGTGGGAATCTACACTATTGTTATTATAACGTTATGAATCAGCAACTGTGATGCAAAGCATCACTTGACCCTCTGTATCTTCAGTTGTAAATGAGTTGTACTTACCTCCTTGATTTCGTTGTCCCAGTTCGTTGTTGCTGAGTACTAGCGCTTATTTAGAAATCATGTGCCCTGTTCTAATGACGTTAGCTCTTCTCCGAAAATGTTGAATTGAGTGATCAGCCAATTGCTACCCTGGTTTCCACATGTTGAAATTATGAGCATGAGCAGATGAGTTAGCAAAGTGGGGACAGGAAGGGAAGAAAAAAGGAAGTGGGTGGAGCAAACTGAGCTCACCTAAACACAGAGGAGACAGAAAACAGCTACAATGGAAGAACAAACAGTGTTCCCTGGATTAATGAATTTATAACGTAAAGGGAAAACGTAAGTACTGCTAGATCCCCATAGTGTGCCCCGTGATTATCAAAACCGACACAGACAGCAACGTTAGAAATGGACAATAACCACGTTATTAGACTAGTGTAGATCTGGCCCAGGAATCAGGTAAAACTCAGCTCTTTTCTTACACCACACATGTGTGCTTGAGGAAAACCACCCCATGTCATCCCTGCTTGGGTCGCTCAACTCTGAGTAAGTGAGACAGTGAGGTCCCCAGAGGCAGGCCGTATCCTGGGCCGAGAGCCTCTCAACCCCCAGAGGACCAAGCCTCAGAATGTGCCAGTCACCATAAGGTGCCCAAAAAGTGCTCACCAACCTCATCTGATATCCTAAGATTCCCACACAAACCTGCCCCAATGCAATTGACTTTAATATGCAACCTCTACTAAGTTTAAGTTCCAGTATGGAGTAGGTGAAAACCTGGACACTAAAGCCAATCTGTGTCAGGCAAAAGTCCTACTCAGCACCCCCTGCAAAGGGGGCAACTGACTAGTCCATTACTAGGTATAGGGAGGGAGGGTGGGAGCCAGAAACGAAAGAGGCCTGGGATGTGTTTGGTGTTACTTTATCATGTGGATGATGAACAATGTAGTTTGATGACAATATAGATAAGGGGAAATCAAGTTTTGATTAATAAACTTGAAACATACTGTACAGCCAGAAGAAATGTTACCTATGAAAGCCACACATTCTTTACTACGGCTCAGTGAATTTAGAAAGCATGGATCCATATGCGACAGATTCAAGGCTATTAACACACACTTGAATTTAGGGAACTGCTTAAATCGTATATTAAAGATGATACGTGCATAATGTCAGACAGACAGAGATCCAGATTAGTGTGAGAGAATGATTTAACCCTGGAGGATGCAGTGGATATATGAAGGGGAGAGAAAATGACTGCAAATCAATTGAGCATGCTGGGGAAGCAGAAAAAAATGGAGGCGCAATAGTGTAAAAGTACTTTTAAAAGGCTGAAAAAACAGCTGCTCAAGGAAACTAGGGCCATAGCTAGACGGGGTGATATCCCGGGGCGATCACCAGAATAGTCCCTGCACATCCACATGATGCACAGGGGATCCCGGGAGCAGGGAGGAATGATCCCTCCCTTTCCCTGGGATCTCACTCTACCCTTTAAGTGTGCTTTTTCTGCAGTCTCGGGATAATCGTGTGGGCATGCGTTGTGGTTTGTTCCAGCTCCTTGTGAGTAACCGCGAGCAGCTGGGAACCGTGCATGGGGCACAGAGCTTCTGAGGAACTCTGTGGCCATCGGAGGTGGGGTGGGGGGAGTGGGGACTATTTTTTTAAAAAAAAACAGTTTGGCGCTCAAGCGCTCGTGTGCTCCTTCGTTAAAAAAAAAAACCCCACCAAAGTGGCAGTGTGACATCCTCTTTCTTCCTGGATGTTGTGCGCTGCATGTAAACAGAGTGGGATGAACTCATGATCATAGTATGGTGAGATCCTCACTCCTCCATCTGCTAGACCCTTAGGTCTAGTTGTGGCCTAGGACTAAAAAAATTCCAAAATTTCCTATCATCCCCTAAGATTGCTCTCTTAACTACTGTAAGAAAAAGAGACAATTTTTTTTCTATTTTTGTTTTACTGTTTACTCATTTTTAGCCATGAAATTTAATTTTATTTTGAAATAAAATTTAAAAAGGTAACTAAAAGAACATATTTTAAAATATGCCAAGATTACTAAAGAAACACCTTTTATGAGATTAGGCTAATATGCCAACTGTGCCCTTAAGTGGACAGTTATACATGCTCTGATAACCGCCCATCTGGATTACTGCAATACGTTATATGTGAGGTTGCCTTTGAAAACAGTCCAGAAACTTCAGCTGGTGCAAAACAGGGCAGCAAGATTGTTAAGCGGGACTGATCAATGAGACCACATTATGCTAGTACTTTTCCAGTAGGGCTGTGCACAGACCCCCGAACCACTTCGTGGCCCGATCTGGAACATCCAGATTGGGCCCAAACCACTTCGTGTTGATCCAATGCTCCCCCGCTCCACTCTGCAGAGCGAGAGCTGGAGGGGCAGATTGAGATTTTGCCCCCCTTCCCTACTTACTTGCCTCCCCCCTGCCCCCTTACCTGGCTCCACCATCATTGCCGCATGGACTGTGGCAGCGGTGGTGGAGCCAGGTAAGCCCCCTCCCCCCCACTTACCTGCCTCTGGCATAGTCTGGCGCCGGCTTCAACTGAGGCCCAAGTAAGCCTCAAACACAAGTAAGCCCCCCTCAGCCCTGTCCCCTTACCTGGCTCTGCCGACATTGCCAGGTGAGCCTCCCTCCCCCCACTTACCTGGGTTCGGAGCTCTGGATAGAGGCGAACCGCTTTGCCTCGATCCACAGCTTTTGGCAGAGGCGAATCGGGCCACTGTGCTCCCACTTCTATGACCCAAAATGGAGCAGAGCACAGCCCTATTTTCCAGCTTCACTGGCTGCCAGTCCAGCTCCAGGGCTGATTCAAACTGATGGTATTAAGTTTCAAAGCCCTAAATGGCTTTGGGCTAGGTTATCTGAAGGAACACCTCCTCCCATTTGTACCTGCCCAGACCCAAAGATCATCTTCAGGGCTCCTTCTCCATGAACCCCTGCCAAAGGAAGTGAGGCAGGTGGCTACAAGGAGGAAGGCCTTCCTTGCTGTGGCACCCTGGCTGTGGAATGAGCTCCCTACAAAGTTTTGCCTGGCAGCTACATTATACTCTTTTCGATGTATTATTTTCTCGGTGTTTTAAAAGTTTACCATCTAAGACAGAATCTACACTACTGCTTTAAAATGTCACTATGTAACAGTAGTGACAACTATTGGGTCCCAAGACACACTCCATATACAGTTTTCAAAGTGGTTTCAAAGTGTCATATCCTGCTTGGTGTAGATCTGGCCTAGTCTTTTAACTTTGCTGGTTTGATTATGTATTTTAAACCTACATAAATCTCTGCATTGCTGCTCAGTTTTATTCTGGTTCTGCTTTCATATTGTACTTTCATATTTTGGTTTATATTGTGGTTTGTTTTATACCTTGAATTATACTTGATGGTTTTAATTTTTGTGAACCACCCAGAGTGCTTCAGCTATTGGGTGGTATAGAAATGCAATAAAGAAAGAAAGAAACCAACCAATTATAAGTCTTAGAGTGGAGATAGATGGAGATCTCTGGGACTGACAAACTGAATATTATCCACCCAAGAGTTCTTTAAAGAAAATATAAAATTGCTTAAAAAAAATATTTTAAGGATTCCAGAAAACCATAGGTGGGTTAGCTTAATATCTATTCCTGGTAAATTGGTGAAAAGTGCTATTAAAGATAAAATTGTCAAGCATTTAGAAGGATATTTATTGCCTGCTGAAGAAGAATCAAAATGCAAAGGTAGGTATTGTTTCTCTAACATTTGAGATTGTCAACAAGAATGTGAATTTAAGGTGACCCTATATTTACTTGGACTCTCAAAATATTTTTGACAGAGCTCATCATTGGATTCAGCAAATGTAGCAGTCATAAAATAAGAAGAGAGGTCATCTTATGGATCAGTAAATAGTGATAGAATGGGAAGCAGAGAGAAAGAATCAATGAACAATGGAAGAATATAAACAGTAGGTTTCTCCAGGATCTGTATTGAGATCAGTGGTTTTTCTTCCTGTTCAAAAATGATCTAGAGTTAGGGGAGTCAGGGGTGGCCGGATTTGCTGATAACACCACATTATTTCGAGTCATTAAAACCACAAGGGAAGGCAAAGAGCTCCAAAGGGATCTTTCCAAACTGGAGGAGTGGGCATTAAAACACCAAAATGCAGTTCAATGTTAGCAATTGTGGAACGATGCCCATTCTGGCACTAAATCCTAATTTCAAATATACAATTATGGGGTCTGAGTTGGCAGTGATCAACCAGAAAAGAAATCTTCGGGTGAATCGCTCAATGAACACATCAAATTAGTTTTCAGCTACTGTTAAAAAAAAGAAAGAAAGACAAATTCCATATTGGGGTATATTAAGAATGGAATAAAAAATAAATAAATTTGGCCATTTCACTGGCCAAACAGCAGTACTACTCAATGTTGACCCAGTCAAATGCTAGGCATCCTCAGCGGCTCTTTGCGTCCTTCAATTCTCTTCTGAAGCCTAATCCACCATCTCTCCCCGCCTCTCTGTCTGCTAATAGCTTTGCCTCTTTTTTCAATGCTAAAATCCATACTATTCGCTCTGATCTGGCCAGCTCTGCTCCTCTTCCAGTTCCTGTTCCTCTTCTGTCAGTTCCTCCTGCAAATTTCTCTGCGTTTCCTTCAGTCTCAGCTGATGAACTGTCTACAGTACTGCGCTCTTTGAAGAACTCCACTTGTTCTCGTGATCCGATTCCTTCTCGCGTCTTTATAAATCTTACTCCCACTATCCTCCCTTCCTTGCTTCATATTATTAATTTTTCTCTGTCCTCTGGTTCATTTCCTTCTGCTTTTAAACATGCTACAGTCTCTCCCATTCTCAAGAAACCTACTCTTGATAGGCTATCTCTGTCTAACTACCGACCTGTCTCTTTACTGCCTTTTGTTTCAAAGATCCTGGAGCGTGTGGTCTACTCTCGTTGTCTTGACTTTTTTTCTAGTAACTCTGCTCTGGATCCTTTTCAATCTGGATTCCGTCCTTCGCATTCCACTGAAACAGCCTTTACTAAGATCACCAATGATCTCCTTACTGCCAAGTCTAAAGGCCTTTATTCCGTTCTTATTCTCCTTGATCTAACTGCAGCCTTTGACACGGTTGATCATGATCTTCTCTTAGATTCCCTTCATGACCTTCGACTTTGTGGCTCTGTCTATAACTGGTTTGCCTCCTATCTTGCGGGTCGCTCTTTCAGCGTGTTGGCTAATGGCAGTTCGTCTTCCTCCTTTCCCCTTTCAGTAGGGGTTCCGCAAGGCTCTGTGCTTGGCCCGTTGTTGTTTTCTTTATACATGTTGCCCTTGGGTAAGCTTATTCAATCTCATGGCCTCCAATATCATCTGTATGCCGATGATACACAATTATATCTCTCATCTCCGGAACTTTCTCCTGATATTCACGATCGTATCTCGGCATGTCTTTCAGATATCTCAGCTTGGTTGCTTCATCGGCGTTTGAAACTTAATATGGCAAAGACTGAACTGCTTGTTTTTCCTCCTAAACCTTCTCCTCATCTCTCATTCTCTCTTACTGTCAATGATGTTACGCTTACTCCGGTCAAGGAAGCTCGTAGTCTTGGCTTTACATTTGATTCCTCCCTCTCCTTTATTCCTCATATTGAGGCAGTAGCTAAATCCTGTCGTTTTTTCCTGTATAATATTGCCAGGATTCGATCATTTTTGTCTGTCTCTTCTGCCAAGATGCTTGTTCATATGCATTGGTTATTTCTCAGTTGGACTACTGCAACCTTCTTCTCACTGGCCCTCCTTCTTCTCACATCAGTCCGTTCGTTTCTGTTCACCACTCTGCTGCTAAGATCATCTTCTTGGCTCGCTGCTCTGACCATGTTACTCCACTTCTGAAATCTCTTCATTGGCTTCCAATTCACTTCAGAATCCAATATAAACTTCTCCTGTTGACCTTCAAAGCTTTTTTACTGTCTAGCTCCTCCCTATCTCTCCTCTCTCATCTCACACTATTGCCCGCTCGTGCTCTTCGCTCCTCTGATGCCATGTTTCTCGCCTGCCCAAGGGTCTCTACTTCCCGTGCTCGGCTTCGTCCATTTTCTTCTGCTGCCCCTTACGCCTGGAACGCTCTTCCAGAACACCTGAGATCCACAAGTCCAATCGCAGCTTTTAAAGCTCAGCTAAAAACTTTTCTTTTTCCTAAAGCTTTTAAAACCTGATGCTGTTTGGACTTTATACTGTTAGTTTTACCCTACCCCGTGCTTGTTTACCCTACCCTGTGCCTGTTTGCATTCTCTTCCCCTCCTTATCGCTTTACTATGATTTTAATAGAATGTAAGCCTATGCGGCAGGGTCTTGCTATTTACTGCTTTACTCTGTACAGCACCATGTACACTGATGGTGCTATATAAATAAATAATAATAATTAATAATAATAATAATAATAATAAAGAGGGTTAAATCCTTGCAAAATGCATGGAGCTTGCTCAAAAGCACAATAATAGAAGCTCAACTAAAATGTATTCCACCGGTTAGGAAAGGTAGCGCACAAAGTCCACGAGGTCACCAGCATGGTTAACAAGCACTGTCAAAGTAGCTATTGTAGAAAAGAGGGCTTCCTTCAGAAAATGGAAGTCTTGGCCAAGTGAGGAAAATAAAAGGGAGCATAGGCTGACACAAAGGAGATGCAAGCCAACAATAAGAGATGCAAAAAAGCATTTTGAAGAGCACATCACTAATAATATCAAGGCCAACAATAAAGAATACGTTAAATATATCAGAAGCAGGAAACCAGCTAGGGAAGCAGTTGGACCATTGGATGACAATGGAGTTAAGGGAGTACTGAAGGAGGACAGGGAAATTGCAGAGAAGCTGAATGTAAACAGAATGCTATTTACTGTTTTACTCTGTACAGCACCATGTACATAGATGGTACTATATAAATAAATAAATAATAATAATAATAATAATAATAATAATAATAATAATAATAATAATAAAAAAGCTGCCAATATTGTGACACCTTTATACAAATCTGTAGCATACACTTAGAATACTCTGTACAGTTCTGGTCACTGAACTTCATAAATGGAATTGTAGAGATGGAAAAGGTGCAGGAAAGGTCAACCAAAATAATCAAGGGGTGGGAACAATTACCCTAAGAGAAAGATTGCTCAATTTGGAGTGTTTGAGCTTATAAAAATGGCAAATAAAGAGGGACAACATAGAGATGTAGGGATTTTTTCATGTTGTGGAGAAAGTGAATAGGGGACTTTTCTCATAATATTGATCCTGGGGCCATCCAAAGAAGCTGAATGGTTGATGACTCAGGACAGGTAAAAGGAAGTACTTCTTCATACAGCATGCAGCTTGTGGAAAATGCAGTGGCCAGATTGACCAGATTTGAACCAGAAGGTTCAAACATGTAAGACCGACTCTGGCCCGCTTGCATTGGCTGCCTGTATGTTTCTGAGCCCGATTCAAGGTGCTGGTTTTAACCTATAAAACCTTACATGGCTAGGGATCACAATACCTGACAGAACGCCTCTCCCGACATGAACCCAGCTGTACACTACACTCAACATCTAAGGTCCTCCTCCGTGTGCCTACTCTGAAGGAAGCTCAGA